>NW_027040711.1:0-656895 GCF_037179485.1 Ochlerotatus camptorhynchus | reverse complement strand
ATGAAGGTTTAGAGCTCGCTCAAATGGTTGATGGTATGTGTATGGTACGCTTTGGAAGAAGTTAAATTTCTCAATATCGCTCTTACTTCGGTTCGAATAGTTCAAACGCTTAAAATTTAATATATGGCTATTATAGCAACGACAAACAAACCTGTTGTTGTTTGTGTTTGGTGAAAATTCAAGAAAGATAAAATTTCTTGAAATTAGGGTCAATTGAAAGCTGAATATGTGCCTGACAACAACGTTAATTTGATCACAACAATAGCAGGCTTATTTATCGTTGTTATAAATTCACATTTTAAATTTTGACTACTTGAACTAGAGATAGAAAATTTACCTTAGTTGTTCGTTAAAATGTCCATGCATACTTCAAAATATATGCGCGACCTCTAAAACCTTCATCAATCTTTATCATTTTTTGCACACACTCATATTTTGGGGTTACGAATCAAACTGAAGGGTGGCCAATAAAATTACTAATATTGTTACAAAATGAAACACCCTAGACCAACATCATTAAAAGTTAGGTTAAGTTTTTTTTTATAAGGGAGGCTTTCAGTCTGAGGCTGGTTCGCCTCCACCATCATTAAAACAAAAATCAAAAAAAAAAAAGAACGTGGGAGTAACGAATGATGTTGTTGGGATATTTTTCGGCTTGTAGATGAGCTACCGATCTGACCACAACATCGGACTTGGAACCTGGCATGAAGTTGGTTTTAATTATTGAAATTATTAGAGATTTTGGCAGCTTCCAATTCCTGACTTCGACCCATGCTTCGGGATATTGATAGGCTAAAAGCATTCCTTCGCATACTCGACTTCGTTTGCTTTTTCTGCTGGAGATAATAAAGGCAAGTGTGTGCGTCGTTCTAGCATGTTGTACCTACATAAAAATCAAGGCAAATGCTTTCTTGTGTAGGTGAAACCATAGACAGAGCACGGAATTAAAAAAAAATTATAAATCATTGCATCGTCTGCAAGGTCAACTTTTAACATTCGCTGCGATGTTCATGAACAGAGGATGATAGGAAACGTAACTAACATTTACTGTAATAAATGTTTGGTTTGCGTGTACAAATATTATAAAAATTGAATGCGAGGAGCAATTTTTACAAAAATTTCCAAAGTATTTATTTGTAGAGTTACCACTTCGGTTTGATTTTTTGCTGATTTCCAACATTTGTATCAAATGGACTAATGCGGTTTTTCAAATAAATGATTCATATATAGAGCGATAGTACACGCAAACCATCCCATCCCACATCCCACGGTTGGGTGTAGAGAAAATCAAAAATCTACCATAGTTATTCGCCATACAAACTTGAAACCATTTGGGTGACTTTCATCAATTTATACCAATTTTTTCACAGACTCATATCTCCAATGTCCTGAATACTTAATAATACAATTTTCCGAAAAAAAAATCCTCAATAGTTGAGGAGTGTAAGGCTACAACCATCATATCCAATACTCTATAGGAAGGCCAATCAATCTAAGCCACTGAACTTGATATATACCACATCTGCGAACAAGTCACATGTGATTAGCCAATCGCAGTCATTCTCCCGTTGTAATTAATTTTGTTTTTTAGCATAACCAATAAACAAACTAATTTAATATTTTGCACATGACACACTGATTTGATGGCGAACCTTTCTCACCTTCTACCGCCTGTGGTATTTGCATATCCAACCCAAAAACCACAGCTAGTGCAAATGATTGTGAATAATTAAATTCATTACTACACCAGAGCCATGCTGATAAGTAAATATTTACGCAGACCAGAAACTGAAACTGAAATCCGAACGTCTAAAACTATGCAAATCATGGTGGCATGGGTGATCCATTCACATATATCAAAGGCTATACTTACGGATTCAGGCCACAGTATATCGATTCATACATGAAGCATATTTTTAATAATTATTATGTCGGCATTCACGTATATGCTGCATTTTGCCACCATATATGTATTCGGTAGTAAATTATTAAATTAATCACGCTGAAAACAGGCCCCGAATGTAATTAATCTTTCAGGGCTACGACTGGAAATCACCACCTCTCGTCAGCACAATTGTAATCGTTGACCACGATTGCAAAGAAATTAAATTACAATAAATTACAGCAGATTGATCTCATTTAGTACCGATTCAGTTGGCAGTGAAATTTGATTAAACTGTACTGTAATTTCAGTAAATTTTATGACCCTGGACGCACATCTACTGAAATGAGCAATTCTATGACATATAAGCAAACGACCCAGGTCAACCTGGACGATTTAGATGGATATTTTCACATGACTTAAATATGCATGGTCATTTTGAAAAACAGTGTTAGATTTCTTAAAGGCCACCCTCGAGTTTAATTCATAACTCCAAAATAAGTCTGTGCAAAAACTGGTAAAGATTGATAAAGGTTTTGATGTGGCGCAAATGGATTCAAATTTCTATGGGAAAAAAATCGCTTAAACTTTGTTTCTAGTCCAAATGCTGGTTGCTATGACAATGATCTGTTATTGTGACGGTTATGTCGTTTTCGTTTTTTGTGGTGTAACTACACCGGTGCTACACCGCCGAACACCGAACATATTCAGGGTGTAGCTATCGGTTGCATCTTTGTTTACAAACAAATGATGATGAGCTGTCAATGACTCGCACTTATTGCTACTTACACTATACCGGTGTAGTGTAGCAAAAACGAAAACGACATTAGTTTGGCAGCGATTCAAGAGAGATATAAATGTGAAAAAATTGTGAAATAGAGTAAATTTATACCGTGAGTGGGGGTGACATTGGACCAAAAAATCTAAATGTTTCGTTCCCTACCTTACAACATCCACATTATAGCAGGGAAAACAATTTTAAGGGTGTGAATATATCCATGAATAATAAATTTACTACTACCTACTACTTTACTATTAAAATTAAATAAAAAATAGACCTAAAAATAGAACATTTGGTTAAAAATCATAAAATTTGAAAATGTAACGTATCAATTAGGATTCAACTGAGATATGATTACAATGTACTCCGTATGTATGGCTAAATATTGCATGTAGCTCTCGTCTATCAACATAAAGGTGTGTTCAAACTTTTGTTCTCATGTGAACATGTTTTGAAACGTGTTTTTTGCTACTATTTATGACACTTCACTTTTCAGTACTATTTAAATAAAACAATTGATTAATGTAATCCAAACTTTACACCAGGAGTTCAAGAAACATATTCTAGTCATAATTTTGTCATGACTACCGCATACTAAATTTAATCAACGTTTGAATTACTAGAACCAATTCTAACATTGATTTGAGTGTAATCCAATAATTTCCAATAGTAAATATCAAAATCTATACCTAAACTACAAACCATTTTTACAACCTCTAAGCCTTCGTCAATCTTTACAAGTATCTGCTCAGACTTATATTTTGGGGCTATGAATCTAACTGGAGGGTGCCTTATAAGAAATCCTTTTTTTTTCAAAATGAAGTTGTATATTATCTACAGGTCAAAAAATCATTTAAACTCAAGACTAATCATTCAAAAGGACATACGCCTTTTAACACATGCAAATGTAATGTTTCAACCGGAATTGATGGCATTAATCAACTCGAATTGGTTAATTGTATCGAAATTGAGTCTCAGAAAAAGTTCCTAAGAATCAATCAGGCTTTAGAGGAAAATATGAATGGAATCATTATTTTTGTTTTCTTTATTCTATTTGGTATAAAAAGCGGATGTTTGATTTTTTACAATTTTTCAAAGCAATTACAAAGTCAATCAAGAAGCATTATAAAAGTAGATCCAGGAAGGAGACTAGTAGAATCTTATCATGTTTTTATACATATCGTTTATTACGTATATATATTTTTTTTAATTTCTGGGACGTGACTTGAGTTCTGCTTCTGTTTCTGCTATGCCCGCCAGCGCTATCCGCTTGGCCTTCTCTCTACCAATCCGATTTTGTAGAAGAAGTAAGCGTCGTTTCGATGTTTGAAAATATGCGGCTGCTGTTTCTATGCTTGCTGCCCCTCCATACCAGATTTCTTCTTGGACATCACATCAATTTACACCACCTCTCCTTCCAGCACGTTTGTTTCCTCTTTTTCCATATCTCCAGGTCTCCAGTCACTACACCAGCGTACTTACTGTTACCATACTGGTTGATGTACTGGTTGATGTACTGGTTGTTTCCGGACCTTCCGCTTAGACAGAAATTGGCCATATGCCCATCCATCTTGCATAGGAAGCATTTATCCTTATTTCCATCATAACAAATTCCAACTAACAATTTTAGCTGCTGATTATACAGGCGAAAATTTTCTAATGCAGCTGTTCTGTTGCTAAAATTGCTTATTGGGATACCTTTTTCACGCCCATGTATACCCCTCACACACCTGTTTATATGTCGAGACCCAATTCCAAAGGGATTTTCTCCCGGTTCACAAACTTCACTTTACCGTTTTTCCCCAGCACCATCGCTATAGATCACGGTCGGGAACATCGGGTAGAAGATCATACACTCGTATCTCCACTGCCTATCTTTTCGCATAATGGAAAATTAAACATTCGAGTTAAACGTCTATGCATCGAGCAACGGTTCTTCAGATTTGAACTTTATGATAAGTGCTTTCTCCTCCACAATCCGGTAAGTTTCTTCCATCGGAACGTAATTAGTATTCTGTGCTTTCATTAAATTAGAAATTTCGGCCAATTGTGAAGCTAAACTTCATGGTATACTTTATTTCACAAATGTATGCATCCAAGTGTACAATGTTTTTCGTACTATGTATAGGGTAGAGCACTATTTCGTCGTAATCGCACATTTCCGTTCAATCGCTCAGAAAAGATCAATAATATCAATGATTTCACCGTGCACAAATCAATAATAGGTTTGTTCTGATGCATTAGTTCATTAGCTACCACATAAATCCTATAAGAGTGCATTGTATGAATATTTATGCTCATTGTTCTCAACACAAAAGAAGCGCTCCTAGCGAATCCTCTTTTCTACGTTTATCAGTAGGGCGAAAAAAATCTAATGGCGTTTCAATGCGTTAAGACGGAATTGAAACTCATAGAACGAATTTAGAATCAAGAAGCAGTATTAGATTTTAAGCAATATCTCAACAATTTGTGGCTCTTTATCAAATCCAACGGGACGTATGGAAAGGTGAATAAATTTAGAAGTCATCTTTGAAAGAAATATTCCTTTTTTTGTTCAAACCCATTAAAAAAAAGGTAAAGCGCGGATTGTGCTTAGTAGGACAAAAATTAGATCAAAAATCCTACAGACTACTCGTGAATACTTTGATTAAAAAAAAAATCCTTTTTTATATTTTGAGAACCATATAGCAACATCTGTATATACGATGGCTTATTACACATTTTGATGAGCATTTATTAAAATTTGTAAGTAAATCTTTCATTTACTAGACGGGTAGTGGTCATCTTTGGTAACAAGATTGTTGAATCATCAAATATGTTTAAACCACATTAAAGATAGTTCTACAAATGATTAGACATTTATTACAAACTCCATCTCAGCTTTATGGATAAATTTGGTTTCCACCGACACAGAACATCATTTTTTCTTCCAGAACACATATGAATTCTTATCACCATCTGAAAACACAATACTCTACCTAGGTATGAAGCAATCCACCAAAAACAATCATTTTACTCCTTGCTTGCTGTAATCCAGTTTGCCACTTGGCTTCCGTATTTTATTTATTCATGTCATTTCACTAAACACCCACTGGCGGGGTTGAATACCACCTCGTCACCATCACCACACCCATCACTGTCACTGTCTCTATATGCATTTTCCACAGCGTCAGTTATACACTATGATGACCAAAGATAGATTTGGTGGCACCACGACGACACCGTCTGCAACTGCAAGTGCACCAACAGCAACACTACTACAATCACAAAGCAACACAATCAGCACCACTCATGCCACTGCTGTTGCTGCAACTGCCTCAAACACGACCCATGCTTCAACACTGGCCGCAATGGTCGACTCTAATAGTAGCAGTATCAGGAACAGTGCCATCACCAGCGATACTACTAGCACCACCCAACAATCCACAAAACCACCTCCGGCCACGCTATCATTGTTGACATCTGCAACCACTTCAACACCAACCCTCTCCAATGCAACCTCGGCCACTAATCCGGCTAAGTCACCCGCCGGAGGAGGGCTTGGGATGCGTTGAAAATTGATGGATATACTATCGGTCTTCATCCGTTAGTTAGACACATTCAAGCTACAATTCAGCAGTAAGCAGAACCCTATTCCTAGACCATTATATTCTGATTAATTTTTCGTTCGTAGAATACCAGCCCTTGTAGTGCTTGAGCTTATGTTCCTTATTGTCACCTTTCCTTCATCTATTCATGCAAAACCATAAAAATTCGAGAGGATATGATAACCGTTAGCCATGATAGCTATTTGCTGGAAAACATCCTACTTCGCATTCAAAGTACTGATAAATAAATGCAATAGCAACCGATGCATAAGCACAGATACAAAAATACAAACAAAGAGAGAAAATCAATAAAAGAAAATATATTTTTAATGAACAATCACACTTTAACTGTCGATCAGTGTTAAATGTTGACAAAATGAATTATTTTAAAATAGTAACTATGGCAAACAAAAACCATACTCACATGGGCGGGTACCCATAAGTAGACGGATGGAACTGTCCACCACAGCTTCTTAAAACATAAACTCAATATGAATACAACACCGAGAATCAAATGACAAACATATATAAGTCAACATCCAAGACCACGATTCAATGGGAGTAAAAATAGCACAACTGAATGACATATTCTGTCATAGATCAAAGTGAGTAATCGGAGATACAAAAAAAATAGTCCAAGTGTGTAGACGTCATGCAGGACGTGACATTTACAACTAATTCAGCTGGTAGGCATATAAAATCGTAAATTAGTTTATTACTTCATTAGTAGAGATCAGACCATAATTATTCATAATGTCCGACTATCATTATTAATGAACTTATCGAAAGATGGAAGATGATATACTTGCAATGTTCCGGTGAACCATTCTTTGCGATGATTTTATCACTCAAAGGAATTTATTATTCATTAAACCTGGTATTTATAAAATGTTAATAGCATCGACATACCATATCAGTAGATCGGGTGGGGGCGTACCCGCATAGTGGTTAGCATCCTTGCCTATCGCACTAAAGGTCATAATTTCAAATCTTATCCCCAGATAAGTCCCGAATGAACTAAACTGATTTCAAGCGACACAAAAAAAAGTAATGCTATCGATAAAATATTGTTGTATGAAAAACCCAGAAAAATACATAACGAATCGCTGTTAAACTCATTTTAACAGACCTAATTTCATACATTTTTTAGGTTATCCAGAGGAAATTAAAAACCGCTTAACACGACGATGCACTCGCTAATGTGCGTGCGTTAAACATCACTAATCTCTACGGTTTCATTGCACTCACTCAATTTCTTACTCAAAACACTTGGCCATCCGGGCTCTGGATTACAAAAGAGTCTTCAAGTGATATTATAATCACACACTTGCACCAAGGCATAAATCATAACGCACGCACTCTAACGGGCCTGTGGCCTGATCAAAATTAGTTTGATATATTTTTAATCACACATGAAATGACCCAAGAATCTATAACAAAGAATAAATGCGATGCTAATAGAGTATTTGTACAGATTAATCCTCCCCATATTGATATCATACTATTATTATGATTCGTGTAGGAGTTTGTTAATAAATCCACTAACTACATTAATTTATCGTCCATTTAACTTTCTTTGCATTCCAAAAGGTACAATACCAAAAACTGGAAAAAAAATACTTGAATAGGAAATTTGCCACTTTATATTGACAAGTGTGTAACAAATGAAACCAGACACGACCGGAAAACTTACTTATTCCATTATGAGTAAATTTTTAAATACATTGACAAATGGAATGCGTATAATGAGGTATTGTTTGGCAAATATCAAATCCATTTATTTGGATTCCAAAAATACAGATTGGCTACTAACCTCCTCCAACAGTCTCCATATGGATTTTTATTGAAATATGGACGTTAAGGTGATACGATCCAGCGTTCACAAATTACCGTCAGGATGGCTGACTAGCACTTTCACTTCAAATTTCCTAGGGAGTTAATATCTGACACCTCTGGCAGCTGATATTTATAGTCCAGAAAATGCAAAGTGGCATCCCTAGTAGCACGCTTGTCACAAATCAATTGTAGAAACTTATATACGGCTTATTTCAGTCATAAACAAGTTACTGTAACTTATTGTGATGAAAGTGTGTTACTCGGGATCAGAGTAAAGACTTCCAGATCGTAGCAACTTGAATCACAATATGCGAGCGTTACATCAACACACACATAAATTGCTCAAATACAATTGATTCTGAGCGATATAGAGTAGATATACAGTTATGGCTATACGTTCCTATTATAGTGTGTTCCAATTATGGCCTATGGAAATTCCATATGCCATAACTAGAACACACCGTAATAGGCCATAACTGGTTCCCACCCTAAGAGCAATATAAGTGAAATTTTAAATTCTTCCATAGTAATTTGCACACACATTTCAAACCATTTCCGTGACCACTAAACCTTTATCAATCTTTATATTTTTTGTTTTTTTTTTTATTATATAGTCACTTTAATTCTCTTGGGTCATTCGTGACTTGTCCGGGGGTGAGATTTGAACTCGTGACTTTGGCGTGAGAGGTATGGACGCCCCCCAATCTTTATAATTTTTTGCATACACACCAAGATTATTTTACCGAAATCTGTGAAATTTTACCGAAATCTCAACAGCTGAACGTTTGGTGATTTTTCACAGATTTTCTGTGATTTTTCACAGATTTTCTGTGATTTTTCACAGATATTCGTTAAAAAATTGCAGGAAAACTGTGAAAATCACCGAACTGTTTACCGAACGTTCAGCTGTTAAGATTTCGGTAAAATTTCACAGATTTCGGTAGTGTGTAGATTCTTATTTTGGGGTTATCTAATTATCTAATCAAACTGGAAATCTACCATTTTTTTTACAAAATAAAGCACCCAGCTACATTTGAAACATCATTAAATGAAATGAGAATTTCGATTGAAAATGAACCTGTAACCTTTCCAAGAATAGAGTTTTCGTACATGTTTCAAACTAAATCTGTGCGGGTCTTAAGAAAATTACATTTTAGTGCTGAATTTCATGGGGAACGATTTCTCGAAATATAAGATATCGATTTGATTCGAATCATATTATCCATTTCAAGCCAAATATAATCGAATGGCATACTTTAAAAAAAAAATCACAACTGTTGGTGTAAATACAGTTTTTTTTTATTCATCTATGTTGACGATAGCGTGCTATAATTACGAATGGCATCAAAATCCTTTTTTTTTTTTTTTTATTAGTGAAAAGTCAAAATATTGGGTGTTTTTTTTTATACACGGTACATATCACCCGTGCAAAAATATACCTGGGTGTATTTCTTTGCACCTTTTCACAATCATCATCATTTTTAGTAGCGACATCTAGCAGCACTTGTGCGAAAATTGCTCAATTACGCATCAGTTTTTTTTATTTACGCGTTTCGTCTCATATCTAGGTGATTCGTTTGCGGATCATAAATTTAAATGAGTAGTGAACTTTTTCTGTCATTAAAAATAGAACTTATTGCTGAAAAGGATTTATATTCATGATAGGCCAAGTTGAAGGGCTTGACCTAGTTAACCAAAGATTTCCATCAAAACTGCTATGAAAATTTCAGCAAAGCTTCTTATTTCTTAATTTCTGTTGGAAGAATCCAACCAGCTGGTCCTCTAGGGCACTTGTATCAGCATATCAAAATTGTTGAACATGCTCCACTTAAAATAAACATTTAGACAGCTTAAATTGCATCCAGCAATATACCCGACGTTCCACCACACGAGTCAGGTCAAATTTCAAAGAAAACTTCTACAACACCACCGATTCTCATCGTCTAAAGCAGCGTTTCTCAAACTATGAGTCGCGGGCCACCCTCAGGTGGGTTACATAAATTCAGACAAATCGCAATAACAATAGATTGGTTTCAATTTGTTGGCAGGTTCAAGGCCGTTTTGGAATTTTATAGCCAGCTTGGAAAATCTAGGCATTTGTGACTTATTTGAATAATTTTTGGCGTTTCATATTTGAGAATTTTCATTTTACGTCATTATCAGAATATGTATTTTTAACTTCTGTAGAATGATTTATTAGGCAGAAACTAATGTAACCACATAATTTGATATGTGTCCCACCATTGTGAATTTCTTTTGACCCAGAAGATATTTCCAAGTTTTGCGTTGTGTAGCCATTTTTTGAGTTTTTAAAATAATTGATGGGCCGCAATCGAAACAAAGTTAGTGAACCGCTGGTCTAATGAAACCAGATAAACGAGTCTGGTATGTGAGGACATACCAACTCCTGTTCACATGAGAAAGCAGTCGTATCTATAGGTACCGTAAGACGAGGTGACATTGGGCCAAAATTGGTGCAAATATATTGAATGCACAGAAAATTATGATTAGAATATGTTTCTTGAGGTCCTGTTATATATTCCTAAATAACTGATCACATTAGTGAATAAAATTTCTTATAAGTCAATCCTCTTCGTGCCACATTGGACATGCACTTGACCTCGGAATCCTCTGTGTTAGAATAGAAAACTATTGTGAAAAACAGTGAAACATTTGGAAGTCGACGCGAGAATGCACAAACTGCCCAGTTCTTTAAAAAAAAATTACTACGATTGTCTGTTTCACAACTCCAGACATAGATAGAACCACCATCCGACTGAACCATCAGGAAGAGCTGATCACTCAACATGGCCTTATTTAGGACAAGTATAAACAGCCACTCTGCCACTACACATGTTGACCTCAGTCCCCAAATAAAACTTCTAAAAACCCGATTTATTTTACTCCTTTCCATCATCACCAAAGAACCAAAACAATATAAACTACAAATAATACAACATTTTTGATAAAATTTCTCCTCAAAATTTCGATAAAAGAATACTGAAAAAGTCAGTAAGAAAATGTAAACAAAAAAGAAATGCTGAAAAAGTCAGCATTGTTTTTACTGACTAAAACGGTAATTTGTTGACAGTTCAGGGATTCTGTGATTTACTGAGAGTTCAGTTAAAGCAAAAACTGCTGGCTAGATTACTAAAAACTCAGCTGTTTAAAAACTTAGTAAAATTTTACCGATTTCGGTAATCTAAACTCTGTGTGTAGGGATCGAAAATCTTTGATTTTTTGGCTCAATGTCACCCCCATCAATGGTAACTATGCTGCATAGCTAGCTACCGATAACGTATACGATGTAATAAATGTCTTCAGCTTCACCATGCCACTAGAGGTACGAAATTTTTGGGAGCGCAAATTGGATTTCACATCTACTTTTTGCTATCGTTCGTTATCGTTTCGGATAGTTAGTTGCATCAATAGAAGCTACAAAGCAACAGATAAATGTTGTTTGTTGTCATTAAAAGCCTGATTAGAAATCTAGACCTGCTGCCATCCGAAAGATATACGACAACAACTGTTCGATGCTCCTAGGTGCTTATCGTCTTAGGTGATTTAACAAGGATTTAAGAAGCTTTAAGAAGTTTAGTTTAGTTTAGTTTATGCTCTAAAAAAAATCCTGCATGGTTGGGCTTATAATAGCATATCTGACTCATATGCTAAATGTTGATAATATTGAGAAAGGCATTCAAAGATATAAAAATGCAAATTGTCCCTTGTAGATGTTTGAAAATTCTACAAATTCATGATTGATTTTTCTTGTTCAAAAGAAGCTCTTTTTAAATCAGAGAAAAATATGAGACCCTAAGAAGCAAAACTACTAGGACAGATAATTTTCATTATGTGACAAAAAGATTTGCCGTATTTTCCATCAAGCCAAATATTCATTATTTTCAATGGGACGTATCAGCTTTTGTAAATACTGCATTTGGTCGTCGATTTGGCGTACTTGGTAGCTCACCCACGCATACTAACACTGATAGAGGAAAATGTACCCTATTTGATGGAAGTGTTACACACAAAATCACGGCCTCCCTGTTCGGTAATTTTTTACTGGGTTTTTGAACAGCTGAAAAAGTCAGTAAACTTAAAAAAATTGTAAAAAATTGTATAAAAGTGATTTTTTCTTGAAATTTATACAGACTGTGTTCTTATTACATTTATTTGATGATAAAAATAAAATATGTTAAAATTGTTCGTTGCATTACGTGTGACCGTTATTTTCAGTTTACTGACTTTTTCAGCTGTTTGAAAACCCAGTAAAAAATTATTGACCCCAGTAAAATAATCTCTGTGTGTAGCATACGTGCGCGAGCTACCAGTTACGCCAAATCGACGATCAAACGCATTTTTTTTGTTATAGTCACTTTAACACTCTTGGGTCATTCGTGACTTGTCCGGGGGTGAGATTTGAACTCGTGACTTTCGCGTGAGAGGTATGGAAGTTAACCACTACGCCGGGGTCGCCCCCGATCAAACGCATTGTCTACAAAAGCTGATACGTCCCTTCGAAAAAGTAATCGAGAAATCAATCATTCCTTTACTAAATCACACATAATGTGATACAGTCAAAATTGAAGTCAAAATTATATATTATATATAAAATAAAAAAAAAATCAATTTTCGCATACACACTTAATTCAGATCACCGAAGTCAGTAGAGTTTTACTGGGTTTTTGAACAGCAGACCAAGTCGGTAAAATTTTCAAATGACCGTTAAACGTGATAAAGCAATAAAATTGACAAATTTTATTTTTATAGCTAAATGGGGTAAACTAAACAAACTCTGTACAAGTTCGGAATACATTTACTAATTATTGGATTTTTAAAAGATTTTCAAACTTTTACCTAACAGTTCTGTAGTTCAAAATTTACCGATCGGCAGAGGCCTGGATTAGTGTGTAAATTGATAGATTTTATCGTTTTTAACCCTGTAATCCAAACGTAATTTAATTAAAATGCTTAAATAATAAATTACAAGCATTTGGAAATTTTCTCTCATTCCTCCCGTGAAGAAATTTTGAAACCATCATATGTTTTTAGTTCTTATGTTCTTTAGATTGTGAAAAAGAAAATAGGGTGGCTTACCTAGTCGAAACCAAGCTTATCGTAGCGCAACACATTATTCACCACCACAATGAAACAAAAGCACGTGGTTTTGCGTTTTGTTTACATTCTCGTGTACCATTTCACCGTGGCATGGGTAGAAAACAAACCATCAACGCTTTACTAGAGCAACACGCCCGTTCGAAGGGGTTTAGCTCGCAAGGTACAGGCTGAGATACACACCAGTAGGTCGTTAAACTGACGGTTCTACAATTCAAAAGCCAAATGATGAGATCGGGAAATGAATTCTACTGATTTTATTCCGCTCACCGCCTGTCACCTTGCCAAAGGAAGGCACGCGGCTGAATGTCTGATGGTTTCACGGTGTGTCTTTTCAAAATACTAACAATCCTGAGGAATAGTGGTGAACACTTATGGTGATAAGAACCAACTCGGATTAATTTTCAATACCGTCCCTGCTTTGCTTAGAGTCATGTTGATTAACTCTGATATCGACATCAGAGCAGCCGGACATCCTTGATCGTAGGAAATAGCGTTTTGAAAAAAAAATCTATGTTACCGATTCGATCATAAGTATAAGTATTCTGTATTCTATATCGATCCACGAAAATATTGAAAGAAAAAAAAATCGATTCGAGGAAAACCTTTTTTTTATATTTGAATTATGCTTTATAATCTACTATTGGATGAAATATTCCACTTCCTGTTTTTTTAGTGTATGTGTAAGAGCATTTATTTGCATAAAGCCAGATGACAAAAGCAATTGTACTCTATTTAAATATTGACACCGAATTATTAAGAAATATTGCGAATATTTAGATTATTCAACCTCAACTCTATATCTGAGCTCTCAACATCTTCTGCAAACTCACATTTTCAATGATTTTTTTTTTTATTTTTGCTTCAAGTGCAGCGTTTTTTTTGCAGACATAATCAGCTGGATGTATCAGAAAGTATAGGTGGAAAGTACATAACATAAAAAAAACAAATAAAAAAGCCCAAGATAGAAAGGGTGCTAGCAAAATTTAAGGACGATGACATTAAAATCGCTTTAGTTTAAAGACATATTTTTGGGATTGTTAAATACCATTTTGTTTATCTTTTTTTTAAAATCTGGTTTAGGAAGTAATCTGTCAACGATAACATAAACAGTGTTGGGCGATTTTATTTTCTCCTTTGGTAATTTAGGCGTTTTTTTAAAAATGCCGTATAAAACAGAATATCGACATGCATTATGGCGTAAACGCGATTTTCTCTTTTGTTACTAAGTCGCTGGATTTAACGTTTCTCGGTGCGTTTGCTGTTGCTTTTGATAGCCAATACAACCTGTAGCAATGCAAAGAGAAAATCGATGAAGAGAATCAATCATCGCGTATACGCCCTTATGCATGCTCACTGTCAATATATGAATACAAAATCAATACCAACTTTTAAAATCGATTGTGTCAAACATCGAACAGAAAAAGATCGGATGAAAAAAATCGATTTTTCGTGGCAAATAAAATCGATTCTGTAAAAGTCGCATCGACATCGCCCATTCCTACTTGAACGGGATTTAACCCGAGTATAACACCGGTTGAAGTTTACCACCATAAGGGTGCCAACACAGAACAGAAGTGGAAGTGTGAACGAATCAGTGTATCAAAAAGTGAGACAAAATATTTGTTCAAAAAGCGATGATGTGTACAACAGACTATTCTTTCTAGCGTTCTGCACTGTGATGAAAGTTTGAAAGAGTAAGGCCGTTCGCAATGCTGTTGTATTTTATAAGGACTGTTTCAATTTGAAACTAGAACAGAAACGCACCTCTCGCAATGCTGAGTTGCAGTTTCATTATTCGAGCACTATTTTGCACCAGATTTGCAACTGCTCGACTATTCTGTTTTATTTCTGAGCGAGTTTAAAACACGAATGGAACTCTGTTTCAAATTTCTTTGGATGTGTTGAAGATGTTTCGAAGAGCTCCACAAATAAAAAACGGACCACTTGTCTTTCAAAGCTTGTGAAAATAAAATGGTTAAAGGCGTATAAGAACTACCTCATGCTACCCGAAAATCATTCATAAGTCACGCTTATGAATTTCATATATGTTGTTCATAAATCGAGCCTTATGAAATTCTTAGGTCTATTTGCCACAGTTTTGTGTCCATTGCTGCAATGGAATTGCTCTGCCATCTGTTGGCGATACTGCCATACAACGAAACCACTGGAAGCGGATCCCGTTCTGATGGAGGAGACTTATTGGACAGTGGAAGATAAAGTGTTTATTGTGTTGTACCTTTTGACTATAGATTTGCGATGTTTTGTATAGTGAACAAGAATCCTCGGCTCTGTAAAGTTAATTCGATTGAGCCTTATTAAATAAATTGTTTAACAATATATAAGATATACGGGTTTTGATTCATTTTTAGGCGGACGGTAACAGCAATATTCATGAACTCGTTACATTTAGTACGACAAAAAAATCCATTGTTAAATTTAAACGGCATAACAATTTTGCAAATTTGACTTCAGTTTAAATTGCATTAAACATAGACGCGTTTGGACAAAAAAAAAATTAAATAAAAAATAATCAGCAAAGAGGTGGTAGGTGGAGCGAGTGATGGCTGTAGGTGGAGCGACTGGTGGCTTTGCAATTGGTTTACGATTCTTACATACAAGAACTTAAGAATTAGTTTGCAGCATGTGAAAAAAGTCTTCATTTTTTTTGCAAGTTCGCAAATTTCATGTTTTTAGAATAAGATTAAAATAAAAAGAATGCCATGTTAATGACGATTAAGATAAATTTGCCTCGATCCAGAAATTATTATTAAGTCCGGTATCGACTAAAAATCTCAAAGCTACAAAATTTTAATAATATTTGGTTGATCACGATTTAGATTTTTTACAAGATCCAAAAGAAATTTCCATTCAAAAATCAAAAAAATTGTTGTTGTACGTCCGTAAGTGTTGACAATTTTTTATGCCCGAGATTCTTATTTTTATTTTTTCAAAGTTCCAGAACAAACCTTCTAGGATGATAGTAGAACTAAAAGGTTATATATTTAAAAAATATATATATATACTGATGTCTGATAAAGTAGTCAGCACAATTTTGACATGATGATCAATGTGGGCTTGAGAAAATATATTAATGTTGGTAGAGAAAAGAATGTTAAGAATGTTTCTCAGCAACATTTTGAAATTTAAATTTAAATTGAAACCAGATGTGTTTGATTCAAAATAGAAGTAATTGACAAGCCGCACCATGTCCCACCATGTCCCAATTCTTCAACCCAAAGGATACATTTGATGACAAGGTACAAGCAAGTGAAAGCCATAACCCCATTATCACCATAACTTGTGCAAGACTTTCTGCACCACGATCACCACAGAATTCAATTGCATTAAGCAGCAGCTTTGCAAAGAAAAACCATCAACTATCGCCTAGCGATAATGGCGAAGCAACAACGAGAAACCACAATAAATATACTATTGCTGGAAGCTTCGTTCAAATCCCATCTCATAGAGATTTTCCCTGCCACGGTTCTCAGATGCATCACAAAAAGCAAAAGTTAAAAACAGCACGTTCCAATCCAGCACAACTAATACCACAAGATGGGAATGCATCTCCGCACCGGAACATGGGATCTCAATTTCCACTTTTTATTATTCGATGCGTCATCCTTGATGATGACTTTCCATTCTTTGGATGCTTTGTGTAGGAAGAATAAAGCTCCTCAATATTTTTTCATTTTGCCTCATACCACAAATCCTTGATGCATTGAAGATGACATTCAGTTCCACTCAGGTGCAATTGTGAAGCCGACAGAGTAAAGAAAATATGTTTTTATGCTTTTAAACTTATAAGCACCTTTTTTCAACAAAGCAATCGCAGTGCATGCATTTATGAATGTGAGCATAACACTGTCTACAGAGAAAACAGTTTAATTATTATCTTCAATATAGTCGCTCAGTTTTGTAATTTGTTATACGAATGTTGGAAGAGGATCGCTCAAACAAATACTACACGATTCAAGTTTGCTAGAATTGTGATTTAGCCCAATCAAGCAGCTTTATGGGGAAATGGGCCGTAATTATGTTTTGGGAATTCAAAAGCAGTTTTCCGAAAATCTGTCAATGAACATGTGTTCATTATAATTTGGTAGCAAAGTAGAATGCAATGAACACTGGAGTCGAGTTTTGAACGCCTTTGGATACGGTTGTATCTAAATTTGCTCTCTGTTTTGTGCGTGCATTCTCTTTCATAGTTTTCGGCTGCATTTGCCGGATTAGCGCTGGCACTCTGCCTCCCGGACGGTTATACGTGTGTGAGTGGTGGTTTTCTCGCTTTCCGAGAAGTTTTAGAATCAAGAAAGAAAACATGATTCATCATGTTTGCAAAATTGAAAGCATCAGAAGATTAGGCGCTGCGTGGTTTTATTGTTTTTCCCGGACCAAAAATTTGTGGCATCGCGAGTGAAAATTTTAATTTCTTTTTATTTACGCGGTGATGAGCACGGCGCTGATCTATTATTAGGGTTTTGCGATGTGCATTGCTTTTGTGCACGGAGTGTCTTGAAAAAGAAAAGTGAAGAAAAGTGATATTTGGTTGTTGTGTGGTTGGAGTGGAGAGAAAAATATGCGTGGAAGCATCGGGAATGCGCTCCCGGGTGAAGTGATTTGATGAGCACGTTCCAGTTGAAGATTGTTGACAAGTGTATTTGTGGTGATGCAAATTATGGTTTAGATGACGCATGGCTTCAAACATTTTGTGTATCCAAATAAAACATATTACATACTAAATACGCACAGGGCATCGTCTGCTGACCATTGCCGCGGGTATATCGTGGGAGTCCCAGGTACCCGGTTCAAGCTTTAGTTGGCGGCGGTGGCTCTTCTTGACCTTCTATTCCCTGAGTAGTTAGTGTGAATAAGGGCGTCTATGTGATGTTTTGCTGTACCTGTTGTGGACATCTAGTGCACCCTGTTCCCTTAACTTGTTGAGGACACCCTGTCTTGCCTCAAAAGTTACCCTTTTTGAAGTACTAGTCTTCACAACATAAAGGGCACCATTACGGAGCATGAGATTTGATCAAATTATTCGCAGTTCTACTTGTCCAACGCCCCCGGCTGGGTGAGGGATAGAGGATGACACACACACACACACACACACACAAAGTAGAATGCAATGAACACATTTTCATGAACATAGTTTTGGTTTTGAACAAAAAAACTGGTTTTTGAATTTATGAAAAATAATTAAGTACACTCCGAATAGCTACGTTACATTTACATATTTTATGATATTTAAATCATATGTATGTTTTAGCAAAAAGTTATTTACCGTAGGGTTTTACGTTGGTCTAATTTTTATTTCATTTTAGTAAAATGAAATATCAATTTCAATCAACCATTTCCATGAAAGTCGTAAATAGGAGAAAGTTGGACAGTTTGAACACCTTAACGAAAACATCACTAATAATACAAAATTCAGTGGTTTTAAACCAAATTAATAATTACAAGTCCTATTAACATCATGAATACAAATTGAATATTACAAGTAAACTTTATAATTTTTTGAAAGAAGATTTAAAAAATGTTCGTTTTGTAACCGATATAAAACCATTGGGATAAAATGAGCACCGTATATTATATCTTTTTTGCATGATTATTTACGTCTTGCTGAAGACACTTACTTGATAATTGGTCATTTTCGTTGAGGTAGGAAGTATTTTGCATGGAAACTCCTTAAAAAACGTTTTTTCACTGTAACTTTTTCATTTGATTTTTTTTATGGCGCACTATGTTTGAGAAATTTACTTCAATTACTAGAACACACAACTTTTTAGAATACTGCAAGATGCTATCTAGTAAGCTTCAACATATACAAAAGTTTGTTTCATAAAAACGTAATATTTTCCGCAGGTCATAACTCAAATTGGGGCTACATTTTCGAAAAACTGATACTTGACATGATTTTATATGTTTCAATAAACATTTTCATGCAAAAATATTGGAGGAGAGGTTGTGTATTACTACAAGAGCGAAAATGGAAAATAGTGATTTTTAGTGAAAAAACACACATAAATTAGTTTATTTTTAATTATTTTATCTATGTGTTTCATTTATACATTTTTGCCAAAACAAAGCCTTATACATTCCATAAGACAAATCACATAGGTCCTATAAGAATGCATAAACGGTATGTGTGCCCATTTATACATTTCATTTGAAACATGATCTTCATTAACTTTTTGCAAGGCGTCTGCTTATTAGCTGACTTATACATTTTATGAATAATCAGCAATAGAAATTTACCAAAAGTTATAAAGGGATTTCTATCCGTGCAGTAAAAAAGGGGGGTTGTTAAGCATCTTAACAATAAAAAAAACTGATTTTGCTCGAACAAATTTGATCTTATTATTTGAGCATTGTATCGTTAAAAATCGATATTAATATTTTCTCCTCCCGTACAACAATTTAACAATAAATTTTTTGTACTCGAAATTCAACACTAAAAATCATTTTGATTTTGTTGTTTTATTATAATTATTGTTTTTTCGGGTAATTTACATCCCGTAACTCTTCATCTCAATAGATCAAATTAATGGTCGCAGTTAAGATTATACCAAAGACATCATATCAAGAAGAATGGCAACTTTGCCAGAATCCAAGCGACAGATACAATAGCGCTGCGCTTGAGTGAAGGTGAAAGCAACGCATAGAAAAATGAGCAAATACACAAACCTTTATTCTTAGGATGTAATCTTTTCTATCAAATTCGTTCGAAACATTTACCTTTGAGCGGCAGATGACGCGATTGTACCTGTCTCATACACGGCGAATGAGAACGACTCAAATTTGAGTTTAGTTCACTCATAATCGCCAAAAGTGCAGGAACTCAGCGATGAGTTAATTTGCCTCATGTTTTCCCAGGATTTTCCAGGGAAAAATTCCCGAATTTGAGAAAAGTAAAGTTTGGATTCACTCAGTCTATTGGTACTACTCCGAGACTGAATAAAATTTTCGTCAATTTCCTCATTTTCCGGCAGATTTTTTTAGGTTTTCCACAGGAAACCATGGGACAAATTTTACTCATCGCTGAGTTTCTGCACTTTTGGCGATTATGAGTGAACTAAACTCAAATTTGGGTTGTTCTCATTCGCCGTGTAGCGTTCGTATGAGGAAATGGAAGAGTTGCCAGTCTTCTTGATTTGTTGTGTTCGATTATACCCAACAACGAATTAAAATATTGTCAATGTAGGGTGAGGGACGTCTAGATCGCACAGAAACGCTTTTAGTTGTCAAATGGATAGAAAGGGGAAGACGGGCAAGAACGCCCGGCGGGGTAAGATGGACCATAGTCAGTTCTATATGGAATCCTCACGATTTTTACCAATACTCAATACAGAAAAGATTAACAACATGTTTTATCATTCCGAAACACTACTAATGAAGCTTCAAAACAATATAAAAAAATCTCGTTCGGTGGGGCATTCACGATCTTATTTTAAAAGCAACAAATATAAGACTTTTTGATGAACAAACGATGTTTTCTGACGTTTTTTGGTACCTGTTTCCTTCAGTAGGCTGTATTGCTTCTGTGACTGTAGATAAAGGTATGTAAAAATGCATGAAACATGTGAAAAATCCAAGTTGGTTGGAAATGCTATCTAACATGAAGCTTTGGTGTGTTAATTTATTAACTAGAGAATGATCTTAGAAGTGGTTAGGTGGATAGTTCCGTTTAAGTACGGCGGTATGAAAATTGAATAGAAGTTAAAAATGTGCGAAGGGGTTGTTGGTTAAAGAAGAATTCTGGATCAACAATAGAAAAGGGCCCATCAGCATTTGTAAACAAACCGTTCCAAAGCCCTTTACTCACAAAGCGAAGGCCACCCACGCAAACCAACACAATCATCGGATAAGGGAAACTTCTACCTACACGATGATGGTGTTGGTTTGTGTGGGCGCCTTCGATGTGTGAGGAATGGGCTATAGAACGGTTTGTTTACAAATGCTGATGGGCCCTTTTCAATTGTTGATCCAGAATTGCATTATAACACACCATCGACTGGAAATGCTCTCGGCAATGTGGGGTTTTAGGTAGTGATGAAACGTCGCTAGAACTATTCCACAGCCGCAGACTGTAATGAGCAAAGGCGGGCGCACACTTTTTGCCTGTAGATTTGAAGACATATGTACTTCAAATCTCCGCGTACATCGTGCGTTTGACTTTGTACTGTCGCATTAATGGCCCTTCGCTCATTTTCAACTTCTATTCAAAATTCTGCCGTACTCTAACGGAACTATCCACCTACCCTCTTCAAAGATCATTCTCTAGCTAATAAATTATCACACTAAAGCTTCATGTTAGATAGCATCCGGAACATGTGGCCTTACTCAATTTAACCTCCAATGACAAAATTTTAGAATCCTCATGTAATTTGATGTGTCGCATGATATATTTCGAGTTAATATAAATTTGACCACTTCCCCGGGGGTACCCGGAACATGTTAGGATGTAGAAAATGTGGCCCTGGGCACACAATATGACTCCTACTGATCATATTTTCTTATTCTAATGCGATTTTCTGTGTCACAATATAGGTTTATACCGTTTTGATCATTACTAGACCTGTGCTCACAGGACATATGGTCACTGGAACCTGTTCCGGCCATATCTGTGGAACCAGTTGACCGATTCCAAAGACATTCACTTATGATTACGTTCAATTTTGTGCAATGCGTTCAATTTTGTGCAACGGTTGTCTAAAATCCGTCATGGTCCGTCTTACCCAAGGGGTAGGCGGCTCCGCACACCAATCTTGGGTCATATTTTTTGTCAGTGTGCCTCAAGTGTGCCGCAGATGTGCCGCAGATATGCCAATTGTGCCAGTCATAGAGCAAGTTTCGATTGTTTGTAAAATATCCATCCCGGCAGCCCGGTATTTCTGACACCTTGAATGTTTTGGTTTGAAATCTTAAGGATAAATCGGATTGAGGATGACGCGAAATTTTGGTGTTTTGTGTTCATAGGATAATAAAAGTCCTGTGTTTTAGGTTTTATAATGCCCTCAAAGGCAGAACAGAAACCTATGTAACCTTTCGTGATGTGAAAAGAAACGGTCCATCAGCGGCCGGAAAGAGTTGAACCGGTGGGGAACATTGTTGGATTCCGACTATAGAGGATGATGAATATGACTTCTGTAGTTTGTTTTGTGTGAGTTCCAGCATTATTTGAATTAAGGGTACTAATGGGGTCTGATTAACTGCTTTTTTTATTGAGCCCACTCTAGAACCTACATTTCGTATTCTATAAGTGAACCGAGAAGTGAACTGCTGGTCTGAGTTTCTCTGGTGTATTCAATTAGAGGATGTTCCTGGAATACATAGTCAAACTGCACGTGCTCCCATTTTATTTTCAACAATCGATACGATATTGTGTCGAAGGTTGCTGATGTAAGCCTGAGTGACTTACCCCTTGGTCTTACCCCATTGGTGGTCCTTCTTACCCTGCTTGTAACATAAGGAGTATTTTTGATCGTTTCAAAAATTGTTGAAAAAGCATTTTTTTTAAAGCATAAATGATGTGATGAATCAGAACATTTGATCATTTTTGTCCATAGATAAATGAACGCTTATTCATATGTAGCATAGCAAAATGTGAAAATTTGTCCTCATTTTGAGCTACACAGCAAAAAAAATGTAATATCAATCAATGTAATTCAAGCTGATGTATGTAATAATGATGTAATAGCAAAAAGCAAATACAATATTACATTAATGGATGTAATTTTGTTCGCAAAATCGATGTACATCGTATACAACGTTATATTACACAACCGATGGATTGACCTGGTTGCAGCAGTTTGGATCTAATATTCAACAACTTTTTTTCTGTGTACCCGTCTTCCCCTACTCATATATTTATATGCACTTTGCGAAACCAAATTACCAAACCATGACTTTTCGATTATTTTTTTACATTCGTAAATTCTTGAAAGCAAAAGGAGAAGCATAATGAATCACTTTTCGGTTAAAAAGTTTACATTCACACAACATCCCTTCATCAATATAATGATTCGAGGAGAACTTGAATTATATTCATAATTATAGACTGCAACCAGGAGGCTGGCAACTCCATTTCAATCTTTTACGTTTAAAAGTTGGCAAGTTGGTCCTTATTTAAATACGATCCGCCTGACGTATACATGGTGGAAAGGGATGGAAAATCTAGCCATAAGCAGAAAAACAAGAGCAGATCATAGAATCAAAAACATGGCCGAGCAAACAAGTCACCTTTTTCTCTTTCGCTATAGGGAGCTGCATCGTCAGGTTAACCTCACTTTTTTGACATCTGGCAGTGGTTTGTTTACATGGACTTAGTAAAGAAAAATTAAAAAAATAATAAATGTTTTTTTAGATATTTTTAGAGATGAATATTTTTTAAACGAACATAGTCGGATATCATATCTTTGAATTCTTTTTATTTAAAACCTCTAATCCACTTGAATCGACAAACAAGCAAAGGTAAACAAACAACCACTGGATGTCAAACTGATGAATGCGGGTTCATCGCGTTCATTCGTGACGTTAGCGTGCAGCATCCTATTAGCCGAGTCATTCCAGAAACACATGGAACAAAGCAACCGGGATTCATTCCGTTTGGAGTTGACAAACGACCAAAAACTTGTCAAATTCGTGCGAAGGTTCACTTCCGTGCGTCAGTTGAATAAACGATTGTAATTTCCAAAACTACGACTCGCAAAATTGAACAGTCGTTTGTAGTACGGCGAGCGAGAGTTACAATACTTTCGAAAGGCGGCAGAGCGTTGACGTTTTAGCACGCGTAGGCGTAGGTTAGATCATGGAGGCTTTTGCGGGGGTCATCGTGCTAGGACAATGCGGAAAATAGCATCTTCCAGTGCAGCACTGAAAAAATCCACAGCATCATTCACGCTAGCGGCTGTTTCGATGAATTGCCAATCAATTTCCGCAAGCGAATTGTTCAATGCAACATAATCAGCTGGGCGAAAGTCCAAAGACTAGCACTCAGATGACGGCGTAAAGACAATTGGCGAAAGTAAACTTAATGACACGACGAGAGAAGGATGATCGGCATCTAGATCAATCATTGTGGTCGAGCCAATGCACAGTGGTCCAGAATGCAGATTTAGGTGGAATGATATGTTTTGAGCCTGAAATTGAAACTTTAGACTAGAAGTCTCTTCTACAAAGTTGTTCCTTATAGTCAGGCCCTCATTTTTATGACAATGAATTCTAGGGTGGTTCCTATTATCATTAAAATCAAAAATCTAACTTTTTTGTTTGAATAAATTAAGGTATACATTCTTCGGCAAAGTTATAGCTGAGCTAATTTCAAGCAACTTTGTTGAAAATAAATTTAAAATTTATCATGATAGTCATCTTCTAGAGAATTTTAAAACTCTTTAAGACGAATGTTTTATAGCTGAATTTGTTGCCTTTATATGTTCTAATAAAAAAGATATACCCAAATATAATAAAAACATGAATAAATTCAACTTGATTTTATACGAGTTTAAAAAATAACATACCTCCATTATTGAGAATAACATACGCCCTTTCAAATGCCGTAAAAAAAAATTTTTATTTGTTTGCCCCAACCAGAGATATTAACATTTGAAAAGTGCTTATTTTTAGTATAAAAATGTCAATAACTCTTGATCGGCGAAAGATATGGACAAACTTTGTGCAGCAAAAATTTGCGCCTTCTTAAAATCTAAAAGTTATCTGAAGACACCTTTGCTGAGAAATTCGTAATAAGAAAACTAGAGCAAAAAACTGTTCTTTAAGAGCCACCCTAATTAAATTCAAGAAAATAGCTCTAAATCCGTCAATTTAAGAGATAAAAAAAAAGTTATTTTCAACAAAGTTGCTTGAAATTAGCTCAGCTATAACTTTGCCGAAGAATGTATACCTTAATTTATTCAAAAAAAAAGTTAGATTTTTGATTTTATTGATAATAGGAACCACCCTAGAATTCATTGTCATAAAAATGAGGGCCTAACTATAAGAAACAACTTTGTAGAAGAGACTTTCAATTTCAGGCTCAAAACATATCATTCCACCTAAATCTGCATTCTGGACCACTGTGCAATGGAAACAGAAGTGCCCGGTAATGTGGAATCATTTGCAAGGACAAGATCTAGCAAACGTCCATTTCGGTTTAGGAAAAGTTTTCGCTTGTGTGAATCCGTAAAAGTTAAAACCGTCACAGCAAGCAACCGGCATATGCGAATGCAGTGAATCAATGAATGGTGTGCCACTGTCTGTAAAGCGCCACTGCAAACCAGCTTGATTGTAGTCGCCAAATACGAAAGCGGGAGAGCAGAGACTTAATTGAGAAGAAATCGAGCCTAACGATTCCACATGATCGTGCAGTCGGAATGCCGGATTGCGCCTACACTAAGCTTGGTTTGTGGAAGTTCTACGACAATCCACAGCTGTTCCAATTGACAGGAAATGGGTGGCGTACTTACGAAGCTGGCTAGTCTCGTTGATACTGCAATCAGGACTCCGCCACCGCGCGATTTTTGAATGTTTAGGGGAGACCGGTCAGTTTTTAAGACGAAATAGAGTGACCTGAAAAGTTGCTATGAGTAAATTTGGTCGTCCAGCCACGTTTCCATCAGCACGATCAAATCATATTCGGCCTCCGCAACAGCCAGGAAAAACGAGTCGATTTCAGTCCTCAGCTCACGCACGTTTTAGTAGTAGATCCGGAGACCATTCGAGAAGCAATCACGGGAACTGGAAATCGAAAGTACATCAGGTACCAAAAGCTCCGAATCGCAAACATACTCGCCTGAGGTTGCAGGCCGGAAGCTCCCGATACCATCATCGACCACAGAACCGGGACGATATGAATGAGTTGTCGTACAGATTAGCGTGGGTCCACGGTATACAAAAGTGGTTTTATTTGACAGGTTCGATGTTGTAGCCCGTCTCCACCTTCAACCATTCCATAAGAATAGCGTAAAATATAAAAAGGCTATCTCAACAAATTGTCACTATAATATATTTTTTCTCTAACATGGAATTAAACATGTTCAGCCTCTAAGACTCCATTGTTCCATTTGGTGCATTAATTCAGACATTCGAGAACATGAGAGGAATTTTCAACAACAGAACATTTTAAAATATTTTTAAGTGAATTTAAGAGAAAATTCACAAAATGGAACATAGCCTTAGAGTGACAGCTCGAAAATCAAATTCTAATATTCCTATATTAACGAAACTATCGATCAAACGATTATCGACAGAAGTTGAATAAGGAAGTCAACATTTATTTTCGATCTCGCAGATAAGTCAACCAAATCTCTATTCGCCACCTGCTGAGAACGATTCTGGGTGGATGCAGTCATGGCTAGGCGATCATATGATGATGCGTTCCTATCATGACATATGGTAATTTCCATGTACCAAAATAGGAACATATAGCTATGACTGGTACATTTATCATAGTAATCACTTATAAGAGTCTAACCAGCCTGAGACTGGTAGTCTCTATAACAAAGACAAAACTTATTATTATTACAAGTACATACCACAATACAATTAACAATACAATTTACAATACAACTGAAGACCGGTAGATATCTCTAATTGATGTTTTGCTTTTCTTTTGGAATATCGTTTCGCATTTTTGCAACTGTTATTTTTACCGTTATCAAGCAAACACTTACTTTTATTTAACCTTTAATGCTTAGATATCATGACACCTAAATACTGCAAGTAAAATCATCTTCTTCTCCTTTCGTAACAAATTATAAACATTAAACAATTAAATCAATTCCTTTTGAAGCAATAGTCAACCAAGGAAGCCATTAAAAACAATAACTCGATTGAACGTTATAATTAAATGTACATCGGAAAGCATACAGTAATTACAAACTACATGTTCCGTATCGCATGCTATTATAAAGAAAATGATCGATGAATAAATGAACAAACAGAATAACAAGTCAATTCAACAACCAAAGATGAAGCATAAGCATGTAAATAACGAAAAAAATAGCGAAGCAGTTTGTACAAACCCTCACCCCACTGTGACAATCATATGACCAAGTGTCAAAAATAGGAAATGACAGTTATCACCATCAACAAACAATAATCAGCTTGTGTTTCATGCTTTTGTTTCAGGTAATTGGACCAAGATAAAATGTATAATGGCAAAAAGCATAATCACTCATGCATCATCAAGAATTGTTTTCAGTTCAAAGTGGTGACTGCTATTGAGAAGCTTTAAATAAGAAAATAAAACTGGAAACTATGTATGAATTACCACCAAACTAGCAATTCATTGTTGGCATTGGTGTGAGCGGAAAATGACAAACTAAAATCGAAACAATACTAGTCAATAACTGCGAATGTACATATAAATTGATGTTTACGTAAGATGCAGTACTTTTCGGATATTGATAGACAAAGACAGAGAGAATAATCAAATAATCAAACAATCAAACATTTCATTCAAGCAAAGAGCAGAAGAACAACCAATTAACAGCGTAGTTTATTCTAATTTTCATAATAAGTGACGATGGTGACAAAAATCAAAGTTAAGAAGAATAAAATAAACGTGACACTAAATTTTTGAAGCTGACTTAGAATTAGAGAACTTATAATCGAAACACACAAATAAATCAAAGAGTTTCAATCACTGAAGAACAAAACAACACCTAAGTCGAGCACTTTTACAAAAATTTGAAATTCAAAATTTCCAAATGCAAGTTAATAGTGTGAGAGCTTAGCACGACTTTTGGCCACCGGCGAAAGTGTGGCCAGTAATGCACCCATTTGACAATCACCACTTTGGGCTCTCGAAGCATTGCGTCAAATACCAAAGAAACCCCAACAATGAAGTGTATTATAAACCCATGATAAGTATATCTACGTTAGCGTTTGCTCAAGATGGAAAAGAGTATATTTAATTTTAAAAAAATAAACCATATAAAAATGAACAGTCCACCACGTGTCAACCCTAGAAAGAGTAAACAATACATGAAAACCGTGTCGATCCACTTAGGAATAGCGTGTAACATTGCCCAAAGATTAAAAATGATAAAAAAATGTTAGACAGTAGAGATTTTTGTAATTCCAGTTTTATAATTTTTAAGGACAACTCTCTTGTAAAAAATAAAAGGATAAATAATACGTTGTTTTTAAAAGAAAACTATGATAAATGTTGAAAAGAGGATCATACAAAGGAAATTTAGGCGATAAGAAAATCATCAAGGCTATCAAAACTTGGCATGCACTCTATATTCCATTCGTGCGAAATGACAATGGATAGCTATTCCTATGCAATCACACAAGAAAGAATGTTGCACATCACAATCAAAGGACACTATTCGTCGATATATCTGTGTACAATTCAACTTAATCAAAACTCACAGATGATTATATCAAAACAACTCCTAAGCTCCGCTCACTGCTAGCGGAGAATCCACATCACAGTGACTGTATACAAACAATTGTACTGTTTGACCCCGTATCGTATGTTAACATTAGATAGGAATCGAAACCAGCTGACAATCCGAACGTTTTCGTATCTCTACGCAGAATGAAACAACACATCCGAAAATCTAAATCGTAATAACCGATATTAGCTGTAGCAGCGTGTGTGGATGTGAGTGTGTGGATGTGTGTGTATGTGTGTGTGTGTTTATGTGTGTTCTTCTGGCTCCGGTCCATTCATAATAAAACCTACCTGTCCATTTATGCTACATCTGACCGATTGACCGACCATGATGATAGACAACTGGTATCATATACTTATCCCATACCATTTTCCACCGTGGAGTACGAGATACAGTAGATAGATGAGTATTTATTTCAGAACTGTGATAACGCCTTCTGTTCGTTGATTTACATCCGGTTTTGCTAATGTGCAGTAATTTTATGTGATTACATGTTACGTTATGTATGGATATACAAATCTGTTGGAAACAACTGAGAGGCAGTACCTTACAAAGCTTGAATGGGTGGAACCTCTGCAGAGAACTACTGGCGCGGGATTGAAATTTCGATTTTGATTAAAATTTCAATGATTAGAAGCTCTCAAGCTAGAGCAGTGAAAGGGCTACAGTTTTGGCACAACTTAAAATATGCAGCATTTTTGACATGAACTGGCCAATGTAATTTAAATTGGGTAGGCTAAAACTGGTACCATTGCGTTTTTGGGATTATGTCATAACTGGTACATATGCCATAACTGCACTTACCATTCATATTCCATAACTGCATTTAATCGTTGTTTAACTTCAGATACGTTTGAAGCCCACAAAATATATTTTACCCAACATGGGCGTAGGGATGGCAGAAAAGGACGATTGCCACCTCTCCCGGATTCAGTAACAAAATTAGATTCTCTGAATTTAAAACATTTTTGAACGTTTAAAAAATTATTAAAACTTTTCGAGGCTGCTGGGTCGAACACAATTGGGTCATTTGACCGAATTGTGGAAGCTATTTTACAGAAATATTCAACTTTGAAAAATTTGCGGTAGGACAAACAACATATATGTTTTAAAGATCGAGAGCAATCAAGAATCTTTAAGATTTTCGGCCTTAATCTTTTTTCCGAAAAAAGTGATCATTTTCCCCCCGGATTAAGGTCCTCAAGACTTTGCCTTTGATCAGAAATTCAACGGTTTTTATATGAAAATATGAAAACAAAAATTGATGGAAAAGTTTGGGACCTAAGATATCAGTAAAGGCACGTTATTACCAAACTAGAGGTGATGGGTTCGATTTCCGGTTCGGTCGAGGAAATCTTTCGGGATGGTAATAATCTCGTCTCCCCTGGGCATAGAGTATCATTGTACTTGCCTAAAGCATGCATTGGTTGGCAAAGAAAGCTCTCAGTTAATAACTGCGATGGAAGAGAATCTAGAACACTAAGTAGAAAAGCCTGGGCCCTGGTAAATTTTCAGGGCAGTGTGAGTTGGGACAAAATGCCAGGATTTCTACAATTTAAGAAATTTTGGTGAGCATTTTTAAGGAACTTTGGGAAATTTTTTAAACGAATTCCTGGGAGTATTCTAATGGACTTTTGATTGAAATTTCTAAGAAACACTTAGGAAAATTGCAAGGGAGTGCTGCCTTGAATTCCAATGTGGTTCTGAGAAAAATACAGGTTAATTCTTAAGAGAACTTCAAGGTGATAAGAAAAATGCTACAAGAATTGTGAGATGAATTCCTGCTGAATTTAAAGTAGAAATTTAATCGAATTATTAAGATAATTTCAAGGGAAGTTCTATAACGGCGCCGGTGGTGTAGTGGTAAGCGTGATTACCTATCACCCCAGCAGGCCTGGGTTCAATCCCAGTCGGCGCCGCCGGGATGTTCTGAGGCATAACATCTCTGATCACGCCTTCCTTCGGATGGGAAGTAAAGCCGTTGGTCCCCGGTTCATGAGTTGATGGGTCGATAGGTAGGGTCCAGGTGTGGGAGCTGCCTTCCTGGCACGTCGGTAGCATTGGTGCTCAGCACGGAAAACAAGATCGACGGAAAAAACAAACCAAAGGAAAAAAAAAGAAAGGGAAGTTCTAAGGGAATTTTGCAAAGAATTCCAAGAGAATCAAATTCTAATTTTAAAGCAATTTAAGCATTTTAAAGAGAATTCCAAAGGAATTTGTTGGATAGTTTCAAAGGAATTCCGACAGCATCCGAAAATGTTTCAGAAGAGAGTTATAAGGGGATGCAGAGAATAATTCAAGGATAATGCTGGACAAATCTTCATGGAATTTTTCAGCGTATTCCATGGTGATTCTTAGGAGAAATCTTTGGAGATTTTCAAGCGAATATTGGAGAATTCCTGGATGATTCTCAATAAACTACTAAGAACATTCTGAGGTGGATTCAAAAAACAAATACGAATAAATAATATGCGTGCTACGAATATTAGTCCCAAGTTGCACCCAGAGGTGGTTAAGGAAAATTAAAAGATAATTGACCTCATCTTCAACCCAGACTGAACACTTAACACTAGACAATGGACAACACACAACAGTTAGTAGACCATTAGGGAAATTTTCTCGAATGAAAAGTTCCACCGGCTGGAGCGGGAATTTAACGCTCACTTCATGGCCCTTACATGACCACGAAGCCCACAATGCCGTGAAAATGTTATAGGGGACAATTTCCGAGAAATTTTGTCCCCCATACATTTAAGTGGGGATATCTTCGCAATAACAATGTGCATTAACGACCACTGGTTGCAATTGCGACGAAACGTCATAAATGTTTAGAATCATTGTTTGCCAGTTGGAGATAATGTACATGCAAAACAAATTTGTCTTACTTTCAGTGTAAGGTTGGATTTATTACATCCTCTGCATTTGTGTCATACAACAAATGTAATGGAAGTTCTTGCTATGGACTGCAGCGTACAGGCAATTTTTTCCAGAATGCATATTTTTGCATAGACCAAATATATCACATTAACACTCTTTGGTTTAGCTGGCAAACGGATTTTTTTTTTGCGATGGAAGCGCCTCTGTGGCCAAAAAAGGCTACCAATGTACTGGTTTATCTTCACGAGGGATTAATATTAATATAATATATTTGCTAAAATGCTCCTTCTGTTTCTTGTGATCATATAAATATTTCTTAAACAATTCTTGTATTGAAACCAGTCAATGGAACAATACAAAAAAATTATACGTATTCGAAAGTTTATGTTAAAAAGGTACTATTTTATATAAAAATGTAAAACGTATAAAAGTGACATCGGACCAATTTGCGTAGATCGTGAAAATTATTCTCTTCACTTGAAATATCAAAAAATATAATGAGAGAATTCTAAAATGCATTCCTAGTGGTTGCAGAAGAAAATTACGAGAGTTATACGATAAGAATTATAAGGGAATTTTAGAGAGGATCCAAAAGTTATTGGCATTCTGAAAAGAACTACAATAATGACCTGATTTTATCTACGAAACCCATGCGCTATTTCAATGGTTTTATTGCACCAAAGTTTACCCTAAACATCGATCAAGAAGATTAATGGAAAAGATTTCGAATTATGGAACATTAAAAGAATAATGCGTGAAGGGACTGATAAAATCAGGTCATTACTGTATCAGGAAATAATACTAACTGATCATAACCGCAAGTCAGTCCCATCTGTAAAAAACTGTAAATGAGAAAACGGCGTTCAAAGATTTTACAAGTTTTCTCATTTACACTTACGTTGGAGGGATAATTTTGAAAATAAACATGCAATGTGATAGAATGCATCTATGTTTAGTAAAAAATATTGGGTAAAATACCGTGATTTTTTTATTTTATGGATTTTAATATTGCTTATACTAAGTACTGAAGTGTCTCACTACAGCTCTAGCAACAAGCAACGGAATAAAATAAGAAGCCGTTTCAATATTCTCTGCAGAGTGTTCCGACTTCATAGTATAGAGTTAGTACCGTAAATACTCCATGGTGCGTCGGGTGTGATGATCTTCAAGGAAAGGACGCAGCTACATAATTACATTTGCTGTTTAGATTTTTGTTGAACACTGAAAGCTTTTATCCATGTTAGTAACCAACAACAATCAGACATAAAATAAACACATATTTACACCACAAGGAGATCATTTCGTAGCAAAGTAGCAGAGCAAATATTTTTATGAATTTTTGAAGTTTACATATGCCAAAATGATCATGATCCTCATTTGGCAGCTTAAGCAGAATATAAACTATTTTAAAATTTCTAATAGAATTCTTACACTACTGGATCAAAGGAAATTTCTACTAACGGTGTACTTTTAACAAAACAGCATCAGCAAAGAAATCTAGATGTATTGAATGAAAAGAAACATAATAAGCTAAGTGGCTAAAATGTCGATTAAAACTAAAGAAAGAGACAGCGTATTCGTATTTCGTACGATTCGGATCCAAAACACATTGATGTACACGAACAATATGCAAAGAAAACCACTCCTTATCGATACAATGTAAAACAATTATTGTAAAACGATCGAATTGTACTGTGAACGTGGTTAACTATTTTGAGTAAAAGTCGAAAATAAATAATTATATAACAAATGCTGACACCAGAAAGAATTAAAAACAGTTATTCTATTATCAGTCTTTTTTTCTTGAAAGAAAGCATTTATTTGGAGACATAGAAAAGTTTCTCGAATGGAATTTGTAGAGGATTCAGATTGCGGTCGGCGAAGAAAGGACTCAGCCCACCATTGCTAAGGTTTTCTGTCGTTGATGGCTTTGCCGTAAGCAAACACGGTGGACGAAGCAGAGCTGAATCTTCGTTGTTATCGGTATGCTGCATTTGTAGCATTATTTCCTATAATAGATGGATTGATATAACAAATGCATCGTAAATATTTCTTGAGTGTTCATGCTACCTCATACACATCCTTCAGAACCTTTGCCGTAGCTGCGTTCATCTCTTGAACCGGATGGCCCAGCATCATGTTCGAAAGGTTCGTATACAGAAGTTTGAAATTTACCCCATTGGCATATGTCGGATCCGGAAATTGTTCTGTCATTGCAATCGTTCTCAATGCAAGTGGAATTTCCTGATTGCTAGTGGTTTTCATTTCCGTCGAATGCATTAGCTCACACCAGTTGGTGACCCGAACAAAATCCTCTTTGTCCCGCATCTTTTCATAGACACACTCTTCGGATTTGGTGGCGAATTCATTCACATATGTTTCCACCTCAACGTGTTTACATTTGTCCAAGTAATGTGACTTCATAATTTGTTCCGGCAGCTGAGAACCATGTTTTTGGAAAGCGGCATCAAGGTGACGACGAAAAGTACGGTTGTTAGCGGGAATAGAACATTTTACGCCATCGGATTCTTTGGTTGTTGTATCCACTCGATTGCAGTCGGAATCATCTCCTTGCAACATCACCGAAGAACTTGGTTCCATTGCCATTGTCTGTAAATATATGAGCAATAATGATATCAAAATAAATTATGATAAAATAAATTGTTAACAAGAGGAATATTGTTAGTAAGTAGACAAACGAATCTTATTGGATTTATAAGAGAACGTCTTTGGGACTAGTAATTGTATATACTGCCCTGCGCATGAGCACTATGTATGCTGACACATGTCATGCATACAATTGTAAGGTACTGCGCTCAAATCGGCCGTTATTCATTATGGGACATATCTAGGTATCAGAATAGGGGTTGTCAATTTTTTTAAGATGTACGATTAGGTCAGAACGCTATAATGCCGAACGTGATAAGGGCGAGGTCATAACAGTTCAGAAATTCTACACTTCTAGCAAAATAAAAAATAATAATTTGTCCAGAATAGATCAGACACGAACCAATCCATAACTTTTGCATGCGGATTCATAGCTTAGCTAAATATTTCCCGCGAACACGGAGCCAGATGTCAGTAGCGTGCTTTGGTCAGAAATGTTATTGCTTTTGCTATGGTCATTCATGTCGGTTTGTCGGTGACTATAGAGCAGGAACCCAATAGTAGGTAAAGCGGTTTCATAGTAGTTTTCATTTATTTGTGTGGAATTTTTCACTCGATTTCTACCCAAAAATAAGTTAGTTGTACCCAACAGTAAGTAAATATGATTATACTCAACGTTGGGTTCCCACACTTTACTACCTGTTGGGTGATTTTGCTTCTCCGTTTTGACAACATAAGAAGGAGAAAAGGAGACAAACTACACGAAACGAAAATCAATTATTAAATTCATGTGTTTCACTAATACATTTTTGCCAAAGCATCAGCCTTATACATTCCATAAGACAAACCACATAGGTCCTATTAGAATGCATAAAAGGTATGTGTGACCGCTTATACATTTCATTTGACATTTGATCTTTATTAACTTTTTGCAAGGCGTCTGCTTATTAGTTGACTTATACATTTTATGAATAATCAGCAATGGAAATTTGCCAAAAGGTATAAGGAGATTTCTATCCGTGTAGTCAAAAGTAGGTAAAAGTGAACTCGCCGTTGGGTACTTTTTTCTTACCGTGTGGGTGAAGCAAAGTTCACGGTTACCGCAAAATACCCAATAATGACTACAAAGTAAGCATTTTCGAAGGAGACTGTTGTTACTTAAAAATGAATACACTGGAGTCGCTTTTTACGCGGTTTTTTTAACACGGTTTTTTTTACGCGGATTTCGGAATTTACGCGGTATTTTTTTACGCGGATTCCGGAATGTACGCGGTTTTTTTTACGCGGATTTTGGTTTTTTTTTACGCGGATTTCAGAATTGACGCGGTATATCGCTTTTTACGCGGTTTTTTCTTACACGGTCTTTTTTTACGCGGTTTTTTTTAACGCGGATTTCGGAATTAACGCGGTTTTTTTCTACGCGGATTCCGGAATTTACGCGGTTTTTTTTACGCGTTTTTTTTTACGCGGTACGTATCACCCGCGTAAAAAGCGACTCCAGTGTACTCACTACTTGTTTTTGTAGTTGTAATTACTCATAAATGGGTAAAATTTTACTCATTTAATGGGTAGTCCCTGTTTCCCTCAAAAATGCTTAATATGTAGTCTTTTTTTTTATTTATTATAGTCACTTTAACACTCTTGGGTCATTCGTGACTTGTCCGGGGGTGAGATTTGAACTCGTGACTTTGGTGTGAGAGGTATGGATGTTAACCACTACGCCGGGGTCGCCCCCCAAAATTTGTAGTTATAATTGGGTATTTTAGAAAAAAATCATGCAAATTTAGGTGCTCTGTGAGTGACATATACGAGTGTCGATTTCGACATAAATTTGAGTCATAACATACGTGAAATATCCAGCTTTCCATGCTCGGTAATGACGGCCTATTTGTATAAATAAATGTATCCTTCACTGTACTTTTTGACACTATCTGGAGGTTCCAACAAACTATTGAAAAAACGACTTCTTGACGATTTTATTGAACTACATGCTTAATAATACTTGTATTATTTTTAATAATAACTTCTGTCCAGGCTTTGTTCACACAAATCTGGAGAATTTATTCAACCACAACACATTGAACTATTGGTGTTGTATAAGGTTTGTCGAGAAGCTGTTATTCGACTTATATGAGTTGTAACAGAGCTTATTCGATACCATTTTTTATTATTCAGCGTTCATTAGACAATACTGCTTCCCCTTAATTAAAACAGTGTTGCTCTGTATACGCTTGATTCTCATGTAAAGTTACGTTAAATTTGACATTATTATACATTTAATAAACGATTATTCAACTGTGGAAAATTAAACTGAAAATAAAAGAGACGACAGGGATGGGCGTTAGCTATTCTTTAGTCGTGATTGTTTTCATTATTTCTGACGTGGCACGTACCATACAGATATTCAAAATGAACTACATACATATACATTCGTTACATGGGATTCAAACCATGGACCTTCCGATCACCAGCCGCTTGCCTTGTCATCTGAGCTATCCTAGAATCCATCATCTTATACAACTACGGAACAACGAATAGATAGGTTAGGTATAGATTAGGAATCACATAGATGAACACTCTGCAGAGAATCACATAGAAGATTAGGAATCACATAGATAACTAGCTCATTTTTTCCTTGTTTCAAGATCATCTTCGGTGGACAAAGCTGAGTCTTGTCACTATCAACAAGGTATAAAAAGTAACAAGGACTAAGATGTGTTCCTTGGATTACTGAAAAATCCTGTTCCCCTAGTTTGAAGTAGTCAGGACTAGGAATCGGTGGTAGATCTTACATCCCGTAACGTACCACGAAAAGGTGATCTATCCACGTTACGGGGCCTCGGAGCACTAAATATTACATGACATGTTTGTTACGCTTCATCTTTTATGTCAAAGATAGATTCCGTTACGTGTAAAATTAGTTTATTTTAAGTGTGTAGCAAGTATAGCTTTACAGATAGAAACTGCCACAAATTACTAGAGAAGAGAACTTTGTTGAAATCTGATGGACCGCTCAGTATTTTCAGAAATGTAAGAATTCAATATAACTCTTCTCTTATTATCATTAACTTAATTATGCGACTATGTGTAGGTACTTGACCGTTTTGCTGAAGTGTTCAAAGCTTGCCTTCAACTCACGTCTTCAGATAATTGAAGAATTTGCAGAGAGCTGGATTCAGGCAGGACTACCGAACAGCTCCAAGTTCCGTATCTTACGCTTCCATGTTCCAGAGTTCTGCAACTTCGCAGGATCAAGGTTGGGGCTATATGACGAACACGCGTGCAAAACTGTCCATTTTGATTTTGGACTAACATGGCAGAAGATAAGGCTCCATTTTCTTCGTTTCGTGATTTTATACAACAGTGCTCATTTGTAAAAACTATAGTATATCCGACCAACAGATCATTCATGTTTATTTATTACTTACATACACCTTTAAACGCAAATAAACATTAGTGTTGAAATTTTCGAAGAGATTATTATTCAATTGATTATGGAAGAACAGCTCATGATCAAAAGTAGGCTAAATAATCATTTGGAATTTTACCTTCATGAGCCTTTTTTTCATATTTTTACAGATTTTTTTTTTAATAATTGGAATATTCCATTTCTTAATGAACACATAACCCCAGGGATACGTATTATTACACCCAGTTCTCCTATTCTACATAATGATGACAATGAAAATAAATTAGGGGTAATGTGTCATTGAGGCAATGGTTTTCTGGATAGTGGTATTTGAGGTAGTGTTATAGGATCCGTGCAATATATCTAGTAACACTCGGTGGACAAAAACCGAGACAAATATTACAATATTGGTAAAATTCATCAATGCAATTTTGTTGCAAAATTTTCTTGGTTAAAACTAGATCCCAGTTGTGGAATTATTTTTAAATAAAATGTATTTTAAGAAATGTTTGATTTTTACAAAGTCTTACAATATTCATTTGCATTACAAACATATTATGTAAAAGAAAAACAAACAGTGCAGTGAATCATCTAGCCATCAATATATATTAAGTATATCTCATAATCAACAGATTCCACTTAGTAAGGTCTATGAATAACGTAGACCTGAACTATAATTGAAAATCTTCCTACAATACCTAAGATACAAAACAGATTGTTTATTTATTGTATAGGTTTATTGACATGAAATTAATAAGATTTCCCTGATAAAATGCTGCTTTTTCTTAACCAGTGCGTTATATACCACTATCCCCTACCAAGCAGATATCACATATTATGCAAGTCGATATCGATAACGTGTATGTGATAGCACAACGAGTTTTCTTGGCATATATTTAAATTCAATATTCATACAGTTCTCAAACACAAACCACAATGAGCATCTGGAGTTTCCCATTCCCGTAACACGTTCTCAATGTATGAATCACAACCATCGAGAACAAGCTAATACTTACAACAACTGTCTCGTAGCTAGTCAACCCGTTGAAGTCACTCACCATATCAGTGTGTTTTAGTCTTGACGCTAGCTTTAACCCGTCCAGGTGCTTTTGAAATCACACTTCACGTGCTTGGTGGATCGGCTTTCCCACTACTGGCTCATTGGCAGTCTATAGTAAACATGGATCCCAATACCGCACAACCGTCAGCATCGGCAACTCCATTGCCGGAATCGGTGGCGAACGCATTAATGAGCATTCAACCCCGGTACAACAGCTTCCACCAACACCACGCTGTGCCTCAAATGACTGGCAATAGCTACAGTCAAGCACCGGGTTCAGGGCCTGGATCAATGCCAAGCGCCACAAGCAACAGCAACAATAACAACAACCTGCAACCGGCGACAACCAGTGTGATTAATTTATCCAACTCCAGTGACGTCGTAATCGGACCGATGACTCAATATCAAGGATCCGTTACAATCTATCAATATATGGACGCTACCGTCGAAGCAAGTCGAATCGCTTGTGAGTATTTGCATTCAATCATATGCTTACGTAGGCCGGCAATCTGGATTTGGCTCACGCACCGAATGAAGGACTTCAAACCCGAACAATTGGTCAATTTGCGTCACAGATGGCCCTTTGATTTCGGTGCCTAAGTTTACGACTGTACAGCGAATACGTGATAAGTGTAATGTTATTGTATTTTTTAAATGGGTTGACGTATACAAATGTACGGAAATCGAGCCGAACAATGGATTAGATGGTCGTTGGGATGCAAAGAGAAATCGACTAAGAGAATCTGTCATTGTTACTTAGGACCTAATCCATTGTTCGGCTTGAAATGTGTGGTATATTTTAATGAGCTTTCTATTTATGCTTACTCAACTACAGTACCTTCCCGTTTTTGGCAACAAGTGATTTTTGTCTATTTTGCTTTCTATAAAATGCATCGAGCGCGTTTTTGAATTTGTGATCGTACTAGACCTCTATTTAGGGATTTCAGGTGCTTGGTATTTCTTGAAAAATAAATCTAGACAACACTAGCACATATCTGGCTTCACGTACAAACGTATAAACTTTTTCAAGACCACTAGATGGTGATATATTGGATAGTAAAATTGGATATAATATATTTTAATTTAATTCACGAATTGAAAACGAATGAGCAACAGCATTCAGAGAACACGAACATAGAACGTTTTTGATGATAACAGACTATAAGATTGAATAAGAACTTAATGAAATTTTCATGATTTAACAAAAAAATAATATTTTGATTTTATCCCTAATAAACCGTTACCATACACTAACTATATCATAGATGGTACGACCATACAACATAAAGTTGGGATGATATTCCGAATTGGTGGTTAAAGGGTGATACGGTCAAAATTTGGTCAAGGGAAAACGCGTGTAAATCGGTGAAATCGTTTATTTAAAAAATCAAATTAAATTTCTTTTTCAAGTTCAATTAGTATAAAATTCAGGAAAAATATTCAGTTAGGCTTCCGCTTTTCCAAATCCGAATTGCCGGGCCTTACGCTTGACCCCTGCCATCAGATTTTGTACAGCCACCTTGTCCACCTTCTTCGCCGCAGAAAACCAGTTTGCCTTGAACTGCTGTTCGCCCTTAGCAGTTTTTTTTCAAACACTCTTTCACGTAAATTTCTTGGTTGACAGTTCCGGAAGCTATGAAAATGCTGCTTTTCAAGCCACAGGTACAGATGGCTTGCCAAACCAGATATTTCTTTGCGAACTTTGACAGTTTCATGTGCTTGAAAACATCTGCTACCTTTCCCCTTCCTTTTGCCGTATAAAACTCCTGTCCCGGAAGCTGCTTGTAGTCGGCTTTGACGTAGGTTTCGTCGTCCATTACCACGCAGTCAAACTTCGTCAGCATCGTCGTGTACAGCCTCCGGGATCGTGCTTTGACCGTCGTATTTTGTTTATCATCGCGATTTGGAGTCACTACCTTCTTGTAAGTCGATAGTCCGGCTCGTTTTTTGGCTCGATGCACGGTTGTAGATGATACACCCAGCTTATTTGCGGCATCTCGGAGAGAGAGGTTAGGGTTTCGCTTGAAACTACCGGCAACTCTCTTTGTCGTCTCAGCGGCTTACGGTTTTCGATTTCCCCCCGATCCAGACTTCCTGGCTGTCGACAAACGTTCCCCAAACACTTTAATTACATTTGTAACGGTTGATTTGGCAACTTTTAGCGATTTTGCCAACTTTGCGTGCAAGTAGCTCGGATTTTCGCGATGCGCGAGCAAAATTTTGATACGCTGCTCTTCTTGCTTGGACGGCATTTTGACAACTGAAGAGTGAATTCCAAAATCAAAATAGGAGCAACATTCTACACACACACACCTTCAAAATGAGGGGTGTTCAGGTTTTTTAAATGCAAAATTGAAAGAAATACGTCAAGTTGATATTGACCAAATTTTGACCGTATCTTCCTTTAGGCGCTTCTTATGGTTATTGTTTATGCGGGATTTTACACTTAGAGAAATCTATAGAAGATTCTGCGCTATGGAACATTTTTACGTTTTGTTTATGATCGTTGTAACGAGAAGCACTAGTGAAAAATGTAGTCTAGCTGTGAAGTAAAGCGTTACCATTCTATTAATTTGTTTTAATCGTGGTGGTAATCTCTTCTTATATGCCCTGGTCAAGGAAGCTTTGCCTGCATTACATCCACCAAAGCCTCGTTAAGACTTATAATCTGTCTAATTGACCCACCCTGGAGAAGGCTTTCAAGGTTATATTTTTGAAGCACTTCCAGATTGATTTGCTGCAAAAAGGTTATACCGTAGACCCCCGGGAATCTGACCGTTTTTAATCGGTACACTTTTTGGTTTGAACCCCGCTAATCTGCAGGTCGTGCAAATAAAATTTTGCTCAAACGTCATTTAGCAGGTGGAATTGGGAAAAGATAAATGGAACGATTATAAACGGAACGCAGAATCAAAACAAAACAGAAAAAAATTCTCACATAAACTCCCTTTATGATGGTCATCGGATTACTAGAAGTTCAAATTACAAATTAAAAAACCCCGATTATATGCACAAATGCCGTTGATGTTACGAAATAATTGCGAACCAATTAAAATATTTACTATTTTCTTTAGTCGCTTGCTAATCGTACTAAAAAACCATAAATGGTGATTAAAAAAGATGAATCCGATCTTGACAAATTCATTTCAACAATAAAAACTGATCGAAAATGAAACTGTAAAAAATCCATTCATCATTAATGTTTTTTTTATCTTTATTGTAGAGACTTTCAGCCTTAGGCTGGTTCGTCTCTTATCATTAAAGTTAAACATTTCCAAAAAATATCAATACAGTTTTCATATTAAGGTCTAGTTTTAGAAACCAGATTAAATCTAATGTAATATGTGCTTCAAAAAATTAGTCCACCTTCGGAAAACGTTGATTTAAAAAAAAAACATTATTAGTTTAGGAATCCATAAAAAACTATTTTTTAAATTAATCATTGAGCTCAGCTGAGGTAATTTGATAATGTTCGTAAGCTCTAATATTAAAGTTTTGTAGGTGGTGTAGTGGTAAGCGTGATTACCTCTCACCCCAGCAGGCCTGGGTTCAATCCCAGTCGGCGCCGCCGGGATGTTCTGAGGCATAACATCTCTGATCACGGAAGAGAAGTAAAGCCGTTGGTCCCCAGTTCATGAGTGAATGTGATGGGTCGATAGGTAGGGTCCAGGTGTGAGAGCTGTCTCACTGGCGTCGGTAGCATTGGTGTTCAGCACGGAAAACAAGATCGACGGAAAAAACAAATCAAGGAAAAAAACATTTTGAGTGACTCTGCACCGCTCAGGTTAAGCAAGTGAACCAGCATATCTGTAAACACCCCATTACAGTTCGGAAAATCAGCCATGGGATTTGTGTTGCAGGTTACCTAATGATAATTTCATTAAACTAAAATTTTACATACAATAGCGTAATTGTAGACATCGATACATTATTATAATGTACATAAATAATGATACAATTTCAAAGGGACCGGGGCTGATCACAAATTACGTTCCCATGGTAACTGAAATAAACACGAGTGCTGACCGTTTGTTATGGTTCACCAATTTCCAGCCGACTGACAGCTTTTGTAATTTTCTGTCTGTAGTCATCTGCAGTCCCTGTTTGGTACTGATGCAGGGATTCAAATCATCAGCGAAACGCAATTTATATGTTTTTCATTCTAACGTGACGTGAAATATTTTATGAACACATATCATAAAGAAAAACACATTCACTTCACTCAGTCAGTTGTTCTGTTGTTGTTTGAACCGGTTCAGCCAGAGCTGCTGGTACCTACCAGGATTTTTTCTGGAAATCTATTCCATTTTCCTTGCGGAGTCAGCATCTCTAGAATTACTTCAACTATCCTTCAGCATTTCCTTGTCCGAAGCTTTCTTCGTAAATTTGATGATTTTACCACAGAGAAACAGACATAACTCTCGCAAGTTGTTCATCTAACACGCATTTAACGATCAATTTAAATATCTTTTAGTTCGTAGCACCAGCACCTGTAGCGTGCAAAGTCAATTCATTTGCGTTTGATGTTTATACACTACCGCCATCTGTTCAGCGTACTGCTCATCACAGTATAGTCAACAGATGGGAATAGTGTTTTAACACAGATAACAGACGTTGAGGCTCAAACTAAATATCTGTAAAAAACTTGTGTTAAGATTCCTATTCGACTTAAGTGCCACCAACGCCGACTTCCCCACTTAAAAACCCTCGTTGACAACATGATGGCGCTGGCGTTGCACAACTTACACTAGACTCTAAGTGCCGGTAGCGCCGAGTGGTAATTTTCATACGAAAATTTATCGATACTAGCACCATTGGTCGAAAGTGGAAAATTTATAGAGGAAATCAGAAGATGCTAGCACCACGTAGCGGTGACGTTCCCACTTATCTTTACACAAGTTTCTGGTGGAAATTAGACGTCTGTTCTCTGTGGTTTTAGTGTGACGATGTTTTATATAAAAAAATATTAAATGTGTTATGTCTGTTTGTCTGTGATTTAACGTTTGAAAACACAACTCGATTGTTATATTTTTTTCTCTGTTTGTCTCTATCTTTTTGATTTAATTTGTAAACAGTGGAGGATTTTATGATGCACTTTATTTACACCAAAAAGCAACTAAATATGCTGTTCGTTCTCGTTACCAATGGTTTTGAAATTTAGTTTTGTAAATTTTATGAAGGGATAGAGTGCTGCATTAAATTAATTTTTTAATCCAGAAATGTTTTGACTGCATAGTCTGACTTTAAAAGGGTTTTAAAACAGCAAAAATCTGAACTAATAATCAAGAATGTAGCCGGCGCCGGTGGTGTAGTGGTAAGCGTGACTGCTTTCTCATCCCAATGGGTCTAGGTTCAATCCCAGCCTAGGTCGGTGGCTTTTTCTGAGGCATAAAAATCTCTGCCCAAGTAACAATTTTGGATTTATAAGGGTTCTGAAGACTGTGATTTAGACTTGTAGCATGCTTTAAAACCTCGATAAAACTTGCGATGTTACTTGGGTGGTCACGTCTTCCTTCGGAAGGGAAGCAAAGCTGTTGATCCCGCCCCATGTGAGTTTGAATGGGTGCGATATCCTACGCAGGTGTGGAAGCTGCCTTCCTGCACATTCGGTTGCAATCGATGTCCGTCGGTGATTGGCCCTAGATTGCGTAACAGAGACCGACGTTAAATAAAGGAATGAAGAAGTAATCAAGAATGTTTTGCTGTATTTAAACTAAAACGAGTATGGATTTCCATTATAAAACCCCAATAAATCAGAGTGAAAGCTAAACAGCTGGTGAATTGTTACTTGGGTAGTGTCCATAGTTCTACAAAATTTCACACAATGTCAATGACAAACTTCTGAGATTCGGGTGATTATTTGAAGCGGAACATCTTTCAATCAACTAGTTGCTTCTCGTCGTAATGTCAATACCTTTACACCAATAAATTACCATGCACATTATTAAACATAATCTCAAAATATGACGATTACTAATTCACTCACATTTTTATTTAAATGTACCGCTAATCAACCAATGTTTCATTTATTTAATACTAGCTCATATTTATCAGAAGATGATCATTTATGGGAAACTTTTTGTGAAAGTATATCAACATCATAACGACAAATAACCTTTTCAGTGAGCTTCATCCAATATACCATAGTCGCCAATATCTCTAGAGTTTTGAATCAAAATTACGTGTTATTCTAAGGACGTTATGTTATTTTTTTTTTCATATGTCTCGAAAATTGCAACCATTTGTTAACAAACAACATAGAATTTTTAATGACAATAAAATTTACGGTGGCTTCATTGTCTTGACACACATTGTAAATTATGAACAAAGATATAGACTTCTAGACGTTTATGAATTGCACAAGTATAAGTGTAGAACTTTGGGTGAATTCAAAAGGTTTTCTTGCACTAATACTTTTAATTTACCCCAAGTTCTGCACTAATATAATAATGCAATTCATAAACGTCAGAGAAGTCTTAAAAGAAAAAGTTTTGAGAGGGGGCGACCCCGGCGTAGTGGTAAGCATCCATACCTCTCACGTCAAAGTCACGAGTTCAAATCTCACCTCCGGACAAGTCACGAATGACCCAAGAGCGTTAAAGTGACTATAATAAAAAAAAAAAGTTTGGAGAGCTTTCAGCGTTGCATCTACAAGCTTGTTCTAATTCAAAATCGAGTAGAACAACAATGATTAAGTTCAAACCAATTATTAATCAAATATTATTTTTAAATGTCATTAAATAGGCTTCCACCCGACAGCTTGACTAAATGTTACTATATTAGATTAGACTGGCCCACAGAAATAAAATTTCTAAACTTCCACGGACAAACCTCTAGATTTGTGATGAGAAACCCATAATTCAAAAGTTTCAGCTTATTTGGTTCTTATATGAGCTGGCACTTTTAGTTTGAATTTTGTATGGGGAATTTGGATAAAATACATGAAATAATGACACTCCTACACTCTATCGATCATAACAAAAATTCCTTATTCTCGATTTGATTCAGATTTTCAAAACCTGTAGTTCAGTTAATGAGTAACAATTTTGCTGAAGCTTGCATCATGAATCCAGTTAGAGATGCTCGCTTATAAATGTAGGGGAAATGGATGTAATGTCGGCCTAAATGCCCCTAATTTGGGCCCATACCTAAATTCAGCAATCGACTAAATTTTCAATAGCGACCAAAAATATCCATTAGTACCGTCCCAATGACGTGATCATCTAGATAAAATTGATAAATAGCAGATGTTTAGCGATATGCCCAATATAAGATCCATAGGCCAACATTAGAGCCATTTCCCCTATATGAGCATTTTGTGAATGATTTTTTTTACAAAATCTCCTATATCAACATTACACTGAAAGCGCCAGTCCGTGTAACGTCAAAAAGAGCTGAAACATTCAGAGAGTGGTTATCGCACCAAAAGACATGAGCCTGGATGTTGGCCTGTGGAAAATATGAAGTTTTTTTGTGGTAATCTAGTTGATACGTTGCATAAGCTGCCTGTATTTTGTTGCAATGTACGAGCAGAAATTCTGAGCTCAATCGAGTTTTCTGAACCAGTTCTATGCACGAAATGGTGAAGGAATATAATTTCTCCACACATGTCAACCAATATCCCCATATAAATTTTAAATCAAAAGCGCCAGCTCGTGTTACATCCAAAAGAGCTGAAATTTTCGTAGAGTGCTTTTCTCACCTTATGGCACAAATCAAGGGGTTGGACCAACCGGTGAACACTCGTGTTTATTTCAGTTACCGTGGGGACGTAATTTGTGATTAGTCCCAGTCCCTTTCAAATTTTATCATTATTTATGTACGTCCTTAAATTCGAAATGACGTTTCACATTCATCTAGTGATGGCCGATTTTCATTCGAATTATTGATTAACGAACCGAAAAGTAAAATAATTGTAATCGATTATATCATGCTGATATGACAGCAGTTCCGTTTCAAATGACATTTTTTTTTAAAATTTTTTGATCGACCTTCTACGATTATGTTGAAACTTTGCACAGTTGTTTGTTATTGCCCAACATGCCATTTTACATATTTGGTTCCCTAGTTTTGTGCCGTAATATTTTTAACAAAAAGCCCAATTAATATTCTTAAACTTTGCTGTTCTCAGTTTTTCAATCATACGCATGAGTTAAGATATATTTAATTATGAGTAAGAGACGGTATGGGAAAAGTGTATTTTTCTGTTTGGCCTCATATACGGCTAGCTAGTTTAGCTAATTAATTAATCTTAACTCATGCGTATGATTAAAAAACTGTGAACAGCAAAGTTTGAGGAAATTAATTGGGCTTTTTGTTAAAAATATTTTCAAGATTAAACACTCACGAATAACATCTCAAAAGAACGAAAATTTCTCAAATTATGCGATAAGTGAATTTTAACCTACGAGTATCTCGAAAATAACAACTTTGGGCAATTTAAGCACTATTAGCTTTTTTGTTGTAAGTTTAATGTGTTTTAATATTAACACTATTTTAAAGATATTCGATAACTGTAGGTGGTATTTTGGAAAATGCTTATTTTTTCAATAATTCATAACTTTTTTGTTTATGATTTGCACAGCAAATGCACAGTGTCAGTAGGTATTACTTTATCTAAACTACAAAAAAAATATAAAAAAAAATTAAAAAAAAAAATATGCAATTTGAGTATTTTTTTTTTTTTTGATAATTTTGATTTTTTTGTAAAAAAAATAAAATTGTTTACAGTGTATATTTTTTCTTGGAAGGCACAATACTTCTAAGTTACCATCTCGATCAAACAAATCGTTCATGAGATATATATTTTTCTATTGATGCGTATCATTTTTGCATAAGCCCTTTTCAAGTGTTAGTCGTGTGCAAAACTAGGGAACCATATATGTAAAATGGCATGTTGGGCAATAACAAACAACTGTGCAAAGTTTCATCATAATCGTAAAAGGTCGATCCGAAACGATTTGCGAATCTGTGTGGAACTGCTCATGAGCATTAACTTCTCCAGAGGATCATAACCCATCGTTTCAAACATATGCTGCACTCTCATTGGTGGAAAAATGGCAGCCCAGCGAACAAAAAAATAATCGATTAGTTGTTAATCGAATAATTTAAAAAATGGGACATCTCTAATTTTGGTGTGATTGTTTTGATAAAAAAGTAGAAGGGTCTGTGCCTAGGGGCACGAACGGAAGCTTGACGTAGGACCGCTAGTGAACGGAATAAATGTGAAGAGCATTAAGTTCTTTTAATTGATCAAATCAGGCATAACATTTGATAACGGCACAAAAGCATTTGTAAACAAACATTCTAAGGCCCTTTACACGCGAACTAAAGTACGCCCACGCAAACCAATACCACTTTCGGAAAGGTGATAGTTGCCCCTAAGTGATGATGTTGTTGGTTTGCGTGGGCGTACTTTGGTTCGCGTGTAAAGGGCCTTAGAAGTTTTGTTTACAAATGCTTTTGTGCCGTTATCAAATGTTATGCCTGAAATATCTATTATCTCAACTCTTTCCGTTTTTGAATTGTAGGCGATCCAAATTTGTAGTAATCTTTTTCAAAAAGAAAGTTAATTACGAGAATCAATCAAAATCACTTGCACCCCTGCTTCCAAGTTTGTGTGGTCGTTCCCAACAAACAATTTGAGCTGAATAAGCTATTTTTTAGCTTAAGAAGCATATTTGTGCCTGAATAAGCTGTTACTCAGCTTGCAATGTTTGTTGGGTTGGGGGCTTGTGGTTCTGAATATGCACAAACAAGCATAGATAAATTCTATTCCTACTCTTTACTGATGTAAGCTTGATGGCCCTGAAAAGGGCCGTTTTATTGAAGAGGACATCCATGGCTACTTACGCTTGGCGTGTTTAGTGTAGGTGACAGCATCACGGACCTCATTTTCCAGGAACACCTTCAGCACACCTCGTAGATCAGACCGGAGATACGTCAGACACCGCCACGGCGAGCCAGACGACGGATGGTGGTTATCTCGAAGAATTTGCGATGACGACTGGCACCTCCTTTGCCACGACCAGCCACGACCTACTGCTGCTATTGCTGACCACGCCGTCCGAAGCGAAAATGAGCTGATACCTGACAGCAGCGCTGCTTTATATCTTTTTAGGTTAAAGCTGAATGATGTGCAACCAAGTGGTATAAAAGCTACAAAGACTCCTCCCATTATGAGTAGTTTGCTATCAAGTAGTGACACTGGCTATTTTCTTTTTGCGTACACGGCGAATGAGAACGCGCCAAATTTGAGTTTAGTTTACTCATAATCGCCAAAAGTGTAGGAACTCAGCGATGAGTAAATTTGTCTCATGATTTCCTGTGGAAAACCTAAAAAATCTGCCAGAAAATGAGGAAATTGACGAAAATTTTATTCAGTCTCGAAGTAGTACCAATAGACTGAGTGAATCCAATCTTTACTTTTCTCAAATTCGGGAATTTTTCCCTGGAAAATCCTGGAAAAACCTGGGAAAACATGAAGAATATTTACTCATCGCTGAGTTCCTGCACTTATTTCTGAGATAACTAAACTCAAATTTGGGTCGTTCTCATTCGCCGTGATAGATATCGGCGCCGGTGGTTAGCGTGATTACCTCTCACCCCAGCAGGCCTGGGTCCAATCTCAGTCGGCGCCATCGGCATGTTCTAAGGGCTAACATCTCTGGGAGCTGCGTCCCTTATGTCGGTAGCATTGAAGCTCAGTACGGAAAACAAATCTCGCGTCACTTTTCAATAGGTCCTATCTACATTGATCGATTCTCTTCATCGACACTCTCTTTCGTAAATAACTCGGCTTCACAAATCTGGATCAACAATAGAATAGGGCCCATCAGCATTTGTAAACAAACCGTTCCAAAGCCCTTTACTCACAAAGCGAAGGCCACCCACACAAACAAACACCATCATCGGATAGGGGAAACTTCTACCTACAAGATGTTGGTGTTGGTTTGTGTGAGCGGCCTTCGATTTGTGAGGCTTTGGAACGGTTTGTTTATAAATGCTGATGGGCCCTATTCTATTGTTGATCCAGAAATGTTTCCTGCCGTCTTCGTCGAATTAGATGCTAGATTGTTGCTTCTTCCATCGAAAATATCCGGCTGTGGCGATTCAAAGTTGATCAAGGTTGATCAAAATAATTTGTATCCCTGCTTCCAGTTTGATTACATGAGCATTTTGTGTGGTCGGTGGTTCTGAATATGGACAAACAAGCAGATGAATTATTATTATTATTAGGTTTATTTAGGAGGCTTTCAGCCTTAGGCTGGTTCGCCTCCAACCACAAGCAGATGAATTCTATTCCTACTCTTTACTGTAATAAGCTTGGTGGCCCTGAAAAGAGCCGTTTCGTTTCCAATGTTGGTGATGATTTAACCTCTGAAACCAAACAGAGTGCGTCTCTGTCACTTCAAAAACGTAGATGACATCCATGGCGTGTTTAGTGTAGGTGACAGCATCACAGATCTCATTTTTCAGGAACACCTTCAGCACACCTCGTACATGGCGATGAGTGTGTAAAATATTACGCAATTCCATCCTCCCTATTCGCAAGCACCCGAGGATCGGAGGCGAATGTCACTTCGACTTGTTTCGTCTACTTACTACTCTCTGACGACTGTGCTGGGGAAGCAGAATATGCATGTAGGTAATTGGTGGATTTGTTAGTTAATTCGACGCTTTTGGACAATGCTGAACATTTACCAGTTTTTCAATAGTTTCTTGTTGAAAATCAACATTCGTAGCCATATTTCTGATCGATTGGTGATAAAATTATTGAAATTGGACCAGGGGAAGCTGAGTTATTAACGTTCAAAATCTTTCTTAATTTGTTACATGTTCCATTTTCGGTTTTCACAAAGTGTACCCCCATATAGAAATCCCAGACGTAGTCCTACGTCAAAAGAGCGTGAAATTTCATCTCTACCGAGGGGGCAGCAAAACCACAAAATTACCTTGCATACAGGGGGTATTCATTGGATGAAAGGGACCGTGAAAGAGGACACTAAAATATAAAGTTTTCTTCCGACTGTTTCATCTTAGTATTCTTCTTTGGTTGGACTGTTGAAATAAATGATAAAAAAATTTCCCCATACAGATGTGGGCCAGTCTAATATTAGATACTAAGCTGACTCATGTCGTGCAAAAAAGGATAAGTGAGAAATAATAATAAATTTGTCTAAGTAGGTGCCCCCAAAACTACCGACTTACTGCATAGCTCTATCTACACAGCAAAAAACTAATTTTGATATCACATCAATGTGGATGCACTTCAATCGTGTCAAAAATATGGTGTAATATTACTTGCCAAAAAGGACAAAATAATTCAGTGCATGAACCGACATGTCGCTGCTCTCATTGCATTTGTTTATTTTTGTGGCCATAAAAATTAAATGAGATTTTCGACATAATTGAAGTTCATCCTCTTGGATGTAATATTAAAAATTATTTGTTGCTGTGTATCTTTCGTGATATAAATTTTAAGCACCAGTTTTCTGTGGAAGCGACTGTCCATCGCAAGCTAAAAGCCACAAAACTAACCGCATCATATGACTGACCAGCTCGTTGCAAACTAATCTGATGTTATGATTATTGTTTGCAAATTGTGACAATCAGTGCCTAGTGGAAGCAACAAGTCGATGGAGAAGCCTAGGGGGAGACAACTGGGGTATACGTTTGGATCCTCTTTTTGTTCCAGTCGCTAATTGGTTGATTTTCATGTTTAAGGTTGCTTTTTTTCTGTTTATATTGATTTAGCACGGATAATATTCAACAGGGACTACAGGAGCGGATTAAGAACCTACGAAGAAAAAGACAACGAGGCATATGTACTGTCTTGTCTTAGGAAAAACCAAATGAACACCTACAAGGAATATAGAGGAAGACATTTCGCGCGTGCAAACCCACTGGCGACCACGACGAACAAAATGTAGTCTGTAGCGTGCATACGCGAGTGACCACGAACGTTGGTAAACGAGATAGGCATACTCAATTATTTACTCAATTTATTGCTTGCTCATCGTTGTAGAAGGATGGATACATCTACCTATGTGGAATACATATCACTTTCTGATGAATCGTTTATAGTGTATCTAAGGGTTGTAATGTAGTGTTATAGAATGAGAGTTTGGAAATCAAAATGAGTTAATGGAAAATTGTTCTGCGAATAAATAATTTTTTAAACCAATTCAGAATAATCCATCACGAGCAGAACTAAAACTTTCTCATCGCTGGCTCCTGACCATTCTCGTTATAGGATGTATTGTGCGTTGCTAGAAAATTTACATTCATTAGTTGTGCGCAAACGCTTATAAAACTACGGGTTTGCTATCAATCTTTTTGGTGTCTTCGGGCACTTATTCCTTAACTCATGAGGAAAAAGAGCACCCAGGACACCATTAACCGTAATCGTAAAACCGTAGTTTTATAAGCGTTTGCACACAACTGACAATTTAAAATTGTTGAAGAAACCGATGCTGATTTTCATACAAAATTGTCAACTTTGACATGATATTAGATGTTTAATGTTAGAACTACAAATATGTTCAATTTTACGATTACAAAATATTAAGAATAAACCTTTCGATCAAACTTCGTTACTTTTTTATGAATAGCCGTAAACCTGGTTCAGAAGTGTTTTGAATTGGCTCTTGGCTGATTATAGCGGATGATCAGTGTGCCTACAAAGCAAAATTGATATTATGTGGAATAACAGTGAATCATTCCCAAGGAATCAAAAATATCTCAAAATGACAAAATAACAAGCAATTAACGAGCCGAATGATAACGCTATGTCAGCAATGGAAAGCAATAATGATATAATCTTCATCCCTTTTGACGTAGGACTACGTCTGTGATTTCTATATGGGGGTACACTTTGTGAAAACCGAAAAAGGAACATGTAACAAAATTATGGAAGATTTAGAACATTAATAACTCAGCTGCCCCTAGATCAATTTCAATAATTTTATCACCAATCGATCAGCAATATTTCTACGCATCAATATCAATGCTTCCGACTGATGATTTTCATCAAAAAACTATTGAAAAAGTTATCATGTCAAGCATTGTCCAATGTACAAATAAAAAGTGATAATTTTATCATGAAAAAAACGTTCTTCCCAAACCCAGTCGTCATAACCGAGTACCACTTGTTGCACATCATCCTGCTTTAACCTGAAAAGATATAACAGAGCGCTGCTGTCTAGCCTCAACTCATTTTCGCTTCGGACGGCGTGGTGAGCAGGCAGCAGAAGCATCAATAGCATCAGTAGGAAGGTTGTGGCAGGTTAGGTAGTCCACTCTTCTACCCAACACTGGACTGGTCATGGCAAACTTCGTAAAGGAGGCGTCATCGCAAGGTTCAACGTATCTCCGGTCTGATCTACGAGGTGTTCTGAAGGTTTTCCTATAAAATGAGATCCGTGATGCTGTCACCTACACTGGATCGGCCATGGATGTCATCTACGCTTTGAAGCGACAGAGACGGACTCTGTACGGTTTCAGAGCCCATACATAAATTCAGCAATTGACTAAATTTTAAATAGTGACCAAAAATATCCATTAGTACCTCATCTAAATAAAACTGATAAATTGTTGATTGTTAGCGATGGGCCCAATCTTAGATTCATAGGCCAACATTAGAGCAATTTCCCCCCCTTTTCCTACAATTTTACAAACTGATACACAATTCTGATGTGAGTCACGTTTGACAGATGTTTTACAAATTATCACCGCTACGACAACAGCGCCACGGGTGGCCGGTGGTTGGTTGGATTTCACTATTGCAGGTGGAGAGATTTGAAACCACTTCTCAACTACAAAAGTGAACAGAGTGAATTTTTATTACATGTTTGAATATTAGGCACTGGTCATGAATGAATTTTGAAAAAAAAATACGTTCCCTAGCTGGATTTTAATATATATTTTTTTAATCAACCCGCAGCGCACCTACACCCTACCGGTGGATGTAAGATTCGCTTACAATTATGTGGGATTCATCATCAGAGGATGTAAAGTGGAGACCGCATGAACCGAGGATGCGATATACCTAGCTGCGGTCCGATGTAAGAAAATTGGAGACCGAAAAATGTGGAGTGTATTAGTGAGTGAAATTAATTATGTCGCAAAAAAATAGAAAAAAGGTTGCCGACTGGACTCGAACCACGGACGTTGCGACAATCAGACCTGTGCCTTCTCCACTGCTCTATCCATGCTTCTGAATATGGTTAGCTTAAAAGCAAACATGAAGCGCTCATTTTCTCGCATGCTCGACTTCATATGCTTTTTCTACTGGAGAGATTCGAGATAAGTGTGTGCGTCGTTCTACAATGTTCTGCAATGTGCGTCGTTCTACAACTTACTGGTATAGTCGAAAGCGTAGATGGAACACGAAATAAAAAAGACAAAAAACCATTACATCGCCTGCATGGTTAATTTCTAACATTCGTTGCGATGTTCATGAACAGAGGATGATAGGAAACGGAACTAACATTCATTGTAATAGATTTTTGGTTTGCGTGTAGGAAAGCTTCACAGCGCACCAGGGCGCCGCGGCGACCAGGTTGGGAAGTACTGCAGTAAAGAGTTGGAATAGAATTTATCAGTGCCTGTTTGTCCATATTCAGAACCACACGCCCCGAACGACCACACAAAATGCTCTCTAGAGTTGTAATCTTGCAACCAAACTTGGAAGCACCCCCAATGATTTGGATCGATTCTCTTCATCAACTTTCCCTTTGAAAAAAATACTACAAATTTGGTATACCTAATATTCAAAATCGGAAAGATTTAAGATAATAGATGATCGATCAATTAAAAGAACTAAATGCGCTTCACATTTGTTCCATCCACTAGCGGTCCTACGTCAAGCTTCCGTTCGTGCCCCTAGGCACATACCCTTTTATTTTGTTTTCATTACAAACGGCCTTTGCAATATATGCCTTTGCAATATGTAGTTCACTCGGGTCGGTAGAAGCAGGGTGGCCAGACCGATTTATCGGTAGTCCTACCGATTTTTGGGATGCCTACCGATTCACAGACAAAAGGTTAAAAACTACCGATTTTTCACTTTTCCTACCGAGAATCACAGATTTTTGGTAATCTTGAAAAATGTTCAATACCTATGTGTTGTTTTCCTTGTATCAGGCATAACATTTGATAACGGCACAAAAGCATTTGTAAACAATCTTTCTAAGGCCCTTTACACGCGAACCAAAGTACGCCCACGCAAACCAATACCACTTTCGGAAAGGTGGTAGTTGCCCTATCCGATGATGTTGTTGGCTTGCGTGTAAAGGGCCTTAGAAAGTTTGTTTACAAATACTTTTGTGCCGTTATCAAATGTTATGGCTGAATTCTTAGCATTAGAATTAGAAATATTGATTTCGACACGTTTAAAACAGAAGAACTGAAGGACAGACCCCCCCCCCCCCCCCGCTCACAAAGGTTTCAAGTATCGGGAAAGCTTTCTTCAGACGGCCTACCGATAACTACCGATAAAAGTTTTGAGATGCTACCGATAACGAAAAAAATAATCTGGCCACCCTGGGTAGAAGGAATCGACCAAATTGTTGGCTCGTGTTGGTTCGTGAAGCAGCTTGCCAACAATGTGTGTTAATGGGATTTTTTTAGTTATGTCTCTTCTCGATTCCGATCAAACTATGTCCTCAACCGTGTATATTGCAACAAAGCAGACAAGCAATAAACCATTATCCTTCTACAACTCCGATCAAGCTACACACCAAATTCTAGTTTTGATGTTCGGTATATTTTTTACGGTTTTGATCTGTAAAATTCATTTTTACAGAATCTGTAAAATTGCTTTAATTTTCTTCTGTCTGTCAAAAAACTACAAGTTTCCGGTAATTACTATCAGATTATTACTGAAAATTTGCATTTATTTTGCCGATGTACCTTGTAAACAATGAAATGTCATTTATTTGTTGCCTGGTTTTACAGATATTGGAGAGTCATCCTAACTTGACAAACTTAACTGTTATTTCGGTGATTTTACCAGCGTGGTTGCAGTAAAGGTGGAATACGAGCTCTGGTGCCCTACATACATAAATATTAACAAGAATGTTGAGGCATTCGGGGTGCTTGATAAATGTGACTCGACGTATTTTCCAACAATCAATCTTGTGTTGACGATTTTGGCGACACTCCCGGTTACTACAGCCAGTGTGGAGAGATCTTTCTCCACACTGAAATGAATTCAAACTAACCAGCAACATTCGGGCTTGGCTAAAATATTAATTAACTGGGATTATGCCATTGACCCAAACCACGTGTTTGATATACTAGCAAAGAGTAAAGCTAAAAGATTACTTCTGTAATCTTCCAGGATGTGGCCCTACGTTGTGTTTAATTTATTGCTCAGATTTCTGGACAGCAGTTTGGAGATCGGCAATTGATTGAAATGAAGTAAAAGAATACATCACTTTCTCTATTTATTACCCTGATCGGAGGTCAAATTCAAACTTAATCTAATTACATTGAATATTTGCACTTATATAGCTAACTGGAACAATACAAAATATTACAGAAAAACGATCACTTCAAAAACAAAACAAAAATACAGTGATAGCCAAACAAAAACATAAAAAGCATACAGAATGATGAAGGCAACAGTATCCGCTGTTCTTCTTTTGAAAAATTATTATTTTACATTCTGATGGTTCATTGAAAATTCCGATCAAAGATTAAAACGAATTAATAAAAAAATAAAATGACGACGCATGAATTTGAACGATTTTGGTGAAGGTAAAAAAAAGACAATAAATTAACATATGTATCGTGACTCTGTATCATTTGATGTTTAGTTATGCGCACATTTTATGAAGCATCGGAATTTTTATGTCATAAAATTAGCTCCCAAAACCAAATCTTGGCTACGGGCCTATTATCGTTGTAGTAGTAGCAAGCGTTTTGTCTTTATCTTAGTTTGCTTTATGTGTTTGGATTCGCTGATCGTATCCTACTACCGTGCAGTTTTAGATTTGGCTTGTGGAAATGCATTGAAGCATCGGCAATGCGCTCTCGGACATTATGTAATTTTGAGATTTGGTGAGTACGTTCCAGTGGAAAATGTTCTTATACATTTATTTTCATCGATTTTCGTTTGCTTCCCGGCGTGGGGCCTCGATCTCGAGTGGTCTGTTGCTCGGCTTGTACGGTTGGGTACGTGTGATACGATCAAACGCCTTGCTGAAGTCTGTATTGAGAGCTTCAACATGGTTTCCTATGTCCATGTGCATGTTAGTGATTCTGTTTTTCATTGACATTTGCTTTAACTATGAATTGATGGGTCGATAGGTAGGGTACAGGTGTGGGAGCTGCCTTCCTGGCGTCGGTAGCATTGGTGCTCAGCACGGAAAACAAATCAAGGAAAAAAATCATCATGTGTCTCACACTTAACTGAGCTCTTATTGTGAAGCACACTCATTTCCATTGTCTCAACACTATTGGCTCGAATAGTGACTCACTTGGAGTTTATGTGCCTCACATGGTAATATCAATAGCTTTGCACATCATATACATGCAGGCAAAAGAACGTAACAATTCCATAAGAAACACTTATGAATTTTAGCTATAAGAAATGAGTTTGAATTTCATTGATTTACCTGATGAAAAATAATGTTGATACTGGAACCGGAAAATTGGACGTTGAGATTACCCGTCTTTCAACGCTTGGGAAAATGAAACGGTTTAAGGCGAATAAAAGCTACTTCATATGTTAACCGAAAATCATTGATAAGTCACGCTTATGAAATTCATATATGTTTGTTCATAAGTCGAGCCTTATGGAATTCTTAAGTCTATTTGCCTCAGTGTAGTTCAATGTTGTACAATATTCTGCTTTATCGACTTATACTTCACCGACTCCAAAATTGAATCGAAGAATATTATACGCAAAGCTTCCAGAGAGAGCATTTCCAGCCCAAAACGCAAACCGGTTGGTCATGAGTGTTTCCGATTTGAATGTAACATTTCTCACGTGTTCGCTGCTACTAATGGTTGCATTTTTCATTTAAATATTATTTTTTCCTCCAGAGTAACTTTTGAAAACGAAATTCAAGGGTATTTCATCAATTTTCTTGAAAAAAAAATTATAAAGATCGAAGGGGGGGTGTTTTGAGATAATCATCGTTTTACGTTTTTTAAATACTAATTTACGAAGTTTTTTCTTTCAGTGTATTTTTTCCGCAAAGATAATTTAATTACCTAAAACTTCTTCTCATATGCCGTTTTGATCAGATCAATAGTTTTCAAGTTATGGTTTTTTGAATAAAAAATAATCAATTTTTTTATACGCCCTTTTCAAAAGTTACTCTGGAGGAAAAAATCATATTTAAATGAAAAATGCAACCATTAGTAGCAGCGAACACGTGAGCAATGTTTCATTCAAATCAGAAGGGGTCGAGACAAAATTGACATTTTTTTTTAACGATTTGAGCTAGAAATGCTCAATTGAAACGCCAAAGAATTCACTTCGGCCTATCGGATGAAGATAAAAATTGATTCGGTTGGAGCGCTTCTTTTGTTTTTGGGAATAATGGGTGCAAACCTTCATACCACGCGTTCTCATTGACTTCGTTCGGTAGCTTATTAGCTAAAGTATCGTACCAAACGCATAATTGACTTGTTAACTCTGAAATCATGGATTTATTTGAAGTGTTCTGCACGATAGGCCCAAAATAGGCGATTAGGCCGAAGTAGTTCTCTACCCTATTAGTTCTGAAATACAAAGCTGCTTGATTGTTCAGAGTGTATTCAGTAGGTAATTGAAAAAGAAGCATCTTTCCACCTTGATTTCAATTGCTGAAGTTTCGTTATTAATTCGTATATATTTCAACCCTGTTTTGCAACAATTCGTCTTCCTCTGTAGGTTGTGTTCTGTAATGTGTACTGTAATACATACTACACATGCAAACAGACAACCGCGGCTCACGAGTTTTGACTTATGTGTAGTGTTTTGCACGTTCCAGCGAATGCATCCGTTCTCATTTTCATCGCCGCACAGAGGAATAACTAGAACAAAACCCTGGCCAAAATAGGCATAAACCTTTTTTAAAGGATTTCTATGTTGCTACATTTTGTTGTGTACTTAAATAAATGGCATTGTTTAAAATACATTTAATGATATGTGCAAATTTTGGGAAGTGTTTAAACATTGACATAGTTTATGACTTTATTTTAATCAAAAATCAACCATTTAGTAACTGCACTTACCAGAGGTAAACAAAATAATCAATACACAATACTTCTCAGAAAATGTTACATGTATTCAATGCAAATTAATTGATGAGCGGTTTATCTTGTTTTAAAAAAAATATGATTTTTCGGATTTTTTGTACTTTTACAATGTTAAAAATGTTGTTGAGTATTGCTAGGTACTATCCTACAATCGATGGACGAATGAAACGTCAAGTTATTGGGAACGCATCCAGATTCGTCCGGATTGGCATTTGCGAGCCTGTTGAAAGCTGCATGTTTTCCATAATTTTACAAAAATTCGAAAAATTTTGCTTTTTGTTTATTTTTATTTGATTTAATCAATTATTTCTAGCGTTTACATTGTTTCATTGCCAAATGCCACTCAAAATAGCAGTAAATAATTATGGCCAGCATTTTGCCCTAGTTACTCCTCTGTGCACCGGTCAAACCCAAACACGAAGAAGGCGGACAGCGAGTCTACATGGTGCGATACGCGCAGAGCCATGCCGCCACTACGCAAAAGCACGATTTGTGTTTATCAAGTCGCCCCTACATCAGATTAACTAAACAAACAGACGAGGAAGCGTCACTTACTCGTCGACCGTCGATCCGAATAGTCCAAAATTGTAACTGAAAAGTGATACTCATAATCTAAGAAGCACACAAATAGCTGATGGGCACGTGAATGCAGAACGTGTATGATTGACACCGTGTAGTGTAGTATGACAAAGTGCACGAACAAAACGAGCGTTGTGTGAAGTTCATAGGATACTGTACCACTAATTCAATTTAAATCATGTTGGACTAGTCATTTCGCAGTGGGCAGTACTTTTTAATCCATAAATCCATTAGTAGAGTGAAATCAGCAATGAGTGAGCAATGGTGACATAGTTGATTATGTGTGAAGGGTGCCATCAAAAATACCCTAGTGTCTAAGTACTGATGCGAGCAGTTATAGTAGTGAATCATGAAACTACTTCTGAAAATACACAGCAAGGAGCGGAATCATCTGAATCCGCAACGCAAACGTAAATACTACCGCCGAGTATCCAAGTCGTCATCCTCATCAGCCGGCAAGAATTCATCCTATGCAGCGTCATCGGAAGCCAGTTACATAGCTAGATGTATGTGTCGCTTATAGAAGAATGCTTGAATTAACTATTACGCTTTTAAGTAGATTTTAAGTCATCTTTCAACAAGCGCAATAACTCATTTATTCAAATTGAGAAAGTGCGAATAATTTCTCTGGAGAAAATCCCATCAGGGCAGAGCAGTGTTTGAAAATTCATCGATAGTATTTTTAGCGTATGTTTACAGCTTTCAATGCCGTTTATATGTTAAGGCTATTATTGTTTGAAGCTCTATAGAAGAACGGAGTGTTTTTTTTTTTCTTTCTATGATTTGTTTTCTGTCGATCTTGTTTTTCGTACTGAGTACCAATGCTACCGACGCCAGAGATGCAGCTTCCACACCTGGACCCTACCATCTATCGACCCATCATCAACTCATGAACCTGGGACCAACGGCTTGGCTTTACTTCCATTCCGAATTTTATGCCTCAGAACATCCCGGTGGCGCCGACTGGGATTGAACCCAGGCCTTTTGGGGTGATAGGCAATCAAGCTTACCACTACACCACCAGCGTCGCTAAGAACGGAGTGTTGGCACAGTTTAAACTTTGCGTATCCTTAAAGACAAAATTAAAGCAGTTTTATCAAAAAGTGACTAGTAATAAAACAAACCAAGATGGTGGTGCCATTACCTTACCGTGGTGGTGGGTGCCATTACCTTTGAGGATCCTTTCAAGTGGAATTTTTCTCAAATTGTATGGTATATCTAAGGTTCTACAAGATAAGATAAGCCGTATATAAATCAAGTTTACCCAGATTGGACGTAAAGCGGACAAACCCAAATATAGGGAAATTTTTAATCCCAAACATGAGTAAATATGATCCACAGGGGTCATTCCATCTCAAGTGACCGAGCAATTATATCACCTCTCTCCAATTTGGACCAAAATTGGTGGGTCTACTTATTTTAGACCAAAACTAAAAAAAATCAAAGTTTGTGGCAATCTTTTTACCGATTTGAAACAAACACTAATTTTTATGTTTACATATCTCTGGAACCAATAAAGGAACAATCGACATTACGTACCTTTATTAAAGCATTTTGAACGCACAATCAAATGTTGTAATCGTGTTGCAAACTCTGTGATTTTTAATATGAAAATTGTAAATGTAAATATCTTGAAATGCTTCTACTTTTTCTTTAATTTGTATAGCGCCAAAGTGTTCAGCTGACATTTTGACATAACAACCACTTAACGAGAAAAACAAACAATATGTTTCGCTTAGGAGATATTGAGTTTCAATGATTAAAAGTTTTTAAAAATGATTCATTACTCCAATATACTTCATTACTACTATTTTAAATAGAATGTTGGTATATTCTTGAAAGATTCTCAAAACATGCAAATCTGCATGCTGAAGACCTGACATTTTTTTTCTGTAAGTACAATCAAATGCTGAAATCTATTTTTTTTTCTACAGTGGTGCCATTGTGTGTATCTGGTAATTATTAATTTTAATTCACCAACAACAAAAATTGTAGCCATGTACAAGTAAACCAGCCAATAACAAATATCCCTATAATTACTTTTCAGAAAATAATACCAACTTACAGCTCTTGAACCACCCACGTGGGTGAAATTTGTGATATGCATTTAACTGAATTGTGTAATGTTTACGTTTGGTTAAGTTTCGTAATAAATTTTCGCAATGCACTACAAAATCATCTCGTGCTATTAGTTAGCCTAAAATCAAAGACATCATATCAAGAAGACTGGCAACTTTGCCTGAATCTAAGCGTCAGACACAGTAGCGCTGCGCTCGAGCAAAAGTGGAAGCAACGCAAAGAAAAATGAGCAAATACACAAACCTCCCTTCTGAGGATGTAATCTTTGCTATCAAATTCGATCGAAGCATTTACCTTTGAGCGGCAGATGATGAAGTTTACCTTTTACATCTATTCTTGAAAAAATTGCTTTCCACGACATTTTAAAATTATTCTCAAAAGATGCACTTATGATGAACTGTCATAAAATTGCTCGAATTAATCATAAAGGTCGTGAACATGTTTCGTGATTGTAAACATCTTACACATTTTATTGAAAAGCATGAGCTCTACTCAATAATTTATGAAATACATATGTATGCACTGAAATCGTTTTTTTTTTTGTTAAAGTGAGAATTATCCTCAGGATGCAATGATGCCCACCAAATGCTCTAGATAGCAGTCAGTTTCTAAATTAAATTAATGAAAAATTATTTGAGGGATCCTATGAACCAGACTTAATTTATTATTTATAACGACATATGGATAAAACTTGGATTCAACATTTTTAATAACAATTTATTTCAGTAAGATTTAATATATGTTAGAATAAAATCAGGTTTAAAAAAAAAACTTCATACGTAAAAGGTTTATCACAAGTCTATTTATTCCATGGAAGGTAGAATTTGAAAATTGAAAACAAATAGGGGGCCCACGATAAAATATATAGACCAGGGCTCCCAAAACTAGTAAAATTGGCTCTGCAAACAAGTAGATTCGACTTTTTATCCCCCACAGTAACACTGTGGAACTGTGCACTGAGGAAACACAGTAAATATCACACAGATTCTAAGAAGGCTAATTACGTCCGCGCCAACAACGAGTACAGAGATCTCAATGCAAGCTTGTACAACGCACATCAGTCTCACTTGCAGAGTCGTCTCAAAGCTAATCCTAAGGAATTCTGGCGATATGTGAACGAGCAACGGAAAGAAACGGGATTGCCGTCCAATATGACTGATGGCGTTACTGATGCCAACTCCGTCGCAGATATCGCCAATATGTTTCGCACACAATTCAGCAGCGTTTTTTCAGACGAAGTTCTTGATGCTCAGGAAATTGCTGCTGCCACGAGTAATGTCCCTCGTACGTCGGTGTTTGGTTCTCCATTCACCATCCACAGCGACATGGTGATTTCAGCCGGGAAACAGATGAAAACATCAACAGGATCTGGTCCAGATGGCATTCCCTCATTAGTACTGAAACCACAGACAAACAGACGTAACACTTTGAAAAAGTTTTTCTTGAAAACATAGTATCTCAAAACATAGGACCTCAGTAACGACATCTCTCTGGCTTCTCGCGGAAAACAAGATTGCTCGCTAACTCGCAAACAATATTGCATAAAAGTTCTATAGAATGTATAGAAACGTCAAAGTGATCCGATGCCAGCGCTGCGGCGAGTAGTTCGCGGAACTGATAATATTTAAATCAACCGTTAAATGCGTGAACGAAGATACACAATGAAGTGTTACGTCTGTTTGTCTGTGCTGAAACGTTGCTTAGACACTCTTTCAGAGCCCTTAGCTAAGGTCTTCAACTTGTCAATGACCTCCGGAGTTTTTCCAGAATGTTGGAAGGATTCGTTTGTTTTCCCTGTTCACAAAAAAGCATGCAAGCAGACTGTCGCCAATTACCGCGAAATAGCTGCATTGAGTGCTATCTCCAAACTATTCGAGCTAATTGTCCTGGAAAAGTTGGTTCAAGACTGCTCGTACAGTATTTCTCAGGATCAACAAGGCTTTTTTCGAGATAGCCGGTTTTAGAGACCTATAGTACGCGACACTGTTCGGAGTACGGTATCGATAAACGAACTAAATTCTTCGCTTATATGGGTGTTGTACATTTAACTGTCAAGGTATCGGGTTAATGTTAAAATCACACATTTAAGGCAATAAATTTAACGCAAAAGGCTCAGCCAAAAAAACTTAAAAATTTACAAACATTTTTGCGGGTAAGTTAAGCATATCTTTAAGCGCATCTGGTATTTTGGGTTTCCCAAATTTATATATATTTTCCATCAATCCATCAATTTTTCTAATATTTCAATATATATTTTTGAAGGAATTGGAATAAACAATAAAGATTCCCGATTTTTTCCCAAGCATGGTCAATGAAGTTTGCGAGAATTCAAATGATATAAATATTCGCTTTGAGGAGGATATTACATTTTTATTTGAAAATCGTCTGAGAAATCCATTAGAATGATCAGATTTCGTAAACAAAAATTTCAGTACTCGGGTGGCGTTTAGAACAGGCCTTGGCCTTGATGACGCTCCATATTGATTAATCCAGCGGATTAAGATCGGGGCTGGATGGCGGCCACATATCCTTCGCCCAGAACGGAAGATGTTCCTGGAACCACTTCTGAGTGCGGTTCGAGGTGTGGCACGGAGCCCCATCTTGTTTGAATACAACATTTGGCTTCGGACCGTACTGTTCTTTGATCCACGGAATAACATACTTACTTAAAATCCCGATGTAGACCTCCGTGTTGACCTTGTCGCCTTCTGGAATGAACACCGGGTCCATTTTTTCTTGCCATCGGAAGCCACCAATCCAAACATCATAAAGCTAGCAGGATGCTTGGTCAAATACACGTTCTTGTGCTCGTCGGCCACGTCTTTTACCGTAAAAGAACTAATCTACCGGTTGGTTCTAGAATTTGATAAGGGATCGACGGTAAACATGCTCTCGTCGGTGAACAGGATTACCGGATTTTTTCGCTTAAGGAAGTTCAAGATTTTCTTGCATCGTTCGACTCGTAGCTCCCGGATGCGGTTGGTAATCATGTGAGTTTTTTCCCGTGCCCTCCTTTACGATCTTCCGTGCCGTAAAGTCACTGATCCCGTGTTCGTTTGCCATTTTCCTTATTAAACGCACTAGAATCACCAGAATCTTCTTTTTGATAATGGAGGCGAACCAGCCCCAGGCTGAAAGCCTCCCTAATAAAGTTAAATCAATCAATTCTTTTTGATAGCAGCGATAACCCTCGGAACCCGAGCTGACCTCGAACGACCTGTGGCCACCTTGGCGGATAGTTGTCCTTTCTTTTCTCGGTCTAAAACCCATTTGACGATCCACCGGGACCTTCCCACGGCGATTGAAATGTCTTTTTGCGACATTTGCGCGTGGGACAAATCACGAATACGCTGCCACTTTGTCATGGTGCAACTGTCAAACTAAGTAAATCATTTTCTTTTATACACAGCCTACTACGGTATGAGCTATAGGTTACGTGCATGTAAAAAAAACCAAGGCATTGTATGCACAGGTACTACACTGCCTGTAATAGCATATCAGTCCCATATGGAGTCAGTTTGTCCCATCAAGCAAAGTAATTGCATATTAGTCCCATTATGAAATTCAATCGTCCAGAGGCCAAGTTACAGTTTTGCTTTTTTAATTGTCATATTTTTCGCATGTATAACAGAACATACAAGCAATTGATTGTAACTTCAACAGATTATCATCAAATTAACAACAATTTTTGAAATATATGCATGGGAATAGCAGTTCGTAGCTTCGACTGCCATGTTCTCAATGCCTACTTTTTCCATATGGGACTGATGTGCGATTATAGGCAGTACATGGCTTATCAACTTCCAGAGTATGATTCACTTATCAGTAAAAGCTAATAAATGAACTGCACTCAGTGCTGCAAATCTTAACCTTCACGACGGTGTAGACAAAACAGCTTTCGTCACTATCACGAAATGAAAATGATCATCAAAGGATGCTGTGCCATTTTTCAATGACGAACATGTACCAACATGTTTTGTATTCAGCTAATTCATAACCACATTAAATGAACTAAGTTAAATAAATCCATAGAGGCGTCAAAGTAAGCTTGCATCAACGACCTCTAGTGCAACTTTTTGTAACTAGATGAATCTTTGTCACTGACAACAAATGAATGAGATTTTGACGAAGGTTTAATGTTTAATTGAGAGTCAAATCTTCCAGTGACAATGTCAAACATAATTTTGTCTATATCGCGTGAAATCTGTCAGTGGCAATGACAAAATTCAAAACTTGCACGTTGTACATTTTGCATCTATCGTATGATTTTGTCTATTTTTCTTATACAAAGTGGTGTTTTGTACCGGTTTGCACCAAGGTTCGCTGATCTTGATAGAATATTATAATTATGATGAAATCGAAAAATGAATTAAGCAGATCATATTAGAAAAAAAGATGTATAATATAAACTAACCCTCATGTGCGAGAAAATTGTTATGCTTATTTCTATATCGTCTTATGTTGAGTACTCGGGAACACCGTTTTGGGATCTTATCTCGGCTTATGATTGAAATCCTGGATTTTTTAATTTGTGTAATTTTTATATACTAATGAAATTATACAAATCATTCAACCTAACTACAGTGAAAACATAAGACAAATTGTTTTAAATACTGGATATAATGGAACTACAGCTTCATCCGGGGGGGACATGCGTTATTTTTTTTTGTTTTTTTAATACGATCTTCCGGAAGATGATGCACCTTCATGCAAAAACCCCCTACCGATGATAGGTAAAGAAGTGCTGATGCCTTCTTTTCCCCTAGTAGTAGACTGAAACTACATCCCAGTTCCCTATATAATTAGTAAAGTACACCAGCTTAAATATAAACGAACAATTAAAATCACATATTCAATAATGATATCTCGTACGCTGACGAGATTATCTTATCCATAGCAAAACGAGTTAGTCTTGAAACTAGTAGAAACACCCTCCTGCTTGAAGCTATAATTTCAACGTCTTCTCAAGATTCTTGTATTTTTATCACTGAACGGCATAAACCTCGACAATCGAAGGAACTGTTGGCCCGTTTTACTCTCAAATTTAACATGTTTATATAGATGAGTGTTCAGCACTTGCGATAGTCACAAAGTTCGAGACTCGTTGAAACCATGTTTGATGCTTTTTTTAGTCTTCATTTTCTATAATAGCTCCTTTTGCTATTGGTTTGATCTTCAGTAGCTGAAAGAACATAGTTGCGGATTTGATATTACAACAACTTATTTTGCTATTATTCGCTTATGGTCCCATAGCTTTTCAATTATTATTTTTAATATTTAACTCTAACTTCGATCAAACAAATAACAAATTGAGATGCTCTGATATTATTTTTTTAATAGTAAAACTTGCTATTGGTTTGAAATTCTCTTCTACTCGTGTCACGCTGCACGCACATAACGGTTAACTCAATAGCTGACTGCCAGCCAGATTTGTCAAAACACCGCAATGTACTTTAATTACGAAATTTCTACTGTAATTAATGGACTTAACTTCTGAATGTTCTACACTGTGTAATTAATGTAATTAAAGCAGTAATAAATGGAATTAATTTAATTACAGCCGTTGCCTGCGTCGGAGTTAAAGGTTATTTCGCGCCCCTAGCTAATGTTCACAGGATGCCAGGGTTGTCCAAGTCGTAGTCCGTGATCTCGAAGCGCTTATGCTTATACCCAAGGCAAAAATGAATGCAGTTTCTCTTTTTTTAATATTTCTAGATAGAGCTGGAATTAGGGCGTAACAGGTTTTGTAAACAATGACTTCTCTCGATGATTTCTAGACAGTCAAGGCTCGCCCGTGCAAAACAACATTACCATTGGAAAGACTTCCATTACATGTTTGTGTGGGCGTGCCTTGAATTCCTAGAAATCATCGAGAGAAGTCATTGTTTATAAAAGCTGTTACGCCCTTATTTCAGTTCTATCTAGATTTGTATTTGAACAAAGATTTTTGAGCTCGACCAACAATACAGAAGGGCGGATCAAACATGATGACCCTATTTCGCAAACCGCAGCTCATCTAACCAATCGATTACCACTATCGAATAGGGGAGAATTTTCCCTACCTGATGGGGTTGTTGTTTTGGCAAGGCTAGCTTTGGTTCGCGAGAAAAGATCATTAAAAGTTTGATTACAAAAGCTTATTCGCCTTTTTGTATTGTTGGTCGAGATTTCGCGATGTTCCTTTCTTATAAACAAATGGCTGTCACCGTTACCTGTCATGATAATTATAGAGATGTGGCCCGGTAACAGAGATGTGAACGATACAAAATGATATTATGCGTTTTTAAAGATTTAAGCTCGTTTATATTAAGCTCGGATATAATCGATAAAATAGATTTGTCGAACTATGACTCGATTCATCGAGCTTTAGAGTAAGTTTTGGCAAAATTTTAATAGATCTAGGAGTTTCGCCCAGGTCGGCGTAAATGCTTAAAACGAAGAGATAGCTTTTTGCTTCATTGTGCAGAAAGGTGCATTTTCAAAGTACTTTGTAAAACATTGAAAACATGGTAAAGGAAGGGGATGTACTACCGTTTGTCCACCATTTTCACCCTATGACATCGTCCACTTAAGAGATGAAAAATTTTCGTCTTCGAGAAAGTTTCTTAAAATTACTTCATCTACAATGTTTCTATAGATGTTTATCAGTTTTAACTAGACATCAGCGAATCCAAATACATAAAGCAACCAACGATACAGACAAAACGGTTGCTACGACTACCATGACAAACTCGCTCTGTAACATAGCTCGATCAGAGTGGTAGAAGGATAATGATATATTGCTTGCCTGATTTGTTGCAATATACATGGATGAGGACATAGCTTGATCTGAATCGAGAAAAGACATAACAAAAAAATTCCCATTAACACGCGTGTATCATCTTCGGCTTTACTTCGTGAAGCAGCTTGCCAACAATTTGCTCGTTTTCTTCTATCGCCCCGAGTGAGCTGTATCGCACGGGCTGCTTGTCATGAAAAAAGGAAGAAGATTATATCATTATTGCTTTCCACTTCTGACATTAGCGTTATTATTCGGTTCGTTGATCGCTTGTCATTTTGTCATTTGGTGATATTTTTGATTCCTTGCTAGACATAATAAAGTTATTTTTTTATCTAAGTGTATACCCCTCTTAAGCAAAAAATTTCACTATTTAAATAAAGTACCGTGCACTGACGCGAACACTGGCGCGGTAACCATAGTACGGTGATAGAGGAAATGCTTCACCAAACCTGAGCGTCTGCTCACCATGGAGGTGCGGCTCAAAACGGCGTCTGTTCTCCATGTTAGGAGCGGCTGATCACCGTCCTAGTGCCAGCGTGGGACTCTAAACAGAGCTGTGCACGATGGTCCCCCGGCGAGACAGGGGGTTGGGGCAGGCCCAACAAGCCGCCCTGGAAAAAAACAAAGTTGCAAATACCGAAGAAAGAAATACGGATCGGAACAATCGGCACAGACCTACGTGACGAAATAAGGACTACGATTGGAAACTCGGAACATGGAACTGCAAATCGCTCGGCTTCCCGGGTTGCGATAGGTTAATCTATGACGAACTTCAACCACGCAACTTCGAAGTCGTAGCACTGCAGGAACTTTGCTGGACGGGACAAAAGGTATGGAAAAGCGGGCATCGAGCGGCTACTTTCTACCAGAGCTGTGGCACCACCAACGAGCTGGGAACCGGCTTTGTAGTGCTGGGTAAGATGCGCCAACGCGTGATTGGTTGGCAGCCGATCAACGCGAGGATGTGCAAGTTGAGGATTAAGGGCCGTTTCTTCAACTACAGCATCATCAACGTGCACTGCCCACACGAAGGGAGACCCGACGACGATAAAGAAGCGTTCTATGCGCAGCTGGAGCAGGTGTACGACGGCTGTTCGCAACGGGACGTCAAAATCGTCATCGGCGACATGAACGCTCAGGTAGGACGGGAGGCAATGTATAGACCGGCAATCGGGCCAAACAGCCTGCATGCCGTATCGAACGACAACGGCCAACGATGCGTGAACTTTGCAGCCTCCCGGGGTATGGTAGTTCGAAGTACCTTTTTCCCCCGCAAGGATATCCACAAAGCCACCTGGAGATCACCTGACCAACACACAGAAAACCAAATCGATCACGTTCTAATCGACGGGAAATTCTTCTCCGACATTATCAACGTCCGCACGTACCGCAGTGCGAACATAGATTCGGACCACTACCTAGTTGCAGTATGCATGCGCTCAAAACTGTCGACGGTGCATAACACACGTCGAAGTCGAACGCCACGACCCAACATTGAGCAACTACGGGACACCGGAGTTGCCCAGGACTACGCGCAGCAGCTGGAAGTTGCACTACCCACGGAAGAGCAGCTTGGCTCAGCTTCTCTTGAAGATGGCTGGAGGGACATCCGTTCAGCCATAGGTAGTACTGCTGTAGCGGCACTAGGTACTGCAATCCCGGACCGAAGAAATGACTGGTTTGACGGCGAATGCAAACTGTTAGTAGAGGAGAAGAATGCAGCACGGGCGAGAATGCTGCAACACCGCACGAGATTGAATGTGGAGCGATACAGACAAGCGCGGAACAGACAAAACTCGGTTTTCCGAAGGAAGAAGCGTCAGCAGGAAGATCGAGATCGCGAGGCGATGGAAAATCTGTACCGCGTAAACGACACACGGAAGTTCTACGAGAAGCTAAATAGTTCGCGCAAAGGCTACGTGCCGCAAGCCGATATGTGCAAGGACTTGGACGGTAACCTTCTCACGAACGAGTGTGAGGTGATTGAGAGGTGGAAGCAGTACTATGACGAGCACCTCAACGGTGAAGCAGCAGAAAACGAAGGTGGCACGGCAACAGACCTTGGAGCACGCGCAGAAGACGACAGGCTACCGGCCCCTGATCTTCAAGAAGTTGAGGAGGAGATCGGTCGGCTGAAGAACAACAAAGCAACTGGTGTAGATCAACTACCAAGTGAGCTATTGAAATACGGTGGTGAAGCACTGGCTAGAGCGCTGCACTGGGTAATTGCCAAGATTTGGGAGGAGGAGATATTACCGGAGGAGTGGATGGAAGGTGTCGTATGCCCAATCTACAAAAAGGGCGACAAGTTGGATTGCTGCAACTACCGCGCGATCACACTGCTGAGCGCCGCCTACAAGGTACTCTCCCAAATTCTATGCCGCCGTCTGTCACCATATGCAAGAGAGTTCGTGGGGCAATACCAGGCGGGATTCATGGGTGCCCGCGCTACCACGGACCAAATTTTCGCGATTCGGCAGGTTCTGCAGAAATGCCGCGAATACAACGTGCCCACACATCATTTGTTCATCGATTTCAAATCCGCATACGACACAATCGATCGAGATCAGCTATGGCAGATTATGCACGAGTACGGATTTCCGGATAAACTGACGCGATTGGTCAAGGCGACGATGGATCGAGTGACGTGCGTTGTTCGAGTATCGGGGACACTCTCGAGTCCCTTTGAATCTCGAAGGGGGTTACGGCAGGGTGATGGACTTTCGTGTCTGCTGTTCAACATCGCGTTAGAAGGTGTGATCAGAAGAGCTGGGATAGACACGAGTGGCACGATATTCAGGAAGTCCATCCAGCTCCTTGGTTTCGCCGATGACATTGACATTATGGCACGGAACTTTGAGATGATGGCGGAAACGTACATCAGACTGAAGGCTGAAGCTAGACGGATTGGACTTGCCATCAACGCATCAAAGACAAAATATATGAAAGCAAGAGGTTCTAGGGAAGACAATGTTAGCCTCCCACCCCGAGTTCAGATTGACGGTGACGAAATCGAGGTGGTCGATGAGTTCGTGTATTTGGGCTCACTGGTGACCGCCGAAAATGATACCAGCAGAGAAATTCAAAGACGCATTATGGCAGGGAATCGTGCCTACTTTGGACTCCGGAGGACGCTCCGGTCGAATAAAATTCGCCGCCGCACGAAGTTGACTGTCTACAAGACGCTGATTAGACCGGTGGTCCTTTACGGCCACGAGACCTGGACTATGCTCGTGGAGGACCAACGCGCCCTTGGTGTTTTCGAACGGAAGGTGTTGCGTACCATCTACGGTGGAGTGCAGATGGATGACGGAACGTGGAGGAGGCGAATGAACTACGAATTGCACCAGCTGCTGGGAGAACCATCCATCGTCCACATTGCAAAAATTGGGCGACTACGGTGGGCTGGGCACGTCGTAAGAATGCCGCACGACGACCCAGTGAAAATGGTTCTAGAAAGCGACCCAACAGGAACAAGAAGAAGAGGCGCGCAGCGGGCAAGGTGGATCGACCAAGTAGAAGGTGACCTGCGGACCCCTCGCAGACTACGAGGCTGGCGAACTGTGGCCATGGATCGAGTAGAGTGGAGACGACTTCTTCGGACAGCAGAGGACAACAAGGCCTTAGCCTGATTGGTAAGGTAAGTAACCGTGCACTGTGCCTTTTTCAATAGGCTGAATGGCGGTGGATTTCCTACATCCTTTCTTACAACAAATGTAATTTCAGTTCTTGCAATTGACTGTAGCGTACAAGCAAGTGAATATTTTCGAACAAAACCTTGATGAGGTGATTTTCTAGCCGCAGTGCATTTGGTGAAACAAACTCACTCTCAGGTCTCAGGAGAGGTGGGCTTTTTAAAGATATTGCGGTTTTGTGAATAGAGTAAATAATGATTCAAAACATTACATATTTCATAAAAGTTCATGTGGAAGCAAACGTCATTTTCAACTGCTCGAATAAAATGGTTAATAGATCAAATCATTCAAACTGTTTAAAATGACGTTTCCTACCACTCGAGCATTTCATGGAGCAATATATTTCAAGTTTTTCGAGGATTTATTTATGCAGTCCAATATGTAGTGCCTCATTTTCTTAAAATCACTGTTAGAAGGACTTCCAATGCTCGACTGTATGAATATTACAGGGTAGCATTCAATCGTGTAATACTGTTTTTCAAAAATTCACTAAAAAAATAAACAAATATTTAACTCTCTACCTCCCAAAATTAGATTTCCTTCGAGTCAATTTTAAAAAAGATGGATTTTTTTTATCTCGATCAATTAGGCTTTTCTAGGCGCAATTCTTCCTGAAACCGACAACTTTTTGTTCGAGGTTCTTAAAAACATTTATTTCGTACGTATGTGATAGCTCTAGTTATGAACATATACAATTTGTTCTACAGCATGTTGAATCTATATAACCCTTGTAATCTATTCTTGCAAAAAAAAACCGTATATCATTCGAAAGGGAACCGCCAGGGCTTATAAGATAATGTGGTATTTACATTATACTGGTTCAGCAGTGCCAACTAGCAGTTGTTCCTGAATGGGGTATTTACATACATGCTGGATCAATAGCTCAACTAAATAGCACGAATTTCAGTACTAAAAAGTAGTCAGCATAATGTAAATGGCGTCCGCATCTACCAGCATGAGATTTCAGGAGAAACTGAAATTCGCGCTAGTTGCTCCTCAAATCTCATGCTGGTAGATGCTGACACCCTGTTTACATTATACTGACTACTTTTTAGTATAGTTCTAGTACACTAGCGGTGCCACACCAGTACAGATGTAAACACCCCATTACACTTGTGCTGATCCACGTGCATGATGTAAACAGTGCTGATTAACATTCTCGCATAAATTTCTACACAAACTTGATCGGATTATACCAATTTTGGTTAATCAGCCTTATGAACCAGCACATATGTAAACAGGTCATAAAAACTGTTAACATCATGCTGATGATGCAGTCATATGGTCCACTAGGAATGTTATAAGTCGTGAAAGCAGATTTCTCGCAATTCAACACAATTTATGTGGATTCGGTATAAGTGAACACCCTTGCAAATAGGTTCAAAATGCTCATAAGTTTTGCCAATGGAATGTACACATCATGAAGAGCTTTATATAGTCAGAATATAACAATAAACTCGCTACAAATTTACATATTCACCATATAAATCTGACGATCGTACGTGACACTGCGCTTCACACATCATTCCGCAAACAATGAAAATTAGCATTCTCTATTATTCGCTACTAAATTCAAACCTTTATTCCCCCATTTCAGCTGGTCGAAACAACCAAAATCGAGGCCTTCCTTCCCCTGAGCAGTCATCTGTTCTGAGACAGGAACGATACTTCCTCTATGGTGCACTCATTCTTTTCACGATCATCGCATTCTCCACAGCTTTATACTTCATCATCAAGCAGACACAAAGCAACTCTAACCTTAGTCAGCCGGAGATTCTCTTCGGCAACAACTACCAATCGGGAACTAGTTAGTACCATTGCAGAGTTTTCGTAAGAAACTCATTTGAATTCCATACTTTATAATTATGTTAGATTAAATTGTAGTTCCCAACCTTGGCAACGGCCATCTAGTCATCGACCGTCAAAACTGGGGTGCCCAGAACGAAGTCCGCGGTCGTTATCCTTTACATTCGCCAACTCCTTACGTGCTCATTACCCACATCGGAGTCCAATCGACACCGTGTGTGGATATGTACAGATGCTCAATCAAGATGCGAACCATACAGGATGCAGCTGTTGCCGAGATGGGTCTGCCGGACATTCCCAATAATTTCTATGTAAGATTTATGCCATTCAAGGATAAGTGGAATATTTATTCAATTGAAATTCAAATCTCATAGCTTGGTGGTGACGGCTTCATCTACGTTGGTCGAGGTTGGAATATTGCGAACGCCTACGCCAACCAGACGCTCTCTGTTTGCTTCATGGGAGATTACATTCGGTACGAACCGAATGATAAACAATTCTCTGCCCTTGAGCACTTGCTTGCCCACGGAGTTGCCAAGGATTACCTTACCAAGGACTATCAACTCGTCGCTCATAATCAGGTACTTGACGGTTTAAAAATAATCCATACGAACATTGATATTGACAAATACTTTTCTACAATTCACAGACAAGGAAAACTAAAAGCCCAGGGCCACACATCTATGAACGAATTTCAAAAATGCCTAGATGGTCTCCTTGTGGGACACCAGGATATAGTACCTGCGGAGCAGAGCTTGGTTTACCCACCATGTGGGAGCAGGATTTTCCCAAGAAAAGCAATACTACCAAGAATTAGTCATCGGCGTATCTAGCAAAAGCTTAAACTGGGATCAATTGGTGCTAAGTACATCGTAATAATACACTTCACCCATACATTCAGTATTAGTAAAGTGCAGAACGTGAGATAAACGACCGTTAACATCAAAAGTGTAGTGGAACTAACGCTTGGCAAACGGAAATTGACACTTAAGTAAATAGATTGCCTTGATCAGCACGTTGCAACTGTAGTTTAATTTTTGTATGTAGTAGTAGTTAAGCAATAAATCAGGCCATTGCCTTCTGGCAGAGAAACGGTGTGAACTGGGAATCTCCATAGATAGATCAATATTTATAAATTCGTCGTTTTTGAGTTAATCTACAAGCACTGTAAAATAATAAAACCAACTGAATGCAACATAATGTATGCAAATCCATGTATTGCATATTGTTGAACTTGGAAGTTTATTTTCTTCCGAAATGCTCAGATTATTGTACAGTTTAGTAAAGTGATTGTAAGAAAATAAATTTAACAATTTATGCAATTTTATCTAATCAAATCCCGAAACACCTAACTATTCATGTACATGCCTTGGAATTGAAAGTTGTGCTGTAAAATAATTTGTCAAAACGGGGGTTTAAAAAAATAGTTCTGCATAATTACTCTGGTAAGGCAATTTATTAACACAAGATAAAACATACTTCAAAATTTCAGATCGTTGCTTAGTAATAGACTTTTGTACAGCCATTCTGGAATTTATTTCTACAGTCAAACTACATTATTGCAGTCCGACTTACTCATACCGCTATGTTCTAAACGAGATAGTGGATAAGAGATAATCCAATAAACTGCAGAATACTCAAGAAATTCACTAAACCTTTCTAACTTTTCTTATGCCATGTTATGATGAAATTTTCTCAAACTTTCTCAGCATAGGCTACTGTAGATGACCAACTGGTGTTAAATTGATCAACAGGATAAAACTGATCAATATGCAAAAGTTTCCCGTCTATCACTAATAATATGTATTACAATAGACGCAAAGCGAAATCTTACCAGTAATGCATCAGAAAATGAAGAAAAACTTTTTCATTTGATTCTATTTTTACAAATAACGAATATAACGGAAATACAACTATCGAACATATGCTCACCGGACAGCAGCGTTCCTTAGTTTACGACTACATCCTCGTTTCCACCATTTTTATTGAAAACAATTATTTTCATTATGATATCATTGCCAAATACAAAGAGCTCAAAACTAGTAAATAAGCTTATTTAATAAGCACTAGAAACTACATGAGCTGGCCTTCCTTAGCTCAGTCGATAAAGGCGCAGATATAAAGCAAGACCATGTCGATACTCGGTCCAGTCTAGGATTTTTCCAGGATGATAATTTTCTCGACGTCCCTGGGCATAGAGTATGACTGAACTTGCCACACAATACTAATAATACAAAAATTGTACTGGCTTAGAAAACTCTCAGCTAGAGCTGCACCCAAATCTGCATGTTCAAATTGAGTTAAAAAAAAAAAAAAAAAAAAAACAAATGTATGTGTGAAAATGTGTACTGAAGTTTTGCTTTATGAGTCAAAGTATTTGCAGGTCTGGAATGGGTTAGTGCCCGTCATGAATTTCACGCTATGAATAGACTTGTGCCAAATTCAAATTTAATCTAAGTTTTCTAAATGAACAATAAGCATTAAAACGTTGCCCATATCTTGGCCAATATTCGTATGTAAAACTAGTGATTTAATGCTTATACGACAGTATACTGTCTATAATCACATATCAGTCCCATATGGATTTTCTTCAATTTTGAGATAACAACACTATACACTATCAAGTGGCATCTACTTTTATATTATGTAATAAAACTACGGACTTTGATCATAAACAATGTGAAAACAACATCAAGTCAGATTGTCCCATCAAGCTAAGTAAGCGCATATCAGTCCCATCCTTGAATTCAATCGTCCAGAGGTGAAGTAACAGTTCTGCTTTTCGAATTGCCATATTTTTCACTGATATAACATAACATGCAAGCTTAAATGCAACTGGTTTTAACTTCGTAACTTCGACAACCATTTTCTCAATGCCTATACTTTTTCCACATGGGACTGATGAGGGATTATACGCAGTATATGCTTATATAGGACTTATATATGCACACTTAGAAAACTTTATGTAAATTAAGGTGCTATGAGCATCAATTTTGACATTAAATTGAGTCTAGACGCAAAATTCAGCTCAATCAAATGTACTTTTTGTCAAATAACGAACTTTTTATTCTCGGAGCATTTAATGACATGTTTGTTTACGTCACATCCTTTATGCCTTATGTCAAAGATAGATTCCGTCACGTGCAGGACGATTCTATCCCTGTCAACCACATATGTATAGAGATTAGTGACGTTTAACTCACGCACACTAGCGGGTGTGTCGTCGTGTAAAGTTGTTTATTATTTTCCTCTGGCTAACCCAAAAAAATGTATGAAATTAGATCTTTCAAAAGGAGTTTGACAGCTATTTTTTGTATATTTTCCTCTGATTTTCTCTAACATGCTCTCACATATCGGACCAAAACAACCGGACGTGAAAATTTTAATTGAAGAATCAAAACGACGATAGACTCCCAGATGGGAGTGGGTGAAAATGGCATTTTAACTATCGCGTAAAATCTCCCTTCGTTTAATTTTGAGCTATACTTGGCATAAACAGCGAAATCGTTTACAAGCTTGCATACAATATTGCTAATTTAATCGATATTGCGCTTAAATTTACACGAAATTTATGCCAAATCTAGCGTTAATTTTATGTGCGCTATATCTCGCAGATATTTACAAGAATTTTTTAAACAGTGTAGGTGAGAAAACCACTCTCTGAAAATTTCAGCTCATTCGGATGTAACACGAGCTGGTGCTTTTGGCTTAAAGTTATATGGGGATTTTTTCGAAATACATGGAGAAATAACATCCCTTCACCCTTTCGTGCATGAAATTGGTTGAGCAAACTCTTTTAAGCTCAAAGTTTCAGCACATGTAGCTCATTCTATAAGAAACAACTCTGCTGCATTTATATGTGCATTTTGTTCGTATATTGCAACAAAATTCCGGCAGCTTATGCAACGTATCAACTAGATTACCACTAAAAAAATAACATTTCATCTACAGGCTAGTGTCAATAGGTAAGATAACCACTCTCTAAATGTTTCAGTTATTTTTGACGTTACACGGACTGGTGCTTTTGTTTTAATGTTTATATAGGGAATTTCGTTGAAATTTTCATATGCAAAATGCTCATATATAGCCGGCACCGGTGGTGTAGTGGTAAGCGTGACTGCTTTCTAATCCCAATGGCTCTGGGTTCAATCCCAGCCGAGGTCGGTGGGATTTTTCTGTGGCATAAACATCTCTGGTCATGTCTTCCTTCGGAAGGGAAGTAAAGCCGTTGGTCCCGGCCCATGTGTGTTGAATGGTTGTGATATCCTACGTAGGTGTGGAAGCTGCCTTCCTGCACATTCGATTGCCTCAATGGATGGCAATCGATGTCCGTCGGTGATTGGCACTAGATTGCAGAACAGAGACCGACGTTAAATAAAGGACTGAAAAAAAAGAAGAATGCTCATAAACATTCAAAAGTAAATATCTCAATTGAACTGACAGGATTAATAATGCAGTCTTTGTTACCAGATCTGAGTTATCCGCATCCCTCAGGGCCCGAGGAAAACGAGCCGAGTTTTCGACTATTTGAATTTAATTTAATTTGTTTTTAAAACGGATAGATCTGAGGATTTAGTAGTTAGTATCATCTTGTGTTCTCCCAAGTTGTTAGCTGCCCATCGGTGTATTTACCCCCATGTTTGTCTTTTTCATCAGTATATCACTTAGCTCGATATCAAGAGCACATTGCTCTCCAAACCTTGTGTCCTCAATCCCTACCCTGTCATCCATTTGTTACAATTTGTTACCCCCAACCTCGAGATAGCCGCGAGCCGATCGGCCCCCGCTTTACTAACGTTAGTTTTAAGTAATTTTGTGATCTAAACAATGAATATCGGATAAAATCGAAAAAAAATAATGCAGTCTGGAGCAAAGTTGTTACTCATTGCTTGAACTACAAGTTTTTAGAAAACTTAATTAAATCGAGAATAAGGAAACTTGTTTATGATCGAGTGTAAGAGTGTCATTTTTTCATGTATTTTATCCACGAGTAGGTAACTCCGCGCACAAATATTGGCTTTTTTGTCAGTGTGCCGCTTGTATGGCGCGGGTGTGCCGAGTGTGCCGCTGGTGTTCCGAGTGTGCCACTGGTGTTCCGAGTGTGCCGCTGGTGTTCCGAGTGTGCCGGTCATAAAGCAAGCTACGATTGTTTGTAAAACACCCCAAGGTTGCCGTGGTATTACTGATGGCTAAAAGTTCTTTTTTCCGTTGCCGAATATCCGCATTTAGTGTCACTTATAGTCCTCGACGCGTAGCAATAGGGTGCTCCTTTCCATCTTCAGATCGCTGTGATAGGACGGCGCCTAACGCAAAGTCACTTGCGTCTGTTTCTAAGATGAATTTTTTGTCGAAATCAGGATACTTTAGTATGGGATCTGTGATTAGTAATTGTTTGCATTCATTGAAGCAATCCAAGAACTCTTCGTCAAGTACAATGTTTGCGTCTTTCTTTACGCATTTCGTCAGAGGTTTTGTTAACTTGGCGAAATCCTTTATAAATTTGCGGTAATATCCCAATAGTTCTACAAATCCTTTAATTTGAGAGGCAGTTTTGGGTAATGGCCAATTAACTATTTTCTCAATTTTGTTGGGGTTCGGCTTGATACCGTCTTGGGTAACGATATGGCCCAAAAACTCGCATTGCTTGCGAAGAAACTCGCATTTGTCTAGTTGAACTTTTAGGTTTGCTCTACTAAGTCTTCTGAACACCTTTTTAAGATTTTCGAGATGTTGTTGTAGAGAGTTTCCAAAGACTATTATATCATCATGGTAAACCAAACAGCATTTACCTATCAAATCGCTCAAAATATTGTTCATCGCCCTTTTAAAAGTTGAGGGCGCGTTTTTAAGACCGAAGGGCATGTGAACGAATTCGAAGTGCCCTTTATTGGTGCTAAAGGCCGTTTTTGGTCTGTCTTTAGCTTCCACTTCTATCTGGTGAAAACCAGATTTCAGGTCTCAGGTTGAAAAATAGGTGCTACGTCCTAATCTGTCAAGAATTTCCTCGATGTTGGGTATCGGGAATTTGTCATCGACAGTTTTTTTCGTTCAACTTGCGATATTCAACGACAATTCGCCACTTTTGTTTTCGGTTGGCGTCTGTCTTTTTAAGTACTATCCAGATCGGTAATGTCCATGGCTATAATGAGTGTTGAATTATACCATTAGACTGATGCAAAATTTGAAATTTTCGCTCCACAGTGCTCAAACGGTTCCATATTGAATCCTGATTAGGCTCCCAAAATATGATCATATTTAGAAAGAAACTGACTTGGCACAAACCATTTGAAGTTTGGATGGAAATTACTATAAGGAAAACCAACATTTTGGTTCATATCTATCTCAAAATTCACCAATTCACCCAGCTTGCGATCGTTGAAATTTCAGCTACAACTTTGTTGAAAACCACTTTTCGATCAAATGTAAAGAACAAAAGTTATTAATGATTCAAGTCACTGATGTCGTGTGATTATGCTAAATCAACTATTGGTGTTTCTGGGGCGTAGAATAGAGTAAAAAAATCATGGCTACTATGTCGCACTGCAGAATACAGTGTTGCCCCCAATACAGCTGCTTAATCATGCCATAAGTTTATCAATCTCTTAATCAATAAATAACTGTTTTGTTTGACGCTTGGCTTAAAATCAATTTTCTGCAAAGTTGTAGCTGAGGAAATTTCTCATAAGAATAGCAAAAGAACTTGTTAACAGTACAATGTGGAAAAAGGCTACAAGACAGTGAACAAAAAGTTTGGTTTTCCCATAGTAATTTCCATATAAACATCAAATGGTTTGTGCCAAGTCAGTTGCTTACCAAAGGAGTTTAAATTTTGGGAGGCTAATCAGGACCCGATTTGGAACCGTTTGAGCCTTGTGAGGCGAACATTTCAAATTTTGCATCAGTCTATTATACCATCTACAAGCATCTCATTTATCTGCTTCTCAACGTTTTTGTATGAATCGGGACATCATCAGAAGTCTTGAGTTTGTGTTTTATGGCTGTTGTACAAGAAAGTTTGTGGTTCTCGTTATGAATTATGTCAATTTTTCTGCTGAGCAGTTTCAAAAGGGATTACTTTTCCTCAGGATTAAAGTGTTTCGTTCGGATAAAATTTTCCAAATCGGGGTTAACGCACGTAGTAAAATGTTCTGTTGTCGTATTGTTTATTTCCATAAAATATGAGATAGGATACACTTTTGCGGGTTTCATCCAGAAAAAAGGACACATCGTCATCGCCGAAATTAGTTGCGACTACTTTAATCAATCCATTTTCAGACTTATAAAGCCCAGCAGATATTTCGGCGTCATGGATACTAATATTTTTTGGGAGGATAACATCGCAATTGTCGGAGGGAGAAGAACATAGGCATTTGAAGTATGCTAGTGGAGTGTGCATTAAGTGTAATATCAGGGAGACCTAATTTATGAATTTTTAAGTTAATTGTTTCATCGGGCAGTATAAGTTTATGATTTCCTATGTCTAATATGGCTTCCATCTTTGACAGTGTTTCGTAGCCAAGGATTCCATCGAAGAAAGTGTGAAATTCAAAGATATAGAAAGTTACTGTTCTGCCTTTGCTGAATTTTTTTTGTTCTGAAGCACTGATTAGTTTTATGTTTACCGGAATTGTTTGTAATGGAAATCGTTTTACAGGTTTTCCGTTGACAATTGGTTGCTAAATACGAAATGAAATTTTTGTTTGTCCCACTGTCTATTACGATTTTGGCATTTTTATCACCAATTTTGAGTGTTGCATAAGGCAAACCATTCACCGCATTTACTTTGGAACGGGTATGTTGGAAGTGATTTGAAAATTTAACTCTTCTGTTTCGTCAGACTCCGCGTCTGTAGTATTTTCGTCCTCAGATTCCGCTGTATGTGAAAAAATCTTGTTTCTATTTCCATCGGTGTGAGTTTCTGTCTGTCAGAAACTGGTTTTTGAAAATTTGAATTATATGAATTTTTGTGTTCTGATTTTGTAAATGGTTTCTTGAAGTTTTATTATTTTGCGGTTGATTAGTATACTTTTTTGTGTTTTCCGCATTCTGGAATTTGCATAGGAATGCGTTTGCTGATTCCAGATCTTCTGCTGCTTGTACATAGCCGAAGTATTGCTTGTTCAATGAGTATTGTATAACTCTTTTTGCTTAGCCAGCGCCTTCATATTTTGGGTAAGCTTTTTAGTTTTTTGTCATATAAATAGAGTGATTCCTCCATTTTCAGCGAACACATCTGCGTTTGATTCGTGACCATATCGTTTTATGTCCATAAATTGCTTGAAAAATCTCGGAGACTTCAGTAAAATTTAATGGATTTCCGTTGACACCGATTGTGCCTTGCCTTCTATTTTATTTATTACGGATTGTTCTTACACCAAGCACACCTCAGGTGCAACAATGTTTTCAAATATTTCCAGGGACTTTTGAGCTGTGAAAAGCCAAGAGGCCAACTGTTTGTTGTTCTTATCGAAGGATGGAATAGCTTTAATTTGATCAGGGATCCGGAAGAAATCGTTCTGAGCCTATCTCGCGGGTTTGGGAACGGCTTGAACGTTTTGTTGTTCCTCACGCAAAATTTGCATTTTTATTTTGGAGAGTATTCACCCGCTGTTCCAACGCACGAACGCTGTCGAACAGATGTTGTAGGTTTTGCTGCTCCATTTCTCGATACTTATGTGCCTTTACTTTTGGCACTGGGTTATATTTTGGCATAAAGCACAATAATTCAGAGAGAAACGAAAACTCACTTTCCTGAGCAATAGGATGTAGGTACCACTTCTCCGGATTGAAATCCTATAAGCCGCGAAAGCTCGTCCTTGTAATCGCCACGAATCCTCCACGGATCAGAAGATGGTTTAGCACCGGGCGATAACACACCGCAAATTGAAAATCACGTTTCGGACTCCACTTCACAGCTTGCACAAGTGTCGCTCAAGTGTTCTTATTGATTTTTGTCAGTCACTTAAACGCTTTTTGCACTAACCAAGATCTATGAATTCCTGTGACCCATCTAAAGACAGCAGATTGTTTGAAAAATGCTGATAGGGCAGAAATCCATTGTTACAAAGTTAAAAAGTTAATTATGCGTTTGCTACGATACTTTAGTTCAAAACCTTCCGAAAAGAGAACGCATGATATGAATGTGTGCATCCATTTTTCTCAAAAACAAAAGAAGCGCTCCGACCGAATCAATTTTTTATCTTCATCCGATAGGCCGATGGAAATTCAAAGGCGTTTGAATGGCATTTCAATGCATTACGCCTAATGTAGAATACGTAGGTCAAGTTTGGGGTCAAGAAACAGTGTTAGCTTTTCAACAATATCTCAATACAATATCTGAAAACATTACATATTGTGACAAAAAAATCCACTCAAAAAATAAAGGCAAAGGGCCGGTTGTGCTTAGTTGGCCCAAAATTAGATCTAAGCCCTGAATGTGAAAATTATACTACTTCTTTATGAATGAAATTCGTAGTAAAATAAGACTTCTCAACACTTCAAGCATCACACTGAAATTGAAGCAAAATAGTAATATATATAATATATAATATATCTCTGATCATTCGAATTTCAAATCGCCATTTTTTAGAATATTTTAAAACACTATCTCATTGTTTTTGTCGTTCAATTCTTCCATCACCTCATATACGCCTATAACCTATGGACCACTTGGTACTTCGCAGACTCTGAAAACGAGGAACGGAACCTCTCTACCAACTGCTCTTTCGATTAATATTGTGGGAATGAATTGAATGAATTTGGTTCACAATAAAGTTCAAGTGCGATATTTATAACAATATTATTCTGTATTCAGTGTGGCCCGGTTATCGGAAAATACAACATCGACGAACCAGGATGATACCTGTATTTGATATTTATTTTTTTAATCAGCACCGCGACGGTGCTGATCATACGTACACGAACAGATCGAGTTGAATTACTAGCCAGCGGATGAAGCACTGAACTACAGGGAAGGACACATTTTCGATGTTATCCAGTAAGAGGATTGCCACAAGCTGCCGATAGAAATGGCTGATTATTAACTGCCCAAGAAACAAAGGTGCTGGCGCCCAAATTTGAATAGTAAAAGGTGTTGCTTTTGAGGGTATATGAATGTTTCGTACTAATTGCAGTACTTGAATTTTATCATACGAATAATTCGTATTTATATTGCGAAGTATCCGTGCTCAATACGAAATAACATTAGAACCGCAGCAGTAGTGACAGTTTAAATGAAAGTAGCTTCAGAGAAAGTACGGATTTATTTCGTTGCTGATAACAAAGAATTGATTCTTCGTACAATAAATTATTTATTTCGTTGTATAAACTAAGTTATATTTTCAGTGCAATTACTGACTTTGAAGATCTTAAAAATGCGTCTGAAATTATGGTCTTAGAAAAATAATCCTAGAGAAATTATGAAAGCTAAAAACAAGGTTGCAAATATGATAATAATTTGTATTTGTATTTGAAAATATTTCCGGATAAACTGACGCGATTGGTCAAGGTGACGATGGATCGAGTGATGTGCGTTTTTCGAGTGATGTGCTTTGAGAGAAGATGAGGCGCACAGCGGGTAAGATACCTGCGGACCATGGTGACTTGCAACTATGGATCGAGTGGAATGTAGATGACTTCTTCGTACAGTACAGGACTATACAATAAGAGCTTGCAACCAAAAATAGCTAAAAATGGTTTTTAATCCTTGCTAAACTTTAACTAAAATGGTTTTGGAACATTACATGAACGCTTGTGTGATAAAATTTAAACCTTATGTATTATGGTTTATTGGAACTGGCTCTTACAAAAAATGGGTTGTTAAACCAACTTCTTGTTTTCCCATACATTTTCGGAAAGTGAACTATATTAACCTTTTTATATATGATTTGAGAACTTTAATGGTAATGGTTATGGTAGTCAGTAAGGTCAATACATGTTTTGTAATATCGCTTAACGTTATGAGGAATACAATAGGGTGCTTTATTTTGAAAAAGTGTTAAAGTTCTTATAGACCACCCTTTAGCTCGACTCAATACCTCAATACCTATGCCAAAAATGGTAAAGATTGATGAAGTTTTAGAGGTCGCCCCAATCTAATGAAGTTTGTATGGAGATTTCGGTGCTTTTCTTGGGAAATTATTGAGTTTAACTTACATTACTCTAATTTTGGTTGTAGTTGTCCAAACGATGACAAAATTTGATGTGTAGTTTTCATGACTATGATTAACAAGCCTGTTATTTTTGTGATACAATAAGTGCTGTTGTGCTATTGATATTCCATAAAACTGAGAGTAACAATAACAGGCTTTTTGTTCTTTGCCATAGCAAAAACATATTAAAAAAAAAAATCAACCTTTGGACAACCTTTTGAAAATCTTCCCATACAAATTGCAAACCATTTGCGCGACTAAACCTTAATAATTCTTTATCAATTTTTGCACAGGCTCATATTTTGGAGTTATGACTCGAACTGGAGCGTGGCCTATAAGAAATTTAACACTTTTTTTTTCTAAATAAAGCATTTTGTTAATTGTCATTCATTTCCGAGTTCATTTCCAAACATAGCTAAAAATAAAAGCAGAATTCCCTATCAAGCTTACAGCAAATATCCTCACAAAGAAATACTTTATACCAGCAAAGTCAGTATCAAATCAATGACGTCAATGAAAGTAAGTCCATCCAAATACTTTCCTTTGACTATATTATTCACGTCACCTGGCATAAAAAATCAAGCCGTACACCTTTTCCATATCTTCAATAAAGCCCATATTTGATCTGCTGCAAGTCGAAATCCGCTCAATGTTTACATTCGAAATAACAACGACTACATCATCGTGTCGGTGATACTAGTCAACCAGCATTCAAATCTATCAACCGCACGCTGCCGGTATATCGCGCAAAGTAAAAATGAAAGCCCACGGAATATACACTCTCACAGAGATCGAACCTGATGAGTTTTCTGAATCTCTCGTCCATTTGTGGTCGTGTGTACTATCACCATCTACAACCAACGACACTGTCACTAACTTCGCGGCTGTATCACACCCTCTCATGAGGAAGCCTCTGCGTAGAACTCGTGTTAGTCGTCGCTGGATCGTACAACTGATTGGATCGCACAATTACGGAATTCACGCCAGAGTCGTGTAGTAGTGTAGTGGGTTTATTATCACAAATCCGCGTACAGGCAAAGCACAAAGAGCAGCAGTTCGTGCAGACACTCTTCATCACTGTATCCAGTTTGAAGCAGTTCCTGGAAGGTGTTTATGAGCTAATTGCGTGCAATTGGAAAAAAGTGTGTACCTTTTCAATTTATCGAGGGTGAGAGGAAATGGTGATAAGGACCATGTTTTCTTTCTGTTACATTTGATAGTGGCCACAGTGTTTGAAGGCACGAAGAGTGATTGAAATATTTTTTTTATCTTAACATAACAACACACAAATCGAATCTACAGCAACCGGAAAACGCTGAAGAGATACAACAGGTTTGTCCACCCCTCCTGCTCCACCCGTTTGTAGGGTGGCCATACCAATCTGCTTTTTGTTGTGAAGCAAGCTCCAAAAACATAGCCATCGCGAAATTAATTGTGTGAGTGATTGCTGGCTATGCGTAAACGCCAAACGTGATGTGCTTGTGATAATCAAAGAAGCTTGTTGCAGTGCCTTCTATAGTCACACCCGACGATTAACACGGGTGCCAGAGACACCGCGTCGTTCATCAAATAAAACACATCAACTGCGATAGTAGACAGTGGAGAGAGGGCAAGTAAACAGGCAAGTACAGCGTAAGAGGTTGAAATTCGTTGCAATCGAATCGTTGCAGACCATAGAGTCCTTGCAAATAGGGATTAGGGAATGGTAATGGATGTAATGACGGTCGAAATGCCTCCAATTTGGGCCCATACATAAATTCAGCAATTGACTAAATTTTCAATTGTGACCAAAAATATCCATTAGTATCAAAATGACGCGTTCATCTAGATAAAATTGATAAATAGCTGATTTTTAGCGATGGGCTAAATCTTAGAACATTAGAGCCATTTCCCCTATGTTGCGAATAACTAAATAATGCTCATTTAGTGCAACTATGGATATTTTTGGAAGCTATTGAAAATTTTGTCGATTGCTGAATATGTATTAGCATCAGCATCGATCAAGCATGTGGTGTAAATTTACACGATATGTCATGTAAATTTAAGTGCGATATTGCATATATCAACTGTGTTGTATACAAGCTTGTAAACAATTTTGTTGTTTATGTCAACTTTAGCTCAAAATTTTCCGAGTGGAGATTTTACACGATGATTAAAACAAAGAATTTCGTCTGTCTTGGACAACATTTCTCAATATTATGAAATGCATAACTTTAGCCAAGAAACCCTATCCCTAGGACGCTCTATTTAAAAAATAATATCGAGTGCATTTTAGGCGGTGGGAACATGAGAGAAACGTTAACAAATTTGTGCTTGGTAAACCGAGCAACTTTGTCGAAGACCGTAGAGCTGTAAAGATTTTGTCCACGCTACCAACCTAATTTCCCTAATTATTTTGTAATCTGACAGTATATGAGAAAGTTGTATGGTTTATTGTTTCAAAACTACCCAACGATTTTTTTAAATATTTTATTGAGAAGGATATGATTGATGTCTCTGAGTCGGAGCCCCCTCCAAATTGTGAGCCTTGGCTTTAGTCCACCATCACCCTACCGTTAATACGAATCTGAGACTTGGCAGTGCTGCTACGGCATGCGAGCGGATAGGAAAGAATATATCGGAAATAGTCAGATAGATAAACAAGGATGTTAGGAATATCTTTCAAAAAATGGGCGGGATGCATAAAAATAGAAAAGGGGCGTCTGGAATACATGAAACCATTCTGATTTTTTTTTTGATGTATGAGTTGGTTTGCGTCTGACAATTCTAGATAGAGCTGGAATTAGGGCCTCACAGATTTTGTAAACAATGACTTTAATCGATGATTTCTAGAAATTCAAGGCTCTCCCACGCAAACCAACCTCCTCATCAGGTAAGGAAAGGCTTTCACTATCCGATGGTTATGTTGGTCTGCGTGGGCGTTCCTTTAGTTGCTAGAAATCATCGATAGAAGTCATTGTTTACAAAAGCTGTTACGACCAAATGCCAGCTCTATCTAGAATTGTTAACAAATTGTTTTTATCTAGATAAAAACAAAATCATACGGGTTTGACAGATCGGAGCGCTGCACATTTTAATCGGCCGTTATAGATTTTCGAGCAAAAGTTAAGTTTAAGTTTCTTGTCGGTTTGTCGAAGAATAAGTTGCGAAAAATCTTATAAGCTTGGTAGACCCGTTACACTGCAAAATAATCAATAAAACCATACACACTTAAACACGGCTTCCCTGTTCGGTATTTTTTTTACAGATTTCGAACATTCAGCTATTCTCATTAAAATTACTGATGATCAGTAGCTTTTGCGACAAACTACTGAATGCGGTAATAGTAAGTAACAGTAAGTAAATAAATTTGGAAGCCATCAGTAATATTAATATTCCGTTTGGTGCTAAACTGCGCTAGATTATGAAAGACTAAGTGCGGGTTGTGCTTAATAGGCCGGAAATGGGGTAGTTTACCCTATGTTGACAGTATAATACTAAAGAAAAATATTGCTTATTGCCTTCTAATCAGATCGATCTTTTTATTTGTCTTATATGACTTGTACGTTGCAACTGTCATTTTAACCTACACTCAACAATTTAAAGTTCTTTGAGTACTTCCATAGATGCTAATTAATTGCTTCGAGAATCTGTATCATTTTTGCCTTACTCGTTTATTGCAATGCAAGCAGCACAGTGGTACTCTATGCCCAGGGAAGTCAACACATTTGTCCACCAGAAAAGAAAAAAAATCTAGACCTGACCGTTAATCGAACCCTGATACCTTCAGCATGGCTAAACATTACGTGATTGATGGTCTAGCCGAGAAACTTTATGCATTTATGGGTGTAAGCTCCAACCGATATTATCCTCGGATTAAATCCCTATCAAGAATGTCCGGCTGCTTTGATGTCTACATCAGATTTAATCAACACGACCCTAAGCAAACATTATGCAGATCATCCAAACAGGGACGACATTAAAAGTTAATCTGAGTTGGAGCTTACCACCATTAATGTTAAAAAACGTCACTGATCACGTATAGCTTGACTGAAAAAAAAACAGAAATATTTGTATATACACACATGACAAGTCATGTCATAATAACAAGCCGAATCGCTATTGTAATACAGTGATCGTATACACCCACACTAATTAACTGCCGGCTAAACCAGTCGTACTCTAACTTAACGGAACAGAAGTCCGTGCCGTCATCACAAGTAAATGGCGGACGGCAACAACTACTACTACAATAGCAATCAATGGGTTTTTCCAAATGTGGATTCTGCGTGCAAAATGTATTAGGATTCCACGACATTGTAGATGATACATCAGCTGATTGATAATTGATGGCTCTTAAACTCAGTACATCCAGTACGGCATTTTTTAAATGACACATATTGGTGAATATCTTGTGGTCCTGGCGAAATACAAGGTTGCTGTCTTCGACAAAGTTATTCAGAGGGGTACCGTCAGGGCCGGATTTGAGGGGGGATAATGGGGACAATTTTCCCGGACCTCACGACTAGAGTGGGGGTGGGGATGGCCATGAAGGCTGAGCAAATATTTGCTGTATTTTTTTAATTTATCATATTTTTCTGCTAAAGCAAATAATTTTCATTTGACGTACAATCATAAAGCTTAGCTCTGAACTTTTAAAATAATTTTATACGATGGTCCACCAATATATCTAACCTTGTTGGTCGCCAATTGTTGAGTTCAGGTGAAAGCTCTTTCAGCAAATTAGCTATGATTAATTAATCATATCGTCCGGCCATTTTCCACAGACCTGGCGCTGTTCCGCTGGTGGGAAGTCATAAAAATCTCCATATATAATTTGAGAGAAGTGGGAATAATTCACTTTCGGTGCATATTCAGGTCAAAAAAAAGTGAACTACAACTTAAAGAAACAAGTCAGGGACTTTGTCGTTTAGTTTTTCCCAGAAATTATTGTTAAACAAGCTACAATTGAATAAACATGATTTTTCCCATACAGTTTTACCTGCTTTAATACCAGTCTCCAGAGAGCCAAAAAATTCAAATTTGAGAGAGAAAATTTGCTCTCACGACCTCAATCTCTCAACATGCCATGTATTTTGATGACACTCGATTTGTTATTTCCCTTTCACAGATTACAAAATACAGTACCTGACACAACAAAACATGTCTGGTACCTTTATATTATGCATTTACTTTAACATTTAAAGTCCTTGCTATTTCACATATTCTGCGCAAAAGACACTTTCTGGCCCGCCCCATTCATAAAAATCAGTGGGAAATTCTGTGAGGGGTGAGCTATTTTGTGTGCAGAATGTGTAAAAAAGAGGGACTTCGAATAATAATCTAAATGCATATATAGAGGTACCAGACATCTATGGCTCTGCAGTGTCCTCTGTGAACAATTATAGGAAAACAGATTGTGTGTAGTTTCCGATAGATGTCTCCGCAAACAACCGCAGTTACATCTGATGGAAAATGAATGCAGAATGCAATTGCAAATGACCTTTGAGGACATCGTTAACTGATGAATGGCAAAGTATAAGACCATTGATAAGTATAAAAAGATTGATTTTGAAGAATTGACATCTAGATTGAAGCATTATGGATGTTTTTAATTATTTTTACTTATTTGTATTGTTTTTATGTAGCATTATGTAGAATATACGCAACTCTAAATTGAATACCGCAATTGGGGGGCGAATTGACCTCATAAAACTTAAATATGGAAATGAATTGTTACATTAAAGAAATTGACAAACTCATGGTAGAGTAAACGCACCAATAAGGGATGTACGTTAGTGAAAGTGTTACTATAGTGACATTTGAAGACTCAATAAGCCACTATAGGAACACATTGCACTATCGTATCTCCACTATTGGCGTGTTTACCCTATTAAAATCAATAGGCTATGATGATGCTATCATTCCACATGATTATATTGAGTGTCTCTGATTAAAAAAGTTTAAAAATAGATAGTTCCCTGAGTCCTTGTACATATTTCATCATATTTTATCAGCAGATATTATGGAAAATATATATTTGTTAAAATGGTTGTAATTGCGCCTAAATGTAGGCATTTTTTTTATATCTCACAGAAAATAATTAATTTAAAACATTGGAAACATTTTAACATACACTGAAGTCTTTTTTTACACGGTTTTTTTTATGCGGTTTTTTTTACACGGTTTTTTTTACACGGTTTTCCACGATTTACACGGTACGTTTTTAACGATTTCTCGACAATGATACAACCTATCGACTTGATTCCAATCACATTATCCGTTTCAAGCTATTTGTAATCGAATGGCATACCTAAAAAAAATCACAATTTTTGGTGTAAATACAGAAATTTTTAAAATATGTCTATATGGACCATATCATGCTTTAATTACAAATGGCATCAAAATCCGATTTTTTAAAAACATTTAAGCATGCGAAAAATCAAAATCTCGTAGGTTTTTTTTACACGGTTTTTTTTTACACGGACCGTATCCCCCGTGTAAAAAAAGACCTGAGTGTATTTAGATAAATAGATTGATTGACAGTTCAATGAAAAATGTCACTTTCAATGAAGATTTTTTTTTTCATAAAGGTATTCCGTTAGCAGGTTCGACAAAATTAAAAGATTGGTCACTTTCAAGTTAAGGGCAACAATCGTTTCAACCCTATGATTCGTATGTTTGAAAATTTATATTGAATGCTATTGAACGTCAATAAATTAAAATTGAAATTATGCAGGAAAAGCTACTGAAACTCGTCAAATCTAAATGCGGATAAATCTAAATTCAATTTCATTATTTTATTTGCTTCTAATTTTTTTTAAACATATATTTTTTTTTCATATCAAGATCGTAAAAAGAAAAATATGATCGCATTTGAAATTCAAACTTCTATAGCATATATATGCTCCCCCCCCCCATCCCTTAAGAATAGCTGCCCCAAGCCCCGCGGATCCTAAATTCGGCACTGGGTACTGTAGACCTCCGTTAATTTGAACGACATTTCGTGCATATTAACTGGGTTCATTTTTAATTTGAGCTTCTAGTAACCCTAGGCTCAAACTAAAAAGTGTTCATATTATAAACTGTCCAATTACCTGGGTTCCACGGTATAGAATTCTCTCTAGGTGGACATATTAGTTCAGAATTACCTCATTACTTAGTGCTAATGTGCATGTGAACTTGCTCTATACTCTGCATATTGAACTCATCACCATCTTGAATGTAGCCGTCTATACACAGCAAAAATAAATTTTAATATTACATCTAATGTTATATGGCTACAAAAATAAACAAATGCAGTAAAAGCAGCGTAATGTCAGTTCATTCGCTGTATTAATGATAATTTTGTCCTTTTTGGCAAGTAATATTACCCATATTTTCGACACGATTGAAGTGCATCGACTTTGATGTGATATTAAAATTAATTTTTTACTATGTAGCAAAGTTCTACAGGAGGGAAATATTGGTATTTTGAATGCCTTTCGGAATTGTAAGCTAATGTCCAGAATCCAATATGACGATTGCCAGTTTCCGAGTGATGTATTGAGGTCAAAAATTCGATGTCCAATCATATGTTGAAATCACATACCCGTCCATGTGCCTCACCCCGGCCTACTGTTGTATATTTCACCAACACAGTAGGCCGGCTGATTGCACTACTTAGGCACGAATATATTTTTAATTGTTATCAGTCCAAAACTTATTACAGCCAACAACCAATTATGCAACTAGTCCCGGACTGATTATTTATAAACTGTTGGAACCCTCTTACTTCAGATGCAATTATATTAACACACTAATGTACCCCTATCATCCCAGCTCAACTATGGTATGGTCGTGATACCATGAAAAGGTGATCGGCAAAGCGAGGAAAGGTGAGCTCGATATGTCCTTTACCAGCTATCATGCTCTGGTAGTTGTACCCTGAGGGTTGTACCCATTTCTGGTGGTATAGTAGTACATGGGTCTCATGGGAATAATATTTGTGCTTAGAGTTTTTTTTTAAATTACGGGGAAATCTTCCACGTCTAATGGCGGTACAAACTCAATATTCGGATAACCACAGCCTGAGCTAAAGCAAATTTAGTAAAAAGGGGAAATTTGGAGGAATTGTTTTGCACATCATGCACTAGTACCACGTGTGGTACTGCAATATCCTAGATCCATTCACCACATCCCGAGCTATGGGACGCCGCGCAAAACAATGCTTGTAAACTGCCCCTCACAGTGCTCGGCCATGACACTATGGGAATCTGCATACAAGGAGGCAGGCAAAATGATTTTCTTACTTGTTCTGCATTATTCTACAAGTTTTAGTATGTATTAGTATTAGTATGTACCTACATTAATCATGAAACATGTTCAGATTTTGATGTTCTATAGGCTCAATCTGGTTTGATACGCACGATCCCGACTTATTCAACGCATCATCTGAACTTTGTAAAGCTTCATGGTGATTTGATATGTGCATTATATTATGGTAACAACAAGATATTTAATGCTCTCCAAACTATGCTAGAGCTAAGATCTTGAAGTGCTACAGGTTCTGATATTTACTCACAAATGAGTGAATGTACAAGTGACAAGAGTGAATGAGTACAGTCAACTCTCCATATCTTGATGTAACTACTATATCTCGATATATGACCACTTTTTCTATAAGTCGATGGTCCCTTTAAACGGTCCAGTAGGCTATTCTTGTTCTATAATTTGATCTTTCCATATCTCGACGGTCCCTTCAATATCGAGACAATGATCCAATTCAAAAACTTACAAGTTTCCCAAAGTTCTGAATATACCGAATATACAAGATAATCCGTTCATGTCAAAAGAAGGAAAATACTCCTAGAATTATTAAACTCAGATCTCGCATTCATCATTCTAAGCCACAAGTTTTCCAAAGTTCAGAATAACAGGAAAATTTGAAAGAACTGCTCATGTTTTAAAAATGTAAAATTGTCCAAGATCACTATTAAGATTAAATGCTAAAAATATACTTCAGTCATCAAACATTCCGCCAAAATAAATTATGCGAAACAGGATATTCCGCCAAATTTAACTCCGCAAAATGTACTCTGGGCCATGTAATGTAATAGGCCATTCCACGAAATGAACTTCCATGAATTGGGGTTCCACGAATTGGGTTTTTACGAATTGGGTTTTCACGAATTGGGTTTCCACGAAATGTCGTACAGCCATAAATTTTACTCAGTCTGTGGCTGTGTATTTGGCAAATTTTAGTAAACGGAACTAACAATTTGGTCAGATCAGGCATGGAAAATCATTTGCATTCTTTTCGTGCATTCATTTACATTCATTTATCCCTAACTTTTTTCATCAACAGAATTCCGCAAAATGATGTGTGGAGTTATAGCTAATAACAAAACCTACAAAAGCTCTGTATAACATTTTGCGGACTGCAGTTGATGAAAAAAGTTAGAGGCAAATGAATGTAAATGAATGCATGAAATGAATGTAAATGATTTTCCATGCCTGGGTCAGATTCAAAAGTGCGGACGATAGGTGAGAACAATTTTGCGTGTTTATTTTATTATTGACATAATATTCCGTAGAACACCGTTAGCTTAAATAGCTAAAATGGCAATTAAACGGAATTTGTTTTAACTGGTACTCCTAGACAGGTGCCCAATGGCTTTTCGCACCTGTGTAGAGGTACCAGATAAACAAAATCTAAATAAACAAGTAATTGCCATACTAACGGGGTTGCCATTTTAGCTATTCAAACTAACGGGGTTCTACGGTATATTAATATAATAAAATAATTAAACAAATAAAACAAGACATAATAGTAATTACATAATTGAGTTACTATCAATATTAACGTAAAATAAATACAGAAAGAGCGATGGATTAGAAGCTTTTATTTAATTCCACTACCCTAATTATACTCGGCTCAAGTATGAGTACAAGACACTGAACAAGTCTGCACATTGTAGACGAAATACATCATGTATCTGTCAAAGATAAGCAATTAAAGCAGTGGAATTAAGTCAAAATAACTAATCTTTCTCTTTTTCTCCATACAGGTACTCGACTATAGACTCCAGCATTCATCGCGGTTTTACAAAATATGACAATTTACTACTAAGTAGAGGTTTTTAATTAGATCATTTCTATTTTTTACCACTTATTTAGCAAAAGAAAAACATCAAGATAAGAGCTATCTACTAGTTCGCATTGAGGACATTCTGTAAAGAGTTATGGAATGAGCGAGTCAATATACGTGCATACAGCACGCCAAAGATTCCAGAACTCGCTTCAATACTATAGTAATGGCTAAAGCAAAAAGCCAACCAAATACACCCTCCGCTGCACCTGATTCGGTACCTTCATCGTCCACTAGTTTGCCTACTGTCTCAGATAACTGCATCGGAGTCAGTAATATTGCTGTAGTGCAACCGAGCCAAGGTACCGCCGTAGATAAGACCGATGCTAGTAGCAGTCATAACATATCGATATCCTCAATTAACGAAGATGAAAAAAATGACTCGAGTGCCTTCGAGAGCAGTGACAGCGAATGCGATGATGAACAGATTAAGAAAGCAATCGAACGCATTCCAAACTCACTTCAACCGGGCAGTCAGCTAGTACAAAACGGGATGCTAGTCGTGAAGGATGACAATAGTTCGCCAGTTTCGGCCCGAGGGCCCAACATCGGTAGCATAGCAGTTCAAAACTCGTCAGACATAACGTTTGGCAACAAGACCTACATCAAAGGTCAGGTAGTGATAAAAAATATTTACCACGATAAACATAACGGTACCGTCAATAATGGCTACAACGAAACAGATGGGGAGCTTGGTGGTTCAAAACAGAGTAAAGGTTTGTATGAAGAGTACCAATGTACCTTACCAGTCAGGCTAAGGCCTAGATGTCCTTTGCTTTACACACACTGAAAATATTATTTCGTTGATTCTGTTAACTCGTTTCGTAAAAATGGCTTTTGTACATAAAACACATTTTTTGTAAATTGTCAAAACATTCGTATTGCCTGTGAATTGCCACATTGCTCATATTACACCCTATTCGTAAAATAGGTATACGAACAGATTGTTGTGCAGACTAGTAAACTGCTGTTCTTCTTGTCTTTCTAATTGCTCATGTTGTGATGTTGGAGGTGGGCTTTCAAGGAACAGATAGTGCTGATGCCAATGGAAGGGAAATTAATGTAAGTAATGCAGGCCTTCTGGATTAAGTAATTACTCAGTACCCGTTGGCTCTCGTCGATCATGCGGAGGGCGGTAATTATCAATTGATTTCATTTGTGACAATAAAATGTAGATACAGGTTCGTACGGAATGAATTCGTACATACAGCGATAACCAAAAATGCAATATTTTTTACTAAGGCTTCGTTGCCTTTTGTTCCATATTCGTACAATGCACGCATTTTCAAAGTTGAGTATACGAAAGATTCGTACTTCTTTCTATAAACACGAACATTTCGTATTTATTTTACGAAACATACGTACCAATATGACAGAAAATCTGTAGCGAGTGTGACAGGTTTAACGACATCAGTTTCGTAAAGTGCACGAATCTCTTTCGTTGCAGATAACAACGAATGGATCCGTACAACTAACGAGCGATTTTCTTGTATAAACGAAACATTATTTTCAGTGCAGTTTTTTAGTCAATTAACATTAACATTGAACTGAACTCACTATCGTTTTCAGATACTTCGACCAAGTGCAACAAACCTTCAGCGTGCCGATATAGTCTCAAAGTCATCATAAGGGATAAGCCTATGCTAAGTGTGATAATACTAATAGCCGTAATGATCATCATCGTTGCACTCATCATCGTTGTATACGTGGCAACGTCAGCAGGTAATCCTATTTATAAGCGAAGCTATGGCGATGGAGATGATGATCGGGTGCACGTCCCGCCAGATACTGGGATAGGTATTTCAGAGTCAATTCAAGTATACTAAGCACATACATGTAGAGCATACACTACCAATAATACCTGTTACACTAATAACACAAGATATCTACGACTTTGGCTTATGTACATAAAATTCAAAATATATTTGCAGATAACGACTTCTTCCCAGATGCAAAACCTCTACGATTAGTGACCCGGAACGAATGGTTGGCTCAACCGCCGAAAGAAAAGCTAACTCCACTGAAATTACCAGTTAATCGTGTCATCATTGCACATACTGCAACGGAAGGCTGTACGACACAGGTGAGCTTGTAAAGTTCAGAACTCATTTAGCTAGCGACTGATCAACCATACATTTAGCCATAGTATATTTAGCATTTCTTAATGTAATCTGATCATACAAGTCTAAAAATTCATTGATTTCTTAAACCAAGACTAAGGACTGGATACTGAACTCCATTGGATTTAAATCAGAAAACATAGTAAATCCAGCAGTAGAAAAGACTCTGAACACCTGCTATGATCTTGTACAGCAATCTTCAATAAGAGGCAATTTTTTGTGAATAAGCTGACAGAACCCAACCCCAGCCAAGTAGTGCAATTCTTTCGAAATGTAATACCTGACTGGGAAAATGCTTTCGGTTAGTCTATGTCGGTTGCTTCACCAATTGGTGATACGACATGCTGATAAAACGGGGAATATATCACAATAGATCTATACCCAACACGGAATTGTATAAAAAAAATCCAGCAGTAATATTATTTAACGTGTATCCAACTTTATAACCCTTTATCCAATATAACAGAATAGTACGCCAAAAAAGTACATAATTCGAAAAATAGCATAATGAATCAACTTGTAATCGCCTTAATTAGACCATGTAAGAAATATGCTTTTTACATGGAATAGGGGAAATGACTCTAATGATGGCCTATGGATCTAAAGATTGGGCCCATTGATATAAAATTCCGGATCTTCAACTTCACATCATCTGGACAATGCAAATAGATATAACTGAATGCTTATGAAAAATAAGGTACACCGGGGCGAGTTGAAATGTGAGGTAAGTTGAAACGGTGTAACTATTAGCGCAAGTGAATAATCACTGTGATTGTTTTTAACAGTATAATATAAACCTTAACGAATCCTATGACTGTCAAATCGGGTATTTAAACAGCTTAGCGTGCTCTTCAGTTTTGTTTATTTTAATTTGTTGTTAAATTAACATCAAACATTTTTCCCCTTTTTTTTTCTCAAAAAAGTTGAATTTTGTGAATTTAATCCAGTTTTATGCACTAGGGAAGCATATGGTGACTAGTTAGAGTGATGATCAGGGCTGGATATACACGGCCTCCACATTTAAGGGGCAATTATAGAAATGTTGATATCATAACTGAGAACTTTGTTTTACATAATATAGATGTGATTTCAAACAATGACCTTTTTTCTCAATAAATTGTACAAAATTCAAACTTGTTGCTTGAAAAAGCATCTACAGCTTTTGTGTAACCTGACTCATAACGATTATACGTTGCATCCATGAATAAGTGAAACACTCTGGCAGCGTTGAGAATTGTACATCTAGAATGTTTCCTTCATTCTCTTGCTTGAAAATATTATCAGCTTCTACGAAGTTCCATTTCTTCTAAGGTCTTTAATTAGTTCTCTCAACTAAACCAAGATCTCAGGCAAACTTCAGGAAAGATTTTGAACCTTTTCTAGGAAGTGTCCTAAAAAAGTAATTTGTATTTTAACAAAACTTCCCGCGTTTCTTCGAAATGCCATGTACTTCTACTAAGTTTGCCGGGTTTCTAAATTTTTTAATGAACTTTTACAAACGTCTTTGAACTAAAACAGTACTTAGGGGCAAGAGGGGCATAGTGAACAGGTGGGGCATAGTGAGCATCCCGTGCACCAGCTTGGACCCGGCCGTTCGGAACAAATTGGTCGGTGGTAGGATCAATATCATAATGATATTGGACCTACTACCAGTTGATTTGTTTCATGCAGCTAGAGATCCAGAGCCAAAATGCGGGATGCTCACTATGCCCCACCTGCTCACTATGCCCCTCATGTCCCTATATGAAGTTTTATAAAGTCCCTCGACTTGCTACGTAATCGGCTTATCCACTGTTCTCCTACTTCTACAAAGTCCCTTTATTTGTTTATATATCGTTGATTTCTCTGAATTTCAGCAAAACTCCCATCTATATTGCATTTTCTGAATTATCGACAAATTTTCTGACATTTAAATAAATCAAATTAAGTAATCATTTGAATGTGAATGAAGTTGACCGAATTTCTACAAAATTGGGTGAACTTTTCTAAAGCTCGCTAATTTTCGACATTGTTTGATGAAGTTTTATAAGTTTTACAAAACTCCCTAAAGTTTATTGAGCTGAAAAATGTTAACGATTTTTTCAAATGTTCTACGTCTTGAAAATCTATGGGATTCGTTAAATTTCATCAACTTTTTCTTTACATTAAAATAGCTTTTGAAGCTATTAAGAAGCTCTCTAAAATCAAATTATCTTAACTTTTTTTTCGCTTTATTTACAAGGCTTTCAGCCATTGGCTGGTTCGCCTTGGGGATATCTTAACTTTTATAAAATGCCCATGACAAGGTCCTTCTGAACTTCTGGTTATATATTGAAATGTTGTACATTTTCACTTGCTCGCAAATTTTAAAAGTAGCGGTGCATACATGTGGAGATACCTTCTCGATCTTGTTGAAGACCAGGGGTTGAAAAACCCCTGGCATCCCTAAGCAGAATAACTCTCAGGTATTAATAGTGAGAATTTTTTGCGGTATCTCTTCCTCTTTTACGCTATCCTGATGGAATGTGATAACGGCATCGTAAAAATGAAAAAAAAGTAAAGGGAGGGGCGTAAAACTGAGACTGATGACTGAGGAGACGATACCTAAATAATAATCCTGAATACGGCTCTGACCATAAAGATTTATTTATTTCGTTAACCGACGTAGACTCGTACAATTAATGAACAACATAGGGCGATAAATCAAATATTTAAAAAGGAAATTAAAATTTGCATGTATACTGCTTTGGGGACACACACCACCGCGTCCTAGCAAGAAGTACGGTCGACTTGTTTCGCGCTCCGTTAATTTGGAAGTTTTCTCGCTATTATCTGACGTAAATAATCAGTTTTTCTCGCTTAGTGATTCCTGGCATAATTCCCGATAAATTTATCAAAAAGTGAGTTTTTTTCTGAGAAGAAAGTGTGTTTTCGGCATCATCGAAAATTGTTTTTGCGATTGGCAATTCGCCAATCATTTTGCGCACCATCGGTGCGTGGTCACGCATACCTGTGCACACGGATCATCGTCATCGAGTGTCAGCATCTGCCTCCACATTCAAACCGCTCATCCATCATCGTGTGTTCAGCTGAGTGCCGAGCTTCATACAAGCACACACCAACGAAGACCGCCCGCACACGCGGATCGAAGATCATCAAAGCTGCGCGTCGCTCCGCTGCTGCTGTGTAAACGCTCGGTGGTAGTAGTATAGGATTATCAGATAAGTTTTTGTTCTTGTTTCTTTCTTTCTCCCATCAGTTAAATTTTAAGTTTGTGTTTCTGTGTTTGTATTTTTTTTTCTCGTGTATTGTGTCCGAGTAATTTTGATTATTGTTGCAGTGGTAGAGCGTTTTTCGCTCCCACTAGTACGGCAAAATGGACATTTTGTCGGAAGACGAAATGGACGTTTTGTCGGAAGATGACACTTCTTTGCCACGCGATGGCAAGAAGGGTCGAAAACGTACGTCTTCGCAGAAGACAGGTGATGCCTTCCCTGGTTCGTCATCTCAGTCTGGTAATGGACAGGGACAGATAAGCCCCCGATCGCGAGCCTACCCAGAAGACTCGACTGGCCCATGGGTTGTTTACTTTCAGCCCAAAACGAAACCTTTGAATGTAATGCAAATTACTAATGATCTGACGAAGTGGTTCTCGGCCGTGACCGAAATCTCGAAGGTGAGGTACAATAAACTTTGCGTTGTCGTCTCTAACCTGAAACAAGCTAACGAGATTGCTGCCTCCCAGCTCTTTACACTCGAGTATAGAGTGTACATCCCAGCTCGTAATGTGGAACTCCTTGCTTCCCACGGTTGAGATACTGGAAGTCCAGAAGCTGAACTCAGTATCTTTCAGCGAGGGTAAAAAGAGCTTTACCCCCACAGACTCGTTTCGGGTGACCTTTTCTGGTTCAGCCCTTCCTCACTACATCGAGTTGGGAAAACTTCGGCTACCTGTGCGTTTGTTTGTTCCTCGGGTCATGAACTGCCAAAACTGCAAACAGTTGGGACATACGGCCTCTCACTGTGGCAGCAAGGCACGCTGTTCCAAATGCGGGGAGAAGCACGAGGATGGCGCCTGCACTGTCACTGCACCAAAATGCGTGTACTGTAAGGGAACTCCTCATGGTCTCTCATCGTGCCCGGCGTACAAACAACGCGCGGAGAAACTAGAACGCTCTCTTAAGGAGCGTTCCAGGCAGTCTTTTGCAGCAATGCTAAAAACAGCCACACCATCAACCAACGACAAAAATACCTTTGCTGTTTTGTCTGATGACGAGTCTGACTCTGACTTGGCTGAGGGGGGAGTTTCTTTCAGTTTTCCGGAAGGTTCTGCACGGAAACGAAAACGCATCCGTTCGCGGAAAGTTGCAGATAAGGAACCCCAAATCAGCTTGCCCAAATCAAGGAGTGATGGAAAAAAGGAAGTTTCAACTCCTCCTGGTTTCCGCAGAACTGATTATAACCAGAATTTTCCATCTCTCCCGGGGACATCAAAAACCCCTGATGGCCCATTTTTAAGAACAGAAGCCCTTCTTCATCCGGGTTGTTCTCATTTGATAAAATTGTGGACGATATTCTCAAGTACCTCAATATTTCTGATCCTCTCAAAAGCATTGTTCTGGCAATGCTTCCTTCTGTGAAGACCCTCTTGAAGCAATTGACATTGAAGTGGCCCCTCATTGCAGCAATCATTTCCTTCGATGGATAATTTTCCAAACGAGGTCGGGGATTTGATCACTGTTCTACATTGGAATTGTCGAAGTCTCATTCCTAAATTAGATTCTTTTAAGTTTTTAATTCACAATAATGATTGTGATGCATTTGCTGTTTGTGAAACTTGGCTCTCTTCAGATATCGATCTTCCTTTTTATGATTTTAACATTATTCGACTGGATCGTGAGGATTCGCGTGGAGGAGGGGTACTTTTGGGGATCAAAAAGTGCCATTCCTTCTATAGAGTGAATCTTCCACAATTTCCAGGTATTGAAGTTGTTGCATGTCAGGCTATTTTTAAAGGTAAGAGCCTTTGTATTGCTTCTGTTTATATTCCTCCTAGAGCCGTTGTTAATCGCAAACAACTTTCAGATATCTGTTCGGTACTTCCTGCCCCACGGTTGATTATGGGAGATTTGAATTCCCACGGTACAGGCTGGGGGGAACTGTATGATGACAACCGTTCTACTTTGATATATGACCTCTGCGACATTAATATGACAATTCTTAACAATGGAGAAGTAACACGTTAGGCTGGCCCATCCTCGAATGGAAGTAGATTAGACCTCACACTTTGCTCTAACTCATTATCGTTGGATTGCACGTGGAATGTGATCCAAGATCCCCACGGTAGTGATCACTTGCCGATCAAAGTTTCAGTTGCCAGTGGGCTCAATCCGTCGGAATCCGTTAACGTCGCGTACGATCTTACCCGTAATATCGATTGGACAAAGTTCAAGAATGTGATAGAAGATGCCCTAACGTCGGTAGAAGGGCTTCTACCGTTGGAGGAATATAACTTCCTCTCCAATCTGATCTTGGACAGCGCGCTTCAAGCTCAAACTCGGCCGGTTCCAGGAACGTCTTTTCGTAGGAAACCTCCTTCCCCTTGGTGGGACCAGCAATGCACTGAGGTTTATCGTAAAAAGTCCGACGCGTTTAAGCTTTTCCGGAAACGTGGAACACCCGAACATTTCGAAGCGTACTCGGCTCTTGAACGCGAACTCAAGAGCCTCATCAAAGCCAAGAAACGCGGATACTGGCGGCAATTCGTGGACGGATTATCACGCGAAACGTCGATGAATACGCTTTGGAATGTGGCGCGAAGGATGCGTAACCGGTCTTCAAACAACGAGAGCGAGGAGTACTCCGATAGTTGGATTCTCAAGTTCGCGCGAAAAGTATGTCCTGATTCTGTGCCGGCACAGATGATTCCTCGCGAAACGACGAATTCGGTAGACGAGATCAGCCAGCCTTTTTCAATGCTGGAGCTCTCACTCGCGCTCCTTTCGTGTGGCAATTCGGCTCCGGGGGCTGATAGAATCAAGTTCAACTTGTTGAAGAACCTCCCAGACGTCGCTAAGAGGCGCATGTTGAACTTGTTTGGTCAGTTCCTGGAGCTTAATATTGTTCCGGATGATTGGAGGCGGGTGAGAGAAACCTGGAAAACCCACGTCAGATCACAATTCGTATCGTCCCATTGCGATGTTATCGTGTATTCGAAAATTGTTGGAGAAAATGATCCTTTTTCGCCTGGACAAATGGGTTGAGTTGAACCACCTACTCTCAGATACTCAATTTGGTTTCCGTAGGGGTAAAGGAACGAACGACTGTCTCGCGTTGCTTTCCACTGAAATTCAGTTGGCTTTTGCTAATAAAGAGCAAATGGCTTCTGTCTTCTTGGATATCAAGGGGGCTTTTGATTCAGTATCGGTTGAAGTCCTTTCAGACAAACTCCACGCTTGTGGCCTTTCTCCATTAATTAATAACTTTTTGTACAATTTGCTGTCAGAGAAACATATGAGCTTTTCTCATGGAAACTCTACAGCTTCACGATTTAGCTACATGGGTCTCCCCCAGGGCTCATGTTTAAGCCCCCTTCTGTATAATTTCTACGTCAGAGAAATTGACAATTGTCTAAGGGACAACTGCACGTTGAAACAACTTGCAGATGACGGAGTAGTGTCTATGACAGGACCCAGAGAGGCCGACCTGCAAGGACCCTTACAGGATACCTTAGACAATTTGTTTACTTGGGCTATCCAGCTAGGTATCGAATTCTCCACGGAGAAAACTGAGTTGGTCGTTTTTTTTCTAGGAAGCATAGCCCAGCACAACCAAAGCTTCAACTTTTGGGTAAACCGATCACTCATTCTATGTTCTTCAAATATCTTGGGGTCTGGTTCGATTCAAAATGCACCTGGAGATCCCACATTGAGTATCTGAAGCGGAAATGCCAACAAAGAATCAATTTTCTCCGAACAATTACCGGAACGTGGTGGGGAGCCCATCCGCAAGATCTTCTAACGTTGTACCGGACAACGATTTTATCGGTTTTAGAGTACGGTAGTTTTTGCTTCCAGTCGGCGGCACATCATCAAACTGGAACGGATCCAGTATCGCTGTCTTCGTATCGCGTTAGGATGCAAGTTGGTCGACTCATACGATGAGTCTCGAAGTGTTAGCGGGCATGTTGCCACTCTCTGATCGGTTTTCGGAATTATCCCTCAGGCTCCTCACCCGTTGTGAAATTATGAACCCACTGGTGATTGCAAACTTTGAGAAGCTTCTTGAGCTAAACCCTCAAACTCGTTTTATGTCATTATACTACGTGTACATAACACAGGATGTCAGCCCTTCGCAGCATAATCCCTATCGTGTTTGCTTCTCCGACTTCGACAGTTCTGATCATTTTGATTTATCAATGACGCAAGAGATTCGCGGAATCCCAGAGCATCATCGTTCCATGATTGCTCCGTCAATTTTCGCTGCAAAGTTTGGCCAAGTTGATTCCGCAAGATCATTCTTCACAGATGGATCACTAATAGAGGCGTCCGCTGGTTTTGGTATTTATAACGAATTTCATAGCGCCTCTCGAATGCTTCATGCTCCTTGTTCCGTATATGTTGCGGAACTGGCGGCAATACATTATACGCTAGAAACGATCGCCTCACTTGCACCAGATCATTATTTTATTTTTACGGATAGTCTCAGTTCTGTCGAGGCTATTCGCTCCATGAGGCCGGTAAAGCACTCCTCGTATTTTCTCATGAAAATACGAGAGTTTCTAAGTGCTTTATCTTTAAGATCTTTTGTCATCACCTTTGCATGGGTCCCATCTCATTGCTCGATTCCGGGCAATGAGAAGGCGGACTCGCTTGCAAAGGTGGGCGCTATGGAAGGCGATATTTACGATCGACAAATCGCCTACGACGAATTTTTCTACATTTATCGTCAACAGTCCCTCGCCAGCTGGCAAAATAAATGGAGGGAAGGGAGTTTGGGACGATGGTTATATTCAATCATCCCTAAGGTGTCGAAGTGTCCTTGGTTCAAGGGGTTGGATGTGGGTCGAGACTTCATTCGTATGATGTCTCGCCTCATGTCCAATCACTACTCGTTAAACGCTCACTTGTTCCGTGTTGAGCTGGGGGACAGTGATCTCTGTGAATGTGGACAAGGTTACCAAGACGCAGATCACATTATTTGGTCATGTGCTGAGCACCGTGGAGTCAGATCCGAGTTGTACGATTCCCTTCGGGCTCGAGGTAGACAACCTAATGTTCCAGTTCGGGATATTTTGGCTAGACGCGATCTGGAGTTTATGCAACTCATATATGTTTTCTTGAAGAATATTAACCATAGATTGTAAGTTTGATTAACCTTGTGTTTAGTTTGTGTTTTGTATGTGTGTGTATTTTTTTTTGTGGATTTGTTTCTGTAATAATTGTATAATTACAGAGTTGATATAACGTCGATAGGATTAAGTATATGTTTTAGAAATAGTGAAATTTTTGAATCATAAATCATATTCCAAATTTCCTTTTCCCTCTCCTGATCCAAACAATTGTACAAATAAAGTAATTAACAAAAAAAAAAAAAAAAAAACTGCTTTGGGTTTTTGTTAGATATGAATTTAAGCCTTTCTGAATTGGTACTTGCCTATAAAAGTTTAGAAGCGTATTCTACGTAGCGTATGACTACGGAACAGTGCTGAGGATCAATAAATGTATTATTAAGACATCTGATATTAAGAAACTTAACGACTGTAAAAGTTATCTTTGATGCACTCGAGGCCCTCTACATATGTTTGGCCGCGAGCTCCCACAAACGTAAATCCGGCCCTGGTAATGATATACAAAAACACAGTCATGAATAAATATTTTCCAAAACATTTAAAGCATTTCTACTTGCCCCACATTCTTACACCCACTCTAGTAAATCGAAATTAGTACAGAGGGGCAAGTTGTAACGGGAAACGCCACATTCTCAATACAAAAAATCATTTCAATTTGTTGGAGGACAGCTGCCCGAGCAAAGCTGAAGATCAAATTGAAATCAAAATTTGCTGTTATGATGTAACTTATTTTGAATACTCCAGTTGATCTCATTTTGGTTGACTTAACGGTTAACACAGCAAAAATGAGAGCAAAATTTTACACTGTTGAAGCAAACGGAAAACTAATCCTGCTTTCAATGAAATCAATTTGATTACTGATTTTGCATTCATAATGTTTAACTGAATACGGGCCTAGAGTAAATGGTTACCATTCATGTTTCTCAAGCTGAAAGACTTAGGCTCCAATCTCACCGCGGGCAAGTCACGAATGACCTAAAATGTGTTAAATAAATCAGATAAACGATAATCATTAGTTCAACGACAGATGAATTTCCATTAAATTTTAAACAAGACGTAAACAGCAGAACTTCAAGTTAAGTTGCTTTCATTTAAAAAGTTTTGACTGCATAATGAAAGCACAATATGATATCAGACTTATGTCGCAACATTTGAAATCAAAATGAGTTTTCATTATGATAGGAACTGCACACTTTAATATCGATTTGCTTTCATTTTGTTAACCGACTTTGCTCGGGTGGGTGCCCGTAAATTATCCACAATATCATAAACAATAGAACCTAATGGTAAAACATTTTAAACAACTCAATTTTTTCACCAACAAACTAAACCCAATGGTTAATTTATCTGATTAAAAGCTGAATAAGCATGCATTAAGTTGCATTAAGTAATATTTGACTGTATAAGCTGTTCTGCAGCTAAAATTGTTTGGTAAGGGGCTCCATCCGATATATTTTAATATTTTCCTATTATTGAAGTTTATGATAATACTGCATTCCAGCCATTAACTTTACAAATTGCATCCATGCAATTGCATCTCCATTAGCATCAATATTTGATTCTTCGTTGGCTTCTGATGTTTTTCCTAGCTGGTGGAAAAACTCATTCGTTTTCCCGGTTTTCCCCGTACTGTTTCCAACTATCGAGATATTGCCGCCTTGTGTGCGTCGTCAAAACATTTTGTACTGATTGTCCTGGACTTCTTATCACAGTAATGCTCGCAATATATCTCATCAGATCAACATAGATTTGTTCCAAAACAATTAACTACCACCAACCTTGTGACCAGGGTTGCTTCCACTCACTTGCTATAAAAAATATTTTTCGGAATTATAAAATCGTTAAAAGAAGAGGTTGCAAAGTATGCGTTTGACACATGTCAATTTTGCTTTCAGAGTGTCACAATCAGCGATTATATGATTCGTGAGCGTTCACTAAGAGTGAGCGCTAGCGAGTCGAAAAATCGCTGATTGACAAGTTGATACGAATTTGACAAGTTTTATGTGTCAAACACTTACCTTTCAACCTTTTCTTGTATCTAACAAGGACAAAATATCATTCCGAAAATCATTTTTTATAGCAAGTGAGTGGAAGCAAGCCTGCTTGTGACATTTACTTCTTTCGTCGTTCGCCAAATAGAGAAAGGCTGGCAAGTAGATGCGATTTATACGGATCTGTCGGCTGCTTTCGATAAAATCAAGGAGCTGCTAAGCCAGTATTTTTCTATTGTCTGCTATTTTTCACCCATTTTTATTTTTTAAGTCCAGAGTACCACAAGGCAGTCATCTTGGACCATTCCTTTTCCTGTTATACAATAACGATGTAACGTCCTTAAATGCCACAAACAAATCTTACGCTGACGACCTCAAGCTATATTATGTTATCAACGAACCAAGTGACGCTTTCTTTCTTCAAGAATAACTAGATACCTTCGCAGCTTGGTACAAGATGAATCGTATGATCTTAAATGCTTCTAAATGTTCTGTTATTTCCTTTGGGCGTAAACGATCATTGACTCTACACGACTACGTAATAAGTGGTAATTCTCTAAAACGTGAGAGTACTGTGAAAGATCTTGGAGAACTTCTTGACTCTTGACTGTTGTTCAAAGATCAAGTGTCATACGTCGTTTCGAGAGCCTCATCACAATTGGGATTAATTTTCCGATTTGGACAGAATTTCAAGGATGTGTAGGTATTGCATGAAGACATTATATTGCGCCTTCAACGCTCGAGTATTCTGCTGTGGTGTGGACGCCGTATTTTCAGAACGGAATAAATAGAATTGACGCCCTCCAACGGAAGTTCGTACGTTACGCACACTCAAAAAATAAATCACATTTCCAATGGAAAATATCCATTAGAATTTCACTTAACTTTCATGTGATCTCATAATTGGGAATCGCATCACAAAATCACATGAACCTTATGTGTCCAATGAAGTTTATGTGATTTGTCATATACAATTCATGTGATCGTATGAACGTTATTTGAATTTCAGATAAAAATCATTAATTTTGTTATTGGAAAAATATCATGTGCGTTTCCAATGGAAACTATTTGAAAACTTTTTACAGTGCACTTCGTCACCTGCCATGGAATGACCGTACTAATCTTCCCAGCTATACTGATCGATGCAGGTTGATTCATCTTGATTCACCCAACGTTAGGAGAGATGTAGCAAAGCTTCTCTCGTCAGCGACTTACTAACAACCAATATCGATTGCCCAGAGCTTCTTAGTCAACTGAACGTGACGATTAACAGACGTGCCCTTCGTTCCCATACGTTTCTCAATATAGCTAGATCTAGGACTAGTTATGGAATGCACGAACACATCTAGAGTATGTATCGTGTTTTGGACAATTGTTTCGAGTGTTTCGATTTTAACTTGTCTAGACGTGTGATAAAACTTAATTTTGTGAGAGCCCTATCTATATGATGTTATTTTTACTGTTACTTAAACGCTGTCCAGACTGGAGAGTTATAACATGTTATAACGGTTGTCAAATAATTGCAACACAGAAACCACCATCAAGATAGCGCTATAACATGTTATAACTCTGTAGTCTGAACGTACTATAACAATAGAATGTATGGATACATCATTGTCATTTCATAATTATTTTTCTGGATCTACTGAACTACCCACGAACCATTATTTTATACACGCTTAATTAAGATTACCAAAGTCAGTAAAAGTTTACTGGATTTTTGAATTGCGGATCACCCAGTACTTATTCCAGCAATAATTTTAACTACTGAGCTGTCAGTAAATGAAAGTAGCCCTGAACTGTCAGAAAAACAACTGTTTATTCAGTAAATTTATCGAAAGGGGATCAGTAATATTAACTGGAAAGTTTTTGAGTTTATCATTTTGTCAGCATTTAACTGACCAGGTAATTATTTTTTTTATCGCTAGTACCGTGTAAGCCAGTTAATTTTTTTTTTCTATTGTTTTTTTTTCTCCTTGATTTGTTTTCCGTCGATATTGTTTTCCGTGCTGAGCACCAATGCTACCAACGCCAGGGAGGCAGCTCCTTCCAGGTGTCCGTACCTATCGATCCATCAACTCATGAACCGGGGACCAACGGCTTTACTTCCCTTCCAAAGAAAGGCGTGATCAGAGATGTTATGCCTCAGAACATCCCGGCGGCGCCGACTGGGATTGAACCCAGGCCTGCTGGGGTGAGAGGTAATCACGCTTACTACTGCACCACCATCGCCGCTGTTTTTCTATAGTTGAAAAAACAAATATTTCAATTCAATAATAATGAACTGCAGAGGTTATAAAGAGACCTTTTCATGATTATTGGTCTATAGAAGAACGATCTCTTATTTTTAATTATCAGAAAAACAAATACCATCATGTAATGCCTCCCACTCTCATGGGAACTCGCTTTTAAAAACAAAGTATGGGGAAAATCAGAATCAAGCACAGAACGAATTTAAACAGCATTTGGAAGCATTCCAAATGGAGCCTTACACTGAAGCAAAGACCATAGTTAGGAATACTATTTTGCAAAAAACACCTATTTTCGGTATAACTATGCTTAATGCCGTTAAATCTACCATGATTTCAGTATAGTTGACTAAAAATATAATCAAATTTACTACCATTCTGTCAAAACTACTATGATTACTCAAAAGGCATAGTAGTTTTGATAGAAAAAATAGTAAAGTTAAATGAATTTCGTTTCTGCACAAATCTATTGGTGGGAGTATTTAATTTAAACCATCAATATAGTATTTTTGCCAATGGATTTTGTTTCTGTGTAGGAATAGTATCATCTTCCAGGAGATAACGCCATCGTCATAGTTGTGTGTTGCAATTGGATGGTCCATTAGTAGATAATACTATTAATTAAAGTTTCCAGTCTTACTCAGTTGATGACAAAATCAATTTTTGCAGTAATTCTTTTAATGAAAATTAACAGGAAAACGCTACTAATTTCTGATGTTTACTGCAATGGGTCTACCCATTTGGCTGTTATTCCAATCTTTTCAGAAAAAGTTGTTGAGTTTATCCAGTATTATGATGATTAGCTCCCACTTCCATTGAAAAACTCGGTTTTGACAAAAACGCGAATGGGACCGACGTGCTATGAGCGGCAGTATTGTAAGCACAAACGAAGTGACAGACGACTAACTGGCGAAGAAATCAATTAAAATAATGTGGTTCGCTGTAATAGAATTTTCTTAGAAGCTTGTGCCATCATCCACGATATGGGCTAGTATTTTGGTTTTAGTTTTGCACAAAGCTGATTTTGTGTACAATGTTTCTTTGACAGTGTGCAAAAAGTGTATCATTTTGTCATTTTTTTATGCATTTCAGTTTTGAGTAGAGTGAAAGAGATAGAACCAAAACATTCTAGTAGATTTGGAGAAAATGCTAGTTCAATCCAGTAGTACTGTTGCCATGTGGTACAATCCAGTAGTAGTGGTGTTGCCATGTGGTACACTGAAAAATTGCAATAGCAGGTTAGTCACCAATGTTTTCGAGCCGCTCCGTCTGTCACTTCGTTTGTGATTGTAAGTCCCCAGGACCACATTAGCCTCATCTGGAAGTGTTTTGGGTATCCCATGGAAGTGGCCAGTTTCTGGCTTTGATTAAAACCTATCATTAAACAACATAAGAACTCATATCCAAGTTCAATGTTTGGTCATATCAAGTGTCAAGGACCATTGTGGTCTCATCCGGATATGTTCCGGGCACTTCCAGGAAAGTGGTCAGTTTCTGACTGGGACCAAAAACCGTCATGTGACATCTCAAAACCAAGTTAGTCATATCGAGTTGCCACATTGGCCAAATCCAGACATTTTCCAGGTATTTGCGGAGAAGTAACCAGTTTCTGCCTTAGACAAATATTCATTATGCAACACTTTAAATCACATGTTAATTCAAAACCAATGGTAGCTATATTAAGTGCCAGAACCACTGTTCGGGAGTTACCACACCCTACCAAGCTACGCAGCTGTCGTTTGTACAGAAACTCTTCCCAAATCTTACCACGTAGAATCGGACCATCTCTCCGCTCGTACGGACACTACCACGGAACCGATAACAGATAGGAGAATACTGTAGCGATATTGATCGGGATTAATGACGTCACTGCAATGATCGTCTAGCTATCAGTAAGAGATCGATAATCATTTATATTTAGGAATAGACAGTCGACTTTGACTCTTTAGGAGGCTGGTAGGAGTGGAGCCAAGGGTTTTTTAAAGTGTTAAATGTGTTGTAATGACTTTGTAAATATGTGAATAAATTGTATATTAGAGTTTTATGTTGGATGAAAATATATGTGTGATGTATGTGACGGATGTACGAATGCGAGTGTGTATATAAACATTTATGGATGAAAGGAACCCCTGTTGCGTTTGAAATTTGTATGGAAATTAGTATTGGAAAACCTACTTTTTGCATTTTCACCCGTAGAGACCACAATTTTGCTTAAACCATGTGACTAACCATATACAAATATAGTCCAAGAAGTGTATAACAACTTTGTCGAAGGAATGACGGTGCAAGAATGTCTCTAAAAAAGTTATAACTGTTCAAATATGTATGGTTTGAATTTAATGCCAAAAATCACTTTTCTGCCAACACTGCCGGTCAATGGAAGTCAGATTCTAAACTGAAATAATTTCAGAGAATCGATCTGCTGCATGTTTAAATTCTACGTTCGACTGGTTCAATACAATTTATCTGGAGGGTGCCTAGATAATTCTGAAGGCGGCACCTGGCACCCCCATTAGCTACGCAAATGAATACAATGGTGTAATAATTGGCGTTTTACACTACAGAATCGGTAATTTTCAGATCCTTAAAATGAAAAATAGTTTCCACCTTAAAATGAAAAATAGTAATTTCCAGATGAATAAATCCGCGCGGAATTAGATGCATTAATGAGCGGAATTAGAAAAATCGCCCAAAACAGTGAGCAGAATTGTGTTCACCGTCACAACATTTTTCAACGCAAATTTTGAAATATTGTTTATGATTTTTTTTTAATCTTATATGTTTTAATGATAATACAATAACAAATCTACTAAATAAAACATTAGACGGTTACTTTTCTCTTCTATCAGAGTTTCTGTAGAGAAAAATAGTTTACATCTTGTCCCGGTATATGTTCCGAGAGCTCTCTGTCCAAAATTTGCTATTTGCCAAAACTTTTCTCATGCAAATTTTTTTTTTCTATTTCTACAGACAAACAGGCTTAACATATTGAATATTGAATATTGAATATTGAATACACTACCGCCATCTGTTGAGTACACTGTGTCGGGCAGTACGATCAACAGATAGCGGTAGTGTCAGCCGTAAGGAAATTGACTATGGACGGTATAGTTAGCAGTACTACCAACTAAGAAAAACAGTAGAACCAACTAAGAAAGAAGGTTGATAAATTTAGGTTTTTTTACGCCTCAATTGTTCCAAATTCAAATAAATTTAAAATCATGCTTTAACAAGAGAGGGTCTAGTTTAAGAGAGAAGCGGACTGGCTAGTTTTGCGCCAAACGAACTGTCAAAGTCAGAGCTAACCAAGCAGTACCTATTTTGATTGCATTGGCAGTGTTTCTAGAAATCACCTAGGCATAGGTTGCCAACGCAATTTATTTTGAATCCGCTCCTATCTTATTCTGGGCCCTCTCTAGTTTTAACCTAGGTGCTCAAGCTACTACAGTATCTTACCAACCTTATTTGTTATGGTATATACCTAAGTGTGTTTACATTGTTGATGCCTAAGCAGTTCGGTATTTTAAACTGGTTTTCCATACCAGCGTGTCAGTAAAACGGTTGTCATCTTAAAACTAAATTTATTAATTATTTTATTGGACTTTTTTTCTGAAGTCTCAACATTTGAAATGCCTCTTCTCACTGTGTTATTCGATCAAAGATATGGTGAACCAAACATTAAGCATACATAAAATGCAAGTTGTTTTTGAAACATACATCGAGCATCCCGTGCTTTATTATAATCAGGTATACGTACTTGTACTTATATTTTACTTTGTTTAGCTGTTAAATTATTTTATATATATATCGCACATTTTGCACCAAAGTAGACTCCTGCGCTGAAATTAATCCCTGCGTATTTTTGTTCGATCAGACAAAAAAAATCCTAATTTTTAATGTTCTATTACCGCTAGTATGTCGATATGATATTGTATTGTAAAATGTAGTACTTTTTGGCATTTAAAATTTCGAAATTCTACTTTTGCTTGCCTAAGCGAAAATACTTCTGAGGGATTATTTTCAGCGCATGAGTCTACTTTGGTGCCAAATGTGCAATATGCTTTGTAAGTCCATTTCAACTGGTATCAATCGTTATTATTCGCCCACAATGTATCCAATGTATCCTTCCAGACGGCCTGTGTGTTTCGCGTTCGGTTTATTCAAGAGCAACACATTGGCTTCCAGAACTTCGGTGACATTGGCTACAACTTTCTAATCGGTGGCGATGGCAATGGCAATGTGTATGAAGGACGTGGTTGGCTCTCAGTAGGAGCCTTCCTAAGAGGTACACCATTCAACCGTTGCATGATAATTTAAACAAACCTATTGCAAATATTTTACATTTATTCATTAGGTCAAAATTCTAAGAGCGAAGGTATTGCCTTCATCGGTAACTACAACAACATGGCGCCTACGAATGAACAAATCGAAGCACTGGATGCTTTATTGGAGAAGGGTGTCAATAGCGGTTACATTACATCTGATTTCAAACTTTACGGTGCCCGACAATGGCAAGCCACAGATAGTCCTGGACATAAGCTCTACGAACGTTTACAGAAACATAAGCATTGGAGCGATGATTATTCTGATTAAATGTTCTTAATAAATCAAAACAAAAGACTGACAAAAATGGCACGAATACAAAAATGAGAAAATATTGTTAGTTCGAATCGAGTTTGTTTCTTTTTTAATTGAGAAAGAAAATCCACGATCTTCAGATGATCCATTTTTTAATATTTAAAAAAATCCACTAACGATTGCCATCATAACAATTACTTACTATTTCAGGCACAATGTAGCTTCATGACGCAGCGAATTCAGGAATTCCACATGGCTGAAGATTCGAAAAACTACTCCGACATTGCGTACAACTTCTTGGTAGGAGGAGACGGTAATGCGTACGTAGGACGTGATTGGGATAAACAAGGAGCTCACACTAAAGGTATATACATATTTCGAATAATGTAATATCGAAGAGTTTACAAAAACTAAACTGTTTTTATCGTAACAGGATTCAACGTGGATAGTATCTGCATAGCGTTTATTGGAACGTTCACTGACATACAACCATCCGTTGTACAGTTGAGTGCAGCCGAACAACTCATAGCGATGGGTTTGAAGGATAACAAGCTATCCAAACATTACCGTCTTTACGGTCACAGGCAGTTAGCCCCCTTCGAAAGCCCTGGTCGGATGTTGTACAAAATAATACAAAAATGGCCACACTGGGCCAGTGAACTAGGGCCCAATCATTGGCAGGAATGATCTATTACCAAATAATCAAAACACTCTAGCTTCCGAGCTTCGGAGTTGTGATTTATGTCGAATATGAAAATACGAGCTCAAATATGTATGTATAATGTAAAAGAATGCTTTGCATTCGTGTCAAATTTTTACTTGTAAACAACTGTGATTCCGATCGAATAAAGTTTTATGTTTTCATCAACGAGAAAAGTGAATATCAATTCCGTATCGATGGCTGGGCCGGTTAACACGGTCCCGGTCTCGTCAAACGACATTCGTTTTATCTTGTGATTTTTTCCACCCACATGTTTTTTTCCGCATCACATTGCACAGTGTCCATGTGACTAACGTACGTCTTTTGGTTGCACCTTCATTCGGCCAGCCCGTTTATTTCGAGTGTCCATCTTTACCCCAGTGAAAGGACATCATCACCATTATCATCATCAATATCGGCATCATTATTCTCACGAAAACAACAACCGATAATATTTAGCTATGACCTGCCTGGCTCGACAATCGAACGCGTGAATCAGGTGAAAGACTTGGGTGTGATCTTGGATTCGCAGCTTTCATTCAAGCAACACATTACATATGTTGTTGATAAGCCGTCAAGAACTTTAGGGTTCATTTTTAGGATAGCTAAAAACTTCACTGATATCTACTGTCTAAAATCTCTCTATTGTTCGCTTGAGTATTGTTCAGCGGTTTGGAACCCAAACTACACGGACAGAAAATTGTTTGCATTGAACCAAAAAAAACTTTAGTTCTATTTAAACAAACAATTCCGGTTGAAATTATATTGCATTTTGTTGTTTCAATAAAACTTAGTCATAGAAGTTCAAAATAGGATTCTTTTTGTTTTAATAAGCCACTTTTCAACTGCAACTATTGTAAAAATAACAATAATGTATTATTAAACCAACAATAGTTCATATTAATTTAGCATTTATTTGCTGTGTCCATTGCCCGGGCCATGAATGCAAAAATTACTACCAACCATTCCCTCGTTTTCAACCGGACAAAAATGTAAACAATAACAAAACTTGTGAATTTCGGGAAATAAGTGCAAAATTTCCGAAAATCGTGAGACTTGAGGCAAGTAAGTATGCTGCAGTTCGAGCTGCAGTTGCTACATATAATCAATTTTCTGTTTTTTTCCTTGATTTTTTTCCGTCGATCTGGTTTTCCGTACTGAGTACCAATGCTGCCGACGCCAGGAAGGCAGCTCCCACACCTGGACCCTACATATCGACCCATCAACTAATTAACCGGGAACCAATGGCTTTACTTCCCTTCCGAAGGATGATCAGTGAAAAATAAAACAAAACATAAAAAATGGCCATATTATTGAATAATTATTTGAATCAATAAACATATTTTTAATTCTGCTGCGTGAATTGTCAGACTTCATAAAATAAATATGATTGAATCAACAAGAAATCTCTTTTAAAAACAAACATATTTTTGTTGTTGACCCAGCTGCCAAATTTGACAGCTTACGTCAAAACCATGAAAGCTCTTGTAAATTCGAAAAGATTTTCTTTTTGATTTAACAATCCATGGGTTTTGAGGAACAAAAATACTGGATTGTTGAAACAATAATGATTTCTTTTTGCAGTCAAAACAAAATGAAATTCTTATTGATTTTACGTCAAATATTATTACGTTTAAAATATTTTTTTTGCGTGTACAACAACGGTGCCGAGAGTATTGAATCTGTTCAACGTCGCTTTCTTGAAAAGTACCAACACGTCAATTGCGTGAACAGATATTTTACAGACGGGTCTCGTCTCAGTGGATCCACTGGCTTCGGTGTCTTCAATGAAAACTCTAGCGCCTTCCGCAAACTTCAGGAACCTTGTTCCGTTTATGTTGCTGAGCTGGCAGCAATCAACTTCGCATTGGGGATGATTTCCAACATGCCCTCAGACCATTACTTCATCTTCACTATCCGAGAAGATTGTTCGATTGAGGCTATTCGATCAATGAAACCAAGTAGGCACTCATCTTATTTCCTTTCAAAGATAAGGGAGCAGATGAGTGTGCTGGTCGAAAGATCATATATGATTACCTTTGTATGGGTCCCTTCACATTGCTCAATCCCAGGCTATGAGAAAACGGACTCTCTCGCAAAGGTGGGCGCGCAGGAAGGCGCATTTTATGACAGGCAAATTTCACACGATGAATTTTACCATTTAGTGCGTCAGAGTACCCTTTCGAGTTCGCAAACCGATTGGGACAATGGAAATCTTAGACGTTGGTTACATTCAATTATTCCTAATGTTTCTTCGAGAGCGTGGTTAAAAGGCTTGGACTTAAGTCGTAACTTCATTCGCGTGATGAGTAGACTCATGTCCAACCACTACTCGCTAGATGCGCATCTCAATAGAATAAACCTCGTGGACAGCAACATATGTCGGTGTGGAAACGGTTACGACGACATCGATCACGCAGTTTGGCAATGTACGGATAATGACGCCGCCAGAGAGCGACTTTTGAATACCCTCGAGGCCCAAGGAAGACAACCCTATATTCCTATCAGAGACGTGTTGGGTACCCGCGATCTCTGCTATATGCAGTCGATTTATGTGTTTCTGCAAATGTCTAGTATAAGAATTTAATTCGTTTGTCTTTTGTATCTCTTTATTAGTTTTTGTTTGTCTTGTCCCCCGTCTCGATGAGTCTCAACGTCGCCCACTGGTCACCATAGCCGGTCGAACTCCAGACAAATCCAGAACCACACTACCGTTCATACTGGCGACATCGCTCTGATGAGACAACGAAACCCTACCCCAAGCTCTTCCCCTTTTCCTATCCTTGGACAATGTACCCCTCTAACCTAAGCCGCGAGTATTCGGCCCAACTCCTACCAGACATAGAATTAAGTGAATTTTGTTACAAACAAAGAACAATGAATTATCGGCTCCGTAAAGCTAACGCGATTGAGCCTTACAAATAAACGAACTAGATCAAAAAAACGTCGCTTTCTTCGTTTTGCGTTGCGTAGATTGCCTTGGAATGATCCGTTTCAATTACCAGCAGATACGAAGGCCATTGTCAACTTATCCGGACTAGAAGAGACACAAGCAGAGCCCTAACCGTGGCCGATATCCTGCAAGGAAGGACAGATTGCGAGGCTATCCTGAGGCAAATTGACCTGAATGTTCAACCCCGACCGCTTCGTAATAACCTTATGCTAAGACTGCCTCTACGTTGCACAAATTATGGAGCATACGGTGCGATTTGCGGACTGCAGAGAACATTCAACAGAGTTGCATCTGTTTTCGACTTTCATCTCTCCCGTGATGGAGCCGGAGATGAACCAGCGCCTGGCTGAAAATCTTCTTAGGCTCTGAACCATTTGGTGGATTATTTTAACTTTTGGTTAAAATTTGACAGATGGAAAGTTATCGATTAACCCTGCTATCCGAGCGTGGTTATTTCTGACAGACAAGAAGTTAAATTTTGACGACCGTGGCTCGAAAACCGGTCGATCGACAGCACGGGGATTTTCGAACATAAGAAATAACTTTAGAAATGTCACTTTTAACTACGAGTTAAATTTAACTCGGCAAATGGTTCACAGCCTTAGGCTCTGAACCATTTGGCGAATTTTTTTAACTTTTGGTTAAAATTTGACAGATGGAAAGTTATCGGTTAACCCTGCTATCCGAGCATGGTTATTTCTGACAGACAAGAAGTTAAATTTTGACAACCGTGGCTCGAAAACCGGTCGATCGACAGCACGGGGATTTTCGAACATAAGAAATAACTTTCGAAATGTCACTTTTAACCACGAGTTAAATTTAACTCGGCAAATGGTTCACAGCCTTAATAAAGACAACCAACCAACCTCCCGTGATGCGCTTCGTCGATTTTTTTCTTCTGTTTTTCACCGTTCTTCTGTGTTTCAGTTCGAAATCTATAACACGCTATGAATTGGTTCGTGTCTGATCTATTATGGACAAATTATTTATATCTAGATAAAACAATCCTGGGAGGGAGAAGCAGATAGCATACACGGAATCCATTGTATACTTGTGCTTCTTGTCATGAAAATTTGTGCCATTGAAATCAAATCAAAACAGGCGCATTAAAATAGCGTGTTTTGTTTTGAGCGTGTAGTGATTATTTGAGATTGTTCAGTGTGCAGTGAAAAACTGTACTTTTCTGTTTGGTATTTTACTATGCCACTAGATTTTTTGACAAAACAAATGTTTTGACCTTGATTATTAATATCTTTAAATTTTGATTTGTGTGTACTTCGAATGAATTAAAAATAGACGGTGTTCCATTGAATAAAATATTTGGAAACGACAGTTTGTCGACAATTTGCGCAAGAATTCAATACCGCCTTGTGTATTCCTGTTCAACTGTAAGAAAAGCATCATAAAATTACTTGGCTTCCAATGACAGTTCGTGGCAGCAGCCGTCTGGCTGCAGTTGACGTTCCATTTTTCTCTCTTCGCGACTATCCCTCAGGTGTTGACAGTTCGGATCACTGAACATTTAAATCGGCCGTTTACGATTTTCGTGCATCAGTCAATATTAAGTGTCATGTCGATTTGCCGGTGGTTTAACTGTTATGTGCTTGATGGAGTACCCGGGTACCCAGCTCCCATTTGAATAACACGGTGTAGAAAAAAAAGCAAAAAATCTTCATGCACAAAAAGCCTGGCGAACACTTTAAAAGAAAGCGGGTTTCAGCATTTTATTGAAAATATTTTAAATAACATTTTCCCAAATTTTGGTTCGCTTGGAATGTACATATACACCCATGTGTTGGCTGTTTTGTTTTGCTCTGGACGATGGTTTTGAAAAAAAAAGGTTATTTGCCACCACTGCCACACAGTTTACCCATTTACAGTTTCGACTGATGTGAGTGGATTATACCCAAACTTGGATAGTTTTTAAATAGCGTGTATAAGTAAGTAATCCCAAGTTTACTAATTTTCCCAATGTATCATGCAATAATTACGCACGAAGTTTTTTTTACTTTTCTATCCCAGCTCCGCCTTAGTAAGATCTTATATCGATTATTTACATGTGTTGTATTATTTGCGTAAGGTACAAAAATACTTATCACAAGCTCTTTCCACTTCTAACGAAAATTAATCGAATGTTACACACTTTTGAGTAAAATTACACCAGCGTGAAGACCTTTATTATTTTTTTTTTTATGTCATTTTCAAATATGTTTCAGTGTATAAATCACTGATACTAAGCTCCAACCGGTATTATCCTCGGATTAAATTATGATCCAGAATGTTCGGCAACTTTGGTGTCGATATCAGATTCAATCAACACGACTCAACATAAACACTTGTAGATCATTCAAACAGGGTCGATATTAATAGTTAAACTGAGTTGGAGTTGGAGCTTACCGTCTGGAGGCTAACTTCGCTTTCATTATGGCCAGTTTCACGCTATTTCAAAACTCACCCACATTTCTGTAGGATCGACACATATCGGTCAAAAGTGAAGCTTCTCAAAAATGAGAAAATTAAGTTGGTATTGGCAAGTTGACATACTAACAACATCGACCTGATTCAGGTCGATGTTGTTGATTTGTCACTTCCAACTTAATCCACTCATTTTTGAAGCTTAACTTTTAATCGATTTGAGTTGATCCTACTCCAATTTGGGTAGTTTTAAAATAGCGTGATGATGTTTTGAAAATTCGATATACTCCCGATACTCAAAAAAGTCCATATACAAAACATAAAGAGCCTGAATTTGGCTGAGGCGACATCTTATCCATTTGACAGGTCTTCTGCTCGATTCGAATTCAGGCTCTTAAACAAAACAATCTCAAGCCCAGCACCACTCGCAGTTATCTTTCATACATTACATTAAACTTTGACTGTTGAATTATGGCTTTGCCACCACACAGGTAAGTAAAACTACTTACCTTTTGTTGTTAAGCGTTCACTATTCCAAGCAATTTTTTTCAGCACAATTGAAATAATTGCCATTAAGGACATCTACCCGGGCCTCAAGAATGTAAATGTGATTTTTATTGTCCTTGATGTAGGACCCGTTACATTGACGAAGGAGAACCGAGAAGTACGTACTTTCAAGGTCGCAGACCAGAGTGCCGCAATAAACGTGTCCGTTTGGGACGAACCTGGTAAACTACTGATGCCGGGAGATATCGTGCGGTTAACGAAAGGATACGCAGCCGTTTGGCGCCAATGCTTAACTCTATACTCCGGAAAAAATGGCGAAATACATCGGTTGGGAGATTTCTGTTTCACCTTCAATGAAATGATTAATATGAGCGAACCGAATCCAACTCTGGCGGTGGGCAATGCTCCGATTCATGGAAATGGTGTAGCGGCTACCAACACTGCTGGAGCTAAAGGTGGACGACAGCCGGTTACAACTGAAGCTGGACCGCCACAAGTCATGGCGGGAGCGGGGGCAGGTGGAGCTGGAGGAGCAAAAGGAGCTCAACAGACAGCACGATTTTCATCCGGTGGAGCTGAGCAGAACAAGTCTTCACCAAAAAACGCTCCACGGACGGGCAGAAGTGGTCAGGCAAAGGGTTCTGCATCGAAAGCTGAGAGGAGATAATAAACGAATGATACTGCTACTAAATACGTGGAATTGAAAATCCTTAATTCAAGTGTGTCCAACACAATGAAAATATTATAGTTATTTTGAAAATTTAATTCATGAGAGCAAGTCGACAATATGGTTATACCACGGACTACTACGTCCTTGGTTATACCCTGCGACGGTTTGGTGCCTCATTGGGAAAGTTGAAATGAAGCGTTTTTCGTATGAAAAAAAGTCGTTTCGAATAATCGTTGATTTCATGAGCCCGTTTTTTTTTTTCTAGGGATAATCATCTTTAACTTTTTTTTCCCTATTCCCGCTTACGAAAGATCCTGATTTGTGTGAAAACTTCGTTTCGACCGTATACGGTAATAGAAGTGAAAGTCTAGAATATACTTATGCCACGTTTTTATAAGTACCACCCCCTTTATGAATTAAGGTATGTTATCCAAGTCGATCGATTGTATCATCTAATTTAAAAAGTAGAATGCATTGAATTAGAATAACACTTCAAAATCCACATACGCTAACTATAAATTCTCTGTGCTATAAACACTGAAATGCCCACCAAACTTGAAGCCCTCTAGTTAAAGTATGGACGACTGTCACAACAAAACTGAAAAAAAAACTGTACCAATCGAGCAAAGTGGTGCATTTTGACGGTTCGATTGGAACAACAGTTGTTACTTTTGATAGACGTCCATACTTTTACCACCCTTTTACTGTATGGCATAAACCAAACTGGGCAAGCTTGTTTTCACTAGAAATCAGTCCCCCATTTGGGTTTTCGTCAATTTTGAGATAACAACACTATCCACTATCAATTAATCATGTTTTGTTGTTTTTGACATCATCCACATCCAGAGGGTCAGTCACTTCGAATGTATGGGAATGGTAGGAAACCATTTGGAAGTGCATGAAAATTTTCAGTTTTTATTCATTATCGTCTTTATGGGCAGTTTTAGAAGCACAAAAATTGCACGAGTACATTACTATGGTGATAAGGTAAACACTCGTTTATTTGCTTTCTTCTGTGAAAGCATGTTTAGTCACAAATCGTGGATTTTCTGATATTCTCCATACTGCAAAAATGATTTTCCTACCACTGAAGGGGTGACATCTCTCGGATCTTCAGTATAGCTACTACCAAATCATATAATTAATTGGCATCTACTTTCATATTATGTGATAAAACTACGGACCTTGATCATGTCAAATGTGAAAACAACATCAAGTCAGTTTGTCCCATCAAGCAAAGTAATCGCATATCAGTCACATCCTTTCAATCGTCCAGAGGTGACGTTACAGCACCGACGAACCGACATGCCACTGAAGCATTTCGTTTGTCCGCAATTCGATTTGTCAAATAAGCGATTCGTTCTATCAAACGGGCGATCAGATCTGTCAAACGAGGTGAGTCTCAAACCAAGTCAATATAAATTTTACGTTGTTCGTGTCCTTGCTCACGATATGACGCGATCGGATGAGTAGATGGCGGTAGTGTTTAGCGTATTTTAAATATGGCGACTTGGGCAAGAATTTGAATGTGGCTTCTATGAGCTGTCACGTTGGTTCGTCGGTGGTTACAGTTCTGCCTTTCGAGTTGCCATATTACTTGCTGATATAACATAACATGCGAGTTCCAATGCAACTGATTTTAACTTGAAAAAAATATTAATAAATTAATCATTTTGTCAAGCTTCTGCATTCATGTTCCATCAGATGTCACTGCTGTTGTTTGCGGTGACATCTATCGGAAACTAGACACAATCTGTTTTCCTATAATTGTTCACAGAGGACACTGAAGTGCAAAACATGTCTGGTACCTCTATATAAGCATTTATGGTGGTAAGCTCCAACCGGTATTATCCTCGGATTAAATCCCGATCAAGAATGTCCGGCTGGTTTGATGTCGACATCAGAGTTAATCAACATAATTCTGAGCAAACATTTTTCAGATCATACAAACAGGGACGGTATTAAAAGTTAATCCGAGTTGGAGCTTACCGCCATTAGATTATTATTCGAAGTCCCTCCTTTTTTACACACTCTGCACACAAAATAGCTCACCCCTCACAGAATTTCCCGCCGAATTTTATGTATGGGGCGGGGCATAAAGTATCTTTTGCGCAGAATATGTAAAAAAGGAGGGACTTCAAATGTTAAAGCAAATGCATATATAGAGGTACCAGACATGTTTTGTAGCGTCAGGTACTCTATTTTGTAATCTGTGAAAGGGAAATCACAAATCGAGTGTCAACAAAATACATGGCATGTTGAGAGATTGAGCTCGTGAGAGAGAATTTCTCTCTCAAATTTGAAATTGTTTGGCTCTCTGGGGACTGGTAGTAAAGCAGGTAAAATTGTATGGGGAAAAATCATTTTTATTTAATTGTAGCTTGTTTAGCATTAATTCCCGGGAAAAAACTGAACGACAAAGCCCCTGACTAATTTCTTTAGGTTGTCGTTCACTTTTTTTGACCTGAATATGCACCGAAAGCGAATTATTCCCACTTCTCTCAATTTCTATATGGGGATTTTTATCACTTCCTACCAGCGGAACAGCGCCATCTCTGTGGAAAATGGTCGAACAAAATGATTAATTTACTATGATTTTCAAATATTTACATAGGAATCGCGCTTTGTAACTTCGACTGCAATTTTCCGAATGCCTACTTTTTCCATATGGGATTATGGGAAGTTCTGGTGATGTATAGTGAACGATATATATATATTTTTTTTCAAAATTAAAGCACTTAATTTCACTAGGCATTCGGAAAATGTTAAAAATTAAAAACAAACTATTCCTTTATACAGTAGCATCGATCTTTAAAGCATTGAGCAGCAACAAAGAAAAAGCGATCAACATTAACAACAACCAGGGCGATAGGGTATTAGAATTAAGAATAGGTTTGATAAACATGATAGTTACTAAAAAACAGTTTTATCCTAATTCTAATAAAGTAAAAATTCAACAAATTAAGTTAAATTGTATAACCAAAAAAATCTGGTCGAAATAAGCCGACGAAACCTATTCAAATTCACTTAAACATTACAACAAAAGCCAGTGACGATTACTCAACAATTCACTTAAATTTAAAGTTAATGAAATTTTACGATCATTGGAACGTCCGTTAAAATTTACGATAAAATCACTTGATTTTCATATGAAGCATTTGAAACAGCATTTCATTCCCAAAACAGGTAATATTCATCTGAAAAGAAGGATGGAAAATATCTACGTACCATTTGTCAAGTCAAAGTGTATTTACCAGGATATTCGGGAGAATTATCAATTACGTCTCCTTACGTGCAGCCCATTCATCATTTTAGGACCACCGAAATCATCTTAGCAACAAACATTCGGTGCCTTTTATTGCTACGGTGCAAGATGTGTGAAGTAAAAAATACCATCAAGTTTAGCTTCAGCCATTGTGATGCTAAACCAAACATCGGAGAGATAGTAAATTTCGCCAAAGCACTCGACGCGGATCCGGCTGAAATGGAAGCTGTTTATCGCATTGGTGAGGAAAGGGGAGTCTTCATGAAGTTCAAATCAGAGGAAGCGATGCTCCATGCTCTGACATTCAATTCGGAGGATTTAATCTTCCACTATGCGAATGGAACGACGGCAAAGGTACGCATGTCGCATGCTGGTGAATTCATTCAATATGTGCGTGTGTATGACTTGCCACCAGAGGTACCCGAAAACGAGCTGGATAAAGTGCTGGGGAAATATGGGAAAATTAAACGCATCATCCGGGAGAAATTTCCAACTGATCTGTGTTTTGAGGTATATACAGGGATACGCGGTATATATATGGATGTGAAGAAGGAAATCCCCACGTCATTACATTTCTTCAATCGCAAAGGAAATATTTTTTATGATGGCAACAAAGATAAATGTTTTCTGTGCAAAGCGGACGGACACCGGAAGCTTTCCTGTCCCAAGCGGAAGGCTCGGAAGGAACCGGAGAAGCAACTGAAGGAAAACGGAAAGCAAAGTGAAAGAAAACAAAACAGCAGCAGTACGTATGCTGGTGTAGTGGTGGAAGGTGCGTCGTTTGTCATTAGCGATCAGGAAACGGACACGGGGTTGGAGATGTTGAATGAAGAAAACGAAATGGACGTGACGACCCCGACGACCGACGAGAGTAGCGGAGAGCATGCAACGGGAAACGATGTTCAGAAGCAGCAGCAGCGATCACGATTCGGGTTCAATGAAAATGAGGAACAAATTCGGGAAAGAAAGCAGTTGCGTGCACGGGAGAAGACCGCTTTGTCACCGCTTCGATCGCCACCAAGAAAAATCATATGATAAAATATGTTTGTATATATATATACTTTTTTTTTTTTGTATTTTGAGTACCGAAATTGGTATTCTATGTTACTCGGCTCCGCTAAGTTATTTTTATAACATTTGAGCCTGCCAAATAAACGAACTGAAAAAAAAAAATCTACGTACCATTTCTGGGTAATATTACGTGTATTTTATTTGCAGTGTAAGTGGTGGTGTAAGCGTGTAAAGGCCCACGCACATTAGATCCGGATCGGACGCGTTGCGGCAAAGTGACAGCTAAATCTATTGTCTAAGTGTCAAATTTACGTCAACGCAACGCAAACGGATCTAATGTGGGTGGCCCTTAAGTGTTAATAAGTTATTAAAAACTGTGATAAAAGTGCACGTTTACTCAAATCGCTTTCGGTACACTATACTGATGAAGCAATACATTCTAGCACATAGTCATCTGTAATGGGGAGTTGAACGTTTGAACACTACTGCCATCTGTTGAGCGTAGTGCCCTTCACTGTGTGGTCAACATATGGCGATAGTGTTTTATGGACAATGTTTTCTTTCCTTGATTTGTTTTCCGTCGATCTTATTTTCCGTGCTGAGGACCAATGCTACCGACGCTACACCTGGACCCTACCTAGCGACCCACCCATCAACTCATGAACCGGGGACCAACGGCTTTACTTCCCTTGGCGTGATCAGAGATGTTATGCCTCAGAAAATCCCGGCGGCACCGACTTGGATTGAACCCAGGCCTGCTTGGGTGAGAGGTAATCAAGCTTACCACTACACCACCGGCGCCACTATGGACGATGTTTTATAATCAATAATAATATTATAATATTATATTCACAGTGTTATATCCGCGGTTATATCTTTTTGTCTCTTGAACACTTCTAGATAGAGCTGGAATTAGGGCGTAACAGTCTTTGTAAACAACGACTTCTCTCGTTGATTTCTCGGAATTCAAGGCACACCTACACAAACTAACATATCCATCAGTTAGGAGAAGTCTTCCTCTACTCGATGGTGATGTCGATTTGCCAGGGAGAGCCATGGCTTTCGAGAAATCATCGAGAGAAGTCATTGTTTACAAAAGCTGTTACGCCCTAATTCCAGCTCTATCTAGACTTTTATCACGAATGTTTTGCATTTAACTCTGTAGTCTGAACTAGAAATACTCAGACGGACGATGGACGGAGAAAACAAAATATAATTCGGCAGCAGGGATTTGTACCTAAATTATCTTGAAATCCTCGATATATACACGGAGAAAAAATACTACCCAAAATGTGAGTTCTTTTTACTTAATATTGAGTTCAGCCTCTCACTTGCACTCGTTATTGTTGTCAATCAATGAATGAGAGATTCGACCCAACGATATAGTTCAGCCCAATAAGTTACTTATGAGTAAATTGCATATTTTCAAATGTACGTGAATTAAACTTAATTTTGGATAGAATGTACTTAAGAGTATACTTATAAGTAAATATTTTTGCGGGTGTTATATGGAAACTACTATTTCGTCGGTGCTACTATATGCGATTTACTTAAATTTGGGTTATTGGGCTGAACCACGGAAAACTACTCAATGTTGGGTCGTATTTCATCTTCGTATAGGATTACTAGTCTGAACGCAATGTGGTACAGAGAGAGGGGAAGCAGACCGTGAAATATGGTAGATTAGTAAACCAAAAAATCCTCAAAAAAATCAACGTAAACGCACACGGAGATGAAAAACTACCCAAAATTAAGTACTTTTCCCTCAATTCCGGGGTTCAGCCCAATAACCCAAATTTGAGTAAATCGCATATAGTAGTTTCCATTTACCATCAGCAAAAATAAATACCTACTCTTAAGTATATTCTACCCAAAATTAAGTTAAATTCACGTAAATTTGAGAATATGCATTTTACTCAAGAGTAACTTATTGGGCTGAACTATATCGTTGGGTCGAATCTCTTGTTCCTTTTTTGACAACAATAACGAGTGCAAGTGAGAGGCTAAAGTCAATATTAAGTAAAAAGAACTCAAATTTTGGGTAGTATTTTTCTCCGTGCAAGTAGTGACGTCACTAATTGCTTGTACCGTAAAGGGGTTAACTCACACAACTTAACCGATTGCTTTGCCTCGGTTATCCAGCTCATTGGTCTGAACGTGCCTATAGAACTAAATTCATTGAGCTGGATTACCGAGGTGAAGCAGTCGGTTAATTTGTGTGAGTAAAACCCCTGTACGATACAAGCAATTAGTGACGTCACTACTTGCGTTTACGTTTTTTGGTTTACTAACCCAACAATATTTCACGATCTGCTTTCCCTCTCTCTGTACTCATTGAACTAAATGCACCTCATTATATCTTATCTTGACAGCGAATCTGTGCAGCGAAGTTAGCCCTCTTGACAGCAGCGTTAAACTTGCCAATACAGATTTAGTGCGAAATATAATCGAAATAAAAGAAATTACTTACGTTCTCCGCAACATAAGGTAAGCGAAACAAAATTTTATTTCCTACACTACACGCCGCAGGTGTAATGTTAAAACTATCAGTTAAACCATTAAATTACTTCAAAATATAATTCAATTCAGTTGTCAAATTATTATTATACAATTGTAAACATTGCGTATTTATCAATCCTCAATACTATAAAATCATCCTACTAACAAACACTACTATACATTGGTGCGATTTGCTTGTGTTAGTGAGATGATATTTTTTGTTAGCTGTTTGAACTGTCATTCGAAAATAAATAAAACGAAAACAAATCCTACGACTGCACGATAAAAATCAAATACCTATTTATGAGTAAGTTTACTCAATTCCTATAAAAGTGGATTTACTACACGGTGATTGATAACGACCCAAATTTGAGTTTAGTTCACTCATAATAGCCAAAAGTGCAGGAACTCAGCGATGAGTAAAATTTGTCTCATGGTTTCCTGTGGAAAACCTTAAAAATCTGCCGGAAAATGAGGAAACTGACGAAAATTTTATTCAGTCTCGAAGTAGTATTGTCGGTCGCGTTTGACACCGGAAAACCCCACACCCGACTTTCGATTTTACTCTCGTTCTGTACAACAACAAAGCGTCGGACATGGTGTGCATTATGGCGCATCATTGTACAAATACAGCGCACTATGTCCGACGTTATGTTTTATGTACAGATTGAGAGTAAAATCGATTGGCGCGTGTCGAATTTTCCGGTTTTCTACTGTATCAATAATACCAATAGACTGAGTGAATCCAATCTTTACTTTTCTCAAATTCGGGAATTTTTCCCTGGAAAAACATGAGGAAAATTTAATCATCGCTGAGTTCCTGCACTTTTGGCGATTATGAGTGAACTAAATTCAAATTTGGGTTGTTCTCATTCGCCGTGTAATTAATGAGTAAAGTAAAGTAATTCTCGCGTAACATTTGAAAAGGGCCTATCGTTGATCGATTCTCTTCATCAACATTCTCATTGGTTTACCACGGCAACACGAACGAATTTCTCGCTAAGCTCGCAACACAGTTTGACAGAAGATGATGTTAGCTTGCGCTTGAAACAACACACTCAATTAGAAATTCATTTGCAGTTAGGCTATTCGCAAAAGAGAAAATCGATGAAGAGAATCGATCAACATCTCGTGTTGCGCAAGAAATAACAAGTTAACTGCTTTTTACTCCTTGATTGGTTTTCCGTGCTTAAGCCTAGCATACAGACCGAAGTGAAACGAAATTTGAAGCACGCGAAAAATCGAGGGGCGATCAACTTCATAAATCAGCTAAATTGTTAATACACTTCGGAAAATACACATTTAAAAATACGTAAATGTGTACACGCTAAAACTAAAATACCCTAATAAAAATACATCGAAAATACTTTGTACTCGACTTTGTACACGAAAAATACATTTCATAATGAATTTAATACACTTTAATACAAAAATACACACAACATAAAAATACATAAATACGAAAAAAAAAATACAAAATACATCTTTTCAAGTCTGGTATATGAATCGAAAATACTCAAGTTGACAGCTCCTCGCGAAGAATCATAAAATTTCTAGTGAAAAAGGTTTTGAAAAAAATTAAGTGGAATATTTTTCAGTTTCCAGAAATCGATCGGTTTACACCTCCGGTGAAGTGAAAAAAATTATCCTAAATTTAATTTATTTTAACTTAATTTTGGGTAATTTTGAGTTTTGCATCCCACTCTCACTTTTTGTTGTTGTCAAAAACGGAACGAGAGATTCGATTTTCTCATCACGGTAATCGCAAAAAACTCTTTTATGACTATAAAGTACGCATTTTTGAAAGAAAACGGGAGTACCAATAAAATGACTAAAATTTTACACATTTTGAGTAATTGATAGTACAAAAATTTAAAAAAAATACGCATTTATGAGGTAGGTACTGCAGCGTGACGTCACGAATGAACTCAGTGTTAATCGGCTGAACCTTTTTGACAGTTCAGTGGTACTGTTTACAAGCACTTAGTCGTTTTTTCGAAAAAAAAAAATTCTAAAATTTCCGAATTTTAACTTGAAAATTGTCGAGGAACAGCGCATTGCAAGGATGTTGCTCGTGAACATTGCATAAATGTGGTTTACATCTCACTGCAGTCTGAAAAATTATCGAGAAAATCCACCCAAGAAAAAATCGGCTAAGTCCACGTAAACAGTACCACTAAACTGTCATCAGATTGAGGTTAACCCCGACGGTGCAAAACCTAATTTACAAGCACTTAGTCGTTTTTTTTCGAAAAAAAAAATTCTAAAATTTCCGAATTTTAACTTGAAAATTGTCGAGGAACAGCGCGTTGCAAGGATTTTGCTCGTGAACATTGCAGAAATGTGGTTTACATCTCACTGCAGTCTGAAAAATTATCGAGAAAATCCACCCAAGAAAAAATCGACTAAGTCCACGTAAACAGTACCACTAAACTGTCATCAGATTGAGGTTAACCCAGACGGTGCAAAACCTAATTGACGAGTGCACGGATGGATTTGAGTTCACTCACTCGACAAAAAGTGACAGAACAGCGGGGCCCTGTTTACTAAAAATGAACACATGAATAATACTCACGTAACATTTGAAACGGGTCTATCAACTTATGTACACGAAACTTGTTGAGTCTTTTTCGCGCGAACCGAATACGCTCACGTAAACTAACAACACCATCGGGCAGAGGAAATTCTCCCTTTCCCGATAGTGCTCTTGGTTTGCGTGGGCGTACTTCGGTTCTCGTGAAAAGGACCTAGCAAATTATTTACAAAAGTTGATAGGCCCTTTTCAAATGTTACGTGAGCATTATTCATGTGTTCATTTTTAGTAAACAGGGCCCCGCTGTTGTGTCACTTTTTGTCGAGTGAGTGAACTCAAATCCATCCGTGCACTCGTCAATTAGGTTTTGCACCGTCGGGGTTAACCTCAATCTGATGACAGTTTAGTGGTACTATTTACGTGGACTTAGCCGATTTTTTCTTGGGTGGATTTTCTCGATAATTTTTCAGACTGCAGTGAGATGTAAACCACACTTCTGCATTGTCCACGAGCAACATCCTTTCACCGCGCTGTTCCTCGACAATTTTCAAGTTAAAATTCGGAAATTTTAGAATTTTTTTTTCGAAAAAACGACTAAGTGCTTGTAAACAGTACCACTGAACTGTCAAAAAGGTTCAGCCTATTAACACTGAGTTCATTTGTGACGTCACGCTGCAGAACCTAATTGCACATTTCACTAACCCCAATAAAAATTGCTGACGTTTATCGTACACACTACGTCACGTATACGTATACGCAAAATGTTTTCATAGGGAAAAAAATTCATAGCGGAAAATTTTCCCGATGAAAACAAATCATACAATCATACTTTAGCGATCTCCCAACCCTTTGGCCCAGACCTTATATAAACGTCATTGCGTCCACCCCAACGTCAATCATACACACCCACCCGTGTTCTTATTCATTCAATCGCGAGTTGCCAGCGTAGCCGGTGTCGATTCGTAGCATAAAACCTACACTACTCAATCGCACCTAGTACGATAACGATGCAAATTAGCAGTGATTGTAGTAAGTTGCTGTCGCGAATAATATTCTTCGCTATTCTCAGAAAATGAACGATCCTCCTCCTCGGTCGTTTGTTTATGTGTGTGCGCGTGTGTTCTACGGGGAAAAGGAGGAAGAGAAGGAATCATCTTTTCTGCCAGTCGATCCCGTAAGATTCTCGGTCTTCACTAAACGTCAAATGAAACCAGAGTTAGAAGCTGAGATTTGGAGTGTTTGTTCAAGTGCACCATCAGACTTTGTGAGCAGGAACGCTCTTCAAACAAAGTTTTATTCCACGCGAAACGTGCTAAAAAATCCGTAAACTCGTCGATTGAATCATAAAGAATCCCACACAAGACAAGGTTGCTCATATTTTTCGAAGTTGTACTTCTCATGCACCGTGGAATGAAGGAAGTGGAGGTGGAAGAATGGTAAAGCTCCAATCATCAATAGCAAGAAGACAAAAGTCCACAACGATTGGGCAAAGTGCCCTGTTGGAAGTTATAATCACGCCCAATAATCGGATAGAGCGAAGTCAAAAGTTACATCGAGTTTGCAGATAAGCAGTAGCAGCAGCTATAATACACTCAGGCATAGAGTACCTAATCAAAGACTTACCCCACTCGTGGGAGGAAGAAAAATTAGAGCAAAATGGGAGCCACCGATATCCCCGGTAATGGGAACGATGGAATAACCCCTCTAATGAAAGTGACCAGCGCCCTGTTTTACGGGTGTGCTTCCTTCCTCATTACCGTGATCAATAAAACTGTTCTCACGTCATACCAATTTCCATCGTTCCTGGTACTTAGTCTGGGACAGCTGGCTGCCAGCATCATAGTACTGTTCCTGGGAAAACATTTTAGGATAGTCAAATTCCCGGATTGCTCACGGGACATACCACGTAGGATATTCCCTTTGCCATTGATCTACCTGGGGAACATGATGTTCGGTTTAGGTGGAACCCAAGCCCTCAGTTTGCCTATGTTCGCCGCCCTTCGGAGGTTTTCCATTCTAATGACCATGATACTGGAGCTTCGTATTCTCGGAATCCGACCTACGACTACTGTGCAGGTCAGTGTGTACTCTATGGTGGGAGGAGCTCTGCTAGCCGCCAGCGACGACCTTAGCTTTAATCTGCACGGTTACCTATTTGTGATGATTACCAACACTCTGACTGCCGCTAATGGAGTTTACATGAAAAAGAAACTTGACACCGCAGACATGGGAAAATATGGTTTGATGTACTACAACTCGCTGTTCATGTTCCTGCCAGCCTTGATTGGAACCTGGCTCTGTGGGGATCTGGAGAAAGCATGGCAGTTCAAAGACTGGAATGATTCTTTATTCCTAGTGCAGTTCCTACTGTCCTGCGTGATGGGATTTATCTTATCCTATAGTACTATTCTATGTACACAGTACAACTCAGCACTTACGACGACCATCGTCGGTTGCTTGAAGAACATCAGTGTCACCTACATCGGTATGTTTATCGGCGGTGACTACGTCTTCTCTTGGCTAAACAGCATAGGAATCAATATCAGCGTGGCCGGTTCACTTCTCTACGCTTATGTTACCTTCCGGAAAAAGGCCCCTGCAGCGGGATCCGGCAGCCAATCATCTGACCGAAAGTCACTACTACCACCACCCGGCCGAATTGATAACGTGTGACGGAGTGAATGGTGTGACTGTTGAAGATTTCGAAGCTGTCGTGCCGGTGTTATCCGGCCGGCCAATGGGAGGAAACCAAAGTGACAAAGCGCGGTTTGATGTTGTATCCTGTGTGTAAAGTGTTTTAGTTTACCGTAAAAAGATTGTATGTATTTAAATTGGTAATATATTTCAGTTACTAAGAAGATGTAACAAAGAAATGAAGAATATTTAAGTTTCAGTGACAGGTAGTTAATTTTAATGATTGAAGAAATTATTGGTAATAAAAGTGGCTAACATGCAGAAAGGCCGACGTGCGGCAATAGTGAAATGAATGAACCGTCTTATTGTATGAAAAGGAAAGGAAAGAAACATCCCTGTTGCCACATATTATCATCATCGATAGTCAGTCATGTACAAGGTAAGCTTTAATTCATCCATTTATTTTATTAAACTGTTAAATTTTACCAACTTATCTTCCGAAGTGGAATGTGAGATGGTATTCATACCAAGCCTTATTTCAACTATTATAAATTAAATTCATTTTCGTTGTGTTTACCACTCGCCATCGGTCAAAGTTGCCGGACTTGAGGTCCCAAACTGGCGCGTTTTTTTACGCCGCGGCAGCGATAGCGAATAAATCGCGTTAACCGCGGTAGCGAAATTCGCCGGAGCGGCAGTTTTTTCGCAGCATCGTAGCGATCGTGAGCAATGGATTCGTCGTCGGATGAAGAAGAGGCGCATTTGCTAATTTCTTTACAAGCAGAGGAAAATGCGTTGAAGTATTTTGGTAATTTTCTTCATTTTAGTGATATTTGTTTACAGTTTTATTTGATATTACAGATTTCTCTACACTGGTGATCACGAAAGTTCATGAAATTTTAAAGAAAGTGTGTCGATCTATAGAAAAAATTACAAAACTTAACTTCCCCTGGAATGCATATCATCAGAAAAATTTGCAAATCTTCAGGAAATTGTACAGACAGCACATCAGGGATTTTCTTTTTCATTTTCCTTAATTTGTTTTCTGTCGATCTTGTTATCCGTGCTGAGCACCAATGCTACCGATGCCAGGGAGGCAGCTCCCACACCTGGACCCTACATATAGACCCATCAACTCATGAACCGGGGATCTACGGCTTTACTTCCCTTCCGAAAGAAGGCTTGATCAGAGACGTTATGCCTCAGAACATCCCGGCGACTGTGATTGGCCTGCTGGGGTGAGAGGCAATCACGATTACTACTACACACCACCAACATCAGGGAAGTTCGCATAACTTCAGAGAAATTTGCAAAACTTCAAGGAAAGTTTTTATATCTTCAGATAAATTTGCAGAACTTCAGCAAAATTTGTAGATCATCAAAAACTTTGCTAGTAGATCATGATCTACGAACTTTAAAGAATTTCAAAGAGGTTCACAGGACTTCAGATATGTTGATAGATCATCAGAGAAATTTGCAACATCAAGGAAGCTCACAGAACTTCTTTAAATCAAATCCCCTATATAAACATTACACCAAAATCCGTGTTACGTCAAAAACAGCTGAAACATTTTACCCATTTATGAGTAATCTCAACTACAAAAATGAGTAGTAAGTATTCAATGGGTAGTCCCAGTTTCCCTCAAAAATGCTTGCTTTGTAGTCAATATTGAGACTTTTATCGAAGACATCAAATGAAGAAGACTGGCAACTCTGCCAGAATCCAAGCGACGAAGGTTGAAGTACTGCATAGAAAAATGAGCAAATACTCGAATGGTTTTTTTTTCTGAGCTTGTAATCTTTGCTATCAAATTCGTTCGAAGCATTTACCTTTGCGCGGAAGATGATAGTCATTATTGGGTATTTATCGGTTACCGTGTGGTATGTTTCTTTGGTATCACTTTAGGGGTCGTACAAATATCGCATTTTGAACCTGAATTCAAGTACGGTAACATAAATAAAACACAAATCTCGCATCCAATAGACAAATATTCCAATCTACATTGATAGATTCTCTTCATCGACTCTCTCTTTCGTAAATAACTCGGGTACACAAACGTTTGCTATCGTATTAGAGGGGGAAGGGGTATAATGAGCATACGGGGTGATTTTAGCACCCCCCCTTTTCTCCAATATTATACATTATTTGAGAAAAATTACTACACAATACGCTAATGTATGATTTTTTTATCTAGTTCGTTTATTTGTAAGGCTCAATCGCGTTAGCTTTACGGAGCCGATAATATACTTAATTCTATGTCTAGTAGGAGTTGGGCCGAATACTCGCGGTTTACCCGAGGCTAGAGGGTTATATTGTCGAAGGATAGGAAAAGGGGAGGAGCTTGGGGTAGGGTTTCATTGTCTCATCAGAGTGACGGACAGTGGACGACGATGAGACTCATCGAGACGGGAGACAAGACAAACAAAAACTAATAAAAAGAGATACAAAAGACAAACGAATTAAACTATTGTATGATTCAACAAAGCAATTTTCAAAATATGAGTATTCTCGTCTTTTAAAAACAACATAAACACTTTAATTGTATTCCGCTGTTCGTGTGACTACGAAATATTATAATATTTCACCACTACTAAATAAAATTTTACCTAGTGGCGTCTCGTCCACACGAGCAACTTGTTTTTTGGAACAAGTAATCAATTTTATCTAATCGATTATCATTACTAATTGTTTTACTAAACCGTTTAATTTTGTGAATTATAAGAAAAAATTATCTTCAGTAGCTAACATCGACAGCGTGTTCGCCTTCGTGAATGAATTTGTGGAAAATGATTCTGACTCATATTTGAGTATCGTTCACTAAAATTCGCAAAAACTTAGGTCACTCATTGAAATTTTTACTCATTATAGGAGAGTATATACTAATAGACTGAGTGAAACCTCTCTGATTGCGGTAAGCTTTAACTCGGATTAACTTTTAATACCGTCCCTGTTTGGATGATCTGTAAAATATTTGCTTAAAGTCGCATTGATTAACTCTGATGTCGACATCAAAGCAGTAGGACATTCTTGATCGAGACTTAATCCGAGGATAATACCGGTTGGAGTTTACCACCATAAATGTTCCTCGGAACGGAACGGAAAACGAATGATGAGTGAAAATGACCAGAAGCCAACACTCCGGTTCCAATCCAGGAGAAGGAGGATCAGAGGATGCAGGAAAAAAAGAAATAGCAAGAACGGGTGAAAGCTGCAATCAATTCACCGCCCTGGAACAAAAACTCGTAATTATTCGAGGGGAGCGACACATCTAAATCTCAATTTTAGATGCTCAAAAAATCTCACACTAGCGAATAAATCTTCGAAAAATCGTCTTTCATTTTTCGCATCTACTTGCATCGCGCATCATCTTTTTGCAGGAAATATTCAAAATCGTGATAAATCTTCTTTCTATCTACTCAGCGTACGCGCAGGTAGCCACAGCAAAACACAATATTTCCTGCATCGTAGATAGAGTCGTCCCCCTCGTAATTATTGTAATGTTGAATATTTTTAAAACTATGTATTGTTACTCGGCTCCGTTGAGTTGTTTTTTACGACATTTGAGCCTATAAAATAAACGATTTGGGGAAAAAGCTGTAGCTGAGAAGTTATAGCTTAATTTACCTATAAATTATTACGGTGAAAGTTTAGGACGAGGTGAACAAATAATTCACTTTTCCCATAGCAATTCGTATACAAACTTCTACCGGGCAGTGTAGTATGAGATCACAACCAAATGAGCTCAAATTTTAGCGAAACTCTAATAAAAAATACCATTGCCGAACGAGAACCCAAATGATAGAACTATTACACAAATGGTTCGAATGATACCCTGAACTCTTCGTTAAGCAAAATAACCATATACAATTTATTAGGGAAGATCAGGGACTGATTTAGAATCGATTAAGGGGGGTGGAGCAAAACTCTCCCCTTGGCTAGTTTTTAACCAGGACGTTGGTGGGCGGGCCTAATCTTATGCTTCATAGTGGAGCGTTGGAGACGGTTGGTTTAGGTCCGGTATCGTTGGCTCATGCCGCGGCAGAATAGCGTCATGAGCATGCGATGAGGATTACTGAGCTTCCCCGCTCTGATGAACCATTGCATGAGAGAACCAAAGTTCTAGCTTGAAGTGATTTTATTACACCTGTTACTCCTTTTTTAAGAACCGCGTCGTAGTACGCTTACGTATAGGCACTGACGTTGGGTGCGATACTGGCGGGTTTTGCCGCAAATCTCTCTTATTTTTTTACGCAGTTATATTTATTTGCGTTTGCAAGGGAATAATACTATTGAAATATTTCAGAAAGTGCCCAACAGTGCTCCTTCTACTTGCGTGACAAGCTTTCATTGTTGTTTTCATTAAGGTATTAACTCAGGGAACAATGTTAAACACCGTTTTTGTACATGGTATTGTAACTAATCTTATTTGTGCTTTATTTTGGTTTGGGATAAGTGTTTGAACTATGGCTTGGGATTTCCACTAAGGCGTACTTCTATTGTGACATATCCATACGTAATTTTGTGACACGACATAGTGGAAACATGTGAGCGTAGTTGGAGCATACACCCTATTTAATTTAAAAATCAGCTAGGAAACTAACTTCAAAGTGAAGCATTTTGGTCACTTGAAGGTGTCACCTGGGACGAACTAATACAGGGTGTCGACTACCTGGAAAAACCTGGAATGTCAGGGAATTCTATTTATGATCTGGAAAGTCAGGGAATGTCAGGGAATTTTAGTGTAGGTCAGGGAAAAAATTAATGTTAATCACATTGCAAAAAATCATGTGTGGGATACATAAAAACAATCTTTGAAATTTTATCAGTACATGACGTCAAAGTTTTTGGGAAGATCCCGGGCATCAGATCTACTCGCTGCGTTTATGAACGCCCTGGCCGGTATCTCGTCGAACAAGTTACTGCAAGTGTCCATGGATGGGCCCAATGTGAATTGATGCTTGCGGTACAAAAAGGTGGCGAGAATCTGATAGATCTGGGAAGCTGTGGGCTGTATATTTTGCATAATGCATTCAAGGATAGTGTTCGCAGTATCAGTTGGGATGTTGTCAAATATTTGCGTGGTATGTACAATATCTTCAAAGATGTACCAGCAAGACGAGCGTTTATCACGATGTACTTAGGATTTTCAAATTTATTCTTCCTTAGATACACATGAACACTTATTACTAGCCACCTGCGCTGAAAGCTGGAAAAAGAGAGCGAACCTCATGTTAACTACCTATTTATGCACTAAAAGTGCTTACTAAGCTATTCTACCCTACTTGCTATACGTATTGGTGCATTCCATGGCGTGATGCACCTGGACTGCGCGCCAACTGCTGCTAGTGGTTAATTCTCCTAACAGGATTTTCCTAACTCAAATTGAGAGCTTGGTGACATTGATTAAATATTCCTATTATTACTTAGTAATGAATAGTGAGCCTAGTTGTGAGCAGTAGTTATATTATAATATTTATTTATAGCCCTAGGCCTATTCACATCCTTCGTAGGTAGTCAGTCATATGTTCTGTAAAAAATGTATTAGTATCAAGTTCTGTTGTACGTGCCATGAGTATTAGACTGCCAGCGAAAATAGTAATTTTTAATTTCGCTAACAAACCATATACAAAATGTTTATTGCCTCGAAAAATGACCCTATGCAAAATTTGAGCTCAATCGGACACGATTTAGGGGTGGCGCAAACGCGTCAAAGTATGACTTTTTTCACTCTCAGAAATCAAAAAAAAAATTTTTTTTTGATGCCAGATGTCTTAAAAATGCATGAAACGTCAAGATTTGGTGTTATCTCGAAATTTTTTTTTTTCAAAAATCGACTTTCTGGGAATTTTTTTTTATGAGTTCTATATGGAATATAGAAGATTGATGAGTCGGCTTCTAAAACTGTTCACAATTGTCTCCAACCTGCTTATATATCGAATTAAACCACCATTTAGGATCTAATACGAAATAATTCACTAGAGTGGTCCAATTATTCTTCATTAGGGTGGTCCAAAAATCAAAACAGGTATGTAAAAACCATTACTTTTTACCAAACGCATGTATCTGAAAATATTATCATGTTGTATTTTGGAATTTTTAAGAATCCAAACTTCAAAACATTTGATGATATTACTTTTAAGTATCCATGAGACCACGTAAAATTGAAGCATAGACAGACATAAATCGTAGAATAATTCCGAAAATTGTACAGGACAACCGTTAGTGCTGTTTAGTTTACAGTACAATCTGACGAAAGTACAATGACTTTGTAACATATCCACCTAATACGGGACAACCCTTTATATGTGTTTCTTTTAAATTCCTACCCTATAGAGGTGCCAAAAAAATACCCGCATAAAGCATATTGTTTCTGGCTTCCTTTTGGATATTAATTAAAAAACACACACTAACAGTGTTCTCCTACAGGCAAGCAACGGTCTAAAGTACTTATTTCTACCTTGACTTTTTCTACCTATGCTTTAGTTTAAAAAAGATGCGATCTGAGGATGTATGATCAATCAGTAGTGCATTTGAAGAAGACAACACAACAAGCAGAGAACTGATAGAGAATAGTACGACAGTTTGTTAAAAATGGTTGACATTTGGCTAGTTGGAGAATATCTGCCGTCGTTCGGCCATTCTATTATTTTGTCGACGTATAGTGAAGTTTTTCGTAAATATATGTTTCATTTGCGTGCTGAAAAAAAAAAGTTGTAAGCTTAGTGCCTTCCTAACAATAAAGGAAATAAAAGAAGGTTTGAAAGAAGAAAAAAACTTAACACATTTGGTAAATGACATCAGCATAAAGAAAAAACTGTTGCTATTTTTCAATACCTGGATACCAAACTTGTCCAATTGAGCTCAAATTTGCATTTTTTGATTTTTTTTTTTCGACTTTGAGTCGACACCCTGTAATATATAATAAATATAATATGTCAAAGTCAAAAACAACTTGAAACACGTTAAATTTTAGATTACATGCACAAGTGCAGGTACTTAATAAAGCATGGGTTATAATTGATTAGGTAGAGTAGAGAATCTCTACTACAGATTTCAATTATTTATTAAATTAGGCCAATGAGATATCATAATCATCAAACGAACTTAAATAAGAAAATTTAGACAGCCTAATAACATTAAGTAGATTAATAAACGAGTTAGGTCCGCTTAGGGAGGCAACTAGCTTTTAAAGCAACTGGTAACTAGCCTTTTAATATATTGGTAACTAGCCTTTTAATATATTGTCTGTTTATTTTTAAGGTTGCTTTAAAATATCAATTTGGGGAAATGGATGTAATGTCGGCCTAAATGCCCCTAGTTTGGGCCCATACATAAATTCAGCAATCGACTAAATTTTCAATATCGACCAAAAATATCCATTATTACCGTTCCAATGACGCGTTCATCTACATAAAATTGATAAATAGCAGATTTTTAGCGATGGGCCCAATCTAAGATCCATAGGCCAACATTAGAGCCATTTCCCCTATGTGAAAGAATGAATCAGTGGGAGATGGATTTTCAGTTTCTTTACATTTTGCAGCACAAATCTAGTAGGGTAGAGCACTACTTCGGCCTAATCGCCCATTTTGGGCCTATCGAGCAGAAAACTTCAAATAAAGCCATGATTTCAGATTGAACAAGTCAATTATGCGTTATGCGTACGATACTTAAGATGATAAGCTACGGAACGAAGTCAATGAGAACGCGTGATATGAAGGTTTGCACCCATTATTCCCAAAAACAAAAGAAGCGCTCCGACCGAATCAATTTTTATCTTCATCCGATAGGCCGAAGTGAATTCATTGGCGTTTTGATGCGTTAGGCCGAGTTAAGAATCCGTAGGCCGAGTTTGGCGTCAAGAAGCAGTGTTAGACTTTTGACAATATCTCAACGATTGGTTTCTCTTTATCAAATCTTACGGCACATACGGAAAGGTAAATAAATTTGGAAGCCATCAGTAATAATAACATTCCGTTTGGTGCTAAACTGCGCTACGTTAAGAAAGACTAAGTGCTTGATAGGCCGGAAATGGGACCCCCCAATAACCGACCTCTTCAATCCCTTCCTTTACCCATGGCGTTCAACTTGTCCGCATAGACTATTCAGCCATTACCCTTCCTTTATCCTCGGCTTTGAATTGACTTGCGCTCCCATTGCCCCACCAAACGCTGCGAAATGAAAATGAAAAATGATTAAGTGGGATGGAGCAAATTCGATATTTTGAACCATCCCAGTAGTCATGCAATCAATAAAATCAATAAAAAAAATACCCCATCAAATCCCATGTATGCCAAGTCTACAACAACAAACAACACAGTAAAGATAGGCAACAACATCTCAATATATCAACTGCGGTACACTGTAAACTTGACAGTTGATAAGAAAGTAGAAATTCTGCTTTATTCAAGTAATGGAATGGTATGACAGCAGTTTTTTCTTGTGTTTGGGCTTCGTGGTCATGCGGTTAGCGGCGTCACCCGTTGTTCAGATGTAGTGTGAGTGCCATGAAGTGAGGGTTCGATTCCCGCTCCAGCCGGTGGTGTTGTGTGTGGTCTGTTGTCTAGTGTTAAGTGTTCAGCATATGTCTGGTTGAAGATATATATACTATAGATTTCATAGATAAGCGGAGGCAAAGTATAATGTAGCCAAACGAACTGTCAGTTAGTGTAGCCAAACGAGCATGCCGTCATCATGGTGTTGTTTGAGCGAGAAGTATTATAATATTATGAGCACAAAACGCTTTCCACACTCAACATTCCAATTTATTTCGCGGACAACGGAAGAAGGAAAAATAAAGCAAACCATTCCTCGATTCATTGTTGCAAAGATTTGCTTTGCACTTCATTTTGAACAAAACTAAACTGCGCAACGAAGAGCTCTATGATGACATGAACTTTTTTCACGGATGCCAGTCAGATCATTTATTTTTCATGGTTGCCAAAACAACTTTTTGTGCCTCCGCTTGGAATCTATAGTTGAAGACGGTGTCAATTATTGTCTTTTCAGCGTAGCTTCGTTAAAACAGCCAGCTGAGAAAAAATACGCTGTTGACATTTTTTTTTCTCTAGATTAGGATGGGTCAACATAGTTTTGGTATTTTTCGCGACATTTTCTGAACAAAGTAGGAAATTTTTCGTGTACATTTTAAAGTGATTAATCCGTGACCCATCATTCCCCACCTTACCATATGTATTTCAATTAGGGTTGAAATCTAATTTCCGTCATAATAAACACAAACCGATCTTTACCTCTCTTTTTCGAACGGATTTGAACAAAAAATTTGATTGCTTTTATCAAAGATGACTTCTAAATTTATTTACCTTTCTTTACTTACAGCTAGATTTGGTAAAGAGTCACACATTATTAAGATGTTACCGAAGGTTGAAGGGTTTCATGCCTGAATAGGAGTCCAAGAATTTTACCAGTAGTGAAAATATCACACATTCTGCTCGTTTATGTATTTGCCACGTCGTAGTACATTTATATTAAGGCACTAACATTATGTGTGATACTAGCGGTATTTGCCGCAATTAATTATTATATAGACGAAGCTAGAAACAATCTAAACAACTTTATATCAAATAGTTTAGGAAAACGACAAAAAAGAACACTTTTAAATTGTGTGACATACTTTCGTTGCTATGTATTCATCTTCATCTTCTTCTTCTTCTCATTTCAAGCTTATATTGCCTTTAAACTTAGTGTTCTCCGATACTTCTACAGTTATGGCTTTCGATGCCATTTTTGCATTAGTTTTTATTGTGTGGCAAATACAATCATAAGCGGCGCCGGTGGTGTAGTGTTAAGCGTGATTACCTATCACCCCAGCAGGCCTGGGTTCAATCCCAGTCGGCGCCGCCGGGATGTTCTGAGGCATAACATCTCTGATCACGCCTTCCTTCGTAAAGTAAAGCCGTTGGTCCCCGGTTCATGAGTTGTTGGGTCGATAGGTAGTAGGGTCCAGGTGTGGGAGCTGCCTCCCTGGCGTCGGTACCATTGGTGCTCAGCACGGAAAACAAGATCGATGCCCAGGGAAGTCGAGAAATTTTCCAAACCCGAAAAATTCCTAGACCGGACCGGGATATATCAAGCTGAACGTTGCATTTGGAATATTTGAAACGAACGTAAAAGTGGTATGTTTATGAAACAGGTCGAGTCCGACCTGAACGAATCTTCTCTCCTCATCTTGACTTTTGCCCTTACATTTTATGTCTGGCCAATGCAACACAAATATCGAGATTACAGCGCTTGCAGAATAAAATAATGCGTTTGATTTTGAGGTGTAATAGATTCACTTCCTCAACTTTGATGTTAGACGCCTTACAATGGTTGTCGGTAAAGCAAAAAATTGTATATTTGACTATGGTGTTCATTTTTAAAGTAGTTAACGGTTTGCTGCCTCGATATTTGTGTGATCGAATTGAAAGAGGAAGTGACTTTCATAGATATAATACTAGAAACGCGGTTGAAATAAGAACACCACATTTCTTGACTTGTGCTTCACAAAATTCATTATATTATAAAGGAATAAATGTTTTCAATTTGATGCATAGACATATCAAACGTTTAGCAACACTTACAGAATTTAAAAGACACTGCATTTCACACGTTAAAACTGTCTTTTGAACAGTTATCCAGTGATTTTTTTTTATGAATTGACAAATTATGTATCTTGACGAAGTTATCTCTAACGGATTATTTTATATGGATAGCTGTCATAACGACTTTTTAATAATTATTGTAGCACTGCAAAAACTATTTTGTTCGCCACGAGGGTGATGATGGATTTTTAATATTTGATTTAATAGTAGATTAATTTAAAAAAAAAGCAGTCTACAAAGGTTTGAGCCTCGCGCGCGTATTACGGATATAGAGGGCTGAATTTAACATTTGATAAAAAATGCCGTTTTGAAGCTTATTTGAACGATAGATTTTGAGTTAGTAGTAAGTTTTCTGGCAAATGTTAGGGGTTCGTGAGCATTCCTGACATTGCTGAAAATTATGATAGCATCAGATTGCGGGGTTCCTAGTGTAATAGGATGCTTTGTTGATTGTTCATTAACTCTTGATTGCTATTGTATTGTATTACAATACTTATAAATATTTTAGGTGGACAAAAAGACGAACTGAAAGGTGGACGCCTGAGCTTTTCCACATTTATATCGCTGTGAAGCAACTGTAAACTCTAGAGGGAATTTATATCTGTAACTGAAACCAGTTCGATTTTGTTTGCCAACCTGGTTAAAATGTCATATTCAATTATCTTAAAGATAAATCGTCCAGCTTAAACCTTTGTAGGGGTAAGAGGTGGGACCATCATCATCATTTATAAAAAAAAAAAAAACTAGCAATATCATGCGTATTTCTAAATAGACGCAATAAATAGTGAACTAAAATGTACACACAAATTTATACATGCCACTGTCCCACCAATGCAATCTAAGCTTATAAATTATATATATATTTTAGGGAAATATCATCTTGGAAAGACGTCTGCAAATGTCCATATTACCCAATTTTTCCCAAATACTGAACAAAAAATATCGCTCTAAAACGAAGCTCTTCCTCTTCCTTAACTGATATATTCCCCAGTTAGGTAGAGATGAACTAGCCTATGACTAAGAATCTCTTTAATAAAGATTAAAAAAAAAACCCCTTAGGATTTCCGAATTCTCACTCGTTTGAAACCCTTTGTGCCAAACGGTCGACAAAAGTAATTTCCTTTAATAGAATCAAAAGTAAATTTTATTCTCTTCAGCGAATGTGAATAAGGGGAGTGATAAGGTTCAGTAATAAATTTTGTAGGTCGTGGAACAAGGTCGATAGGTATACCTTCTTTATCTCTTTATTTTACCATAGAGGTAACTCTAAGACTAGAAGGTCCCGAAGAGCTCAACTTTTTGGCTCAGCTCTGGTACTCTCTTCGGTCCCAAGCTAATCGATGCACCCCTCGAAACATACGAAAATCCACGAACCCCTTATTTTATCTGTCAAACTTTCATAGCAAATCAAAACAAACATTGTGTAGTACTAGAATTTCGTCAAGAATGGGGTACGTTAATCGATTTGCTTGGGACCAATAGGCTAGTCAAGTAGTGAGCCAATTTAAAATCGTTAGTTTCCACCGGTTGATTTTACCACCTTTTAACTATTATCACTACTTCCCTTCCGAAGGAAGGCGTGATCAGAGATATTATGCCTCAATAACAATAAGGGAAGTAAAGCCGTTGGTCCCCGGTTCATGAATTGATGGGTCGATAGGTAGGGTCCAGGTGTGGAAGCTGCCTCTCTGGCGTCGGTAGCATTGGTGCTCAGCACGGAAATAGATTGACGTAAAACAAATTTTAAAGCAGAATTCGTTTGACCCCTGTGGTTATTATTCTGTGATTTCAAATCTATATCTCTACCCTGATGCAGTATGGACAGTGATTTTTCGCTGGAGCCCTGGCTCTATGAGCTCCTTCAGTGCTTGAAAATAAAAAATCAAAATCTAGATTTCAATTCCGTCCATATAGATTGAAATTTCATGGGATTCACTTCGGCATACGGATGAAGGCAGATAAAATGGATTCGCTACTATCGCGTCTTTTGTTTTTGAGACGAATGAATGTATATATTCATATTATGCATTCCTATAGACTTTGTTTTGTAACTTTAGAACTAAACTATCATACCAAACCTATTATTGATTCGCTACCGTCAAAATTATTGATATATTTGATGTTTCCGCTCGATATGACGCTTATGCCGAGGTAGTGCTTTACCCTATCCATTGGTTTTATGGCTGTAGCTCTTCGAAAACATCCCCATTTTTAATGATTTTTTGTGGGAAACAATTTCTCTAAAAGACTTTCCCAGAATTTATAAAGAGACGGCATGTCAAAATTGGAACACTCGATTATCTGTCAAAGTCATAGGAAAAGTTATTCCAATCAAGCAGAAGACCTGATAAGATGTCGCCTCTTTACCCAATTCCAGGGCTGTTACAATAGGCGCGGATTTCGCGATTTTCGCGGATTTGTCGCGGATTTGAACTTTCAGTCGCGAAAATCGCGGAAACATTAAATGATGTCGCGAAAATCGCGAAGGGACTGATGTGCTGTCACAAAAATTTGGAATTCAATGTAACCTTTCCGTCCCGGATTATTTTGCTGTCATCAATTTTGTTGTTCATTTGGCTCTCAATTTTTTACCGGTTCAATCCAAACACCCTGCAAATAATCGAGAAATAACCTCAATTCCATAAGTCACACCGGATTTACATGGAAATTCCATGAGGTCTGTCCAATGTGAGACATTTTCCTTTTTTTTCCAATATGAACTTAGCATTTTTCGTTGTCAAATCATAAACGAATCGTATATATGCGAGTAATTGTCATGTATACCGGATATTCTAGGTTCTCCAAATCGTCCTGGAGTTCAGTTGATTTGTTCTACTATATCAACCAAGACTCCAAACAGATTCAAAGTGTCTATGTGGATTGTACCCGGCCTATTGCTACGTATACAAGATGTTATAGGTTCTGAAATCATTCTGGAGATCATATTATTTTTCTACTAGATCACCCAAGACTAATTAACTATCTGTAGTATCGAAATATGCCCAAACAAAATTGAAGTGTCTATGTGGATCATGCCAACCTATTTCTGTGTATGCCAAATGTTCTAGGATTTCCAAATCGATATTTCGATAATACAGATATTATCCTAGTCTTTGTTGATCTAGTAGAATACATCATCTGAACTGCAGGACGATTTTGAGAACCTAGAGCATCTGGTATACGTGGAAATAATTAAACATTATCCATATAGACACTATGAATCTGTTTGGACATATTTCGATACAACAGATTTTATCCCAGTCATGGTTGATCTAGTAGAATGAATCATCTGAACTCCAGAACGATTTGGGAACTTAAAACATCTGGTATACATGACAATAGTTCATGCATGATCCACATAGACACTGTGATTACTCGGAAATAGATCATGCATGATCCACATAGACACTTTTTTTTTTCGATACTACAGACATTATTGCAGTCTTGGTTGATCTAGTAGAACAAAACAACTGATGTCCTGGACGATTTGGAAAACCTATAATTTCCGGTATACATAGAATCTCATAATGTAAGGGTGTTTTATTATGTTCATTAATTACTCAGAATGTATACTATACATAAACAACTAAAGATGATACATTGTTATTTTTTAAATTTTTTTTCAAAGGTTACCCACGATACTCCTTAAGCACAGTTGGTAAAGGCGCAGCTACAAAGCAAGTTCATGCTGGAGGTGACTGAGTTCGATTCCCGTCCGGTCTATTAGTTTTTCGGGTTGCAAAATGTGTCTACTTTCTTGGGCATAGTATGGTACGGGCATAGAAAGTCCACGATTAAAATGTGAAAGTAGTTCAAAGAACACTAAGTTGAGCGCAGGCAAAGATCTAATATAAAGCAATAAGCTTGAAATGCCATGTAGTAGTACACAAATGCTATTTTTAGGCAATGAAAACAGTTTTTTTTGTCGCGGATTTCTTTTGAGAAATCGCGGATTTCGCGGATCGAATTTAGAAAATCTTGTAACAGCCCTGCAATTCAGTCTCTTTAACCTTCCCAACAGGAGTCAAAACCGAGGGGGCGACACATCTAAATCTCAATTCTAGATGCTCAAAAAATCTCACACTAGTGAATCAATCTTTGAAAAATCTTCTTTCATTTCTCGCATCTACTTGAATCGCGCATCACCTTTTTGCATGCTATCTTCAGAATTGTCATCAATCTTCTTTCTATGTACTCAGCGTGCTCGCAGCTAGCCACAGGAAAACACAATCTTTTCTGCATCGTTGATAGAGCCGTCGCCCTCTGTCGAAACATTGAGTTTTATTTTGCCCACCTTACTCTACAAAGTATGTAGAATTTTAATACAAATCTGGGTTGTAGTGAATGCAAAAAAATCCCACTAAATGACGACCATGTAAACCTTGTATACCATCAAAACAAATCGTTCCCTACTGAAGTGACATCATTATGTCATTGATAGCAATCAATAATGAGGCTCATAAGCTTGTTCATGTTTTTACATCATCACGGCCTTTGTATCTCGTTCACCACCACATCATCTACAAGTGCAGTTGTCATGAAACCTTTGGACACGTGTCATTCAACAATGAAAATAATAATATAATGTATCGCCAACAGGCACCGCGTTGTCATGATAAATTTATTTCCTGCGAATTCCGCGGACAATCTGTAACTAAAGCAATTATTTGGCACCGTTATTTTCGATTTGTCCTAAAGTAGTTCAATGTTCTCCTCTCATAATTAAACTTGAAGGGGTTGCTTATTTAACCGTTGCTGTGTGGCTCAACCTCAGCGAATATCTTCGGTTGGTATTCTTCCTGTTTCGAGCTGGCTTCAATTTCGTCGTTTATTTATTATGCGTTCCTGTGGCGAACATACCTACGTAACATCAAAACAAAACACAGAGGTTTTCTTTGGTTAACCGTATGCTGCCTCTTCATTTCTTTTGAATGCCTCGCTTAGCACCATCAGAGCCTAGGTTGACCTTGAACTTGAACTGTGAATATGAAACAAACCACATGTATACGTATACATATATACTATAGGTACCGTAAAACGGGGTATCTTTGATAATGCGGGTAACTTTGATAGTATCACGTAAAGAATAAATTTACTCGCTGTGCTTTTTCCAAATAAGAAACATTGGTTAGGGTATTTGCATTGATATGGTATATAGTTTTTAAATAGTATGTGTTACATATTTTACAAAAATATTAATAAACCATTCTCGTGTTTTTCGTCTTTTTGAAAAAGCACTCAAACATCACTTATGAAATGTATTTACGATACAGTCATCACAAATTCAATGTTGTATTCTTATTGCTTATGAAGTTTCCTGATTATATACTCATTCAAAGTTTCATATTTAAAGAACTAAATTGTTTGAGTTTCACTCATTTTTTTTCTACATTCATCGAGCATTATCAAAGTAACCCCAAATCAAAATACTAAAGTTCGGTCACAAAACTAAAAAAATAGTGCTATTTTCGTTCAACATATTACTAACGAATTAACTCTTGGATCCTAAGTACTTGTTTTAAAAATGTAAAATTTAAAGACAGTCATTGTTGTAAAAAATATTTACAATATACTTTAAAAAACTATGAATGTTACCCCGTTTTACGGTATTAAAAGCAGCCGAACTTATATGCTGAACGATTGATCTTGGCGTGATGTCAGACGAATACTGCCATAAGCAGGTTCAAGCAGAGGCAACATTATTTTGTCAGTTTAGTTATGTGTAGATAAATAATACAACGATTGAGTGTGCAATAAAAAACAACAAATATGTACATGGGAAAAGCATGACATTTGACGACGGTCCTTGAACTATGTTTACAGTTTTAAAATTAATTTTTAATCTTCGGTACCTAGTGGGGGGACATGCTCATTTGCTCAATTGTTAATAACTCTGCACTACCTTTACGAAACATGGATTTTCTTGAGGCAGTTTTAGAATCTTATAGGTTCATAAAATACTGTAGATTTGTATTTAGGTGAAAAGCTGTTGTCAAATTTGTGTCACAAAAACGAAAAGCTGCTCATTTCAGACTTTAAATGAAAAAAACTAATTGGTGTGAATTCAAATGTTGTGAATCAACTACTCTATGCATGTCTACTGTGAACTCTTATCCTGCTCTATCAATTACTTAAAGTAAAACCAAGTTTCATCAACTGAGTGAAAAGCTATTAACAAAAGAGAAATTTGTTTAAACACATGAGTACGCCAACCCTGCCTTATTACCTCTTTTCAATAGCAATCCCGAAAAAACCATGGTAAAACAACGAAATTACAATTTATCTGGATTACTTTTTCAAACGAATGTATTACTACAAAACCGTAATGTAACTCAAAGTTCGTAACAATGAAAATCGGTCAATTGTGCTTTTACGAGATTTAATTTTTTTTTTTCGATTTTGCCCTCCTGCATAATTTACAGCAACCCTTTTTTTTTTTAATGATTTTATTGTGATTTTTTTAAACAAGTTGCATTAAATTTGGTTGAACATTGGGATCATACGATTTAAAATAGAGCCGAAAAAATCATGTTAAAAATAGAATTGAGTGTATTTGAGAAATTTTCAAATTATAATTTAATTTAATTTAACATACTACAAAAAAAAAGAACAAATCAAAAACGATCAGTACCAATTTAAATTGCCTAACACCATTTTTTTTCGAGAAACATTGACGTTTGAATCTTTGTTTACAAAAGCAGATACGTCATTTTGCAAGAAGTAATCGAGATTAGTTTAGTATTAGGCAATTTATATTGGTACTGATCGATTTTGCTTGGTTTGTAATTTGTAAATTAACAGCTCATCATTTGTTTGTAAACAACCGATAGCTACACCCTGAATGTATGGCGGTGTAGCTACACCGCAAAAACGAAAACATTATTAGTTTGGGTCCTTCCGTATTGTTCAATTTCGGGTTACGAGAAAAAGTATTCGTTGGCTAAAGTGGATGCTAAAGTGAAAGCGATATTTACGAGCGGCAACGATTTTTTCTCAATACTCGTCACCACAGCAACTGGTAACAAACATGGAATGATAATGACTTGGAAAGATAGCTACATTCTATTCTCCCTAGGTGTCGAACCAACCATGATTTAAAGGGTTGAATGACAAAACAACAAAGATAACGCATTGTCAGTAATGGCAAGCAATAATGACAATATCTTCTTGCGTTTTTGACGTAGAACTACGTCTTTGTCGACTATAGGCTCTTTCCATGCACCATCAATTTAGAGCGCGCTAGCCAATTTTTAAAGAAAATGTCATCCAATCCATTTGTTTACATCGTAATAACGATTTTCAAAACTCAAAACAATGTACATTTTATTGCACAACTTGCAAATTTCCATCGGGAGTGGTTGTATTTTTCGATTATCTATAAATCTGAACTGATTTCCAGCTGAAATAACCACTAATTAAAAACCCGGAAGATCATAACCGCTGGGACAATTATTTAATAAATCTTAATTTTTCTCATCAAAAATATATGGAAGCACCAGCAGGATCACTGCAAACCCGATACAGAAAACAAAATATTTCACGTGGATGATGATTTCAAGCACCAAGGGGGGATAAATTAATCAGGAAAGGTGAAAATATTGGCAAATCAAAGTTGGCACTCGTGGAGAATAGAAGAACTCTCGCGTAACATTTGAAAAGGGCCTATGATCAAAATGTAAACAAACCGATTTTTGATACCATTCTGTAGCACTGGTAATTAGCTACCAGTCGTATAGGAATGTTCCGCATTATCGATAAAAATCATTAAAAATAACTTGATTTTAAAAACGGCCGATCCACGAAATTTTTCCAATCATTCGTGCTAAAACGGCCTAACCTCGGGCCTAACATATATTTTTTTCGTTCGATGAGGTTCCATTCATAAGCCTAGCGACGTAGAAGGGCCGATGATTGAAAAATTTCAAATCAAAGCTAGGCCCTACTGCTTGAGGCAGGGCCGATGATTTATTTGACGTTAAGAAAAGGCTTAGCAAAGGGCCTACAATTTATGATGACAAGCACAACGGCTTAACAAAAAGGGCCTAACCATTTAAAGATTCACAAAAAGGCTTATTACTGTGATATTAAATTTTTATCGATTTTCATGTATTTTTGAAAACGTTTCGCATGTTTTGGATGTTGTGTACTGAGATATAGTTACTATTGTTATTGTGAACAATATAAACGCCTAAAATACTTCAATTTATTTATATAGGAATTAAATACTGGCGGAAAAATTTACAATTCATTTTCTGGATTGTTTACATTTTGGACATAGGCCCTTTTCAAATGTTACGCGAGAACTATGAAAGTGATGATGGTTTCAAAATTTTCCACGGGGAAGTATACGAGTGCAATCTTAAAATGCTTTTATTTTGAAAATGGAGCATTTTATTTAAATCTGGTTACTGCTACAGTGGTAGAAAAGCGGAAGTCTATGTTTACACCTAAAAATCTGAAAAGAAATTATGTTTTCTGTATTATATGTCTATTGAGTAGTCCTGAAGTTTTCTACTAACGTAGCACTAACCAGATTTAAATAAAATGCTCCATTCACAAAATAAAAGCATTTTAAGATTGCACTCGTATACTTCCCCGTGGAAAATTTTGAAACCATCATCACTTTCATAGTTCTTCTATTCTCCACGCGTGCCAACTTTGATTTGCCAATTGTCCTCTTCCTATGCTTCACGGTGCAAATTTCCACTCTCATCACTCTTTTGAGGGTTCCCCTATTCACCGCCAGAGGCTGAAACGATCGCTTAGTTTCTTTTGGATTCGCCTATACTGGGGTACAAATCAAAAAACACTTTTGAAAAATGCGCAAATGATAATTTTATCACTAACTAAACGTTTTTCCCAAACCCAGTCTCCTTTCCTGACTCTGCTCATTATCGCTTCGAACGCCGTGGCACTAACCAAGTCAGCAGCTAAAGGTGGTTCATGGCGTGACCATGACCACCACTATGAGGAATGAGACTTGGAAAATTATGTATGTATAACCCACCTCCCTCCCCCCCCCCCCTTAACAACAACCCGAAAAAGACATGGACTTTGACAATCACTTTTTTCCGGGAAATAAATTTTAATCAAACCACAATTAGGGGCTGTTCATTAACTACGTAGACAGTTTTATTGGATTATAAGTAAAAACAATTTTTTACACGCAGCACCAAAATTTAAAAAAAAAATGCTTAAGAGGAGACATACATTCGATTTTTTTCCTTGCTTTGTTTTCGGTTGATCTTGTTTTCCGTGCTGAGCACCAATGCTACCGACGCCAGAGAGGCAGCTCCCACAACTGAACCCTACCTATCAACCCATCAACTCATGAAACGGGGACCAACGGCCCCATTCATAAAAAAGTAGAAGGGTCTGTGCCTAGGAGCACGAACGGAGCACGAACAATCATCAATTCGACAGTGAGCATGCATAAGGGCGTAAACGCGATGATCGATTATTTATCTTCGTCGATTTTCTCTTTTGTTAATAACTCGCTAGAATTAACGTTTCTCGGTGCGTTTGCTGTTGCTTTTGATAGCCAATACAACCTGTTACAACTCTGCATTGAACAAAGTCTAGAAAATTGTTTCGCTTAGCTGTAGTAATGCAAAGAGAAAATCGATGAAGAGAATCGATCATCGCTTATACGCCCTTATGCATGCTCACTGTCGAATTATCTTAACTCAAGCTGAACATTGCATTAGGTCCTAAGTAACATTGATCGATTCTCTTCGTCGACTTTCTCTTTCGTTAATAATTTGAGCACATAACCGTTTCAAGTTGAATTTGTCATATTGGATGCTAGATAAAAGATTCTTTTATCGATCTGTGTGCTGAAAATACCTGGGAATGTCTTTACTTGGCCGTGGGGATACAAAGAAAAAGTCGACGAAGAGAATCTGTCAATGTTACTTAGGACCTAATGCAATGTTCAGCTTGAACTCTTTCCGTTTTTTATTTGTAAGAGTATCAAATTTGTAGTATTTATTTCAAAGAGAAAGTTGATGAAGAGAATCCAAGGGACTGTCAACTTGAGTATTTTCGATTCATCTACCCGACTTTAAAATGTGTATTTTTATTTTTTTGTTATATATTAATTTTTAGGTTTTGTGCATTTTGGTATTAAAGTGTATTTAATTCACCCCTCACAGGATTTCCTTCCAAATTATATGAATGGGGCGGGGCGGAAAGTATCGTTTGTGCAGAATATGTAAAAAAGGAGGGACTTCGAGTGATTGAACTCGTGAGAGCTAATTTTCTCACAAATTTGATTTTATTGGCTTTCTGGGGAGTGAATATACACCCAAAGCGAATTATTCCTACTTCTCTCAAATTCTATATGAACTTTTAACACTTCCTACCAGCGTGTTCTGGAAAATAGTCGGACGATGCTTAATCTCACCAATACATTCGGGCCTACAATTCCACACCTTCTATAGAGACCAGGTTGAGCCTTGATAGCTAGCTGCTTGCGGGAACTGATGACCTTGACAAATGTCCAAATAATACTCTTAACAAATTTATGGTGGTCCTGAAAAGGACCGTTTTTTGTAGTGATGGTTGAGTAATGCTGAGCTGAGCACGACGAGCTACTGATTCCGATCCTAGCCTACTGTGTTACCTGACTTACTACAACGTACCCTGAATACAACGTATAGTTCGTCTAATTTTACATGCTATGCAAAATTAGACGAGTCAGTCGTTATAAGTCAGGTAACACAGTAGCGGTGGGACTTCTTCCTCCTTCTCTATGGTTGCTCATATGAGCTCTGCAGCTCGCTGCTTGCAGGCACCCTTTCGTTGTTGTTGTTGAAAGCACTCCTGCTGCTGCTGCTACTACTGCTGCTGCTGGACTGGACACCACCACTTACGTTGACTGAATGAGCACCGTTCAGTGGGACCGCATCGAATTCGATATTTAAGTCTGTGTTAGGGAATGCGCTGTTTTCAGACACTCGGTGATAATTTTGATCACCATTGCAACAGTTGGACATTTGGTATTTTGCAATAGTGACCTTTTAAAAATTAACTAAGTGTTCATTTTAGCAGATTGGTAGATAAATTTCCAATCGTTTGGCTTGTTTAGAATTAAAATCTATCTGCTATTGGTCGAAACCTGACCTCTTTTAGTAATGCTGTGCATTTTGGTTTTTTTTTTTAAATTGCGTGGATTCTATAGATCCTGTGGAGATCTATCTAGCCCTGATGTATGTGTTGGTAGAGGGAAAATGTAAACTTTGCGGGAGACGATGTCTTAACACTCGACAGCAATATTGTGAAATATGAAGTAAAACAAATCCTAGCTAGTTCTGCATGATGATTTTGTTTGATTTTATTTATTTGTTAAGTCGCCGGGAAATACCAGCTGGCGATTTGTTTTTTATGATAACTCCTTACTTGAAAACAGGCAAAAACTCACAAACAGGCTGCTTTTTCATGGTATACAGTGTGATAATTCAATAATCAATCAATTATCTCAACAATTAGTGGCAAACCATTCATAAATTTTGGTAACATACAAAAAATTCTATAATCCACATTAAATTTTATATGTAAGTGCCGATTGAAACAATCTTTTCGACGTCACTACAAGGGTGATTGATTAAACGAAAGAAACGAATCGTGCGGAATGCAAGCCGAGGAAAAACTAATTGCACCAATGAATTCAGGCCTACAATCTCACACCTTCTATAGACAGGTTGAGCCTTGATAGCTAGCTGCTTGCGGGAACTGATGACCTTGAACAAATTTTTGGTGGCCCTGAAAAGGACCGTTTTGTAGTGATGGTTGAGTAATTCAGAGCTGGATGTTCAACACGGATGAGGCTGTCGAGCTGTATGTCATTTGGAGCGAGGGTGACACGCTTGGCATAGATGACCGACCCGCAGCGACTCACGAAGAGCTACTGATTCCGATCCATAGCATAGCGGTGCAGCTTCTTCCTCCATTGATGATTGCTTATGCGGACTCTGCAGCTCGCTGCTTGCAGGCAGCCTTTCGTTGTTACTGGAGAACAATTTTCAACGCCACACGCCGAAAGCACTGCTACTGCTGCTACTAATTTCGACGACCGAACACCACCACACAGTGGTGTGGTTGTTGGGAGCGTGTGGTTCTGAGTATGGCGATGAGTGTGCAAAATATTACGCAATTCCATCCTCCCTATTCGCACGCGCCCGACGATAGGAGGCGAATGCCACTTCGACTTGTTTCGTATTACTCTCTGACGACTGTGCTGGGGAAGCAGCATATGCATATAGGTAATTGGTGGATTTGTTAGTTAATTCGACGCTTTTGGACAATGCTGGACATTTACCAGTTTTTCAATAGTTTCTTGTTGAAAATCAACATTCGGAAGCATTGCTATCGATGCGTAGCCATATTTCTGATCCATTGGTGATAAAATTATTGAAATTGGACCAGAGGCAGCTGAGCTATTTACGTTCAAAATCTTTCTTAATTTGTTACATGTTCCATTTTCGGTTTTCACAAAGTGTACCCCCATATAGAAATCAAAGACGTAGTCCTACGTCAAAAAAACGGCGGGAAATCCTGTCAGGTGCAGTTACACATCGTTCTGCTTAAACCTGAAAAGATATAAAACAGCGCTGCTGTCGTGCCTGTGCTCATTACCGCTTCGGACGGCGTGGCCCTTAGTCCTGCAGCAAGCTCATAGCAAGCGTCCACAAGAAGCCAACCAGGACGGAAGAAGGAAAACACTCCGGCATTCAGGGTGGAGGACTTCCCGCCTCTTCGTGGTACGCAACACGGTCAAGCAAATCCACGGGTGCAATCCGGCCCCCGTCAAGAAACGTCTGGTGCCTCAGCTGGACAAATCTCTCCATCCCCCCCTGGATTCTGGAGACAACCAGAAGCACAAAACGCCAATCCCGATCTCTTCTCTGCGGATGAGCTGATGAAGATTTTCGTCGACATGACCAGCGCTCTTCGTCAGTGCCGCAACAAACCCGAACAGATCCAAGTGCTCGGTAAGTTTATCATTCGGTATGGCGTCTAAACCGTTAACTATAGTCACGTGGAACGCTTGCTCTGTACGAGCCAAAAAGTTCGAGCTTGCTGACTTCCTCCGCAAGCATAGTATCGACGTGGGCCTCCTATCAGAGACCCATCTAAAGTCCGGCGACAGCTTCTGGTTGCCTGACCACAACATTATTCGGCTTGATCGCACCAGCTCCAGGGGGGGTGGTGTTGCGGTCGTCGTCAAGAAAGGAATAAAATACCACACTCTGTCTCATATCCGCACCTCTATCATCGAGGCCCTTGGTGTGGAGGTGGAGTCGTCGACTGGATACGTCCAGTTCATCGCCGTGTACTGCCCTCGACAGTGTGCCGCCAACAGTGGACTAGCGGCTAAATTCAAGAAGGACCTGTCCACCATCACCCGTAACGGTTCCCGTTTCGTAGTAGGAGGAGATCTAAACGCTCGCCATGAGGCCTGGCGGAACTACCAGCAGAACCAGAACGGTCGTCTGCTGTTCGACCACTCACAGCATGGGCTGTACTCCGTTTGGTTTTCGGATGAGCCAACATTTATCTCACCGGCTGGCAACCCATCGACGCTAGACCTGTTCCTGACAAATATCGGCTTGTCCAAGCCGGTAGCATTGAACGAACTCAGCTCCGACCACCAACCGGTGGTGGCTGAACTGGGCTGCAACGTGGCTCCTGCTTCAAGCCTGCGCAAGGACTACCATCGCGTAAACTGGGCCCAGTTTGGACGCGCGGTAGACAGGCACATCATCGACAACCCGTCGCTTGACACCGTGGAGGACATCGACCGAGCGTTGGAGGGACTCCACCAAGCCATAACCGTGGCTGACGAGGCGTGCGTCCGACGAGTTCCTGTGAGGGGTAAGTTTATTGCCATTGATTCCCACACCCAATTACTGATTCGCTTGAGAAATGTGCGTAGACGTCAGTTCCAGAGAACCGGAGATCTAGCGAGGAGACGTGAAATGGCCGATCTGAACAAGGAGATTGCTTCCAGAATGGTCTCACTCCAGAACGAAAGTTTCGGGCGGCTTGTCCAGAATCTGGACGACCGCTCCAGACCATTCTGGAAGGTAGCTAAGGTCCTAAAGACGCACCCCAAACCCATTCCTCCACTCAAAGATGAAAATGATGACGATCGGCTCATAATCACCCCTCAGGAGAAAGCAAATGCGATTGGTGAGCATATTGCCAAATCGCACTTGCTTGGCTTCAACATCCAAAGTCCGCTCGAAGTTCAGGTTGAGCAATGCGTACTCAACCTTGATTCCTCCCCTTGTGCCATCCCTCCGGAGGATAGAATCACAGTGGAACAGATTTGCTCAACGCTGAAATGCACCAAAAACATGAAGGCCCCCGGGTTTGACGGAATATTCAACCTAGTATTGAAAAATCTCAGCATGAAGGTTCACTCTCTGCTGGCTGCTGTCTTCAACAGATGCTTGGAACGGCACTACTTTCCAAGTATCTGGAAAATAGCGAAAATCATACCTATCCGCAAACCCGGGAAGGACCCAACGCTAGCTTCAAGCTACAGACCAATCAGCCTCCTTTCAGCGCTGAGCAAACTGTTCGAGAAACTGATTCTCAATCGTTTGCTCAAGTTTGTCGAGGAACACAACATTCTCCTACCGGAACAGTTCGGGTTCAGGAAGGGGCACTCCACAAATCATCAGCTAGTACGGGTGATGAATAACATCCGAAGTAACAAGGCTGTATCCAAGTCTACAGCCATGGCATTGTTAGACGTTGAGAAAGCGTTTGATAATGTCTGGCACAATGGGCTTGTATACAAGCTTTGTAACTTCAACTTTCCTTTGCATCTTGTTAAAATCACCCGTAACTACCTCCAGCAAAGGTCGTTTAAGGTATCGTTGAATGGTTGTCTTTCAGACACGTTTTCCATCCCAGCAGGAGTCCCGCAAGGCAGTCTGCTGGGCCCCTTGCTTTACAGCATTTACACTTCCGACATTCCTCCCCTTGGAGACGGTTGCGTGTTTTTCCTGTTCGCAGATGATACCGCAATAGCCGTCAAAGGAAGGATGCCTCGCGAAATAACGAACAAACTTCAACGATGCCTTAACGCCTTTGCTGATTATGCCACCACGTGGAAAATCAAAATCAATGCTTCCAAAACACAAACAATCATGTTCCTCCATCGACAATCACCCAAACTAAAACCGGCTCCCTCTTGTACTGTAATCATGGATGGCACAAGGGTTGAGTGGTCCGCCGAAGTAACCTATCTCGGGATGTTGTTTGACGAAAAGCTCCTATTCCGCTCGCATGTGGAGAAAACCGTAGTCAAGTGTTCCGCTTTGGTTAGGAGTCTGTATCCGCTGATTTGCCGCAGATCCCGCCTCTCAAAGGTGAACAAACTGGCCGTCTACAAACAAATCATAGCACCTGCGATCCTCTACGCAGCTCCGGTGTGGGAATCATGTGCACAGACTCACAGGAACAAAATTCAGGTAGCTCAGAATAGAGTGCTGAGGATGGTTCTTGATCGTCCTTTCGACACTAGAATAACAAATTTACATGAAGAGGCAGGCATTGCCAAAATAGATTCCAAAATTAACGAAATTAAGACTAAATTTGCACAAAAATGTAATTTATCAGAACATGCTTTGATAAGCAATTTGTATATAGTAGGTTAGGTGTACATAGTAGTTGTAGGTTAGTTGTAGTTGTAAATAGTAGTTATAAGTAGTCTCCTTTTTCCAATTCAAATCAAACCAATCCCACCAAGGTGGTCATACTTTAAAATAGACCTGATAGGACTAGGAACTGTAAATAATAATTAAAATCTCAAATGTACTAAAGTTGAAAAGACGCATCTGTGTCACTTAAAAAATTCATACATGTAAACCACACAATCACAAGAAATAAAGATCATTTAAATGGCAATGCCTGTGCTCATTACCGCTTCGGACGGCGTGGCCCTTAGTCCTGCAGCAAGCAGGACCAAGTCAGCGAATAAAGGTGGATCACGGCGTGATCACCTGTCACATAATAAGAAATGAGAATTGGATATGCAAAATACCCCTCTCTCCCTGCCCCCGTTTACAATGTCAACTCAAAAAAGACATGGATTGACGATCACTATTTTCCGATCACTATTATTTTTTTTTTCTACAATTATAAGTAAAAACAAAAGCCAAAATTTTCAAAATAATTGCTTAAGAGGAGACATACATCCTATGATATTATGTTGGAAAATTACCAACAACTAACTGTAAAACATATCTGGTACCTCTATATATGCAATTAGATTAACATAAAAAGTCCATCCTTTTTTTCCATATTCTGCACAAAAGAAACGTTCTGCCCCGTCCCATTCATAATAATAAGTATAATAGTCAAAAATGCATGCGAAACATCAATTTTGTGTGGTTCTACGTCATAACTGCGGTTGTGCCTAGGACACAACACTTTATTTTTTTTTTCATGAAAAACTCCGTCTACAACATAGCTCAATCGGAACGATGGAAGGACAACAATTGTTTGCAAGTCTGTTACGCAGGAGAAGATAAACGTAAGCAAATGGGGGATGATATAGGCCTCTAAACCCCGCCATATGATACCCGCCATTTATTTATGGTACAATACAGTATATTTTATTGTATATTTATTTTATTTAAATAATCATTTATTTTATGGTGTAAACAATAGGTATTATTAAAACCCGTATAATAATAGTTATAATAGAATTAGTTGTTTTCATTGATTCCTTACGGATAACGGTCACTTGATTTTTTACCGACACCCTGTAAAAAATACCGATTCCTAGTCCTGACTACTTCAAACTAGGGGAACATGTAGCGAATTCGTTTATTATTAAGTTCCAACCTGGATCGGGTATCAAGTTTGCGTCTGTTTGTTTTCTGACAAACGTCAGTTTGATCGTTTGTTTTTAAAACCTAACTCAGGTTGAGGTTCACACTGACTAAAAGTTCGGTTTCGCACTGATAATAAACGAATTCGCTATTAGTCCTTGTTACTTTTTATGCCTTGTTGATAATGATAAATCCTCGGGTTGCTTGGACCGAGGATGACCTTGAAACAAGGAATAAACTAGTTATTTATTATTATTATTATTATTTAGCTTTATTAAGGAGGCTTTCAGCCTTGGGCTGGTTCGCCTCCAACTAGTTATTTAGTCTTCATCTATGTGATTCCTAATCTTCTATTCGTTTACCTAGTTTGAAGTGGTTAAGACTAGGGTTCTGATGCATGGTCATTATCGGTGTCATTTTGTTGCTAAGGAATCCAATTTTGACTGACAAAGGGACGCGTCTTTGAAGGGTGTTTCAAACACTCCGAAGAGTATAAAGAGCGGGACCTTCATCAATTCTCAATAGTGATGGAGTGATACGACATGCACTAAACAAAGGACACGGGATATACTACAATAGATCAAATTACTGGTCGCAGTGGTGTTACGTCCCGAACAGAGGAAAAAAAAGCACCTCAAGAAGAGCAAAGTTTGTTCCGTAAGGTAAAAAGGTATTAAAAAGGTTTGTTTTGTAGATCTACAAGATGGAAGAGTCTGCCTGTCATTTTCCTTCGCAAAAAGCCCCACCTAATTCTTTTAATTGGTTACTGAAATCCAAGTTGTTTAAAAACCCAAGCAAATTTTTACTGATTTCGGCAATTTAAACTCTGTGTGGTTGTTTGTCTTGTACCTGATTCTGTGTTGCCAGATCTATGTTATGAACAACGTAAGAGACTAAGTAGCCGAATATATTAAAACTGATTTAGGAGTGAGAGTTTAGTAGTTTTCCCAACTGAAGTGTCGGTCCTCTCATCGTTCTCCCAAGATCGCCACTTTTTTGTGTTTCGTTTCAGTTGTCCCGTCAATCGTCCATTCATCTTTCGAGATCTGTCCATCCTGAAATTCAATCGTCCATAGTTCAAGTTAAAGTGCTGCTTTTCGAATTGCCATATTTTTCGCTGATATAACAAAACATGCTAAATTTATTGCAACTAATTTTAACTTTAAAAAATTGCACTTCGTAACTTCGACGGCCATTTTCTCTATGCCTACTTTTTCCAATAGGACTGATATGCTATGATAGGCAGTGCAGTGCTTCTCCCACGTTCATTCAACGGTTCAACGGTGACGTTGATTAGAACGATTAGAATTCACCCCCATGTTTTAAAATGGTAGTCCTTAACCTCGAATAAGCCGCGAGTAGACCCGTTCTACTAACTTTAGTCATAAGAAATCTTGTTAATGTACATTGAATTACGGCTCCCCCAATAAACAACAACAGCTACTCAAGCAAACACAAACTTTTTCAGTAAAAAAATGGCACATAGGGGAATTTACGTATTCTCGTCAATCTAAGCAGCGTCTGCACTTCTACTAGCATTTTCTCAGCGTCACGCACATATATGATGTGTCTGTTTGTTTACATTCATCTGCTGCTTGCTTCTCTATCCATTCCAATCGACAGAATTTTTCAAAACGTTTTGAAAGCGTTTTTACAACGCTCCAAACTTCTCAGGTGAGTGTGACTATTGTCGGCAGTCTCTTTTTCTTCGGCAACCTTCCCATTAGAACTGCGTGTTAACCAGCTGTTCTATTATCGGCAACTCGAAATCAACCTCATTTTGTAGTGCGTATGCTTTATTTGAAGAAAAATGTAGCATTACTGGATTGCTCGATCGTTCAAATATAATCAGATTGAAGCTGAAAGGCTAAACAATCGTTTGGACACATTCAGGGAAGTGCGTTGATGGGAAAACATAGTGAAATTAACGTTTAAATTTTGGTTGCCGAAAACAGTCAATGGGTGCCGAAGCCAACATTTACCCTATTTGTTTGATCGTTAAGCTGGTTAGAATGTTGTTACAATTCGAGATTTTGCAGGCGAATACTAGTATTAAATAAGAACGTAACTTCTACTTATAATCTTTCTAGTTCTGAACTTTCCAAACGTTCTTTGTGCTAAAGGTATTGGAATATTATGTCAATCATGCTACATCGATCCATCCTTCGCACATGGAGGTTCAACTGCGTGCTCGGTCGAAGCTTTGCAATAGCTGAAAATGCTGACAGTGCTCAAACCTCATCGATCGAATTCGGAACATCGCAACCCTCAGATGAATTCACCAAAGAATTTCTACAAAACCAAGTCAAGCTCACTGAACTGCAGAAGGTTATTCTTAGTGCTGGCAGTTCCATAGCTGCGCTGGTTAACCCCCGAAGGTAAGATGCAATCTATTATAAGCTTGTTCAAATTACAGTCTAACGATTGAATACATCTTTCCAGACATGACATGATCGCTTGCTTGGGTGAAACAACCGGTGTTCAAGCATTGAAGAACATTCACCACCAGATGCGGAACTCAGAAGAAGGTCGCCAAATATTAGCAGATAAACCACGCATCAACAGCCGCACTGTTGATATGGAATCATTGAGAAAGCTTCCGGAAAATACGCTCGGTTTCCACTATGTTAGCTTTCTGGAGAAATATGTAAGCACTGATTGTTAACTGTTCTCATACTGTCTTCAGGATTGAATATTTTTATTTTGAATTGCAGGAAATAACACCAGATTCACGAATGGAGGTTAAATTCATGGAAGATCCCGAGCTTGCCTACGTAATGACGCGATACCGAGAGGTGCACGATCTAGTTCACACCATTTTCGGAATGCCAACCAACATGCTCGGAGAGGTTGCCATTAAATGGGTGGAGGCCATCAATACAGGATTGCCAATGTGCTATGGAGGAGCAGTTTTTGGGGCTTTCCGTTTGAGGCCAAAGTAAGTTAAAGGATCTGTTCGTGATAATTTCGATAAGCTGAAAAATACTGTTTTCAGACAACGTCAGAACTATTTGAAGCGGTACCTTCCATGGGCCTTGCAAATGGGACAGCAAACAAGACCACTGATGTGTGTTTACTGGGAGCAACGATGGGAGCAAGATATCGATGAACTCCGCAAAGAGCTTTATATTGATGTACTTAAACTAGAGTAAGCGTTCTTCAATGAAATATAGTATTGTATATATTGTTGGTTTTTCAAATATACATTCGCCTTACAGTCAATTTATGTACATTCCAAGCAGAACAACAATCATCTCAGAATTTCAGCTCGTACTTTTTCGCTTGTAATTTCTGCTTCCGTTTTCCCTCAGTCTCTACGGATGGTCTGGTTTGCATGCCAGAACGACCTAATAGTAGGTCTAACAATTTCCGATTATACGCCTCCGGTAGAGCAAGGTCCAGATCAATCGAGTTTTGTATAATTTCTGAGCATGCTCGCAAATTTCGCCTCCAATCTGCAATGACATTATTAATAATTTTAGATTGTACCTTCTTCAAGCGTACAGATATTAGCCTCACATTGGTATTCAAACAAGCAGATAAGTATCAACCGACATTGAGGTAGCATGTTATGCTTCAAAAATAGTTCCATCAATCTATAGACAGGTTCAGTGTTAAAATCTTGCATAAAAGCAAAGCATAAACTGTTGATTCTGAAAAAGAAAAACAAAAATTTAATAGCAAAAATCTATGTAGGTACCTATATCAATCCAGTTCAATGCAAACCTTTTTGCAATGGCCAATCTCAAGCTCTCGTGTTTGTCGAACATCGCTTTCGCTGCTTCCTGATCGCTGTACCACTGACTGTGGAAGCTTCTCTCCCACACGTAGCATATAAGAAAACTATCGTTCATTTCTTTCAAGCAAAACTCTCCCATCTCTATCACAGCCAGTAGGACGGCTTCACTTTTTCGCCCGATTGTTTCATCAACAATGTTTATCAGTAGTCGATCAATCACAACTTTAGCATCCGGTGTACAGCCAACCAGTGCTTCTTTCATTTTATCTAATGAATTCAATGAATTACCACTCTTCCAAAGCAATATTGCTTTATAATGTAGCATATTGCAATTCTCAGCCACATACTTTGGACTTACTTTATGGCAAAGATCCACTAGCTTTTCTAATCTGTTGCGATCTAAGGTATTCGCTAAATACTCCAGTAACATATTCAGAACATTAGTAGAAGGGAGTTTTTCATACTCGAGCATTTGATCAAGCAGAAGTTTTACATCCTTATCGTTCTCCTCTTTGATAGCAGTGTCTACCAGATTATCTATATGTGTTTGTTCCAAGAGTTCAATGTTGATAAGAATCGGGTTCGACGTTAGATCATTGAAGATTTGCGTTAATCTGAAAGGTGTACTTTTTGGACTCGAAATAGACGAATTAAGCACAGGAGCTTTTAGCACTGGAACTAGTTTATGTTTGTTGTTGAGTACTTTCCATTTGAAGGCCTTATTTTCCATTAATTCACTGATAAACGAATCGATAGCATCAACATTGGTGCTTTTACGATGACTTAACAAGAGACTCAAGAGCCAGGCGTTTGGTAATGGAACTCCTCGAAAAGCAACATGTCGTGAATTCAACGCGAACAACGCCATCGCAAATGATTTTCAGCTTGAATTCTAGATATTATTGTATAATACCGATATGGTGCATGAAAAATTATTTGAAAATAACAATTTTACGTACTAATCTCCCTTTTTATGGCACAGACCTGTTGGTCCATATTAGACGTACTAATCGTTCGACTTCAGTATCTATTTTGTGCTTGTTGTTGTTTTGTTTGGATGACAGCAAGAAAAATGTCGTTTTTGACAATTATTATGACAGATGAACGATAAGCTGAAATAAATATCAAGCTGAACATTGCATTAGGTCTTAAGTAAAATTAAAAAAAAAAATGTAATATCGATCAACGCAATTCAAGCTGATGTATAAAATAATGATGTAATAGCAAAAATCAGATACAATATTACATCAACGGATGTAAATTTGTTCGCAAAATCGGTATACATCGTACAACGTAATATTACACCACCAGCGGAATGACCTCTGTGCAGCTGTTTGGATGTAATATTCAACAACTTTTTTTTTCTGTGTAGGCAACATTGTATACGGTGACAGCGGGCCCAGTACAGCAAAACAAACGATTTGGGCCCCGGAAATGCTGCCTACTGTCAAACATAGCTGTTAGTATAGGCTTTGTCACCGGCCTGAAATTGATCGATTCTCTTTGTCGACTTTCTCTTTCGTTAATAACTTGAGCACATAACCGTTTCTTGTTGTGTTTGTATTATTAGATGCTAGATAAAAGCTTCTTTTATCGAAATGCTTTCTGAAAACACCTGGGAATGTCTTTACATGGCCGTGGGGATACAAAGAGAAGTCGACGTAGAGAACCTGTCAATTTGATATGGACCAGTTAGGTCTGTGCCACACAAATCAAGAGCCACATGTGAAAAGGGCATACAAGCTTTTTGTAAACAAACCTTTGTAGGCCCTCTTCTCGCCAACCGAGGGTCGCCAACGCAAACTAACAACATCATCGCGAAGGGGAAATCTTCCCCTATCCGGCGATGTTGATGGTTTGCGTTGGTGTCATATGGGTGGCGAGAAAAGGGCATAAGAATGTTTGTTTACAAAAAGTTTGTATGCCCTTTTCACATGTTGTTCTTGAAATGCGAAAGAAAAAAAAACACTGAAATAATAGAAGTCGAGATAAAAGTTACCAAAATTGTACACACGAAACGAAAATTAACTATTCAATTCATGTGTTTCCCCTAATAAAAATGTTATGGTTTTTTATTGCAAATTAAAGACGTGTTCGGGGTATCATCCAAACCATTTGTGGAATAGTTCAATGATTTGGGTTATCGTTCGTTTATGGTATTTTTTTATTAGGGTCAGTTATACATTTTTACCAAAACATCAGCCTTATACATTCCATAAGACAGACATGCTGTAAGAATGCATAAAATGTGTGACCACCCTAATAAAAAAATATCATGAGCGAACGATAACCCAAATAATAGAACTATTCCACAAATGGTTTGGATAATACCTCGAACTCATCGTTAAGCAAAATAACCATAACAATTTTAATAGGGCACTTATACACTCGCTTATACATTTTATTTGACATGACATGATCTGCATTACCTTTTTGCAAGGCTTTTGCTTATTAGTTGGCTTACACGATATTCAAAACTACCCAAATTTGGGTAGAATCCACCCAGATTGGTCAAAACTGATGCTGTCTACTTTGTTCATTTGTCAACTTGTCACTGCCCGAAAAAAAATAACAACAAAAATACAATAAAAAACAATGTAACAATAAGACGAAAATTATTGTCTTAACAATGATTTATATTGTTACGTCTACAATAAATTTACCTTGATTTATGTTGTACAAAACAGTAAATTTCATGGTAAATGGAAAATTTACAATAAAAAAGGGGGGTTGTTAAGTATCTTTACAATGAAATTTTCGTGATTTCCCCATATAATTTTTTTTCAATAACATTATATCGCCAACAGTAAGGCTGGCGAATTTATTGATTAAAAAAAACAGTGTACTTTAGAGTGTATGTGTTGGCTTGACAGATCTACTTTATCGACTTTAAAAATAAATCGAAAAAATAAAACATCGCTCCGGGGAGGGAAGGGGGTGGTAATGTCTGTTACGGGTGAGTCCTTTTTTTACTGGTTATGGATTGAGATTCGATCCGAAACTTGTGAGAAATGGAAGCCAACTCCCCTGCACTCGATCTCTCTAGGTCACGTCTCCTTGGTGGTTGAGCGTCGTGATAAGTTAATGCATTCAACTGGAGAGAATCGCCCATGAAAATATGCTTCCACCTGAGAGTTAATTCCTGACATCTTCAAGTGGTGGATTTTTTTTTATTATTATTGTATGATTATTGACTGTACGGAAAAGGTCTGCATTAAGCGGGATTTAGATGAGGCAGGAGAGTTGAGTTCAACTCAAACCGATCTGGTCGTAGGCGTTCAATTGACTTGGCAACGAATAGAGCCAAACGAACTGTCAAAGCAAGAGCCATACGAGCAGCGCCTATCTTGATTACATTGGCAGTGTTGCTGACCCTCTCATAGTCTGCATGCTTCAATCAGATTTATTTTTATTGTTCGTGAAGTAACCCACAATGAAAACACACCAATATTTAATGTAACAACATTTTTTATTGTAATAGAATTGTTGATTATTGTTCGTGATCGAATCATGTTAACAATAAAATAAATGAAAAATACAATAAAAATCATTGTAACAACATTTTATTATGTACATTCATTGTACAGCTAGGTAGCAGTTTTGCCGTTTTCGGAAGGGTACAACATTATAACAATCATTTTTATTGTCGACAATAAATATTAATGTTAGAGCATTGTTTCCACTGAAAATTTCACTGTAATTTTTTTTTCGGGTGCAAACATAGTTCATCAATTTTTAGGTAGGAAGGTTCAGTTTTGATCGATCTGGGTGGGTTCTACCCAAATTTGGGTAGTTTTGAAATAGCGTGTATACATTTTATGAATAATCCTCGGAATAATCAGCAATATAAAGTTTCCAAAAGGTATAAGGGGAGTTCTATTTGTGCAGAGAGCTGCAATTCTTCAGTGCACGACGTGTAAATGTTTACATCATTGGCAAATTACAGGTAATCATAACGTTTTGTACACGAATGAAAAAAGAGGCCTACTGCGTCAGAATCTGTCATGATTACCTGAATTTTGTCAAAAAAATGTAAATATTTATTTCGCTGTATGCAACAACTTTTGTAAACAATAGCTATGTTTCCGTATTTGCTACTAGCAAGATTCTGTACAGCAAAAAGCAAAAGTAATATGTTCCCGTAATTTCTTCACCATATTATTTTCTTACCGCAACTTACAGCAAAGTGAGCTTCTGGGAGACAAAAACGATTATAGAACCTGAAAAATGAGTGCTTGGTATAACTTATAAATACCACAATTTTTACGTTCGCATGTGGCGGTGACCGAGAAAATTTCTTCTTGTGAGAATAAACACGCGACGTAAACTTATAACGAATTAAAACTTTATTGTAACGATTAAAATACAATCGTTGATCGCGGTGCGCATTACAAACTTTTGGAATATTCTGACGTTTATGCTGCTCGGCTATCATGCGTCAACGGGTGACAGTTACTGTGTGACATATATTAGCGCCAGTGTAAGCCGGTCTTAACTTGACGCTTAACAAGTCAGCAAGCCATGTGCTGTAAGCGCAAACCGGTAAACGGAGGTCTCCATGGCAACGCTTCATAAGCTCACACGGGCAACTCTCCACTCACTTTCGGACCAGCTCTTCACAAGGTAAGTCGCACAGTTACGACTGCCACCAGTGAGCTCAGCGGCAGTGTTGGTAGGGTCGTTTGGTAGAGATGTCCATTCGCCCTAACAACAATGTACTAAATAAAGCGAAGAAATGTTTTTTCATATAAAATTACTAAAATATTGTCAGTAATCAATGTTCACTGATTGTGGGAACAATAATGATTATTTACTTTGCTTGTTTGGTACCCTGCTAGACAGTTCGATTGGTACCTCTGGCTTCACTCTTCGCGGGACTCTTATTATAACATTGACTCTGTTTCACGCCTTGTTCAAACGCTGTCCAGACTGGAGAGTTATAACATAGAGGTAACTCTAAGACCAGAAGGTCCCAAAGAACGAGCTCAACTTTTTGGCTCAGCTCTGGTACTATCTTTGTCCCAAGCTAATCGATTCACCCCTCGACGGAGACGGAGATGAAAAACTACCCACAAATAAGAACTTTTCCCTCAATTCCGGGGTTCAGCCCATTAACCCAAATTTGAGTAAATCGCATATAGTAGTTTCCATTTAACACCAGCAAAAAAATTATCTACTCTTATAGTACGTTCAGACTACAGAGTTATAACATGTTATAGCGCTATCTTGATGGTGGTTTCTGTGTTGCAATTATTTGACAACCGTTATAACATGTTATAACTCTCCAGTCTGGAAAGCGTTTTAAACGCTGTCCAGACTGGAGAGTTATAACATGTTATAACGGATGTCAACTAATTGCAACACAGAAACCATACTATTATAGTACGTTCAGACTACAGAGTTATAACATGTTATAGCACTATCTTGATGGTGGTTTTTATGTTGCAATTATTTGACAACCGTTATAACATGTTATAACTCTCCAGTCTGTACAGCGTTTTAAGTATATTCTACCCAAAATTAAGGTTAATTCACGTAAATTTGAGAATATGCAATTTACTCAAAAGTAACTTATTGGGCTGAATTATATCGTTGGGTCGAATCTCTCGTTCCTTTTTTGACCTCAATAACGAGTGCAAGTGAGAGGCTGAAGTCAATATTAAGTAAAAAGAACTCAAATTTTGGGTAGTATTTTTTCTCTGTGTGCATCGCTCATGACAGTTAAACGATAATGATTTATTTCTCCGGTTTTTAGTTCCATCATCGACTACCATAGCGCTGTAACATTTTCAGACCCGCACAACGAAAGACGTCGCCATCATTCAATCATTCGATTTCGGAAGCACCAGCAGATTGTGAAGATATAAGTATTTTTCGCGTTGTGATAAGCTGAAAAATTGCTGTAAATCGAACTGAAAGTTGCTAGTCTCATCGTACAGTATATAGCGTGAAAATAAACCGCGCGCTTGTCGGGAATAACGAGCAAATCTAGGAAGTGAAAAGTCTCGGCCTATTTCTTAGGTGAGCACATCAGAAAGAAGCAAGAGGAGACAAAGATGGCTGCTCTGCCCCGTAGAATAATCAAGGAAACACAGCGCCTCATGCAAGAACCCGTTCCGGGGATAAGCGCTGTTCCAGACGAGCAAAATGCTCGCTATTTCCATGTGATTGTTTTCGGGCCGGAGGATTCCCCATTCGAGGGTGGACTTTTCAAGCTGGAACTGTTCCTGCCCGAAGATTACCCAATGTCAGCACCGAAAGTGCGTTTTATCACTAAAATCTACCATCCGAACATCGATCGGCTGGGTCGTATATGTTTAGACATTCTAAAGGACAAGTGGAGTCCAGCGCTGCAAATTCGTACGGTGTTGCTGTCCATCCAAGCCTTGCTAAGTGCCCCAAATCCAGATGATCCACTTGCAAACGATGTCGCCGAACTGTGGAAGGTTAACGAAGCGGAAGCAATCCGAAATGCTAAGGAATGGACTCAACGGTACGCGATTGTGGATAACTAAATCATTGCTGATAAACACTTACTAGACACGAGCGGGCGCGACGTTTTATTAAATTAATTTTATAAATACAACAAATCCACATACGAGAAAAAAGTTTATCCTGGAGAATGAAAGCGCTAATAAATATGCAGCTGAACGAGGGAAAAAATCAAGATGATGCGGCAATTTTTGAAAAAAAAAAAAAAAACTAATTTCTGCAGCAGTTCTATAACAAAAGTTCACCTAATTACCTACCAACTACACAAAAATCACCCTCAACAGAAGTCGCATAAAAACAATAGTTTCTGCAATGAATTAATGAGAAAAGAGAAGAAAACAGCTGAAAATCAGACAACAAAGAAAAATACGCCGTGGACGGTCGCAGTCGTAGCGAATATCACCACAGCAAATAGTAGAAGTAGCAGTGCAGCAATAGTGTAGCGACAGCAGTACCCGTTCGCTTCTGATTGATTTTTTTGCTTTTCTTCGAGAACGTTCAGCAACTCCAACCGTATCGGTAATCGTAGGTAAGTTTTACAACGGATGAGTATTTTTTTAGGTTTATACAGTTTAAGCTCACATTATTGGAAAATCTCAACTGAGGTCTTGGGTAGTTGACAACGATCCTCGTAGGGCGGAAGGTTGGATTATTTCAAAGAAGGTAGCGAAGAGCATAACGAATGATTGAGGATAACGTTGTATAGTATTTTACATGCTTCCCCTTTGGAACCTTCACTAAAACGCCCTGCATCCAGTCGGCCAGCGGGTGCAACAGTAGTCCGGATTGTATGGAGTTTACTGATACGCGATAGGTCTCTTTAACAGGTTGGATACTTAATGAATGTCAGTATCAGACTAGAGGTGAACATTTATATGATACATAAGGTGATGAAAGTATATAATTGATAGTTCCGTCAAAGTACGGCAGTGTAAAAAATGTATAATGAGCAAAGGGCAATTTTTCAAAACGGTAAGAATCGAACGAGCATTTCTTTTACCTAGCCATCTATTTGATAAGCTCGGAGTATCAGCGTGGTGTCTTTACTACCGGAAACTGACAAAATAAATAGCCGCCCGATTTGTTCATATACCACCAATATGCAAATACAATGCTATCGATCTTTATCCGTCTAAATAGTCTTTTGACGTAAGCATCTAGTCGATGGTTTTGACCCTGAAGTAGGGTGGTCATTATTGTGGAGTATCCGCTGGGGAAATGGCTGTAATGTTGGCCTATGGATCTAAAGATTGGGCCTATCGATAAAAAATCTCCTGTTCTTAAAACGAGATGAACTAACCAATCCCGTTCTTAAATTTTTCTTATAACAATGCGCCATCTAGATGGATGGATGGATGCATCTCATATTATTGGGTTGCTAGCAGTGTTCAGAAAAACTCAAAAGATCAAATCTCATAGGGTAGGTGTTCCAGTAATAGTGGTGTATCTATAGTTGCGGTATGGAGGTTGTGCCGGAATAGTGGGGAGGATCCGGATAGTTAGATTATTATTTTTCATCGGTAGCTCACCTAAAATAAAGCATATTTGCATATTTCAAACTTAAAATATGCCTAAAAGTGACGGAAAATAATTAATTTTCCTTAAGATTTTCACTCCTTTGCACCTATAGTTGCGGTAGTGTTCCTATAATAATGGAACCCATAAGAAACCAACGCATTCCATTATTATAGGAACCAAAGTTAACAACTACCACAACTACTGGAACGGTGTTCCTATTAATGGAGGACGATCTTTCTAAAATTTTAGGCAATTTTTTTGCAATGTAATATTTTTCTATCAAAATAGAGGTTGAAAGCTATAGATTGACGTATAACAATTGTACAGACAATTGTTATACGTCAATCTATAGCTTTCAACCTCTATTTTGATAGAAAAATATTACATTGCAAAAAAATTGCCTAAAATTTTAGAAAGATCGTCCTCCATTAATAGGAACACCGTTATCGTATATTTATTGTTTAATTGATAAATTGGCTTAGTACCTCCACTACTGGCTTACCCACCCTATATGAGTTTATGCGCCTATGAGTTTTGCCTTGCAAAGTTCGTCGCAAAAATCACCGATGAGTTTTCAGGTTCAAACATTCATTTCTTTATAGTTTGGCGTTATTCATTGTTATTACTATTGTTTGTGCATCAGGGGTTGGACAACTAACACAACATGCATAAGCATGCTATCAATTGACGTTTGAGTGGTTTTTATGAGTTTAAAACTGGAATGATGTTTCGGCGTTGTGAGTGTGAGTGCGTGAATATGCATGAGAATCTCAAGCGTGGATTTTGTTTACCACACTTGCACGCGAGTTTATTCTCGCAGGAAGGCTCAATGAATGAGATTAGAGAATGATTTTCCGAAACCGGTTGCTAGTGAAACATTGTCAACAAATGAATTCCTTTGAAATGTATGTATGTCCAACATTAGGGACATTTAGGCCGACATTAGGGTCATCAACTCTATATATGCAAATACAAATATGAAAATTTGTTTCAAATTTGATGTCGGCCCTAGAGTCACAAACGGAAGTTCTAGTGCGCAGAACCTGCACACTTTCCCTACGTCCGTTTTTAAAATTCATCCTTGAGTTGCACTTGTTTAACATACCAAAATTGATGAAATTTTGGATTTCTGCTATTGTTTATTGTTGTTTATTGTTCATTGAAAAATTCAACTGACAATTATTGTCTAAATGAATAAAACTTAAACTAAATAGTTACGGTCAACCGTACAGAAAAGGCCAAGTAGCGAATGACGAAACACGTTAGCTGTGAAGTCGAACATATAAAATAAAGTTGTTGAATTGACCACTTTGTCAAGCAGTTTTGGCTTGACTTTCTACCAGCGATTTCACAAAACTGGAGCAACTAATTTCAATTTTTTTTTATGAAACGCACAAATGTTGACTACTTTTCTCGAGGTTCTAGAAGAAAAAATCTCAAAATAATGTTTTATTTTAAAGTTCGAGTGGTAGTAAATGTCATTTTAACTGCTCGAATGAAGTGGTTAATTGCCGGCTGATTGCTCGAGTTGGCTCGTGTTGTGTATAAATCCGGCTCCGTGGTTCCAAAAACAGAAAGTCGCGTTGACGAAGAGACCTCTCAGGGGCATACATATTTAGCTGTGACAGCAGTGTTGGACAGTCAATGTCACCCGTAAGCAGCTTTCCAGCGAACATAGCTTGAGCGACCGTCCGTCTCACCTCTAATGGCTCGATTCCCAGGAGACGGCAACGCTCCTCGTACGGTAGCAAGTAATCCAGCTAGCATGGAAAGGGCACCAAACAACTGAACTTGACTCCAATAAGGATCGCACAAGCGAGCAGTAAAGTGACCTGAGGCATAGCGGGTCACGAAACTCGTCGGCAATTTTGAAAATAAAGCCCAATTGTCGATTAGCTCTGGAGATGATGTCATTGTAGTGGATTCTGAAAGTGAGTCTGCAGTCCAAGGTAACGCCGAGATCCTTTATGTGCTCTACACGAGCAAGACTGCGTCCGTAGAGAACATAGTCAAACATGATTGGTTCGATTTTACGGTGATAGGAATTAATGTTACATTTTTCGATGCTTAGACTCATCAAATTTCTTGAGCACCAGTCAGCAAAAATGCCTAACATATTCTGGAGTCCAGCAGTCCGAGAGGCTTTTAATAATTTTGTAGATTTTCGTATCGTCTGCATAGAAAACGCGGCATCCTGGTATCAGCAAGGCGACGTCGTTTAAAAAGATCGAAAATATATAGTACTTTCATAAATTTTCCAACTTCAACACAAAAAAATGAAAAACGTATCCGCATAAAAAAGGATTAGGTGTATGTGCCATCCGCATCACTGAACAAAACCAATAATTACGAAATTCTAAACTAAGGAGACGTCACGTTCAACTTTGTCATTCTCCAGTTCTTCTTTCATTATGGGATTATGCAGTTATTTTTAACATTCTTCATGTAAACTGTTTACCAGCTGCTTTCTGTTTTCCATGATCGATTTCCTTATAGTGACGGTAGCAACGTTTTATTTTTCGCTTTCATTCATAGAACACTGAGCGTACCTGTAATCATGTTTATTACTGTACCGCAGTTCACTCCAGTTTGTCACTTCTGTAAAATCCAATTAAACAGATGGATTGTCGGTGAACTATTTCTTTCTTGTAATAAAATCACGCTGAACAATGCATTAGGTCCTAAGTAACATTGACAGATTCTCTTCGTCGACTTTCTCTTTGCATCCTCACGGCCATGTTAATCCATTCTCAGTTATTTTCAGATGGATGAAAGAAGCTATTATCTTCTAACACTACAAACACCACAAGGAACGGTTTTGTACCCAAGTTATTAATGAAAGGGAATGTTACTTAGCATCTAACATTGTTTAGCTTGAAATCAGGCATAATATTTGATAACGGCACAAAAGCATTTGTAAACAAACTTTCTAAGGCCCTTTACACGTGAACGAAAGTACGCCCGCGACGTGACCAATAAGTGTGACTTATGAAACTCTGGCAATTTCTCGATTATGTGCAGGGTGTTTGGTTTGAATCGGTCAAAAATTGAGAAAACTAGAGCCAAATTAACTACAACATTTAGGACACCAAAATACAAATTTGCAGTGTCTATGTGGATCATGCCAACCTATTTCCGTGTATGCCAAATGTTCTAGGATTTCCAAATCGATATTTCGATACTACAGATATTATCCTAGTTTTTGTTGATCTAGTAAAACAAATCATCTGAAGTGCAGGACGATTTGGAGAACCTAGTCATCTGGTATACGTGAAAATAATTAAACATTATCCATATAGAGGCTATGAATCCAAACAATATTTCGATACTACAGACTTTATCCCAGTCATGGTTGACCTAGTAGAATAAATCATCTGAACTCCAGAACAATTTGGAGAACTTAAAACATCTGGATACTACTTTCAAGAAAATTTGCATTTCAAATGAAAATACATAATTTTTTTAAATAATGTTTCATCAAATCTAGGCCGGTATTATTCAATAGAATCTCATAATTTACAAACGATACTCCTTTAGCTCAGTTGGTAAAGACGCAGCTACAAAGCAGGTCCATGCTGGAGGCGACTGAGTTCGATTCCCGTCCGGTCTATTAATTTTTGGGGTTGGAAAATTGAGGATAGGATGGTACAGGTATAGAAAGCTCTCAATTAAAATGTGAAAGTTGAAGTACTAAGTTGAGAGAAGGCAAAAATCTAATATGCTATAAGCAATAAGCTTGAAATACCATGTAGTATTATACAAATGGTATTTTTAGGCAATGGAAACAGTTTTTTTTTTGTCGCGGATTAGTATTTGAAGTCGCGGATTTATTTTAAGGAATCGCGGATTTCGCGGATCGATTTTAGAAAATCTTGTAACAGCCCTGCAAATGTCCCTTATTTGGGCCCATACATAAATTCAGCAATCTACTAAATTTTCCATAACGACCAAAAATATCCATTAGTACCGTCCTAATGACGCGTTCAACTAGATAAAATGGTTAAATAGCAGATTTTTAGCGATAGGCCCAATCTTAGATTCATAGGCCAACATTAGAGCCATTTTCCCTATCTCTTGTATTAAGTGCTTTAGAATTTCCCTTCTTGGAACTCATTCTAGAGCATGAGCAACATTGCATTTGTTTTTGCAACAAATATCGCTAGTAAATAAAAGGTTACGGCGATTTGTTTTGTATATTTTAACTGGAAAATGTTGATTTTAACGGGTTATGGAGGGTCTAGTATAAGAAAGGAGCGGACTGGTCTATTTGAGCCAAACGAACTGTCAAAACCAGAGGCAATCGAGCAGCGTCTATCTTGATTGCATTGGCAGAGTTGCTAGAAATCGCCTAGGCGTACGTTACCCAATGACGTTTATATAAGGTCTGGGCCAAAGGGCTTATTGGTGTTAGTGAAATGTGCAAATGGTTAGTGGTGTTCGTATTATATAGCAATGTTTATCTTTTTACACGAAACAGCTGTTGGCAGGGACGTATATCTATCTGTTCGCAGCAGCTGGGTGGCATCCCTATCTTGTATGCCTTGCCTTGAAAAGAGCTAACATCGCTGCGGGCCCGCGAATTGTGGGCCCCACTGACAGCTCATAATTTGTAAACAAATAGAAGATTCAAGCCAGAATTTCAAAAAAGGCGTGACTGATATTATGGATATTCTTAATATTTTTGCTTACATTTTGTGAAAAATAAACTTAGGACTCATAAAATATTATTTTCTGATTTTCTACCACGAAGTCAACCATTTATATGGCATAAAAGGGAAAATAATTTCCTTTGATAAAAATAAGACAATTAAGTCACGCCATTTTTGCAGTTCACACTGGAATTGTGACGTTTCAGATGTTGGTTTCAATAACATGGCGGCATGTCACCCAGCTGGTTCGCAGATGTTCAGCAATGTTTACAACATTTTTGCTTCTAACACCAGCAAGCTGCCTGTTGGCCCAGACCTTATATAAATGTCATTGTAGGTTACCAAGGTAGTTTGTTTTGAATCCGCTCCTCTCTTATACTAGACCCTCTGTAGTATAGACCATTTCTGAAAATATATTTGGTACAGGTGCTGGGTCACAATTGCACATATTTGATGAAAATGAGAAAAGCAGCTATCAAAGGAAACTCCTTCGAATGAGTGATATCAGTTTATTTAGACTTCTCAATGTTCCTTAGGACCTAATCAATGTTCAGCTTGATTTGACGAATGCATGGCATTTGAGAAATACTTGTTATCATTCAATTTAGTGTAACCTACACACAAACGGAGTTCTGGTTGACATTCCGGCGAAAAAGCTAAGCCAACCTGACATCAACCTGGCTTCTACCAGACCCCAACCTAATGTTTATCCGACATTGATATTAGATTATTCGACATTCATATATTTCATTGTTCTGGCATTAACGGCGCCGGTGGTGTAATGGTAAGCGTGATTACCTCTCACCCCAGCAGGCCTGGGTTCAATCCCAGTCGGCGCCGCCGGGATGTTCTGAGGCATAACATCTCTGATCACGCCTTCCTTCGGATGGGAAGTAAAGCCGTTGGTCCCCGGTTCATGAGTTGATGGGTCGATAGGTAGGGTCCAGGTGTGGGAGCTGCCTTCCTGGCACGTCGGTAGCATTGGTGCTCAGCACGGAAAACAAGATCGACGGAAAAAACAAACCAAAGGAAAAAAAAAAAAAAAATTGTTCTGGCATTGCTCCGACATCGGTTCCACATGTCTGTTTGGTACAATTTTTGTGGTTTTTTTTCCATTCTCCACTGCCGTATATAAATAAGGTTTTGCACCGTCGGGGTTAACCTCAATCGGATGACAGTTCAGTGGTACTGTTACCAACAATCAATACGAAACTAACAATTTTAAATTAGATCACTACTTGACTAGCCTATTGGTCCCAAGCAAACGATTAACGTACCCCATTCTAGTCGAAATTCTAGTACTACGCAATGTTTGTTTTGATTCGCTATGAAAGTTTGACAGATAAAATGAGGGGTTGTTGGTTTTTCCTATGTTTCGAGGGATGAATCGATTAGCTTGGGACCGAAGAGAGTACCAGAGCTGAGCCAAAAAGTTGAGCACGTTATTTCGGGACCTTCTAGTCTTAGAGTTACCTCTATGCTGTTACGCCTAATAAAAAATTCCATAAACGAATGATAACCCAAATCATATAACAATCCCACAAATGGTTTGGATGATACCTGGAACACGTCGCTAAGCAAAATAACCATAACAATTTTAATGGGACGTGTTTACGTGCAAGGATTTTTCTCGCGGTCATTGCAGAAGTGTGGTTTACTTCTCACTGCAGTCTGAAAAATTATTATTTGCATCAGCCTATCGGAAAAAAAACGTGTTCCTATAGAAGATGGAACTCTCCATACTATAAAAACCAGGGTATCTACTACCTTGAACAGTCCTGGAAAATCTTTAAATATTAGGGAATTTTAAGACAAATGGAAAATGCTGGATATTCGGGGAATTTTCACAATTGTATTGCTTAGTTTACATACGAGTGGCGAAAATCACTGTAAGGGAGCATGCATTAAGAATATACCTAATGCATTGCTTGTCACACTTCATCCTCGAAGCGTGACGTACTTAATGGATTCTTCGTCATACTTCTATGACAGACATACCGAGTAATACCGTTGGACTGTAGTACTACCGTATACGTGATAATGTTTGCACCATTGAGTAATATCAAAATTAAAAAAATTCTTAAAAAATTCGTTTTCAAGTTTTTTATTTATTCAAAGGAGGAATGTTTCTCAGAGTCTTAAACTATGTTAATTATCGATCGAGTTTCCACTTACTGCAATTACGGCCGCCACACGCTTTCGGAATGCACGGCAGGTTCTAATAATGTAGTCTGGATCCAGTTCTCTCCAGGTACGGCTCAATGTTTGTCTGATGCGCCATATTGAGTAATCCAGCGGATTAAGATCGGGGCTGGATGGCGGCCACATATCCTTCGCCCAGAACGGAAGATGTTCCTGCAACCACTTCTAAGTGCGGTTCGAGGTGTGGCACGGAGCCCCATCTTGTTGAAATACAACATTTGGCTTCGGACCATACTGTTCTTTGATCCACGGAAGAACATACTTACTTAAAATCCCGATGTAGACCTCCGTGTTGATCTTGTCGCCTTCTGGAATGAACACCGGGTCCATTTTTTGCCATCGGAAATCACCAATCCGGGGAAATGGTACACTGGGGGAAATTATTTTCGTGGAACTGTTCCATTCGGGGAAAGTGTTTTCGGATGACTGGTTTTCGGAAAAAAGTCGTAGGTACAATCGATTTTGATGCTTCGGAAAAATAAGGTGGCTGAAATATGCATGTTCCCCTGGAATCATTCTATGATGAAGCGATGCATATTTTCCATATTAATGGACTCAGTATTAGTCTTAAAAAATGACTTTAGTGACTGCATTTCAAGAAATAGTGACTTTAGTGACTCTTTTTTTAATGCAAAAGTATCTTTTTTGTGATTGACTAGAAAATAGTGACCAACGTGACAAAGTCGGTTAACAAAATGAAAGCAAATCGATATTAAAGTTTGCAGTTCATATCATAATAAAAACTCATTTTGATCTCAATTGTCACGACATTAACTGCCTATAAAAGCATAATTGTCCCATCTTTGCTTGATTTCCTATTCATATGGGACAGTTATGCTAATTTAGTCTGATATCATATTGTGCTTTCGTTATGCAGTCAATACTTTTTAAATGAAAGCAACTTAACTTTAAGTTCCACAGTTCACGTCTTGTTTAAAAGTTAATTTAAGTTCATCTGTCGTTGAACTAACGATTATTGTTTATTTGTCATTCGTGACTTGCCCGGGGTGAGATTTGAGCTCAAGTCTTTCAGCGTGAGAAGCATCCCGAGCAAAGCTGGTGATCAAATTGAAATCAAAATTTGCTTTTATGGTGTAACTTATTTTGAATACTCCAGTTTATTTCATTTTGGTTGACTAACACAGCAAAAATGAGAACAAATGTTTACACTGTTGAATAAAACGGAAAACTAATCCTGCTTTCAATGAAGTCAATTTGATTACTAAATTTGCATTCATAATATTGAACTGAATACGGGCCTGGCGTAAATGGTTAGTATTCATGCTGAAAGACATGAGTTCAAATCTCTCCCTGAACCTAAATTACATTTTCAACAAGACGTTATTAGAAGAATTTGAAGCACAATATGATATCAGACTTATGTCGAGACAATTGAAATCGCAATGAGTTTTCATTCTGATAGGAACTGCAAACTTTATTATCGATTTGCTTTTATTTTGTTAACCGACTTTGCTCGGGTAATGAGTATCTGTTACTGTTATCTGTTACTCACAAATGAACTGTTACTTATTTTTGTAGCAACAATTACTCATAAATGGGTGGTTCCATTTTCCATAAAAAATGTATATTTTATAGTAATTATTGAGTATTTTGTAATTATCGTGTGGAGAAATATTTTAATACTTCTAATTAATCTTTTTTTTTCTTTCTCGTTTCTCCAGGTAGTCTGAGTTCCGCATATCTCTCCACGGCCTCGTGTAATCAAAGAAGGAACCGGTTCAACCTGCGTTCAGATATCGTTCAAGTTTATGATTTTCAACTTCTATGCCCGCTGCATTATTCTATAATCGTAATAATAAATTATTTCAATACAAAAGCATAAAAAGCCGAAAAAAATCGTAAAACAATAAAAATTTCTGCAGTAAACCATACAAAACTTTTCCTGTTCGTTTGATTATTTTTTGTCGAAACTGAATCTGAATGTCCTTTCAAGTAATAGATAAATGAAATGAAACAAACGTGACAATTTAGAATAATCGAAATTCTGTAGGTTTGGGTACTCCATTTGTGTGTGTCTATAAGACATTTTATTTCTATGCGACTATCACCGTTTATGTTCCTCGTTTTAGATATCCGCAACGCTTGATGATCACGCAATCAGCAGTACGCGTTGAGATGACAGTTTGAGAAACACAAAAACACACAGAAACAGAAAGAAACAAAACCTACACTAAAGCTATTACGACTATAAAAGAAACATAGTTTAAGCTATTGAAAGAATTATAAATAATACTATAACTACAAATAATCAGCTCTAGCGAATCCAATACAGTGGAGTAAGAACAGAAGAGAGTGTAAAACTACAAGAATAATTATAACGAAAAAAAAAATGCATGCAAACGTAAGGATTGTACATTAGAAAAACGAAATAAAAACACTTTAGACAAACAACCTATCTTTTCACCTAATACACAGTTTACAGGTTTGAGTCAGACACCCTTTAATGTGGCGGCGATATGATATTATACAACGTGTGTGACATGCGGCGAACGTCGACATTATGTTTTTTACATGCTGTTAGATGCCATACAATAGTGGGCACCTTGCTTTATGGGCCCTATTATGTAAGTCGAGTCGAGCGTCACTTCTGATCACTCATCTATTTTGGAATTACAGAGGTAATACTAAATTATACCAGTGACCAGAAGTGACTCCCGACTCAACTTACATAATAGGGCCCTATTTTTCAACTCTTTTCCTCCTAAGGTTACACACTTAGAAATGATTACCGACTTCGGTAATTTTTTACCGAACTTTCAACAGCTTGGTAAAATTTGACCCTCATTTCAAAAGCTGTTTCACTAAATTTTAATATCAAAACACTGTCAGCCTTGTTTTAAAAATTGAATCTTGCCATTGTGGTAACGTTTGCCTTGTTTTGAAATCTTAAAACTAATGAATTAAAATTCCTGATTTTTACCGAACAGTTCAGCTGACGGAAGTGAAACTTTGCCGCACTATGATTGGAAAGAAAACCCACACGGCTGTTCAATATTATCTGGTGACTGAGTAAGTTGTATTGCCAGCTCATTTTTCTCAAGGAAATATTACTCAGTTTTTATAAAAACAGTAATGTTTCCGTGAGAAAAAGAGAATGCAATTAGTCGCTGGGTAAGATTGAACGGCCATGCAGTTCTATGCATATTCCCCCTTATTCTGCGAGTCACGTGACTCTCTCTCACCGGTGAGGTGACAATTGTCACCTCGTGTGAGGTGACTCTCCATGCAAATCAAATGGAGAGTCACCTCACACGAGGTGACTATTGTCACCTCACCGGTGAGAGAGAGTCACGTGACTCGCAGAATAGGGGGGATTATATTATAAGGTAGCCTGTAGTCTGTTTTGCCAAAATACTCGGGGCCTAAAGGGGTTAAGGTTTAATTTACTTTGATATTTTTGAAAAATTGAGCAGCAGTTTTATTCAGCTACATACACAGAATAAACTACGTGTACAGGATTTTAAGGAGTTATTTCCAACCGAGGCTGGTATGGGACAGAGATAGGTTAGAATCGTGGCGGGAGTTCCAAATGGCTCCATTCTTGGTCCAACCCTCTGAAATGGGATGTACAACGGCGTGCTGACGCTGAAGCTATCCAAGGGAGTCGAGACCGTTGGCTTTGCGGTGAAAATGGAGTACAAACGGTAGTACCCTCTTAAAAAGATTTTTTGTACCATAACTTTTTGTTAGAATTTTATTATTTTTGCAATGTTCTACAAAATTATAAGTGCTTTAAAAATGCTCATTTTTGCTGAAGGAAGTAAATCACTATTATCACGTTTTAAGGATTTACGCCCGTTTAAAAAAAATTAACGCTATCTTCAATGGGGTGCGCAATGGGAAATTAAAAAAAGAAGGCATTTAATTCAATATAGAGCTGGAATTAGGGCGTAACAGCTTTTGTAAACAATGACTTCTCTCGACTATTTCTAGAAAGCCAAGGCTCGCTCACTCAAATCAACGTCACCATCGGGTAGGGGAAGACTTCCCCTTCCCGCGAGCCTTCCCGTTGGTTATGTTGGTTGGCGTGGGGGTGCCTTGAGTTTCGAGAAATCCTCGAGAGAAGTCATTGTTTACAAAAGCTGTTACGCCCTAATTCCAGCTCTATCAAGATTTATACATCAAAAGTTCGCTTTTTTTGACTAGAAATCGAATGCCTAGCTGGTTGTGCACAGTACGAATAATTTTCGGATAGTTTGAGGCGAAAATAAGGAATTTTACTCTAACTTTTAGTGCCTAAAATTGTGTTATAGTCGATTACTATAAGTGAAATGTCAATCGATTTTAATAAAACCAGTTTCATTTAAAAGCTAAGATTGGCCTTCATAGTCGTATGTAACAAATTGAAAATATTAGGACTTATAAAATTCTTAATGTTCAGCAGTACCATTTTCAGTAGAAACAATTAAAATATGTAAAAATAGTACATTTGGTTGGGTTTTTAGATGCAAACTGAATAAATCATATCATTTCTAAACGGAAAAACCCCGAGGAATCGAATAACAGAGATTTTCTGGTAAAAATACGGGATTTGGTATTTAAGTAGGTTTTGTCCTCGAAGACCCCTATTTTATCATTGAATAACTAATTTTTTTTTTTCATTTCGTTTATTTGCAAATGGCAGACTTAAATGTTTAAAAAAAATAACTTAGCGGAGCCGAGTAACATGGAATACCAATTTTGGTACTCAAAATACAAACAAAAGATATAAAAATGCATATTATTATAGGATTTTCCTGGGTGGCGATCGAAGCGGCGACAAAGCGATCTTCTCCCGTGCACGCAACTTCTTTCTTTCCCGAATTTGTTCCTCCTTTTTTGATTGAACCCGAATCGTGATCGCTGCTGCTGCTTCTGAACGTCGTTTCCCGTTGCAGGCTCTCCGCTACTCTCGTCGGTCGTCGGGGTCGTCACGTCCATTTCGTTATTTTCATTCTCCAACCCCGTGTCCGTTTCCTGGTCGCTAATGACAAACGACGCACCTTCCACCACTACACCAGCATACGCACTGCTGATGTTTTGTTTTCTTTCACTTTGCTTTCCTTTTTCCTTTAGTTGCTTCTCCGGTTCCTTCCGAGCCTTCCGCTTGGGGCAGGAAAGCTTCTGGTGTCCGTCCGCCTTGCACAGAAAACATTTATCTTTGTTGCCATCACAAAATATATTTCCTTTGCGATTGAAGAAATATAATGAAGTGAGGATTTCCTTCTTCACATCCATATATACCGCGTATTTCTGTATATACCTCAAAGCACAGACCAGTTGCAAATTTCTCCCGGATGATGCGTTTAATTTTTCCATATTTCCCCAACATTTTATCCAGCTCGTTGTCGGGTACCTCTGGTGGCAAGTCATACACACGTACATACTGGATGAATTCACCAGCATGCGACATGCGTACCTTTGCCGTCGTTCCATTCGCATAATTGAAGATTGAATCCTCCGAATTGTATGTCAGAGCATGGAGCATCGCTTCCTTTGATTTGAACTTCATGAATACTCCCCTTTCCTCACCAATGCGATAAACAGCTTCCATTTCAGCCGGATCCGCGTCGAGTGCTTTGGCGAAATTTACAATCTCTCCGATGTTTGGTTTAGCATCATAATGGCTGAAGCTAAACTTGATGGTGTTTTTTACTTCACACATTTTGCACCGTAGCAACAAAAGGCACCGAACTGCTAGCAACGAACAAAGAGCAACTATATAATAGCGAGTCTCGAAAACAGGCTATCGCGTGCTTCACACCGAAACAAAAATTCGACTGCTGCTGTAGACAGCTGTGGGACAACTGATATTTATGATTTAATTATTATAATATTATTTTTAATTTGATACATGCGATTATGAAGGACAATCTTAGCTTTAAAATGAAACTGGTTTTATTAAAATCGATTGACATTTCACTTAGTAATCGACTATAACACAATTTTAAACTAAAAAATAGGGTAAAATTCCTTATTTTTGCGTCAAACTACCCAAACATGATTCATGCCGTGCACCTAGGCAAATGCCTTTTTTTGAAAATAAAATTCCCATTGAGGGGTGTATCTAGCCAGGTAGCAGGTATTAGCAGCTAATGTCAAAGTCATTTTGTTCAGCAATTTATACCCTACTGTTACATATACAATTCATAAGAGGATCCAAAGGGATGCCTAATGAATTTTTAAGTAAAGTACCTTAATTTTGTATTATGCTTTGCAGTTTTCATGACCATTTACACAATACAAACATAGAGGTGACTCTAAGACCAGAAGGTCCCGAAGATACGTGCTCAACTTTTTGGCTCAGCTCTGGTACTATCTGCGGTCCCAAACTAATCGATGCATTCCTCGAAACATAGGAAAATCCACAAACCCCTTTTATCTGTCAAACTTGCATAGCGAATCAACGTTAATCGTTTGCTTGGGACCAATAGGCTAGTCAAGCAGTGAGCCAATTTAAAATCGTTAGTTTCGAATTGATTGTTGATACAAACGCGGACCTGTTTTGGGGTCCTTGTTTACCTCTGCGTCCCCACAAAGGCCACAAGAGAGGAGATATTATTAATAGGTTGGGTTCGTTTATCCAGGATTCACAATGATAAGTGATACGATCGTAGTTTTGAAATAATGAATTGTTTATCGAAATTCACACGAATAATAGTTGAGATCTTTTAATGAGCGAATAATGGGATCTTCACAGAAACTCATGATTTTCTGCTCAGTAAACAAAAACGAGTCCCTTGTACCTATTACATTATTGCTGATTGCATCTGAAACTGGACTGTCCCAAAAATGCAAAAAGTGTTATAAAAGTGCACGTTTCCGTCAAAAAGTTTTGATGTCTTCGGAGCACTTATTGCCTGCATCATAAGGAATAAGTGCACCGAAGACACCAAGACGATTGGACGTAAACTTGCAACTTTATCACACTTTTTAATAAGTAAAAACGCGCTTATTAGTCCAATTTGGTGTGAAATGCGCAATACATTACCAACGAAGATTAAGCGCTAGCCTGACTGAGCAGTTATAACATAGAGGTAACTCTAAGACCAGATGGTCCAGAAGAAACGTGCTCAACATTTTGGCTCAACTCTGGTACTATCTTCAGTCCCAAGCTAATCGATGCACCCCTCGTACACAGCAAAAAAATAATTTTGATATCACGTCAAAGTGGATGCACTACAATCATGTCGAAAATATGGTGTAATATTACTTGCTAAAAAGGACAAAATTATCATTAATACAATGCATGAACTGACATTACGCTGCTTTTACTGCATTTGTTTATTTATATGGTCATAAAAATTACATGAAATTTTCGACATGATTGTAGTGCATCCACTTTGATGTGATATCAAAATTATTTTTTTGCTATGTAACATAGGAAAATCCACAAACCCCTCATCGTGGATTTTCCTATGTTTCGAGGGGTGCATCGATTAGCTTGGGACCGAAGATAGTACCAGAGCTGAGCCAACAATTTGAGCACGTTTCTTCTGGACCTACTAGTCTTATGTTATAACTCTGTAGTCTGAACGTACTATTAATGTACTATTATTCATGTCCAGTGATCAACTTCATAAATCAGCTGAATTGTAAATACACACTTCGGAAAATACACAAAAAAATACGTAAATATGTACACGTTGAAACTAAAATACCCTTAAAAAAACTCAAAAATACCTCGAAAATACTTTGTACACGAAAAAACATTTCATAACGAAGTAGGTAAATACATTTTAATACAAAAATACACAAAACTTAAAAATACATAAATACGAAAAAAGACAAAGTGCACCTTTTCAAGGCGGGGAGATGAATCGAAAATACTCAAGTTTACAGCCCCTCGCATGAACCTACCCAAGTAACCATAGGCACGTTATTTCGCCTTTTTGGCTATGGAGCTTTTTGACGTTTAATCAACACACACTAATGCACCATCTAAATCGAAGAAGTGCAAGCAAGAGGGAAACAGCTTAGTGGGAAAACAATAAATCCATTCATCTCCGTGTGCTAGATAGACAAAGATAACTTGGGAACCGGTACATCTCAAAGCAAGGATACGCTTAAGATAGTTAATTGGAATGTAAGGGGATGCTCGGAGGAGAGTAAACGCAACGAAATGGACTTATACTTTCATCTGAGTGGTTACATGGTAGTAGGGTAGTAGCACTTCGCCGGCGCCGGTGGTGTAGTGGTAAGCGTGACTGCTTTCTCACCCCAATGAGTCTGGGTTCAATCCCAGTTGAGGTCGGTGGGATTTTTCTGAGGCATAAAAATCTCTGGTCACGTCTTCCTTCGGAAGGGAAGTAAGGCCGTTGGTCCCGGCGCAGGTGTGGAAGCTGCCTTCCTGCACATTCGATTGCCGTCAATGGATGGCAATCGATGTGCGTCGGTGATTGGCACTAGATTGCGGAACAGAGACCGACGTTAAATAAAGGAAAGAAGAAGTAGTAGCACTTCAAGAAATAAGAATGGCCCAATGTACACTGGAATCACAAAATTACTTCTGGTTCAATGTGAACAACAGCGAAGAAGTCAGGACGCGGATAGGAGGTGGTACGGTGATTGTTGTATCAAAAAGTATTTATAAAAGCGACAAATTTAGAAAAATAAGCTAAAACGCATATTCATATTTATGCGATATATTTGGAGAAAAGATCTTAATAATATCAGCATAAGGTCGGAAACACAGGTGGAAAGCAGGGAATTTGCCAAAATATCAAGGTATATTATCAAAATACCAGACCATTAAATAATGGGAAACAGCCTTCATCACCAGTTCTGTAACCCGAACGGATTAGGTCTTAAAGAGCTCATGCATGGTCTAAACCTGAAAGATTATCTCACATTTAGCAAATCACTATCGGTTGTTACAACATGGAGCAATGGAAAGTCGACATCGCAATTGGATCACATCCTGATGTCAAAAATGGATTTTGTCAAGATTCCAAGCACTAGAGCATATTTTCTACCCCACCTAAAAAGCGACCGTAAAATGATAGAATGTATGTTGAAAAGAGAAACAAGAGAACGTGCTGCTAGCCATTGCTCTCGTACGACCATCCCGCAGGCTAAAAAGGCAAGATACGACCTGGAGATGCTGAAAAATGAAGAGGAACGGAAAAAAAATACCAGGATAAAGTTGACCGAAATCTGTTTGCGACAACGATAAGTGATAATGTCAGCGTGGATGAAAAATGGACTAGGATCCAATCAGCAATAACAAGCCGTGCAGAGACAGTGCTTAACCATGGGATCCCCACCGACTCCAAGAAGAAGGGAAGCATCAAAAAAATACTTCCTGGCAACGCAAAGGAGAATGGCGGACAAAAACAATCCAGATTTAAGAAGGGAAGCAGCGGCGGCAAGAGTTGAAAAGAAGAAGGCATATGATATGCATTTCACCGAAAAAGTAAATAAATTTCTTGGAGCAGTTGAAAAAGAAAACGAGTTAGCCCAAATAACAAAAATGTTCAGGTTTATAAAACACCACAAGCGCAATAAGAAAAGCAAGTCGCGAAAATATATACCAATCCAACATTGGGAACGAAAAATTAAAGACATATCAATTGACAAAGAAGGAACATCGCTGAATCCACTCGAAGAAGATGATGGACGAGAGGCAGGACCGGCGCCGACGAGAGAGGAAATTCAAAATATTATATGGACAACTAGGAACAATAGCGCACCAGGACTGGACAACCTTAATAACGAGTTGACAAAATATGGATCGGAAAGCTTAATTGATAGCATAGTGGAAATAATGAAAGAGGTATTCCGTACAAACGTAGTTCCAAAGGCATGGATCGACACAATACAAGTACCAATCCCAAAAATTGTACATCCTCAAAGCATGGAGGATTATCCATGCATAACTTTATGCAATAGCCCATATAAAATATGTGCTAAACTATTGCTTCAAAGGCTGCAAGAACAAGTAGACCCATTGTCGGCATACCAAATGGCCTTTCAGAACAAGAGAAGTGCAGCACTAAAGATTTAAAAGTCATTTGAAGGCACCTTTGCTGAGAAATTTAAAATAAGAAAACTAGAGCAAAATAACTATTTTTTTTAGCGCCACCCTAACTCAATTCAAGAAAATAGCTCTAAATCGGCCAATTCAAGAGATACAAAAAAGTTGCTTCCAACAAAGTGGCTTGAAATTAGCTCAGCTATAACTTTGTCGACGAATGTATACCTTAATTTATTCAAACAAAAAAGTTAGATTTTTTATTTTAATGATAATAAGAACCACCCTAGGATTCATTGTCATAAAAATGAGGGTCTAACTATAAGAAACAACTTTGTAGAAGAGACTTTTAGTCTAAAGTTTCAATTTCAGGCTCAAAACATATCATTCCACCTAAATCTGTATTCTGGACCACTGTGCATTGGGCCATACAAATAATAAAATTTTCGTTCGCTACCTTACAACATTCATATTATAGCAAGGGAAACAATGTTTAGCATGTGGATATATTCATCAATGATATAATTACGCTATCATGGAAATGGTTGATTAAAATTAAATAAAAAATATATTAACGTAAAACTTGATGCAGGGTGAAAAGAGTCAAAACATAAATTTGGTTGAATTATCATAAAATATGTAAATGTAACGTAGCTATTAGTAGTACATCTGTTTATGATCATAATGTACGTCATATGTATGGCTAAAGATCACGTGTAACCCTCTAATATCCACATTAAAATGTGTGTTTAAACTTTTGTTTGCCTGTGGACATTTTTAAAAACGTGTTTTTGCTAATATTCATGACACTTAACTTTTCAGTACTATTTAAATAACACTTTACTCCAGGAGTTCAAGAAACATATTCTATTCATCATTTTCTGTATATTCAAGATATTTGCATCAATAAACATTTTTAAATTTTGGCCCAATGTCACTCCCTAGGCCTACTGTCACCCCGTCTTACGGTATAGTATAAAATTAAACGCATCCTATGGCTATGACTGTCAAATCAGGTAGTTACAGACAGCTTAGCGTGCAATTTTCAACACACATAATCTAAGCATTGCTTCAATCTTCTAAAAAAAGTTAAATTTTCTGTATTTTACCCATTTCCATGCACTAGGGAAGCATATGGAGGCGAGTTGGAGTGATGATATAAAAATGAAGTTACAAAAAATTTTCAACATTTCAACCATTTCAACTTGCCCCACATTTCTACACCCTATGATGCAAATCAAAATAAGTACAAGTTGAAATGATAGATATCCCATTTTCAGTACAAGAAAACTTCAATATGTTGAAGGATAGCCATGAAACAGCGATGGGTGCGTTTAAAAAAAATTAAAACTAATAGTTTTACCTCGAGTTTTACCATAGAAAAGGAAGGTCGAATTATATTAAGTATATAAAATCTATTTTTCACCATCAAACTAAATTCATCAGTTTTAGCTGTTAAAAAAGCACATTAAGATTGTTTTTAACTTCATACAGTTATATTGGCCTGTATAAGCTGTTCTGCAACAAAAAAATATTGTTTAGAGCAGTGATGGCATAATCATTAGAAAATTGACAATTTTCTGCTCTCATATAGTCTCAATATCACACGTGATATTGGAGCAAAATATAAATAAATGTATTGTAAACCCACAGATAGTATGTGGTAAACCAATTGTGGAAATTATATGATCATTTGACCAATTAAATTTATTTATAATTGGGTTAACTGTCAACAATAGTATGGTAATTTCATTATCATTTCATGGTTATATTTCTACGTGGACTGAAATTCTCACCGCGTTCATCGTGGTATACCTACAGTGGTGGCCTTTAAATTAGCACAATAGGCCGATTTTCATACAAACTAGTCAACGTTGGTACGTTGCAACCAGTGTTCGGAAAATCATTCTCAAATCTCCTTCATTGAGCCTCCCTGCGAGAATAAACTCGCGTGCGACTGTGGCAAACAAAATTCACGCTTGAGATTCTCATGCATATTCACTCACTCACACTTGCAACGCCGAAAAATCAACGCTCATAAAAACCACTCAAACGTCAATTTATATTATGCCTATGCATGTTGTATTAGTTTTCCGAACCCCTGATCCACAAACAATAGTAATAGGGGAAATTGATGTAATGTCGGCCTGAATGTCCCTAATTTGGACCCATACATAAATTCAGTAATCGACTAAATTTTCAATAGCGACCAAAAATATCCATTAGTATCGTCCCAATGACGCGTTCATCTAGATAAAATTGATAAATAACAGATTTTTAGCGATGGGCCCAATCTTAGATCCATAGGCCTTAGATCTTAGATCGTTAGAGCCATTTCCTCTATCAACGAATAACGCCAAAATATAAAGCAATGAATTTTTGAACCTGAAAACTCATCGGTGATTTTTGCGACGTTGAATTTTGCAAGGCAAAACTCATGCATGAGATTTGAGTTTTTAAGTTTTTAAGAACACTGGTTGCAACTATGTTTTGTTATGCTCAATTGAGCTGAAATTTGGACACAGTTCTACAAATATGCTGAAATTTGCGTGTACGTAATATCAAATGGGATGAAAATGGCCAACTAATTAGCACATTTATAATTCGAAATTTGCGAAGTGTTATAGTTTTAAAATTTTCAACTTTATTGCCAATAAACGGCGGCGTGCATAACAAAGTTATTTACGAAATTTCAGCTCAATTGATCATAACAAAACATAGCTGCAACATGCCAAGGTTGGCTAGTTTGTATGAAAATCGGACTATTGTGCTAATTTAATGGCCACCAATGTATATTCCCATCAGGGTTTGATAAAGTCCATGAACGGTTATTTTGTACGTAGATGATAATTTTCATCGTAAAACTGATGTAATATGTGTGTTTCAGCTTACTTTACTGTATAGGGCAAGATGAAACAACACATAAATTTTTTACGATAGATTCAACGAAACTTTTGGTTCAAAAACATCCGGCTTATGTTACTTTATGATTTTTCCAGAGAGCCTCAAAGTTTAACTTTGAAAAACCCGTTTCAACTTGCCCCTGTGTACCTTATAATAGGAGGCCATCCATAATATAAAAAGACAGTTTTGGTAAATTTTAAACACAAACTTTTGATCTCTTCCGGTAGTATTTATTGTTCAAACATTGTTTCTTATCCTTATCACAGATCACACTTCAAACTCAGTTACTATTACTCGCCACATTTGTTCGAATCCAATCATGGTAGTAGGAAATTCTGGCATGAGCATCAGGATAACCTCGTCCACAAGGAATACCCCAGTTTACCAGCGCCACTAGCTTTCCTTCCCATGTCAGCGGGCCACCCGAGTCACCCTATACAAAAACAATCGATGAAAAAACGAATTGATGGAGCTATTGCACTGATCTTACGTTGCAAGCACCCTCTCCAGCCTTGGTGAAAGTGCACAGATGTCCAATGTCAACACTTTCGTCACCACCATGCAGTTCTTTGCAGCGATCGTGATCCACGTTGAGCAGATTGATGGTTTGCAGCTTGTTGGGAGCCGTTCCACCAGCTGAAAGCCGTCCCCAACCAGTCAGGGTGATGGTAGCATTGTCCGGAACATATTTTTCCGAGTACTCAATTGGCTTGACACGATCGCTGAACTTCAACTTGGATGCTAGCCGAACTAGGGCGATGTCGTTGTGATAGGAAGGTGTATTGTAACTGGAAAATAGTTCATTGTATGGTAATCGTGAACCAGCTGGATGGCGACAATTGTTCGCAACCTACCGACTATGATGAACCAGGAAGTCAACATCAAGTACTTCACCACCATTCTTGAGGTCATTTGTACCCACAAGTATTTTTACCTCCGATGGCTTACGACTGATGGTGAAAGTAGAGCAATAAATTGTAGGGTTGTATTAAATGCCACACCATGCGTCCCCATCTTTCACGATAATATGTATGCAGACGCATAGCATTTCACAGTCAAATCCGTTGAAACTTACCCAACAATGCAATGTGCGGCAGTTAGAACCCAACGCTCAGCAATGATTGCTCCACCACAGTTGTGTCCAAACGACGACTGCAGCGAAATTTGGTACGGTGTAGATCCTTCCTTTGCCTCTTCTCCGCCAACGATTTTGGTTGACCTGGTGTTTTGTCTATCTAGCGAGGCTCCGTTGGCTTCAATTACTGTCCACAGTAATACAGAGCAAACTATCACTAAACGTTTGGGACCCATTTTTGAACACTTGTTACAAATCTGAAATCTGAATGCTTATTCCTGCAACTCAAACCTACGAATGATACTGTCTGAGGAAAGCGCGTGCAACTTATAATCATTGGAAGTGCTCCAGTCGTGCGCCACTTGACGCCCTAATTAATGCCCGCCAACTTGAAAGTCATTCCACAAATGGGGAAATAGTTCAACAATCCCATTCAATCGGAATAGATAAAACTTAAGCTTCGTATGAACTATTTTAAATTATTTATACGAGCTTAACGTTGCAGAACAGTACGTCTACTGTGCATGTCAGACAAGACTTTTTTAATCTTAGTCAAGAGGTTGCGGTTTATGGGGAAAGCTATTTACAACCTTGAGTCGTTAAATATTTGAAATTAATTCTTCTGACGGCAGCACTTTTTAATGATACTTGCAATACTATATAGAATAACGTCACTAATCCAGTCATTGACTAAGTGGCATAATTTTAAACTTTCGTTTTCTGAGCAATCAAATCTTTGATGAGAGAGTAAAGGCGTTGGTCCCCGGTCCATGAGTTTATGGGTCGATAGGTTAGGTCCAGGTGTGGGAGCTGCCTCCCTGGCGTTGGTAGCATTCCAGCGTTCGGCTGAAAGTCTCCTTAATAAAGGTGACTATATAAACTAACGACCCGTGAACCCCCGGTAATATGACCGGTTTTAATCTGAACACTTTTTAATTTGAACCCCGCTTATCTGCACGGCGTGCAAACTAAAAATTGCCTAAACGTCATTTTACACATGGAACGGAGTAAAGCGAAATGGAACATTGCAAAACGGAACGCAGAATCAAAACAAAACAGCAAATAAGGCAACCAGAAACACGCTGATAGGGTTACTAGAAGTTCAAATTAAAAATGAACCCCGTTAATATGAATGAGGTGTCGTTCAGATTAGCGGGGGTCCACGGTATCAGTTTACTCACTGAAACCAATAGACTGTAATACTCGAATCAAACACTAAATGTTACTACTTTTCATTGCTATAGACAACTATTGTTCTACGTTAGACTGACTTAAGATTATTGAGAAAAAATGGTCGGGTTCGGGCGAATGTTATAGAATCGTATTTTTTTTTATCTATTTAATATTCATTGCTATTATTACTATTCTACTTAGTGATGTACCCTTCTTTAAATCTGATTTCAATTACAATATAAACATATTATTACTGAAAGTTTTGAATTTTACTTTTCAAAAATAGGAATATTGCTTCCGCAAAATGGCACGGAACGTTAAATGACCGATTATTATACAATCTACTATATGGTATACTTTTCTGTGAAATGGTTTTCTGGGGAATAGTGCATTATGGGAAATGAGATTCAAGGGAATGGTTTTCTGGGGAAGGTTATAGAATCTTAGAGTATGTTATACAATCTTATACATTCAAAAAGTAAATGAAAAAATTCTACATACTTCAAGTCTCCCTGTACATCGTACGGGTTAGGCAAAAGGTGTGCGTTTGACTTTATACTGTCACATTAATGGCCCTTTGCTCATTTTCAACTTCTATTCAATTTTCATACCGCTGTACTCTAACGGAACTATCCACCTACCCTTTTCTAAAGATCATTCTCTAGCGTAGAGGCGAATGAATTTGTTAAAATTTAAAACCTCTTAAATAAAATAATAATAATAATAATAATAATAATAATAATAATAATAATAATAATAATAATAATAATAATAATAATAATAATAATAATAGTTCTCTAGCTATTACATTATCACACTAAAGCTTCATGTAAGCATTTCCAACCAACTCTGAAAATCGCAAACCTCGCGTATGAAGTAATATAAAAACACTTTGAATTAAACAACATTCTGTTAAGCATCCAACAGGCCCCAGATTTGAGGGCAAAACGTCAGGCTTTCTCCACAACCACAACCACGAAATTAACTATTTAACTTATAAACATAATTTAATAGTGGTTTATCTCCCAGCGTATTTCATATATACCATGATATTATTACCTACAACTTCTCATTTTGATAATAAAAAAAATCATTTTTACCCTTCTTACAAAGAAGGGTATAGATATCACTTGAAAAACCGACTATCGATCCGAGGCCCGGAGGGCCGAGTGTCATATACCATTCGACTCAGCTCGACGAGATCGGAACATGTCTGTGTGTGTGTGTGTGTGTGTGTGTGTGTGTGTGTGTGTGTGTGTGTGTGTGTGTGTGTGTATGTGTGTGTGTGTGTGTGTGTGTGTGTGTGTGTATGTGTGTGTGTATGTAACGAAATGAATGCGCTCACGTTTCTCAGCAACCGCTCAACCGATTTGGACAAACTCGGCGCCAAATGATAGGTCTTGGGGTCTCATTGAACGCTATTGAACGGTTTTGGAATCGGTGAACCGGTTCCGGAGATATGGCCGGAATAAGATCCGGTGAATATGGGTCTTCACGCTGGATTTAACGGAAAACGTATCAAAACCATCATGCGACACAACAAATTACTACAGAATTCAAAAATAAGATCAATGCAAGTCGTGTTAAGTGTTCCAGACCACATTGGACACACTTGGACATGTTCCGGGTACCCCGGGGAAGTTGCTTGAATTTGAATTGAATTAAAACCCATTAAATCACATTAAAATACGATGATAAGGTGATTGGTAGCCTCACCAAATAGACTACACGCGGATATATTCCGGGTACCCGGCGTAGGCAGTGGCGTAGCGTCACTGGATGACACGGGGGTGGGGGGCTTGGTCACTGATAATGACAATAAAATAAATAAACTTGAATAAGTAAGAAGGGTCTGATCACACCATAGGTGGATAAATTCGGGTTTTTTTTATTTATTGCGGCGAAATTTACAATTTTTTATGGGAAATGTCCCCTTAGCAATCACCATATGTGAAAAGATTCATACAAATCATTTTTGCCGTTTTGAGCTCTATGTAGGGTGCCGATCCTCAATGGTCGCAAACCTCTGTCTGGCATCGCCGGTGGTGTAGTGGTAAGCGTGACTGCCTCTCACTCCAAAGAGCCTGGGTTTAATCGCAGTTGGCGCCGTCGGGATTTTCTGAGGCATTCATATCTGATGCGGAAGTAAAGTAAATCCGTTGGTCCCCGATTCATGAGTTGATGGGTCGATAGGTAGGGTCCAGGTGTGGGTGCTGCCTCCCATGCGCCGGTAGCATTGGTACTTACCTTACCAATCAGGCTAAGGCCTTGTTGTCCTCTGCTGTCCGAAGAAGTCGTCTCCACTCTACTCGATCCATGGCCACACTTTGCCAGCCTCGTAGTCTGCGAAGGGTCCGCAGGTCACCTTCTACTTGGTCGATCCACCTTGCCCGCTGCGCGCCTCTTCTTCTTGTTCCTGTTGGGTCGCTTTCTAGAACCATTTTCACTGGGTCGTCGTGCGGCATTCTTACAACGTGCCCAGCCCACCGTAGTCGCCCAATTTTTGCAATGTGGACGATGGATGGTTCTCCCAGCAGCTGGTGCAATTCGTGGTTCATTCGCCTCCTCCACGTTCTGTCATCCATCTGCACTCCACCGTAGATGGTATGCAACACCTACAGTCTCGTGACTGTAGATGACCACCGGTCTAATCAGCGTCTTGTAGACAGTCAACTTCGTACGGCGGCGAATTTTATTTGACCGGAGCGTCCTCCGGAGTCCAAAGTACACACGATTCCCTGCCATAATGCGTCTTTGAATTTCTTTGCTGGTATCATTTTCGGCGGTCACCAGTGAGCCCAAATACACGAACTCATCGACCACCTCGATTTCGTCACCGTTAATCTGAACTCGGGCAGTGTTCACTCGGCTGTCGACAAAAGCAGGCCACTCTCGATGTGTGCCACGCGATCGTCTGTTTTCTCGGCAGCAACTATTGTGTGGTCCTCCTCATTGTTCTTCATCAGCAGTTCTTTCGGTCGATGCGTCGTTGACTTTGGAAAGCAACCGTTTCGTGATGAGTGTGTGAGGGCTGACCAGGTTTTGCGTCCATTACTGCAATGGAAGCGCTCTGACCCTTCCCAGACAACCAGAAGTCGTATAACAATGTACATACAGTATCATAAATTGCTACAGGTTAAGTCAAAATCGCATATAAGAATGGCATACCTCGCATTATGTTTAAGTTAAATCGTATAGAATGCAAATTTCCGACTTATATGCGATGGCTCATTTTTCCGTCGTACTGTATCACAAATTAAATCGGATTACATCGTAAGACTTTTAAAAATTAATTTGTTATTACAGATTAAATCGTATGTGATGTTAAATCAACTCGTTTAAAATTAAACGAATATATGCACGTATATGGCCTCCACTTTTGTACGTATAAGCCATTTCTTTGCATTGTCAACAGTCCGCTTTGAGAAGCGTCCGAGAACGGTTGTGTGGTTTTGCTCCGCTGCGTGCTTTTTTTTAGAGCTCGGGCTATCTTTGTGCTGCCGTGTAGTTTTTCGGTGCTCGCATTTGAATAGTTTTATGTCCCGGACGCGATAGTTCTATTTAGAATGATTTGTGCTGATGTTTTTCCCCTGTTGCTTTGGTGCCTGGTGTGCTCTCGCTCCCTTTGTTGACGGTGTGTCTCGACCGCGCTGATCTATTATTAGGTTTTTGCGGTGTGCATTGCTTTTGTGCACAGAGTGACATGAAGAAGAAAAGTGATATTTAGTTATTGTGTGGTTGGATTCGCTGGAGGAGGAATTGTTTAAAAATGACTAGAGAAAATTAAGCATCGAGAATGCGCTCCCGGATATATTGATTTGGTGAGTACGTTCCAGTTGAAGATTGTTCTCTCTAAATATCCCTTTTTTGAATACGTTTCATTAATCAAACATTATTATATGCTGGGTTTGGGGGGGCAGCCTAAGGGTTTCAATGGATTTGTAGACTGGACAAGGGTTCGTGGATTTGCCAGTCCCTTGTCACGTGTTGATAGACGTACATCTTGTCGTTTGTCTTCCAAAGGTCTTCAATGAAGTTGATTCACCCTGCTGCAACAAACCATGAGGCAGAACTTTACAACCAGTGAAGTATCTGCAGTCATAGGTAATCATTGCACTGATGGTGGGTTCTATTCACATCATCACATCACATAAGCCATTTCTTTGCATTGTATACGACTTGTTTATTTGTATATCACGAAAACAACTTTGAATATACTTGCATTCTGGTTGTCTGGGTTGTTGGCAATACTGCCGTAAAATGAAACCAATGGAAGCGGCTCCCGTTCTGAAGGAGGAAGCTTTTTGGATAGCAGAAGATAAAGTGTTTAAGGTGTTGTACCTTTTGACTATAGTTTTAATATGTATTCTATAGTGACCAAGAATCCTCGGCTCTGTAAAGTTAATTCGGTTGAGCCTTATCAAATAAATTAATAAATAACAATCTGAACTCGGGGTGGGAGGCTAACATTGTTTTCCCTAGAACCTCTTCCTTTCATGTATTTTGTCTTTGATGCGTTGATGGCAAGTCCAATCCGCCTAGCTTCAGCCTTCAGTATGATGTATGTTTCCGCCATCGTCTCAAAGTTTCGTGCCATGATGTCAATGTCATCGGCGAAGCCAAGAAGCTGGATGGACTTCCTGAAGGTCGTGCCACTCGTGTCTATCCCAGCTCTTCTGATCACACGCGATGTTGAATAGCAGACACGAAAGTCCATCACCTTGCAGTAACCCCCTTCGAGATTCAAAGGGACTCAAGAGTGTCCCCGATACTTGAACAACGCACATCACTCGATCTATCGTCGCCTTGACGAATCGCGTCAGCTTATCCAGAAATCCGTACTCGTGCATAATCTGCCATAGCTGATCTCCATCGATTGTGTCGTATGCGGATTTGAAATCGATGAACAAATGATGTGTGGGTACGTTGTATTCGCGGCATTTCTGCAGAACCTGCCGAATCGCGAAAATTTGGTCCGTGCGGCGGCATAGAATTTGGGAGAGTACCTTGTAGGCGGCGCTCAGCAGTGTGATCGCGCGGTAGTTGCAGCAATGGTACTCAGTAAGAAAAACAAGATCGTCGAAAAACAAATCAAGGAAGAAAAAAACCTCTGTCTGACAACTGACATCAAGCCAAATCGATTCGACGTCAGCCAGACGTCAAGCCAAATCGATTCGATGTCAGCCAGACGTTTGACATATCTAAAATCTTCTAAGCAAGACAGGTCAAGCAGCATAGCTGTAGAACAATTGAATTCATCAATTATGTCCATGACATAATAGGGCGTGATATAATATGTGATGTGATGTGATTCTGTTTTCAAATTAATTTATTTTTGATTTTGCACAGTGTTTGACAATTACATTGAATATACATAACAATCACAATATTGTCGAGTTCATGCAAAACTGTCCCAACTCAACATAAAAATCGCCGAAATTTTCACTTTGCTTTTGATTTCTAATACATATTGTATGCCTGAACTCAATGTTTTGTCAGTCCACCGCTAGATTAATGTACGGCCTTCGAAAATGACATTATTTGGATTTTGTATGCTTTTAGCCGAAAAAATGGGAAAATGTGAAATTTGACAGGAGCGATATATTTGTCTTAGATCATAATAATTGACACTTGCCAAATTATAAGTAGATACATCAATATGTATTGTAATGGTAACAATTTTGTGCTTAATATTTGTATATTATTGTCTCGGTATTCCATTCGTTAAGTATTTTATCACTTGCATTTCTATAGATCAATTTTTATAAAAAAAAATTAACACATTTTTTTCACTAAACCTAGCCATAATAAAAACAAGAGACATTTGAAATTGAATTAAGCTATAAATATATGCTCTAAAATAAGCTACAGAGTTGCAATTGAATTATTGTCGACATGATAGTCCATAATTATTGATGTTCCTATTTGGAACTTAATTCTCTCAAAATAACAGTTAAAGTTATTCAACAATGAGAACAATTACAATTACCCTTAGCAGTAACTTATTTTATTAGGTACATTTATCTGAATAGCGAACGATGACGATTTATTTCAAGATATCTGTAGGATTGTTATCAATTGCTTCACTCGAAGTAGAAAGTTCACTTTTCACGCTATCCTGATCAGAACTGTATCCTGTTTCATTTCCCATCTTCTTCGCCAGCTCTACCTTTTCGTCCCACTCTTTCAAATACTCTGATACTTCTATGTGGCCAAATGTTTCAGCTTCATCCAATGGACTGTTTCCCCAGCGATCCTTAACATTATGTGAAACACCGCAATGCTCAATTAGGAATTTAACGCATTCCAAATGTCCTTCGGAACACGCCAAGTGAAGCGCTGTTCGACCATCATAATCCGACAATGTAATATCCATTCCCGAAAGCTTGTGCCTTCTGAGTGCTGTCACATCTCCACTAGCCGCAGAAAACAGCAGATTAACGACGGATAAACCTTTGGTTTCATAACGATGACGACGAGGATCCTTCTTATTTGAACCATGTTTCAAATTGTCATACAAATGAAAGTTGAAGATGTTCACTAACTCCTCGCAGAACTGGACTCCTCGACAGCTATTTCCGAGTGGATCCAATGGTGGCGACCACATAAAGATTCCCATGACATTTGGGATGACTAGCATAACACCTCCACACACACCGGATTTCGCAGGAAGACCGACCTTGAATGCAAATTGTCCAGAAAAATCATACATTCCACAGGAATGCATCAGAGATAGGACATCCCGCACATTCTCCGACTGGAGTACTTTTTCCTCCGTTAGTGGACATATACCACCATTAGCTAGGGTCGCACCCATGATTGAAAGTGATTCACAAGTGGCTTCCATTGAGCAGCATTGGAAATAGAAATCCATACATTCTCGCAGGTTAGTTTTATCCGGATAGCACTTATGCTCACGCATATAGAAACCAAGTGCATAATTACGGTCTGCCGCTTCTCTTTCGGATAGGAATACTGCATTGTTGAATCCTAGCGGTTCGTTACCAGCCATTCGACTAAACCAATTCTGGGTATAGTCAAACTTCTCTGCGAGTGTCATCTCTGGATGCACTAATGTTTTCAACAGCGAACAGGTAAGAATGGATCCAGCATTGATCATGGGATTGTGAGGTTTCTTATTGTAATCTAAAACTAATTCGTTGAAATTCCGACCACTCGGCTCCTGTCCAACGTACTGATGAACTACATCCGATCCTAGCTTTTCGAGTGCAATAGCATACGTTAAAGGTTTGCTACAACTTTGTAATGTGAATGGAACGTTAGAATCTCCAATCGAGAACCGTTGACCGTCAATTGTACATACGCTCACACCCCAGAAATCTGGATTTACTCGTGCCAATTGAGGTATGTAGCTGGCTACCTTTCCATCGGTATTGCTCTTACATTTCCAATAGATTTCTTCAATATCTTTTGTAAAACCCTGAAAGTCGGGAATGACGAACTGATGCCGGAAAGCACGTGCAATTAGTACAATGTTCGGAGCGACTACCGCCTTGAATGTTTCTGCGTTGAGATTTTGCGTCAATGGGGATCCACCGTCATAGTTGTTCAGCTTGTGTACTTTCTTTAGGTTCTCCATCATCTCACTGATGCGTGGATCGTTTCTACGGATACCTGTTGTACGGAGAGCCTGTGGATGGTTAGAAATGGATTAGTTTGTGGTTTTGGTTACAGATTAATAATAAAAGCAAAAGCATACCGCCAGGAACTTTCCGATGTTGAGCAGACCAGTGGTTTCATTTTTGAACATGTCAAAGAGTAAATCCTCTGCATGCTTCTTATCAGAATCCCGTTGTCTGAAAGGAGGTAAACATACGCGTTACTGAGATGGGACAGTAGTTAAATGATCTCTTATGGATAAATAGAAATTATAAAAAGCTCAACATAATTGTGAAGGAGACAAGGTGGACCTGCGCAAAATACTCACATCAAGACCATTGACAAATGTCTCCTACATTGAAAGCTTGGTTTTTAAATAGACAAAAATAATTGGTAACGATCAATAATTATTGAGCTTCTCGTACTAAAAATATAATAACAAAACCAAATAAAGCTACATATTTGTATAGCTGGGAGATTAATCTAAACCGAATCAGAGATATTATTAAATTAGAAACTGACATAGAACAAAAAATGTTTTTGGAAATTATGAAACCATTAGATGGTATTAATGGTATTTTGAACTAAAAAAATCAGCGAATTCCGTGAAAAATCTACCTTTGTATTATTGGGAAGAAGAGCCAACCCTCTCTTCGCGAATTATTAGACAAGACACTCGCCTCAACTAAGACTCGAAAAACTAAATGTTATGAAGTGGGTTGTTAATAGAATACACATAAGTACAAGTGATTTTTTCCATATAATTCCACTTAGTATTTTGTATCCATGACCTTCCGTGACAGATTTTCGCTCCACAGACTCAAACGGTCTCAAATCGGATTCTTATTCTCCCAAAATTTTAACTATGGTTGTTTACCGGACATTTCGGTACTGGTAGTATGTTTGTTTAAAACCCAAAATTAAAAAGCCAAATGTGATTTAAAGTGAGTGAGAGTGATCAATAAAGTAAAATATGTCACTTTCTAAATCAGATTTTTGTTCTATATCATGATTTTGGGAGGTATTCACAGTTCTTGGAGAAAAATAAAAGTTATTGTAACTTATCAGATTTAACAGAACCGTAAAACGTGATGAAGTTGATCATTGAGATGGAGTTCAATTGTCGTTTTCAACAATCTTTTTTCATGATATTGTTGTAAGATAATTTGTTTAGTATTTCATTAAATAGTTTAAAATATTACTTTTGCAACGTTCCCCCTAACAAACGATGCACTCTCTAAATGTCCAATTTTCTGCAAGTGATAAAATATGTTCCTAAACATCCTATCAGAATCAGCATTTATTCTGGTGCTGTGTTCGGTGAAATTACTTATTTTACTCAACTTTGGGTCGCTAAATCCGAATCTGAAATCAGATTTTGTTAAAATGACCGATTACCTAGCATACAAATGATTTTATGTGTAAAACTTATGTTAATTTCCTACATTTAGGCGTATTTTTAACTATTTTGCTACAGAATATCCAGTTTTTTTTTTCGAAAACAACAACTTTTTTTTATTTAAACGCCAGATTTTTCTTCAGCGAGTAAAGGTTTGAGGGTATTTGTTTGTGTGCCAAACATATTGTTGGAAAAATATTCAGATTTATCGGTATAAAGTGACCAGGGGGAAGCGTTTTACGGTACCAAAAATAATGCCTTCAGGAATGGATTCTACCGTTTTATCAATCCAGGGAAGATCAGGTCAGATTTTACCAGCGGTCACTATACCTGGTTGGTTCTATGGTTCCAAGGCAACAAAGTGATCAAACACATCAACCCACCCAATTGTCCTCAAACAATACGCCCAATCACAAAATTTATGGCTATCGTCAAGTAGAAACTATTTTATGGGAGTTACCATATTTTAATCCATCGTAATACAGTAGTAGTTGAGTACACCGTATTCACTGCTACGACACCATGATTCTAAGATTCTAAAATTCCACATTCCTTTGACTCATATTAATCGTAATTCATCAATCAACTCGTTAAAAACTCTCTACGGTTGGACTGACTAAGAACCACCAAATTCATTCTGATCACACTATCATTGGAACATTTAGTGAAATCCGTAAACTGTAAACACTACGTCCGCTTCCTGTCAAACACATAGAATTTTTTGCATAGCAAAGCTTGGGGAAATTTTCTTTTCAAAGAATTATGTATTACTCTGATTTTATAGCTCTGAGGCTGTGTTCCATTTGGTGAATTTTCACTTAAATTTGACAGATGGAAAATTTCCAAATAAACCTGCTATTCCAGCAGACTTATTTCTGACAGACAAGGAATCAACTTTGACAGACGCTTCCTCGAAAATCGGCCGATCAACAACAGAGGGATTTTCGAACATCTTAATTTATTTTCGAAGTGTCAAATTTAAGTGAAAATTTTGCAAATGGAACACAGCCTGAGAAGCCCCAGTTTTTTTGAAAACTGAGTAATATTTCCGTGAGAGACAAAGAGATAATAATACAAATTAACTCAGTCACTTGGTAAGATTGAATGGCCGTGTATACCAGATAGAAAATTGTTGTAATCAACAAATTTGTGATTTGATATAACTATCTACTTCATCTCACTGTAGGTCACTGCTTTCACTGCCCGTTCATTATTGCTCAACCATATCTGTTGTTGATTGAATGAGCTTTGATTATATACAACGAACATTTTGATTGAAAACTACTTGCTTCGTCAGCAGAGAAGGTTTTCGAAACATGTAAAACATAGCTTCTCCTTATCTCAGTACACACGTTTTCACACGCATTGGTTCAGAGCGTGTAAAATTGTCAACTTCACTACCTTATGAAATTGGCCAGCAACTTCACGAATGCTTCACGTTGCTTCGGATGAACGCCATTGATCTGTTCACTATCTTCGTGATTCAAATGCTCATCGTTTTCTATCGCTCCGACGCTTTCGTTCTTCATTGTAACTTTTAACACCGATTAGTATCCGTTACTGAATCCAAACGAACTGGACCATCCGGGCTCTTGGAGATATGATTTTATATAGAAGATCCGATCGATCGCTATCTAGTAACAGCAATGTTTGGAAAACTAATTAACATTATACATGTTGATCTGACGTATATGGATATCAATATGTTCAATCGTCAACGCAACAAAGATGTGAGAAAAAGTTTATTGGAAATTTGCAAACCACCCACCTCTCCACGTCAAAAACGTCAAACATGCGCTAATGGATAGTATAATGCTTAATTTCATTTCGATTCTTTTGATAAAGTGTTGATGGATAAAGTTGTTTACAAAATTCTTAATCCATCCTACAGAGCACCCGACGATGATCATGCAATCTATTTGAGAAACAGAAGATATGATTTTAATTTTAGAATGTACCTTCCACTAAATCATGTCTCAAGTGAATGTCGTAAAAACACGTCATAGGCATGTATACACATGAATAACGTCTCGTGATACATTCTAGATGAATCGGCGATAAGCGCGAATATCCAAAAGATATCTGTTTATTGTAGCTAATTCATAGTAGCGATAAGATAAGAGTTATCCGAAAGCGTTTGCTTACATAACATTTTCCGGTCGCATTAGTAGTAAGTTGGTCGCATAATATTGAAGAATCAGTCAAACGTGGCTGATAGGCCCGCAGGAATCGCTGATCATGTGTAGTCAGTTTACACGACACGCAAGGCAATGAATTTCAAAATTAGTTATCACACCTTTTAGGTGATTCATGTAACACGCTTGGACGCATTTTTTTCCTATTAAATAGCACGTGCTAATCTTATAAATACTAATCTTATGAATAATACTCACTCAGGTATGATGGCGCCTTGGTTAGCATAATCTTTGTAAAATGCCGCTCGTTTGCTGTAGATTTTATTTGGTAAAACAGATACTTGAATCTGAAACGGAAAAAATGCATGCATAGATATGCATGTTATAGAAAATCTTCTTAATTCGGTATAACAGAAGTATAACCATTCATCTTTGGTATCGACCCATTTCAAGAGTTCTTTAGCACGACTTTTCGACTTTTTTTTTAAATTTGCTGTGCTGTTATTATTTTAAATTGAGGTTTATGTTACACAAAGCTTATAAAACAAGTTTTAAATCATCCGAGTAATATCAATATATTTATATTCACGTTAATTAATATCAAAAAAATTATATTAATGAAAAAAAAACTATTTTTAGGCAGCGTTTTGTCACGTGGCAAAATATTTTACTTCTAGTAGCATTGATTCATTAAAGACTGTAGTCGAAAAAAAAATGCAACAAACAAAAATGATCCCCAAAATTTCATTTTAGGTCGGATATTTTCGAAACTCTCAGGGAATAAATAAACACATATTAGCTATGTTTTTGCAAAGTTGGTTTATTCAACCTCCTCTCCTAGGCTAAATGCCCGCACCTTGGACTTAACGCTACCCATAAAATTCTTTGCAACACTTACGCCATCTTTCTTGCACAGTTTCTTCCACACTTTCTTCAAACCCTTGTCGTTTTTGAAGACCTTCCCTGTCTTCCGGAGCTGGAATTTTGACGTAGGACTACGTCTTTGATTTCTATATGGGGGTACACTTTGTGAAAACCGAAAATGGAACATGTAACAAATTAAGAAAGATTTTGAACGTTAATAACTCAGCTGTCCCTGGTCCAATTTCAATAATTTTATCACCAATCGATCAGAAATATGGCTACGCATCGATAACAGTGCTTCCAAATGTTGATTTTCAAAAAGAAACTATTGAAAAACTGGTAAATGTCCAGCATTGTCCAAAAGCGTCGAATTAACTAACAAATCCACCAATTACCTACATGCATATGCTGCTTCCCCAGCACAGTCGTCAGAGAGTAGTAAGTAGACGAAACAAGTCGAAGTGGCATTCGCCTCCAATCCTCGGGCGCGTGCGAATAGGGAGGATGGAATTGCGTAATATTTTGCACACTCATCGCCATATTCAGAACCACACGCTCCCAACGACCACACAAAATGCTCTCCAGAATTGTAATCTTGTTACCAAACTTGGAAACAGGGGATACACTCAAAAAATATATCACATATGTAATGCATGAAATCCATGTGAATTTCACATAGCTTTCCAAAAAAAAGTGACGACAACCTAAAGAAATCGTTTATGGACTTTGTCGTTCAGTTTTTTTTTTCCAGGATTTTGTTTTTTAAATAAGGTAGAATTAAATAAAAAAGGTTTTTTTCCCATACATTTTTAACCGCTTTACTACCAATCCCCAGAGAGCCAAAACATTCAAATTTGAAAGAGAAAATTCACTCTCACGATCTCAATATCTCAACATTCCTTGTATTTTGATGACACTCTGTAACATTTGGTGGGCGAGGGAGGAATAACATTTAAAGTCCCTCCCATTTTGCATATTCTGCATAAAAAATACATAAAAATTCCCTCCCTTTTAACAAGAAAGCCTGCAAGAAAATACTATTTTTCAAAAATTTCTCGATAAAAACTGGACGATAATGAATGATTTCTTTTGACTTATTTTGACCATAATATGCATCCAAAGCGTTCCATCCACTTTTCCAAATTTCTAACTTACTATCAATGGAACAGCGCCATCAATGAGAAAAAATAGCCTCGACTTAATGGTAAAAACAATTTTTGTAGTACTTTAAAAATTCTACTCTAACTCTTTTCTTAAATGAACTTGGTGGCCCTGAAAAGGGCCGTTTTGTTACTTGGTTGTTGGTGATAATGATGCGTAGACGACATCCATGGCCAGGACTGTCTGCTCTTGGCGTGTTCAGTGACGGCATCACGGATCACATTTTCTCGGCACACCTTCAGCACACCTCGGGTTTCCTCGTACATTTGCCTCGGGTTTCCCCGTTGTTTGCCGTTGAACGGGTGCATCGCAACTAATGCGAACGCGCAGTTAGCTACCTGTTATATAGAAAACCAGCTCTGCCGGTACCATATTTTATCACTTCTCAATGGTTACGGTAAACATCGGTATCGGTGTCATCGTGTGATAACATCCAGGGCCTGCCATTCGTCGTCTGGCTCGACGTGGTGGTGTCAAGCTCATCTCCGGTCTGACGTACGAGGAAACCCGAGGTGTGCTGAAGGTGTGCCGAGAAAATGTGATCCGTGATGCCGTCACTTAATACGCAGCTGCCTACACGTCATCATCATCTTCCAAAGGCTTTAAACCTGTACTACCATCGGCCCTTTTCAGGGCCACCAACATTTTCCAAAAGAGTTAATTTTCTGAACATGTCCCAACTAAAATTCATATAAAAAGGTTCTTTTCAGGGCAATCATAGTCATACTAAAGAGTATAAACAGAGAGAACCCCGCTAAAATTCCTATTCCTACACAAAACACAAGCTCCTGCTGCAATTAACAAAAATATTTATTATATCATACCACGTAGTCCTACGTCATCATTGCGTACAACCCCATTGGTTTGTCCCTTGTAGTTTTTTTTCTATTGGGCGAAGTTCTGGCCAGTTTGGCGGATTTGCTTCCTTCGGCACAAAAACAACATCGTTGGCGTCGTACCACTCCATCACCGGTTTCAAGTAATGGCACGATGCCAGATCCGGCCAAAACAGAGTGTCACCTTCGTGGGACCGGAGGAAGGAAAGCAGGCGCTTCATGAGGCATTCTTCTTTATACCGGTCGTTTTGTACGGCTTGCTGAATTTGCCACACCCACAGATCGCCTGCCACACTAAGTACTTCTTGGTAAATTTGTCGACCTTCTTCCGACTTGCCGACGAAAAACTCCAGGCTGGGGATCTGTTTGGCGTCCGCTTTAATGTACATCTCGTCGTCCATTACGATGCATTTTGACTGTACTAATCACTCATGGTACAGTTTACTGGCGCGGGATTTGGCCACCGTATTCTGTTTATCGGTTCGGTTAGGCGCCTTCCTTATCTTGAAGACATGAAGTCCGGCCCACTTCATTGTCTGCCGAACGAACCAGACGGAAGAATTGACCTTCTTAGCCACGTCCCGAATCGAACGGTTCGGATTGCGCTTGAAGTAATCCCTCGCCTTTCTTGCGTTCACGGGGTCGGTCGTCCTCGCTTTTCGTCCGCTGCCAGTCAACTCACAAGTAACAACTTTGGTTTTATAAGGGTTCTGTAGACCATGATTTAGACTAGTAGAATGCTTTAAAATCGCAAAAAAAACATGAAATGTTCTTTAAGTTAATATCTTGTTAGTATTACTTCATGCATGAAGTTAACGATTTACATAGTTGAAGATGCTTAACGTCAAATATTGTATACGATTGATGAGGAGATGAAAATATAGAAATGATAGTTCCGATAGAGTAAAGCAGTGTGAAAATTGTATATAGAGAGTAGAAAGCGAGCATAGGTACATTTTGAGGAAGGCCTGAATCGGGTTCATCATCTCCTTTATCAAACTCCCCTATTGGGGAGGGATGGTGAGAGGTATCTCCCCCGCCACCACTTGCAAAAGAGATGATCACCGATTTGATCACGCATCTTCGATGTGCGGAAACAGTTCATCGATTGTTTCACACTCAAGTCGTCATCTGACGTAAGCATCTAGTCGATAGGTTTGGAAATTACAGCTATTGTTGCCTCTACTGCTACACTGCCGTCTCGCTACATGTTTTTAGACTCTCTGAGAGAGGCAACACGTGGTTATTCAACAGTTAATCGTGGCAATTTTGAATTAAACCGTTGGAAGCTTGACCTCAGACCTTAAGTGTTCATGGGGTTATCAGCACCTTCTAAGATTCCGTTGAATGGTTGTAAAGACTTTGTTTACTAAGCAACTTTGCATACTTATTTCCCTTGAACAAAATTTGAACCACCGTTTGAAAGAAGCAGAACTTTTTTTTGCAAAAAGATGTAACTGAAAACTAGCAATATTTTAAATATTTTTTATCAAAAATTGAATGTATAAAGAATAATGTAACATTGCATAAAAAATAAAAATAAAAATTACATTTTTTCAATAAACAGTTGGATTTGTGATCCAGATTCATCGGAAAGTGTTTTAACCACCAGAAAATCTGGAAATCTTAATGTGTATTGCGTGCTGCATATTCCCTGTATCATGGATTTCGTATAATGTCTCTGCTTTCTGGCCCTTCATACAACGGAATGGGGACGATTATAGGGATGCATCGAATTATCTTGCCATTATGAAGAACCGTGCGTCATGGCAAGTCCTGCACTGGTGGTGGATTCTTATTACTTACATACGTATTCATCGGAAAATGTTTCGGCTACTTCTCCGAAAACAGTTGACCCATTCCGAAAATATTCAAAACCGTTCTATGGGACCATAGAGTTAACTCTAAGACCAGAAGGTTCCGAAGAAATGTGCTCAACTTTTTGGCTCAGCTCTGGTACTATCTTCGGTTCCAAGCTAATCGATGCACCCCTCGAAACATAGGAGAATCCACGAACCCCTCATTTTATCTGTCAAACTTTCATAGCGAATCAAAACAAACATAGTTTAGTACTAGAATTTCGACTAGAATGGGGTACGTTAATCGATTTGCTTGGGACCAATAGGCTAGTCAAGCAGTGAGCCAATTTAAAATCGTTAGTTTCCTCCGGTTAATGGTACCACCACAGACAAACAGACGTAACTCTTTGAAAAACTTGTTCTTGAAAACATAGTATCTCAAAACATATAACCTCAGTAACGACATCTATCTGGCTTCTCGCGGGAAACAAGCTTGCTCGCTAACTCGTAAACAATATTGCATAAAATTTCTATAGAATATATAGAAACGTCAAAGTAATATCTAAATCAACCGTTAAATGCATGAACGAAGACACACAATGAAGAGTTACGTCTGTTTGTCTGTGGTACCACCTTTCATTAAGATTTTGTTGAGCCCAATTCGGGGTAGTGATTGACGAATCGCACGACTCTTGTAATTCCTCATTCCTACACTGAAAAAAACGATAGTATGCTCATCTTAAACAATCTTTTTATATTTTAAAACGTGTTTTTTTCAGCTAGAGATATTTTTATGCTATATTTTTTTTTATAAAAGCTCATACAATTTTCTTCAAATCGTTCTTTGGCAGCATTTTTGGATTTTTTTTTTTCTAGAAAAGTTGAAAAAAAAGTTCTTTCCTTACCAAATTGTGCTCAAGACTTTTTTAACAAAATAAGTAAGGGAAATGGATGTAATGTAGGCCTGATTTGGGCCCATACATAAATTCAGCAATCGACTAAATTTTCAAAAGCGACCAAAAATATCCATTAGTACCATCCCAATGACGCGTTTATCTAGATAAAATTGATAAATAGCAGATTTTAGCGATCCATAGGCCAACATTAGAGCCATGTAAAGTTGCTTAAATAGACGAAATCTTTACATCCACAAAGTTGTATTGAAACCTGAGAGTGTGCTGCCGACCATTTGTCGAGTTGGCGTGAAATTCATTAGTTGAAACGTACACAGGTACGTCGTGTTGACCGTTTCTCAAAACAAAATCAATCCCACATGCAATCGTACACTCAAGCGTACACCCGTTCGATTCGGAAATAAGTAGATCAAATTAGTGCCTTATAGTTGATTAGCTATCTCATTCTATCCGTTTTGAGGTTTTCTTTTTATTATAGAATCGATTATTTAGCTAAGAAGCCGATCAATAATAACATCCTATTCTGAAAGGCTGATAGGAGTCCTACAACCTATGACACTATGTTTATTAGGGTTCCAATGAATTTATGGAAAAAAGTGAACCTCTAATTTCCAAAATCGACCATAACAAAATGTTTATTGTCTCGAAAAAAGTCCATATGCAAAATTTAAGCTCAATGACATGATTTAGGGGTGGCGCAAAATCGTCACAGTTTGAGTTTTTTGGAAACCCATGAAATTTTGGAACATTAATGAATTGGTTTCTAAAACTACTCACAACTTTCTCCAAATTATTTGTATCTGATTTTAAATCATCACTAGCATATAATACGGGATGCTTCTCTAGGGTGTACAATTAGTTTTCATTATTCAAATCTACATTTTTCATTTATTCATGCATTTAGTGATCTTTAAGATTTAAATATTAAAAGACTACATTTTAATGTTAAAATCTTAAAGATCAGTGAATACATCTAAGTCGAGGATTTGTAGTCAGAGTCCGCAGGAATTTATTGAACTGAAGAGTCTGAGTTGATGCTAGAAGCTAAATAAGAAGATTCCCAACAAATATTAAACATTGAATAAAAGTTTGTTCAAGAAAAAATAAGCATCATCAGCTTATTAATTGAGTTGAATATAGTTTGAAAACAATGTTCCTCTAAACTCTTCATTTTATGTTGTTAAACCATTCAAGGCATTTCAACTTCATTTTTGCTGGAGCAATCAATTATGCTTGTTAATTATTCCAAATAAATTGACGTTGCAGTTGCATAATACAATTACTTTATTGTATATTATCTGATATACTGAGATCTTCAATCGATAATTTGTTTGAAGAATAATGACTTTAAAAAAACAGGTGTTCTGAGTAGATATGATGTTGAATTTACTTTCAACCCATGATTATTTGATTACTGCAAATTTTATGGCATCGAATCTTCAAAAGCTTTTCAATGTCTAAAAATAACAACAAAAACATCCATTTGGAACCAATATTACGTCCGGTATCTAAATTCAATTTCCAAAAATTCACAATTTTGGAATTACTCTTAGTCTTCCAATGAAATTTATTATACACAAAACCCAAGATCTGCAAATCCTCTACCCTTTCCAAAGATCCTGATGATTTTTTAAAGTCTGGAAGCATGGAGACTCTCAAAATTTTTAAAATTGTCTCTTGCCCTAGATTTTGCAAATTTTTGCATGTCAACAATTTATTTTTTTCGATATCTTGGATCCTCAACTTTATTAAAAGTCAAGAACCTTGACAATTGATCATATATTGTAAATTACATATATATTACATCATTAATCAGTTAATTCCACATAAAGTTGATCGATGTTACAAAACCATTCGTGCACCTTACTGACTACCATAACCATTACCATTAAAGTTCTCAAACCATAAGTTAAAAGGTTCTAATATAGTTCTCTTTCCGAAAACGTATGGAGAAAACAAGAATTTGGAACGGTAATGGTTCTTAACAACCCATTATTTGTAAGGTCCAGTTCCAAAAAACCATAATACATAAGGTTGAAACTTTATCATTAAACGTTCATGTAAAGTTCCATAACCATTTCAGTTAAAGTTTAGCAGGGATTATAAACAATTTTTAACCATTTTAGGTAAGGTCAATTTATGGTTCGCGTTTATGCGGGATATTCACAACGAGTTTTCTTTATCGATTGTGAATATTTATTACGCACGATTGTTTCCCTATTTCCAATGATTATCACTACTTGATCTTCAAAACTTTGTGTATTATTCACCAAGATCCAGATTCTACCAGCTGTTCGTGTTTTTCAAAGAACTCAACTGATTGATTGGTACACATGTTCAAAGTGTTAGTTACAATAGCTCTCATCTAAATTACCAACCGTGAATGGAAAATCCCCGCTTTTTCAGAAAGATTCGAAACAACCTATTCCTAGTATTTCCTCCAGAACTTCAATTTTACTAAATCACTGTTATTATCGGTTTTCCTTAATACATCAGTCACTAAGTTCTCATGATCGGTTATTTCAAACCACTATTCGTTACTGAACAAATAGAATCAAAACTGGAATAGACGTGGTCAAATAAAGTTCTAATGTGCCTGGAAATACGCGTATATTAATCATCAACGCTGGTCACTAGAATTGAGAGAATAATATGAAACACCATAATTCCCCACGTACAACCCCGGTGGAAACTAACGATTTAAAATTGGCTCACTACTTGAGTATCCTATTGGTCCCATTCTAGTCGAAATTCTAGTACTACACTATGTTTGTTTTGATTCGCTATGAAAGTTTGACATATAAAATGAGGGGTTCGTGGATTTTCCTATGTTTCGAGGGGTGCATCGATTAGCTAAGGACCGAAGCTGAGCTGAGCTTAGGATCAGAGCTGAGCCAAAAAGTTGAGCACGTTTCTTCAGGACCTTCTAGTCTTAGTGTTACCTCTATGGTACTATGCCGATCAAATGCTTAAATTTCTAGAATATGAGTTTCTACTAATAAAATTAAACTTTGAGGAAGCATTGGCATTCCAATATGATGCCTCTGAACAACAGTTTAAAGTGTGTACTGCATTCCAGTTGACAAGCGGTGTATCCACTACGTTAACGTGAAATGTACATATTTTCGAGATAGCAAGTTTCTTAAATAAATAGATTCAATTTGTTAACACATGCATTTCGAACGATACAGCTATAAAAGTCAGATACATTTTTTTATGAGAAAAGTTCACACTTACCACACTAGAGTCATGAATATTTCGACGTTGACCATCGCAGAGATTCGCAGTAGTTAGATTTTCCCACAAATGTCCTTGATTATACCTTTCCTGTGGGAACATTCCCCACTGAGCATGATAAGATTGATTCCGATTGGCAATAGCGAGGGTGGAGTAATTATTGTTGCACTGATTTATCGTCGCCGAAGTTCGCACACCAGTTTGATAGTTTTGTGCGAAAAATTGCACCGACGTGGTACATCTGCTTCTAAGATGATGCATTTTCAACGGTAAGTGTTAGGTAAAATAAACTCTTACACGACGTATCCTGCAGATCAGCTGAGGTAAATGTTACTGCACTTCGCGGAGGGTTCTAGTTGCGATAGTAAAAATCGATTTTTTTTTCCTGCTTCAGACTTGACTTCTCTATAGTAATTTGTTAACCGATTTTTGCTTCAATCTGAATGAAATCACTACTTCAATTACGGGAATTTAATTCGATAAATGATTGGATAACGAGTTGAAAGGAGGAAGATAAAAATCTCGTGTGTCTACTACTCTCTGGCTGATAAGAACACTTCAATGTAAGTCAAGAATGGCACTTCGCACTTGCCAGGATATACCAAACGCCCACTGCCTTGTAGTTTACGGAGTGACTGCGTTGGTGCTATATTTTCCCCTATTTTCCTTACCAATGTCGTTTCGGCTTTCGGCATGAGAGCGAGAGATTGAGTTTGAGATGTTTACTGCGTGAGCGCGCGTGTTCACCAGTCACTCGATTGTTTCAAACTGTACTGCCGTTGTGGTTCATTTGTTCGCGGCAGAAATAAAGCGAATAGAAGTTATTTATTTAGATAACGAAATACCCTACCGAAACAAATGTGGTGATTCAACAGCATGTTTGTCTATGATATAAATGTACGCACTTTTGTTTACGTTTCTACTCCTCCTGGTTCTGGTAGGAGCGTAAACAGTAATGATAATCCGTAAATCACGAAAACATTTTACTCTCTGAGCGCTCTTTCTGTCTCTCTATCTCTCTCTACTGATATGATGTGAGCAAATCCATGCCTACAGTTTTCCACGTGGGTGAGAGGCAATGTGATGATACATCACATTGGGTGAGAGCACAAACAGAAGGGAAACTTCGGTTCAGAAAGTGGCTCCACTATTCATTGGCGAACACTAGCGCACCAAGCGGTAGAAGGCATCTTCTGCCTGCAGTTAAGATAGTGTGAGTGCGCATAGAAAGCCCGTGTGGTTGAGCAGAAAAAACGTACCACATCGTTTTCGTTTTTGCAGTGTAGCTACACCGGTGCTACACTGCCGTACACCGGAATAATGTAGGGTGTAGATATACACACTTATTTTTTTTCGCCGAGATTCCAACAGCCGAGTAGTTCTGCAATTATTTTTGCTGAGATTCAGTAAAACAATTGCCGAGACTCAGCTAACAAATAACATTTTGCTGAGATATCAGCTAACAAACAGATATTTTGCAGAGATATCAGCAAAAGTAAATGCCGAGGTAATCGACTGTTGGACATTTTATCGAGCTAGATTAAGTGTGTATATACGTATGAAAAACGTAAAATTTACGTGAAAAACTAGATGGAAAAATCTATGTATGTTTTCATGTAACATCTAAGTGAACAATTTTCTGAGTGAACGCTTACACGGTAACTGCACAAAAAATATTTTTAGACCTTTTTGACGTTTAAGGTTAATTCCGTCCTGAGCGATATTTCACGCGCGGGGCAAGATTTTGCGAAGGTACGAGAGGGAGAGAAGTAATAGTTGTCTCTCTCATTCCAACGCAAAATTTGCTCCGCTTCGCTAATGCACGCTAAGATTTGAATACACCTTTAATCGTCTTTCTCTATCTAGCACACATGGATGAATGGACGGTTTGTTTTCCCACTAATCTGTTTCCTTCTTACTTGCACTCGTTCGATTTAAATAAGGTAGATAGAGGTAATTCTAAGACTAGAAGGTCCCGAAATAACGTGCTCAACTTTTTGGCTCAGCTCTGATACTCTCTTCGGTCCCAAGCTAATCGATTCACCCCTCGAAACATAGGAAAATCCACTAACCCCTCATTTTATCTGTCAAACTTTCATAGCTAGTCAAAACAAACATTGTGTAGTAGTAGAATTTCTACTAGAATGGGGTACGTTAATCGTTTGCTTGGGACCAATAGGCTAGTCAAGTAGTGAGCCAATGTAAAATCGTTAGTTTCGTATTGATTGTTGGTAGTCCTGCCGGCGAAAACCGGAGGAATACTTTCGACGAAGCACATCACGGGTGAGATGATACTTACCTTACCAATCAGGCTAAGGTCTTGTTGTCCATCTTGCCCGCTGCGCGCCTCTTTTTCTTGTTGGGTCGCTTTCTAGAACCATTTTCACTAGGTCGTCGTGCGACATTCTTACGACGTGCCCAGCCCACCAATTTTGGCAATGTGGACGATGGATGGTTCTCCCAGCAGCTGGTGCAATTCGTGGTTCATTTGCCTCCTCCACGTTCCGTCATCCATCTGCACGCATAGATAGCAACAATCAATACGAAACTAACGATTATAAATTGGCTCACTACTTGACTAGCCTATTGGTCCCAAGTAAACGATTAACGTACCCTATTCTAGTCGAAATTCTACTACTACACTATGTTTGTTTTGATTCGCTATGAAAGTTTGACAGATAAAATGAGGGGTTAGTGAATTTTCCTATGTTTCGAGGGGTGAATCGATTAGCTTGGTACCGAAGAGAGTACCAGAGCTGAGCCAAAAAGTTGAGCACGTTTCTTCGGGACCTACTAGTCTTAGAGTTACCTTTATGTAGATAGTACGCATGAGTATGAGCATGAGTAAGTAGCACACTCGTAGCACACATTGGTTTATAACTTGTACTAAATATATATAAACGAGATTTGACTAGGTACCCCTCGGTACCCAACGCTCAAATTTTCAGGAGTACTATTTTATAAGGTGATCTTCCAAATACAATCAGTTTTCGACTACATCAGGGCCCGCCTACCCTATTTTCGAGCCATTGAATATGACGTCACAAAAACGCATGATGGGGTACATATAACATTGACTATTTCGACTCGAGATTTGACTAGATACCCCTGGAAACCCAGCACTGAACTTTTCAGGAGCACTATTTTATAATGTAATCTTCGAAATTCAATCGGTTTTAATCCCTGCCAGGGGTCGCCTCCCAACTTTTCGGGCCGTTCAATATGGCGTCACAAAACCGTCCGATCTTCTTCTTCTTATTCGCATTTCAAGCTTATTGCATACGCATATTAGCTTATTGCGTGCTCTCAACTTAGTGTTCTAGTGCTTCCACAGTTATTAATTGAGAGTTTTCGATGCCTGTACCATTTTTGCATTGGTATAATTGTGCGGCAAGTCCAATCATACTTCTATGCCCAGGGAAGTCGAGAAATTTTCCAACCCGAAAAATTCCTAGACCGGACCGGGAATTGAACCCAGCCACCTCCAGCATGGTCTTGCTTTGTAGCTGCGCCTTTACCGACTGAGCTAAGGGAGGCCCTGTATATGGGCTGTATATAATATTGACATTTTCGAATCGAGATTTGGCTAGGTACCCCTCAGTACCCAACGCTGAAATTTTCAGAAGTACTGTTTTATAAGGTAATCTTCAAAATACAATCAGTTTAAGACCCCGCCAGGGCCCGCCCACCCTCTTTTCGAGCCATTGAATATGACGTCACAAAAACGCTTGATGGGCTGTATATCACATTGATTTCAATGAAAAGCATTGGTGTATTCAGCAAAGTTGTATATTTTAATGATGCCAACAATTTCTTAGAACATGATAAATTGATCAAATTTGAAAATAGCACTAATTAACACAAAAAACCAATATTAAGGTAGTCTTAAAAGAAAATCTATTATAGCTCTACAGAGTTATGATGTAGAAATTTGATGTCTTTAGCAAATGTTCATAAAATCAACTGCTCTACAATTTTGTCCAAGACATGGAAACATTATCTCGTAACTGGAAAAAGCTAGAATTTGGATGTATAATACTAGCTTAAAGATTATTCGGGTGTGTAATTTAAAAGATGCGGGATATAATTTTGAGCAACTTCTCCCAAGACACCCATACACGTCTCTAAAACGTAGAAAAAGGGTAGAAAATATTTTTGACCGTCTTTATTCATATTCGTGCCACTGTGCGAGGGGGGGGGGGTAAATTTCTCCTCGATTTAGCGTGACATAATTAATGCATATTGGAATTTCTTATGAAATTTATCTTAGAATGAAAATGCTGGTTATGATTTATATGCAATGCATATGATATGACTCCCATAATATGGTCGTCAGATAATATCTCATTGGTGAATACACTGACCAACTTGTCGGAAAAGGCGGCATATATCCTGAGCGCTAGCAGCAACTTCTCCGTTGAACTCCATAGACGATGGGAGGCTGGACTCCCTGCGTTGCTCGTTCACGTAGTTCCAAAAGGATTTCGAGTGTAGCTTAAGTTTGCACTGGATGCCTCGTTGGAAACTCGAAAAGCATTCACGACTGACTCACTGGTACAAGTGATTCAACCTCACATAATGAAGTTCCAGAGGAAGCGTGCGATACTTCGTAAATCTTTCGCTCACTTGCAATATATTTTCAGAATTTTGGAATCATTAGATGCTATACTGATATTTTGTACATGTTGGATTCAAAAAGAAGTTGAAAGGCAAGTGTTTGACACATAAAACCTGTCAAAATTGCTTGCAGATAGTCACAATCAGCGATTTTACGACTCGTGAGCGCTCACTCTTCTTGTATCTAACAAGTTCAAATTTGCATCATAACATATCAAGAGCAAATTTTCATTACGTCGAAAGTAACAAAGGTAAACAAAGTCGAGCTATCAGTGTCAATCGATGCTCCTGCTATTACACTATATACTGTCCGAATATAGGATCACATCCCATTTTTAAATTTATTTACCAGTCAAATTGCTTTTTGACGTAATCACCTTCCGATCAAAATATTTTTCGATGTTATTAAAGTCACCCGATTTCTATGGAGATGCCGTTTGACAAGTAACGGCGCAGAGAAACCCGTGAAAAGTGTTCGTTCGTCGTTTCGCTTTCTCATTATTAAAGTGAATAAATCGAACTGTTGGTTGCTAAGATGATTTCGGTGGTCCTTGAATGATGAGGGCTGCACGTAAGGAGACGTAATTGATAATTCTCCCGAATAGTAGGTGCACAATGAGCCGAGGAAATTAATAGCCCTGTCCTGAGTGCTCACGAAGCAGAGGTTCAAACTACGATTATTTTCGTTAACTAGGGGAAATGGATATAATGTCGGCCTAAATGCTCCTAATTTGGGCCCACACATAAATTCAGCAATCGACTAAATTTTCACTTGCGACCAAAAATATCCATTAGTACCGTCCCAATGACGCGTTCATCTAGATAAAATTGATAAAAAGCAGATTTTTAGCGATGGGCCAAATCTTAGGTCCATAGACCCACATTAGAGCTATTTCCCCTACATGGTTAATTTTAGAAAGCGTCGCTGCACTGTAGTTATCGAGACGACCACTAGCTCCTGCGTGAAATGTAGAGTTATCAGGATCTGTATACAGGAATCCGCTATGAGATGGACTCCACGAAACGCCTGGCAGATTGAAGTCACCCAAAATGAATATTTCATCAACTGGAGTGGCACTTTCGATAACTGTGAAAACTGACCGACAGTGAATATCGATTAGTTCATTGTCCCGGACTCGATCAGGTGGAATGTATAGAGTGTGAAATAGAAAAAGTGTGCGATCACCCAGATTGATGGCTGTCCAAACCTATTACACATTTTTCAATGAATCGTTCTCGATGACCTTTGCCTCCAACACGCCACGGACGTGGCATGTGACTGAATTCAGTTTTAATTAATTTTTTTCTCGATTTTTTAAATAGTTTTTTTGCAGAACAAAAGCTACGCTAACCTAACAAATGATGAAACAAATATAAAACAAAATTTGTTTAATACATTTCTGGGCTTTTTCTGTGATGTTTTTTTTTTAACTTTAACATTGCCTTGAATGAGCGGAAATTGATACACTGATGTTAATTTTGTGGAAAATTTTCAGGTCTATAAACTGTAATTCCACTAAAGCCTAACAAGAAGAAGAATAAGAAGAATGCAAATGACACACTAGCGCCGCGTAGTGAGTTAATTCTTAAATGAAGAAATGTTAAATGAACTGCCCACCATCCAATGGACTTGTCCATCGCAATAGGGGAACAATGACAATAATTAAAATAAAGCAGAGATTAATGTTTGAACATATGCATTACATTTATTTAGGCAACAGTTTTAATCAAAGCTTACATCCTTCATTCTAAACAATAGTAGATCTTCTAGCTTTAATGTTCACTCTGTGCTATGATAAAGAACAAGTTCGACATCAGATGGAGATAATCTTCCTCGACAATCCTCACGTGCGACAAACCTGTATACTTGCATTCCTCCGGTTCGTATAAGATAGGTTCATCCTCGGGGCCTGCGTAGGCAAAAGTTTTATTACTTTCCAGGCCTTCGTCGAACATTACCCGCTTGACGGATACCGCATTGGGTGGTCTTAGAATGCCTCGAGGCATCGCCGGAGTAGACGAGGAAGCTTTATGCAGAGCGGGATCTACCTGTGAACTATGAGCAATTGGACTCAGCGGTGACGAGGCTGCTTGTTGTAGATGTTGCTTCAGCACTACATTCACTCGCATCGATTGACTGCGATCGGGTTTCTTCGGCAATGCTACTGGCACAGTTTTCACTGAATTTGTTACTCTGTTTTCGGTGTTGTCATCGTCTTCGTCATTCGCGTTATAGATTGGCACCGATCCATACTTTTTGCGCGTTAGGATTTCTTTCGAATCCTTCAGGATGCGTTTCTTTACAAAATCGTGGAAAATCAACAATTCTGTGCTCAGTTCTCGTTTAATGAGCTGTTTTTCACGCTGCGATAGATTGGTATCTTTTAGTGCGAGCAAGCTTTGGGATGCTAGCAGTGTCAGGACATATTCCAAACCGCTTATGCAGAGCTTCGAATCGAGATGTGTAAGAAGCTCGTTGGAAAGTGTGATAGCATTTGTCGATGTGAAACTGGATACCGATGTCATCGAGAGTGACTTGGCGAAAGGAGTACGAGAGCTTGACTGGCGAGTTGTACCATTATTCGCAGCCAGGGTAGATCTGTTCAGCTGAGCCAATGATGCGTTGGATAAGGACGGTATCGCATCGACACAGTCTGTTTCTCCGGCGGGAAGTTGATTTAGTGGAGTATCTTGAAACGAATAGTGTTGCTGAAATTGGAAGCGTTGAAACATTAGATTCTGAATAATGACAACAGCATAGAATGGAACTTACCACATTCAAAACTTTTGTGAACATGCAAACGGCTCTTAGGACAGTTCCAAAACTGAGTTGTGAGTAATTATCTGCGTTCATCTTCGGAACTCCAAATTGTATTTCTATTAGTGGATACCATCGACCAGGGTAGAAGTCAACATCACAAAGCAGATTCAACAGATTTGGGCTGAACCTTAAGAGACACTTGGCACTGAGAGTGATAATCCCAATAACATTGTTCATAGCAGTTACGAGTTCATCGGAAGTATCGACAGCATTCGGATCGTCCTGATCGGTGCAGAGTTCTGCAGAAGGTCCTTCCGTAAGTCGTTTCAGAATTTTCGGTCGATAGAGCAGGGCAACGCTATGATCCATGAGGACTTGCACGCATCTCTGAAGAAAGCAAATTTAAGTCTTGATTTAGAGTACCAGATAAATGTTTAAATAGAAAAACTTACCATCAGATTGATCAAACTTTGTCCATGGTCCAGTCGCCATTCCCTCTCGTAGTATACCAGTTCACCCAGCAATTCGAGTGTCCCTTTGATCAGCTCCACTGCCTTGTCTTCCATTGACTGTTTGGCCAACAGCAGCGAATCTATGAGGTATTCTTCGTGAATTCCAGCAAAGAATAACGCATCCTTCAGAAAACGATACTTGTGTTGGGCCAGCAGCACTCGGACCAATTCTATCCCTCGAGTGTAAATTGGCCACCAATCTTGAGACTTCCATTTGTTTTCACCTTCCTAAAAATGAGGATGTAATTACGTTGCTATCATGTAGATACGTGAATAGTTTCAAAATTAACTCACATTTACCATCGTGTTTGGCTTCTTTTGTAATAGTTCCTTCGGTGGCAGTAGTTTCAGCCAAAGATAATCTCCTATCTCACAGTGTAGCATTTCGCTCGAACATCTACTCTTGGCCAACACAACGAGGAGCTCTAAAATTTCTTCGGTTATCTTCCGTTTGGAATACAATGGCAACAAAACGTTCGTGACACTGATCAACCGGAGAAAAACTTTATTTCGAATAAACCAGCACTGCCACCGTGAAGCCGGATTTTCGTTTTCTTCATAAACGAGTATTAATTTCTTCAACAAGTTCAGAGCCAAGAGTAATGGTATTTGCCCTCGGCTGGTAGGTTTAACAGAGGATGATTTAATCTCAGCTTTCGTGGATGATTCCAGATCGTAAATTTCATGACACACGACATCCACAGAAGAACGTGTTATGCTCGAAATAATTACCGTATTTTCAATCAGTTGATCAGACTGGAGTTCCACTGCCTTAATAGCAATCGCCAGGACGGATTCCTTTGCTCTTGAGTGCAGTTCATTGTAATTAATGGCAAAAACGTTCAGCAAGCTTTGAATCTTGTGCAACACATCTTCATCCTGTTTGGAATCGTCGGTATATTTGTGTTCGTAGTCTGAAAGTACTATGAGGTATAATTCTGCAAGAATCACGAATGGGCGAAGATCCTCCGTATACTGCGCACGTTCCAGCAGCACATTGAGGCACTGATGCGCTAGGAATCGTTTGCTGCGATCCGGAAGATATATACCGGTGTCCTTTTTTTTTAGAAGTAGTACTACTAAATCTTTGAAGGACTGCAACCGACTGAGCCATTCCGGAGTTTCGTCGATTATTGCCGAGGTAAAAGAGACGCTATCATCGCATGCATCGCTACTGGTTCTAGGAAGTTCAAACACTGCACGGACCCACCGTGAGAAAACATCATAGTCGAGAAATTTCTCATAAACTTTCTTGAGATCTTCATCAATTTTTCTCGGGCTGTCAATTTTAAACAGTTCTATACCGAGAATGTTGAACAACTGACTGTAAGCTCTGATATTTTCACTAACATTCCCAAACAGTGGATTACACAAACTAGGCCAAAAGCTTTTCTTTTCCAGCAGTTCTTTACAGAGAATCTGCATGTTGTTCTTCCAAAGAGCATGGAACAAAGACATCATCCGAGACAAAAGAGGACTAGCCAATTTCTTCGGATCGCTGGAGATCGCTTCCAGATACTCCTCCATGTAGGTTGGTATTCCATCGCTTATGTTCTTCTTTTTACCCGGTTTCACCCCTAAGAAGAGCCTGTTATCTACGTTATCGTAGTGTATTTTGAAGAAAGCTTCCGTTAGACCTGGTTGTTTATGAATGCAGGCTTCAACGAACTCCAAGACTGCTATCTTCAGGTTGTCACTCTCGAGATCATCTCTTAGTCGTTGAAGAAAAATTAATCGAATTTGATCCGGTTCAATGTCCAAACAAGCAAGCAAAGACATCTTAAACTCGAGCGAGAAGCGTCTCAATAATCTACAAGACAGTATTGGCAGCCTTCTATTGAATATGTTATTCATATAACTCGTCACGACCGGAATAATACGTAGGGTATCTCTTTGCTTCGGTTGGGTATAAATGGCTGATTCCAAAGGTGTCAACAGTTTTTCATTATCAATTACGGTACGCTTGAGTCTCAAAATTTGCATCAGAATAGTCATCGATAGCTGTACCAACTGATTAATGCTTTGCTCTTGGGCCATCATCCAGCTGGTTTCGTTTTCCATTATCGACTGCAAGTAACCATTGCCTAAGGCGACAAACTTCAGCAGAGTGAGTCCGTTGTCCAAATCAAGCAAACTGTAAACGCAAACATTTTGCAGCACCGTTCTGGGATAGTCATTCTTCAGCGCTTCCGGACTCAGTTGAAGAATTTCAAACATATACTGCAAAATGAATACATAAACTTTCTGTCGTTCCAATTCGTTCTCGACCCGCCATGAGTGAGCAAGCGGAAATACTTCTCTCAACAGGAAAATCAATCCGGGCAGTTCTACTGCAAAAATGTTGCTCTTACCCAATTTGGTGTAGGTTTTCAAAAAGTTGAAGTATGCCATCAAAATACGATACTTTCCTACATTTTTCTCGCAATTCACCAGGTAATATCCTATCAAACTCGACTCGAAGCTAGTTCCGGTGGCGTAATCCTTGAAGTCCAAATTGGCATTATTTACCGTGGGTAGGATGTTCAAATTGATGACACGGGCGTATATTTCCTGTTCAAAAAGCGGTACTAGCGCAGCGCAAACATTTAAACATTCAGCCAACAATTCGATTGGTGGATTTTGAACCACTTTGAATTTGAGCAGAATGTCGAAGACCATTTCTGTTGGATGGACCATTTCCGAGCTGATTTCTTGTGGCTGATGGATACGTTTTACAGCAACAGCTAAGTAGCGTATACCTGTAGAAGGAATTTATACGCTGGTAAAAGATCAACCAATATATTAATACTAATTTACCTGCAGTAATCCGTTGAATCCGTTCGTCATTGAGCTGAGTGTAGGCCAGCGCATCCGACAGCATTTCGTTGATTTCGTGATGCAAAGCATCATAAAAATTCAACTTTGTCCGAAAGTGCACCATCGTATGCGTTCGTTTGTCAAGCACTACCGCACTGGTGCCTCGAGGAACTTTGAAACCAATTTTTCGAAAAGGTACATAATCGTGCGTAAGCACAAACTCGTCCTCGCTTGAACCCGAAGGACGCAATTCGTATTTGTCGGGGTCATACACTTCACTGTAAACTGGTAGACGCTCCAGCAACGCATGGACATACTTGTACGAGCTTGGTCCTGCTGAAGCCAAAGCGTGAGCAATCATTGCCAGGGGTTTGAAGTCCACTGGGAATTTTTCCAATGATGTATCGAATAACGATCGCGCAGGATTTGCTTCATTTTTGCAAAATTCAGTTGCAATAGACGGACTATGGAGCAGTTCGCTGAGCAAGTCGATGACTTTCGCAAGATCAGCAACGGATCCATCAGTGTCGAAAAGTTGACAAAGGAACCCAAGTTGATTGAAGATTGCTTTCCGCGTGATACGGCAAACAAGACTGTGATCCTTGAAGGTTCGATGTGTTACCAAAGCTTGAAGATACTCAAATACACCAAGCTGCATTGCTCTGGAACCAAACTTTCGATACCGAGTAGACAATTCGTCGTCTTCCATCTGACTTGGAATTCTAAAATTAAAAAGCATCCACACTAACAAAAGTGGTCCATGTTCCGGGAACTGATGCAATGAAAACAATTCACTATCAAGTGCTTTGATAACTTCTTCTGCCCAGACGATCTTGTCAGGTTTTTCGGTAAGATCTAATGCCTCGCACACAATCGCTAGTTCACTGAATGTAATTCTTTTCACCAAATCACTATGACTCTCGTTAGCGCTGTCCAAATACTGCTGTTGTCTGCCAAATGCGTGTCCTTTGAACAGTTTAAATAGACGGCTAAACTCATCCACGCTAATCCCATCGTAATGGATGATCATAAGAATTATGTGCAAAATTTCATTCATTTCGCGCAACTTCCGTTCTGATCTCAAGACCATCTTGGCATGATTGTTGAACATGTCACCCGGGATCAGCTTACCAGGCATATTATCGTTGATTAGATGCTCTAACTGTTTGATATATGCAGTCCTGAGTTGTGCCAATCCAATTTTATCGATAATGGTTTTGTACTCCTTGGAATACGGATGACTACCGGAATTGTAGAATTCCAGCAAATTTTTGACAATTTTCAAGAGTACCATCCTTTCCAAGCTGTAGAATGACCAGATATCGCTCAGTAGAGTCAACATTGAACTTTCCGCTGAGATGTAGTCTGCCAAAGCACTGGCTGGTCCACGATATTCGTTGACAAGGTAGAAACAGAGAATATTCCACGATTGTATAGCATCAATGTCCTGCGAGATAAATTTCTTGCAAGTTAATCAACCAATAAACTATTAATCTTTCCTCCCAAACTCACCAAATACTGATACAACTTGGTGGCAAAAGCAAGCAGCTTGTGCTGGTTGCGTTCCTTCATTACTTTCTTCAACTGCTCTTCGGAGGTCTTGTCACCGGCAGCTTTTTTATACATCAAAATGCCATCGGTTAATTGCTTCGAAACATCCGACAGCCGGTCCTGAACGACGGCGTTTGGTGTTTCGTAGTGAATTCCGGATACAAGCTGCCACAGCTTTTTCCACTGGCTGCAATCAGAGGTTATGTTGAGGTAAACAGAGGCCTTGTACCGAGGAAGAATTTCTATCAAAAATAATACTCACATAACATCTTCACTCGGATCACTCATCGTCGGGATTTGTGATGAACTATGTCAAGTTGCAATTAACGTTAGATTTAACATTAACACTCACAAAACCTTTCAAATTTAATGCACCAAATCGAAAACAAAATCTGAAACCGCTAAAAAACTGCCACTGCGGTACTGCTGCTAAACGAGCAGGAAAAAAAAGTCGAGCAAGAAATTTTTTTCGAGCTGCACTTAGCGCCACCTGTTTGTGAAAAAGATAATCATTAAAAGCTTTTGCAAGCTTTTTTCCTACTAGATTTTTTTATGAAATCGAGCCTACAGCAGGGTGGCCAGATCCTAAGCGAAGACGAAACAGCTATATGATCCAGTTTTTGATCCAGACGCATTTCCATTATCGATTGCTTCACCCGCGGATAAGTCGGTTCGGTTTTCAAGTGTACTATAATAATTATGTGCGAGAAATGCCTATCGGGATGTGTATTTTTATTTTTGGTAGTATCATTTTTAACAGGAATTAAAGATTGCGCACAGTACGCATCAAATAAATCGACGCGCAGTACAACTTCCTTTAGTGTGTCATACGCAAATTCAATCCAGAAATATATTACACGAAGTACACCAACGTTTTCTTACATGATGCTATCCGCAGATATCTTGAGCTAGGTAAAGATCGTACCGAAGTTGGAGAAACGATTGATTAATAATGCGTGTTACGAAGCTGCAGCTCTACTGAGAGCCACAATATTCTTGCTTCTCTAACCAAAACTCTCACTTATAGACGCAGCCTGGTACAACCGATAGCTTTCAGTTAAATTGATGTTGACAATTAAAAGCCTCTTGTGCTTGTTAAAATAAACAAGTTTTGGTATTACTGACCAGATAGATTTATAGAATACAATATCACATCCTATGAATATCCAACGAGGTCTAGTGTTCAGAATCATAAGGGCCTAACTGCGATGATCGATTCTCTTAATCGATTTTCTCTTTTTCACCAACCGACCGATAAAACATTTAAAAAAATTCAGAAAAGATTCTGGCTACCCTGCTGTATGCTTTCATCTCTGCTTTTATTCTTGTGTTTTCATTCCAGCTCAACCATTCATTTTCATTCAACAATTAATACGGTGTGCAAATCAAGTGGTGCAATTTTGAAAGAAGAAAGTGGTATTTTTACAAGTGATATTATCACATTTAAATCAAATCGTAAGTAATAACAATGAATTTTAGTAGTCCTTACAGTGGAGGATATTTAGCAACATATCCGCTGTATATCCCGGTATGTATTTCTCCCGTGCAGGTATGGGTCCCTCCCGCAGGCTACCTTCCTTATTTTCCCCCAACACCTGTTTTTCCAAACTCACTCACTCCAAACACACCAACAGTATACTCATCTGCCGTTTCGCTTCCGGGTTTTTGGGTTCCAGTATGGGGCCCGATGATTCCATACCCAGTGATGAACTTTTTTCAACCGCCTCATTTTGCCATGCAGAGTTCTACCGTCGAATTTAGTCAGACTGCACCAGATGCATCGACATGTCCTTCAGCTGTTGGTTCTTTCTCAGGCATTCAGGTTCCAGTATCGGAGCCTGTAATCTCGAATCATTTGACTCATTCCGCTCGGCCTCCTTTGTCCTCCACGCATACGCTGGGACCAATATACGTCAGGTCAGGTCAAACTGTAACAAATACTACAGCGGTGTATTCAGCTGCTGTTTCATCCTCAAAAATCGGTATTCTAGCATCACGACCTGTACTTTCAAACCCGTTACACTTGGTTCAATCTTCTTATTCCGCCAAGTTAGGACAGGATCCAAAATCGATTCGATCAACGAAACCCGCAGTTTCTTTGGTTGATGGTTCAAGCTCGGACATTCGGGTTCCGGTATCTGCGATTCTGGGTTATTCTGTTCAGACTCCTTGTTCCGTTGGATGTATGCAGCATCCAAATTGTTTCACCTCGACTGCTGGTCCATTCACGAACATTCGAGTTCCAGTATCAGAACCTTTTTCTGCGAGCCTAGACACAAGTTCTGTTCAGCCTTTTTCCTGCTCGTGGGTGCAGGATCAATATGTGGATAGATTGACACAGGAAAAATGTACAGTGTCATCAGTTACTAGTTCATCCTCAGACATCTGGCTTCCAGTAACGGATCCTGTAATTCATCCTCCTTGTTCCGCCGTTTTAAGACAGGATCCAATATCGATTCGGTCAACGCAAACCGCAGTTTCTTCGGTTGTTGGTTCTATCTCCGACAATTGGGGTCCGGTGTTAGTACCTCCGATTCTGGGACATTCTGTTCAGCTTCCTTGTTCCATCGAGCAGCATTCTAATCCTATCGAATCGTGTCAAATACCGTCAACCACATCAACAGTGTCTTCAGCTGCCCCTCTGTCCATGATCATTCGCGTTCCAGTATCAGAAACTGTTGCTACGAAGCCAGTTGAACGTTCAGTTCAGCCTTCTTGTTTCTCCTTGTGGGTGCAGGATCAAACTTTTAATAGATTAGGTCAAACTGCACAGGAAAAAGTGACAGTTACTAGTTTATCCTCAGACATTGGGCTTCCAGTAACGGATTATGTGATTCCGAATCCAGCTCAGTCTTGTTTCATTTCGGTCGAAGATCCAATGTTGCTTAGGTCAGGACAAACGGCAACAAACACATCCATAGGGTCTTCAACTTCACGTTCCATTAAAGGTCCGAAGGATCCAATGTCGGTAGGGTGCAAAAATATTGAATTTTTGAATAACCACGAAAGAGTAACTTTGTTCAGCTCTTCTAAATTCCCGGCACTAAATTTAACGATCGAAGATATTAATTCACTAAATCATGGAGAAATGTTAACTAGTGGTTGCCTGGAAGTTTGTCTACAAATTTTAATTACACAAACAGATAATATTAAGGTGCTAAATATTTATGAGTCCAAGGCTTTTTTGTCAGCTCCAGGTGGTGTGTATGACGAGTCTCTCGTTTTTGATTCGCTAAACAAAGATATTTTACTAATTCCATGCCACGAAAATATGCATTTTTATTTAATAGTTTTAGATTTAAAGAGCAAAACAATGTATTATATGGATTCAAAAAGCTTACCTGATTACCAAAAACATGCTCGTAGTAAATTGAATCTTTTTTTAACGTCGATGAAAAAGTATTCTGAAAGTAATTCAATCGCGAAAAAGATTCTATCTTGTGAATGGCATGTGAGCACACTGCAAAGTGATAGCCAGTTTGATTCTTTCAACTGTGGGATATACGTTTTACATAATGCTACACATACGGTTAACTATATTAAAAATAGAACGGAAAAGTTTTTGCCATTATTAAACCCAAATATAAAGCGAAAGGAATTGAAAAAAATTATTGAACAAAACTTTAGCGATAATATGGCAACAGTTGAACAAGATATAGAAACATATTCAAACGATAAGACAGAATCAACTATTTCTGCTTTTCCAAATTTAGTTCCCAGTGATTTTGACTCCTCATTTAGTCAGGAAGCTAAGGTGACAAACACTGATGTAGAAACGAGAAACAATAGGGAAATGAATTTCAAATTATCCGAGTTTTGGGACTCTGGAATTTCGTTTGTTTGGTCCAGAAAACAGCTAGAAGACTACATGAACCCTCAAAATAAAAAACTTTTCAATTATAATGAAAGCCATTTTAATAGAAGAAATTTCAAAACAATGTCCGAAAAGATTAACTATGCAAGTCATCATGACGTATTACGCTGCCCAAACCAAACATGCGAAGTTTATTTTAAAGGCAAGGATGATTATGTGCCAAAAAAAAAAGTAAGTCGGACAATAAAAATATATGGAGTTTGTTCGCAGCCAAGTTGCAAAAGGTTTATTTATACCACCACGTTCTCAAAAACCGGATCAGGTGAGATAGTTTTCAAAGTTTTACACGATATGGATAATTTCCATCATCCAGAGCCTTTGGCTAACCAATTGCGTGGTCAGTCTAGAGCAAAATCAAAAGATAAACTACTGCACATTAGACCTCGTCAATTTATTCGAGAGGCAGATGCAGATCTTAGCAAAAGTACAAATTATACAATTAACAAAAATTTACAAAAATGCTTATCTTACAGTGCTGTAAGACAAATTGCTACAGAGGCTCGTTATGAGCTCAGGGAAGGCAAAGAGTGTTGGGATTCACTTGTAGAGATGGCACATCAAAAAGAAACATTTATTTTCAAATTAGATAGGAAGCCATTTAACATTATACTAATGAAAAAATGTCAGATTTTACATACACGAGATGTTGCAAAACGTGAGGGTCCACTTGATGTTTTCATAGATGCAACATCTACCAAGTGGAAAAAAGTAATTAAAGGACCTAATGTTCATTATTACAGTATAATTACAAGATACAAAAATGTAAAATCAGATAGTGCTATGACGGTCTTTCCTATAGCTACTTTCTTTACAAACGATCATCACTTAGGAAATCTATCAAATAATTTATATAGAATAATAAGATTTATGCGAGTTAATTGTGGTATTGATAAGCTGAACAGAGTAATCAGAACTATCACCACAGATTTTTCAATGGCTCTTGTCGGCAGTATCATAGAAGCATGTAATGGAATGTCGGTTATACAGTACCTTCAACATTCTGCTAATTGGATTATATTGAAAAAGAAGAATCCAAACTTTGACTGTGAGAAAGTAATATTAAAATTATGTACCTCTCATGTAGTAAAATGTATGTTTAACGATTTGGAAAAATATTTTCCAGTAGAATTAGTTTCAAATAAACAGATTTGCAAAATTGCTCTCTGCCAAGCCTTTAATTTTAATGATTTGGATGAAATAAACGAATTATTTATGAATGTCTGGAGTTTTCTCATTACTAAATGTCCAGAAAAAAGATGTCAACAATATGAAAAGCTACAAAAGCAGATTCAATGTTTTAATGATGTGGAAAATTATGGCAAAGACGAAAAGTGTCACCCTAAAGTCGACATGGATAGATTTTATAAATGTAAATCGGATGAAGAAACTGCGAAACGAAAGACAATTTACAACTCTAGCCCGTTTTACATAAAGTGTAAAGCCGATTATGAAAGTCAGATATTATTGGAATTCGGTAGTAAACAAAAAGTAGATGAGTACTATAATAGCTCAACGCATAAATTTATCCAAAACTTTTTGCAGAAATACGTAACATACCTTCCTTTCTGGACTCCTTTATTGACATATAGAGAATATCCAGATATTAGCAACTTAAAAATAAAGCAACAATTAAATCGTGCCAATAATGGGCCAATCGAAGGATATCATCATGTATTAAAAAAAAATATTGAAGAATCACCTGCGGTTGGTTCTGGAAAAATAAGAATAGATGACCATTTGTTACACATTTATATTCCAGATATCAACCACAAAATAAACAAATATAAAAATGCTATTCCAAGTTCTAGGAATACCAGAACGAACCGCAAGAGAAATACAAAAAATCGACCAATAGCGTCTTCCACGCCAACATCGAAAAAAAGCTATGCTAGTTCTGTGTCCAACACATTAAATAGTCCTTGTTCTTCTGTGTCCAATGTCTCCGTTACATCATTTTCAAACTCAATACTTATTAATGAAATGTTTATAGATCAATTGCCGAAAGCAAAAGAAACATTCAAAAAAGATAATTCTAAACTATCCTGCGTGAAAGGAAAACACAGGTTGACTGTCTTTGATCGTAGATTGGAACCACCTGATAAAATTATGAAAGTCGATTCCTACGAAGAAAAGTACTGCACTGATTTCAAATCGACTGCTAAAACCAGACCTCCACCAGTAAGTTTTCCAAAAAAATGTTATGCAACTACAGCACGTCTCTCAACTATTTCAGAAGAAATAGAAGAGGAACAATTAGAAGAGGTTACATATTTGACAGCTACGATAAATGAAGATGAACTTATAAAAGAAGGTTTTCTTGGGTTTGACAGTTCTTTAGAATCAATATGCATAGGGTTTTCAAGTGTTTCACCGAACATGGTAATAAAGAACTTGAATTATTATATAGAAAATAAAACAACATATTGTAACCATCTTACGGTTGTTTCAAAACATCCACTATCTCTTAAATTAATTCATTTTAAAACTCTATGGTCAAACAACTGGTCGTGCTGGATGTCAAACTTTCTAATAGAATACAGTTTGCATATCCTTATTTCCATTAATATGCCATCAGCCTGCTACTTAGACTGTGATCAGGGCACAAATCTATTTGGTTTCGCCAAAAAAAAACTTTCAAAGGTTACCGTAAAGTCGATACAAAAAAGAATGCAATCCAGAGCATATGTAATAATCATACCAGTTTGGTATGAAAATCATTTCACAGTCGCTATAATTGATAAACGTAAAAATAATTTTATATACATGGATTCAAAACAACTGCATTCAGCAGGAAACATGTTGAAGAGGCTAAAATTACAGATGACTGGAAATGGAAAAATAAGTCAAATGGTGAAAAATCTAAAAATTTTAGAATTATTATGCAATACACAAGATGACGATGTACACTGTGGAATACATGTCTTATGTCAAGTTCAAAATTTTCTTAGCGGGAATGATTCCATAAACATTGATTTTGACCCAGTAGCGCAACGGCGTGATTTCATGAATCTTATCTTAGAATCTTCAGATAATGTTCAAAATATGTGTCCGTCGTGCGGAGTAGTTGATAATTCATTTTTATCTGATAGATCGTCAGTAAATTCACTAAGTGATAGTCGATTACCTGATAAAATTGTCAAGTGGATACGGTGTGATTATTGCAGGCGTTGGTGGCATTTAAATTGTTATGAATCTCTTCAGATTTCTAACATAACCTATTTTACTCACTTAAAAGTTGTTCCTTTTTATTGTGCTATGTGTTCGCACATGCTTATTAAGAAATAATGTAATAAAATGCGACATTAAAAAATAATTGTATTTTTTTTTTATTTGACTACAATTACACTGAACCAGTGGTTAGAGTTGACCATGGTGTTTTCCAAATTTGTATGTTTTAGATATAATTGTATATTGAGATTGCTCTTTGTATTCAATTTCTCGTCTCCTTGTGCGTTGCTGGGGAAATTGTTATCAGGTCTATGAGCTGCTATAATTTTCAGTACGCTGACTATATAGTTCCATTTCGTGGACTAGTTAGTGTACTTATCAATGAATCCATAGTTCAATTTTTGTTAGATTTGTACAAAATATTCTGAATAATATCGTATAGTGTATGTTAGTAAGAATGTTGAACTGATTAGTTTCAACCATGTCAGAAGAGCGTAGGTGATTATGTTGATAGTCCTTTTCTCTTACGATATTATCGGGTGGTGTTTGCGATTTGCGTGGGTGTATTGCGTTTAAAAATGGGCCCTTTTGAAGGCTTTTAGGTTTTTCAGTTCATTTTCATAAGTGCAGTGATTACTAATATAAAATATATTTCATTACAGCAAACATCATGCATCGAAATGCGGAAACATAACTGGCGGATTGTAATATGTAGTAATAACATAATAATGTAATTTTCTTGTGTATTCATAGGAAGTTGAAAGGAAAAAACAAAATTCATCAGCGTATATTTGCTGTCCCTACAGTTATGGCTGGTCGTATACACTGGGTAAGTAAATATCAAGCACATTATTGAAAGTTTTACAGTATCCGCCGCTTATCCGACACTTGCTAATCCGGAGCTCATTAATCCGGAAAATATCGGATTAAAAAGTATAAACACGCGTTTGTATACATTGTGCTGTCAATTTGATGTCTATTTGTTTTGACTTTTTAGTATAGATTTGACAGTCGGATTAGCGAGTCAAACCCCGATAGTCCGGCCATGATTTTGTCGGATGAGCGGGGGATACAGTATAGAGTTGATGTCCATACTCTCTAATGATGGTTTAAGTGTCTAGCATTTTGCCCCGTTGACTGTTTATAATAAACTTGTATTTAGCAAGAGCAAAACAAAAGGATGTTTATTTTCCATTTAATTCCGCTTAATATTTTTAATCAATGACACTTACGTGCGTGTCGACTGCAATTTAGTCGAAGTACATGCCTGCCGTGGATACAAAATATTGAGTAGAATTAAATGTAGAATATATATCCTCTTTTTGCTCTTATGAGTATTCAACTAACATCGCAATTCATAATTTAAATTTTTATTTACACCATAAAGTTTCCGTTTTTTACCGTGTCAATTAATCAGGAATAAATGGTAGAGCTTTTGGTTGTTAGAACACACAACATTATAAGCTGGGTTAGCTAATTTTCAAGATAACAATTAATTGCAGTTTTTTGATAATCCGGAAATCATTTTTTTGAAATTCTTAGCTCTCTCTCTTATTTGCATTTTAAGCTTATTGCTTAGCGCATATTAGCTTATTGTGTGCTCTCAACTTCCACAGTTATTAATTTTCGATGCCAATACCAATGCATGAATTTGTATATTGTATGGCAAGTACAATGATACTCTATGCCAAGAAAAAAGTTCCAACCCAAAACATTCCCTCGACTATGGCTATGAGGTCCCTCAATTAATCATATTGTCGAGCAGTTTTGGGACGACCTTCTACCAGCGATTTTACGGAAATGAAACAATCAATTTTACAATTAAGACCCTATTTTCCCGAGGTTGTAGAAGAAAACATATTAAAATATTGTTCCACGTTCCACGTTCCAAGTTCGAGTGGTTGGAAACGTCATTTTAAACTGCTCGAATGATGTGATCCATGCTCAAATTCTTAGCTCATGAATCACTAATTGTAGAAAAATCTTAAATAATGCAAAGATAAGAAAACTGTCTCAGGAATTTGAATTCAGGAATTTCCACAAAGAGTGCAACCATTCGCCCTACCACCTTTAGTTTTTTTTTTTTTCCTTTGGTTTGTTTTTTTCCGTCGATCTTGTTTTCCGTGCTGAGCACCAATGCTACCGACGTGCCAGGAAGGCAGCTCCCACACCTGGACCCTACCTATCGACCCATCAACTCATGAACCGGGGACCAACGGCTTTACTTCCCATCCGAAGGAAGGCGTGATTAGAGATGTTATGCCTCAGAACATCCCGGCGGCGCCGACTGGGATTGAACCCAGGCCTGCTGGGGTGAGAGGTAATCACGCTTACCACTACACCACCGGCGCCGTTAACCAACTTTAGTTGTACCGCTTTGTTTCGAGTAACTGACCTTAACGGTACAGCCCTTTTACGTGGGGAGTGTACAACTGCTCTTAAACCCGCTAGATCCGTTGTAGTCACGGGATGAAGTTTTCACGCGTCTGGCCTGCCTAGCGATTCCTGACGGGTAGTTTCATTACGTTCCTCAGTGGCTGCGTAACTGAATCATAGTAGGTGAACGTCATTAGGAGCATGTTGGCTACCTCTGAAGGATGATCTGGTAGAGTACCAGCACTTGCCGTTAGCCTTCCAGCACCATTAGTTCCGCCTGGTTTTATCATTACAACCACCCTCGCTATATCTCTTTGGTTTGATTGGTGTGAAACTGCTCTTTAGCCCACCAGATTCCCGGTAGTTAAACGAAGTACAAACGCGACTGGCCTGCCTAGCGATTCCTGACGGGTAGTTTCACTACGTTTCTCAGTGGCTGCGTAACTGAATCATAGTAGGTGAACGTCATTAGGAGCATGTTGGCTACCTCTGAAGGATGATCTGGTAGAGTACCAGCACTTGCCGTTAGCCTTCCAGCACCATTAGTTCCGCCTGGTTTTATCATTACAACCACCCTCGCTATATCTCTTTGGTTTGATTGGTGTGAAACTGCTCTTTAGCCCGCCAGATTCCCGGTAGTTAAACGAAGTACAAACGCGACTGGCCTGCCTAGCGATTCCTGACGGGTAGTTTCACTACGTTTCTCAGTGGCTGCGTAACTGAATCATAGTAGGTGAACGTCATTAGGAGCATGTTGGCTACCTCTGAAGGATGATCTGGTAGAGTACCAGCACTTGCCGTTAGCCTTCCAGCACCATTAGTTCCGCCTGGTTTTATCATTACAACCACCCTCGCTATATCTCTTTGGTTTGATTGGTGTGAAACTGCTCTTTAGCCCGCCAGATTCCCGGTAGTTAAACGAAGTACAAACGCGACTGGCCTGCCTAGCGATTCCTGACGGGTAGTTTCACTACGTTCCTCAGTGGCTGCGTAACTGAATCATAGTAGGTGAACGTCATTAGGAGCATGTTGGCTACCTCTGAAGGATGATCTGGTAGAGTACCAGCACTTGCCGTTAGCCTTCCAGCACCTTTAGTTCCGCCTGGTTTTATCATTACACGCGACTGGCCTGCCTAGCGATTCCTGACGGGTAGTTTCACTACGTTCCTCAGTGGCTGCGTAACTGAATCATAGTAGGTGAACGTCATTAGGAGCATGTTGGCTACCTCTGAAGGATGATCTGGTAGAGTACCAGCACTTGCCGTTAGCCTTCTAGCACCATTAGTTCCGCCTGGTTTTATCATTACAACCACCCTCGCTATATCTCTTTGGTTTGATTGGTGTGAAACTGCTCTTTAGCCCGCCAGATTCCCGGTAGTTAAACGAAGTACAAACGCGACTGGCCTGCCTAGCGATTCCTGACGGGTAGTTTCATTACGTTCCTCAGTGGCTGCGTAACTGAATCATAGTAGGTGAACGTCATTAGGAGCATGTTGGCTACCTCTGAAGGATGATCTGGTAGAGTACCAGCACTTGCCGTTAGCCTTCCAGCACCATTAGTTCCGCCTGGTTTTATCATTACAACCACCCTCGCTATATCTCTTTGGTTTGATTGGTGTGAAACTGCTCTTTAGCCCGCCAGATTCCCGGTAGTTAAACGAAGTACAAACGCGACTGGCCTGCCTAGCGATTCCTGACGGGTAGTTTCATTACGTTCCTCAGTGGCTGCGTAACTGAATCATAGTAGGTGAACGTCATTAGGAGCATTTTGGCTACCTCTGAAGGATGATCTGGTAGAGTTTAGTTCCACTTGCTTTTATATTTGGCAATTCACTGATTTTATTTGTATGTTTCCTCTACCTGTGAAATTTTCATGTAGAATATTGGTTAAATAGCATTTTTTTAAATAACTGAATAAGTATTCGTATCATTTCATTTTAGTAAAGATTTTGTAATGGATCATATCATGCGAGCAGTTTAAAAAGACGTTTCCTACCACTCAAACTTTAACGTGGAACAATATTTTGATATTTGTTCTTCTACAACCTCGAGAAAATAGGGTCTTATTTGTAATATGCTTGAAAAATCTGGAATTTATTGTTTCATTTCCGTAAAATCGCTGGAAGAAGGTCATCTCAAAACTGCTCGACAATATGATTAATTTATGATTTTTGAATTTTAAAAATATGTAATGGACGCAAGATTAGAAAACTACAACTAAAATGTATATGGAAAATTGCTCACCTCAACTTGTTAAGCTTTATTTTAGAATGTCAATACTACACCATAAACTCTGTTCATAGGCAATATTTTATGAAATGCCGAGATCCTGGGTTTTGCATGATAAGAAAAAAAAGTAATTTAATATCAAGATAGCTTATATTACATTAATGTTATGAATTGGGCTGTTAGTACTTTGGATCACAAGATAATAAGGCCAATTCAAAGTACATCAAATATTGGATTTTACCCTAACTGCCTTTACAACTCCTATACAAATTTTCACTCTAATAAAACTATTAATTCAGAATACATCACTTTCTCCAGCTAATCATTATCATTCAAACAATAAAAGGTTTACCCTTAAAATTAGCTATTTCTACTTTAAAATCGATGATGAATATAAAGATTGCTGATTACTAAAAAGGTAGTATAGAACTTTTTTTTGGAGTGCAAGAACCTTGTACTTACGATCATACCTAAACTGATGGATGATGCATAATTATCCCATGTTACAAACACACAAATCTGTAGAAAACAAAAATATCAAGTCAATTTGTCCCGCTTTAATAATGGACGCATACGTTTACTACTTGTCCGGCAGTAAAGTTCTGCACCATACTTGAGCATTCAGACAAACGTCAGAGAAAACTATGTTTTAGCACAAATCTTACTTATCAAACTATTTAGGGCGATGGATTGTACTCACACACACACACACAAATCTTACTTATCAAACTATTTCACCGAAATTCATGCAGATATGGAAAATCTAAAATCATCCCTTTTTAAAGGAAAACATCGCTTAACACCAACATAACGAAAGTTGTTAAAGAATCATTATATGGTGTCAGTTTTGATCTCACAAATACTGACAGCCACTTTCCTAAGCAGAGGCGAAAAGTTAACCAGACAAATAATGTAGGAGAATATGAAATTTTTTCTATCAACCTTCATTCATCCATAAAATGTCAATAAAAATTAAATTAAAATTGAAATTAATATTTTTTTTATTTTCTCACCAATTGGGCTCAAATTTTAAAGGTTATCAAAAAAGTCTTCTAGTTTTGATTCATGTATTAAAACTTTTTATTGGTCACATGGTCCAGATATATTATATAATTCCATGGGGTTACACCCCCACTAATACACTGTTTCACATTGGTTCATCAAGGAATTCTGAAATATCTCTGGAACCATGAGTCCTATAACGAGTCGTATGCATTAATCTAAACTAGAAGATTTTTTTGGTAACCTCTAAAAATTTCAGCCCATTTGTTACAAAAATGATTTTTTTTTAATTTTTTAATATTTCAACTTTTTGGCAAATATGTTGGCTGTATGAAGGTTAATACACTGGAGTCGCTTTTTACGCGGGTGCTACGTCCCGCATAAAAAAAAACCGCGTAAATTCCGGAATCCGCGTAAAAAAAAACCGCGTAAATTCCGAAATCCGCGTAAAAAAAACCGCGTAAAAAAAGACCGTGTAAAAAAAAACCGCGTAAAAAGCGACTCTAGTGTATAACGATATACCGCGTCAATTCTGAAATCCGCGTAAAAAAAACAAAATCCGCGTAAAAAAAAAACCGCGTAAATTCCGGAACCTGCGTAAAAAAAAACGCGTAAATTCCGAAATCCGCGTAAAAAAACCGCGTAAAAAAAATCGTGTAAAAAAAAAACCGCGTAAAAAGCGACTCCAGTGTATCTATTTTGAAAACAAACGAAAAAAGAACATTTGGTAGGTCTAATTCATAAATCATTGACCCAGTATCTTCGCCATTTTATTTCGTATTTTCGTTCAAGTCAACATTTTCTGGTTTTTTGCATAGCAAAAAACGCTGTAACTCACAAGCGCCATTTGCTTGAAAGTTGATATTCCATTGAAGTAAAAGTAACTCACTCTCTGACTGAGTAAAATTCGTTATCGATGAATAAATTAACAGCATGGTTGATTTTCGCAAAATTGGAGGTGATCTATTTTGTATGCAGAAAACTGGAAAATGCTGATTATAACGAAGTAAGGGTCTTTACTGGAAAAAGGTGATGGGCAATATTTCTACAACGCTGCCCTACCAAATGTTTATTTGTATATGAAAGCTTTTTATTCTTTGTTTTTCATGTTAGCCTCAAACACATTTTTTTGTGATTTAATCAACAAACAATGAATATGGTGGTTATTAATCCTTTTTAAAAATGTTACACCGTTCAAAAAAGTAGTGTAAATTTCTGTTCAATATGATGCACATAAATGGAGCGTCACGTATCATATACGTTTGCATTATATATCATGTAAAGTTCTGACACATTTCATGCAATGTATCAAATATTGTATACAAAAGCCCATCTTTGCAAACAACATTGTTTACAAGTTGCTCGGTTGCGTGAAATGAAATACAAGTTTACGTGAATGAATGTTTACATCACAATTAAAATTCAGAATTTGTATCTGTGTATGGTTCTCGTTTATGTGGGCCTCAACTCCAACTTTGAAGAATAGTGAATATTTTCTTGGCTTGTAGATGATATTTTAACCTTTTTTTCACACTAGTACTAGTACCAATACTAGCACAGGTAACAAAATCCAGTAGAAATTTTTATCAAATAATAAAATTGACTATTAGATCATTTATTAATATTCGATATTGACACCTCTTTGTGGTATTTAATTTGATCAAGTTTTTTGTATTGCTTATTTTGACTCGTTCCAATAGTTATTGTATTTAACATACAATCAGAGGATGTTATTACAATTCACAAGTATTGTTAATATGTGTGAAATCCATTGACATGGGTACAAAACAAAGATATTAGAGAAATTTATAAAAAGGATTATTATAAAACCATACCTACTATGTGACCATATGACCCTACTGACTACTATAACTATTACCATATTTACTATGAAAGTTCTCAAACCATTTACAAAAAGGTTCTATTATAGTTCACTTTCCGAAAATGTATGGAGTAATCAAGAATTTTGAATGATAATATTATTTTAGTCTTTATTAAAGAGTTCGACGTCTTGAATGGTTATAGTCCTAGCAACAAATAGTGGAAGTTCCAAAAAAATATGATATATTTATATTTATATATCATTAAAACATTGAAAATGCTTTTGTAGCTTTCCATATTGTCGGCATGTGTAACAAATGGTCATCTATTCTTATTTTTCCAGAACCATGCGCAGGTGATTCTTCAATATTTTTTTTAATACATGATGATATCCTTCGATTGGCCCATTATTGGCACGATTTAATTGTTGCTTTATTTTTAAGTTGCTAATATCTGGATATTCTCTATATGTCAATAAAGGAGTCCAGAAAGGAAGGTATGTTACGTATTTCTGCAAAAAGTTTTGGATAAATTTATGCGTTGAGCTATTATAGTACTCATCTACTTTTTGTTTACTACCGAATTCCAATAATATCTGACTTTCATAATCGGCTTTACACTTTATGTAAAACGGGCTAGAGTTGTAAATTGTCTTTCGTTTCGCAGTTTCTTCATCCGATTTACATTTATAAAATCTATCCATGTCGACTTTAGGGTGACACTTTTCGTCTTTGCCATAATTTTCCACATCATTAAAACATTGAATCTGCTTTTGTAGCTTTTCATATTGTTGACATCTTTTTTCTGGACATTTAGTAATGAGAAAACTCCAGACATTCATAAATAATTCGTTTATTTCATCCAAATCATTAAAATTAAAGGCTTGGCAGAGAGCAATTTTGCAAATCTGTTTATTTGAAACTAATTCTACTGGAAAATATTTTTCCAAATCGTTAAACATACATTTTACTACATGAGAGGTACATAATTTTAATATTACTTTCTCACAGTCAAAGTTTGGATTCTTCTTTTTCAATATAATCCAATTAGCAGAATGTTGAAGGTACTGTATAACCGACATTCCATTACATGCTTCTATGATACTGCCGACAAGAGCCATTGAAAAATCTGTGGTGATAGTTCTGATTACTCTGTTCAGCTTATCAATACCACAATTAACTCGCATAAATCTTATTATTCTATATAAATTATTTGATAGATTTCCTAAGTGATGATCGTTTGTAAAGAAAGTAGCTATAGGAAAGACCGTCATAGCACTATCTGATTTTACATTTTTGTATCTTGTAATTATACTGTAATAATGAACATTAGGTCCTTTAATTACTTTTTTCCACTTGGTAGATGTTGCATCTATGAAAACATCAAGTGGACCCTCACGTTTTGCAACATCTCGTGTATGTAAAATCTGACATTTTTTCATTAGTATAATGTTAAATGGCTTCCTATCTAATTTGAAAATAAATGTTTCTTTTTGATGTGCCATCTCTACAAGTGAATCCCAACACTCTTTGCCTTCCCTGAGCTCATAACGAGCCTCTGTAGCAATTTGTCTTACAGCACTGTAAGATAAGCATTTTTGTAAATTTTTGTTAATTGTATAATTTGTACTTTTGCTAAGATCTGCATCTGCCTCTCGAATAAATTGACGAGGTCTAATGTGCAGTAGTTTATCTTTTGATTTTGCTCTAGACTGACCACGCAATTGGTTAGCCAAAGGCTCTGGATGATGGAAATTATCCATATCGTGTAAAACTTTGAAAACTATCTCACCTGATCCGGTTTTTGAGAACGTGGTGGTATAAATAAACCTTTTGCAACTTGGCTGCGAACAAACTCCATATATTTTTATTGTCCGACTTACTTTTTTTTTTTGGCACATAATCATCCTTGCCTTTAAAATAAACTTCGCATGTTTGGTTTGGGCAGCGTAATACGTCATGATGACTTGCATAGTTAATCTTTTCGGACATTGTTTTGAAATTTCTTCTATTAAAATGGCTTTCATTATAATTGAAAAGTTTTTTATTTTGAGGGTTCATGTAGTCTTCTAGCTGTTTTCTGGACCAAACAAACGAAATTCCAGAGTCCCAAAACTCGGATAATTTGAAATTCATTTCCCTATTGTTTCTCGTTTCTACATCAGTGTTTGTCACCTTAGCTTCCTGACTAAATGAGGAGTCAAAATCACTGGGAACTAAATTTGGAAAAGCAGAAATAGTTGATTCTGTCTTATCGTTTGAATATGTTTCTATATCTTGTTCAACTGTTGCCATATTATCGCTAAAGTTTTGTTCAATAATTTTTTTTCAATTCCTTTCGCTTTATATTTGGGTTTAATAATGGCAAAAACTTTTCCGTTCTATTTTTAATATAGTTGTGTAGCATTATGTAAAACGTATGTGTAGCATTATGTAAAACGTATATCCCATAGTTGAAAGAATCTGGCGATCATTTTCCTGAATCTTTTTTGCGATTGAATTACTTTCAGAATACTTTTTCATCAACGTTAATAAAAAAGATTCAATTTACTACGAGCATGTTTTTGGTAATGGCCTTCACTATAGTTGAAAACAGGGTTACTTCCACTCACTTGCTATAAAATTTTTTTTTTTCGGAATTATGAAATCATGAAATAGTATAATGCTAATTAGTACTTGTAAGCTACAAGAAGAGGTCATGAAGTATATGTTTGACACATAAAATCTGTCAATATTGCTTTCAGTGCGTCACAATCAGCGATTTTACGACTCGTGAGCGCTCACTCTGAGTGAACGCTCACGAATCATAAGATCGCTGATTGTGACGTTCTGAAAGCGTAACTGACAGGTTTTATGAGTCAAACACATACTTTACACCCGCTTCTTGTTACTTACTAGTACAACATATCATTATAACATCTAATGATTGCATAATTCCGAAAAAATATTTTTTATAGCAGGTGAGTGGAAGCAACCCTGGGAAAAGTTTTTTTAATTTTTTTATTTTTATGATTCATCTAGTTCTCTTGTCCTCGACCAAGTAAACAAAATTCCAGAGTCCCAAAACTCGCATGATTTGAAATTTATTTCCCTGTTGTTTCTCGTTTCAACATTAAAACGAGATTCAACAGGAAAATGAATTTTAAATTATTTGAGTTTTTATACGGCCAACAGCGACTGATATTAATTGACTCAGAGAATTTTCTTTCCATACGAAATTTACTCAGATTTGGAAGAAAAAACTGCAGTTACTCACACAGTAACTGCAGTTTTTTTTCCAAATCTGAGTAAATTTCGAATGGAAAGAAAATTCTCTGGGTCAATTAATCTCAGTCACTGAGTTGGTATGATTGGCCGTGTAGGAAGAACTTTTGAGTGTATTGATTTATTTCCTTTTAATTTTGTTATAGTTGCTTATCTTTTAACAGATACGCGTAAACTTCATCAGTGCCAAGTACTCAACACCACTTGGCACTGATGACGTCTGCAAGTAGTAGACGAAATACGTGTATCTGTCAAAAGATAAGCAACTATAACTGAATTATAAAAAAATTAACGCACTCAAAAGCTCTTCATAAAGGAATTCCGTTAAGAGGTTCGACAAGATTTAAAATATTGAGTTTTTAGACTTGTCTAAACGGAAAACTCAACAGAGCCAATCTCATCAGCAATATTACGTCATTGACTCTATGGAGTTTTTCGTTTCATCGCACCCACACTAAGCATGTAGATTTAAAAATGCCTTTACCCACTTACCCCCACTTTCAAACATTTCCAATTTGCCGTTACACAGTTTACAGAAGGCACGTGTTCGGAGTGTTAAGAATTGTTTTTTCTTAACATCTTTCAAACTCTTGTTCACTCAAAGAAATTGTTAGAACATTATCACAAAAGTTTTGTTCAATCTTTTTTTTTCTTAATTATGTTCACTTAATGTTCGGATTTAATAGTAGCAAAAACTGTTCAGTTCTATTGCTAATGTAGTAGAATCCACACACTTAGATTTTTGTGCCGAGATTGGCACCACCGAGTAGCTCGGCATTTTATATTGCTGGATCTCAGTGAAAAACTTGCCGAGATTCAGATAACAATGGGAATTTTACCGAGATCTCAGTAAAAATAAATGCCTAGCTGGTCGGCAATCTCGGCAAAAAAATATCTAAGTGTGCACTACGAAAATAATCGTGCTGACGATCACATTCCAATGCACCAACATGCCTTTTACTAGACAGAATATCTTCGCGATAAATTACTTCATTAAGCACATTAAGCACCTTAAAATAATAAGTAAAAAATGTAAAATAACATGCCGAGATACTCGGTGGTGCCAATCTCGGCAAAAAACCTAAGTGTGCAATACTCGAGTTGAAGCTTAAGAAGTCTGTAGTCACGAAATGCGCCGCTATTATCGTTAATATGCCTTATCACTTCATATTTTTGATTGCACAAATTTCACAACTACAGTATGCAAAAAAAGTTTATCCACCCCCCTACCAATTGACATTTTTTTTTTTGTGGTGAAAATCAGTTTAATTTTATGGGTGTTCCTCCATGATTTATCAATTTATGTTTATTTATCATATTGCCATTGAAAATACGGCATTTATATCTTTTCTTGAGATTTCATGTGATACATTATGAAAAAATGTAAAAAATTACGCAAAAAAAGTTTATCCACCCCCAAACGGAAACTACGATTTAAGTGTGTTTTACAGAGTTTTAGTGTGTATTTTGCAACTTTTTCGAATGAAAACATTGTGTCTAGCTGTCAACTAGTGCTCTTGCTCAAAAATTCAGTTTCGTGTTCAAAATTGGAAGTTATTTGTTGCAAAATGCCCAAAAAAGCACAAATTTCGAACAGTATCCGAAATTTGATTATTGAACATCACAAAACTGGCAAAAGCTACCGTGATATTGCCGATATTGTCCAGATTCACAAAGATTTTGTCGCTAGAATTGTGCAGATGTACAAAAAGCGTGGTTCTATCTCACCAGCTAAGCGATCGGAGCGTCCCTAAAAGACAACTGGCCGAATTGACAGAGCTATCGTGAAGAAGGCGGAGCTGGACCGGGGACAGCTCCGAAAATTGCGAAACAGATTGAAAGCTAGTTTTCCATTCAACTGACATCACAATCCGTACGAAATCGTATTCATAAGAAAGGTCTTAAGGACAGAGTAACTCTTAAGAAGCCATGGTTGTCCGCAAAAAAAAATAACAAAAAAAAAGATTAGGGCTGATTGGGAGCAATATCGAACATTTATGGAATATAACTTCGATCCAAACATTCCTTTGCAAACCAAAGATGAAATTAATTATGCTCTTGAATCTCTGACTACTTCTATAGTTGAAGCAAGAGCTGCCTCAGTACCAAAATGCGAGGTTAAATTCGATTCAATTATAATAGACGACGATCTTCAGCTCTTGATCCGTCTTAAAAATGTCCGTAGGAGACAATTTCAAAGAACACGCGATCCTGCCATGAAAGTTATCTGGCGGGATCTGCAAAAACAAATTAAAAAGCGATTCTCTGCCCTGAGGAACAAAACTTTTGAAAATAATGTTTCTAAATTAGACCCGAGTTCCAAACCCTTTTGGAAACTCACACAAATTTTGAAGAAACCTCAAAAGCCAATTCCAGCGCTTAAAGAAGGTGGTAAATTTTGATCAAAAATTTGGAAAAAGCTCAGAAACTTGCTAAGCAATTCGAGAGTTCCCATAATTTCAGTTTGGGTCTTACTAGTCCTATTGAGAATCAGGTTGCTCGGGATTTTCGGAATATTTTCTCTCGGGAAAATATTTTTGATGATTCCTGGGGGACTGATTTGGACGAAGTTAGGTCTATAACTAAAAAGTTTCAAAATATGAAAGCTCCAGGTGATGATGGAATTTTCTATATCCTCATCAAAAAACTCCCAGAGAGTACCTTGTCTTTCTTGGTAAAATTATTTAGCAGATGTTTCCATTTGGCATACTTTCCTGATAAATGGAAAAATGCAAAAGTTGTTCCAATTTTGAAGCCGGATAAAAATCCAGCTGAAGCTTCTAGCTACCGTCCAATAAGTTTGCTTTCTTCAATAAGTAAACTTTTTGAAAAGATAATTTTGAATAGAATGATGCTTCACATCAATACGAACTCAATTTTTGCAGATGAGCAGTTTGGATTTCGCCATGGGCATTCAACTACTCATCAACTCTTAAGAGTTACCAATTTAATTCGTTCAAACAAATCTGAAGGCCACTCAACTGGAGTTGCTCTTCTAGACATAGAAAAAGCATTCGACAGTGTTTGGCATGAAGGTTTGATTGCTAAATTGAAAAAGTTTAATTTTCCACTTTATATTATGAAATTAGTTCAAAATTATTTAACTGACAGAACTCTGCAGGTAAATTATCAAAATTCCAAATCTAATCGACTACCTGTTAGAGCAGGAGTTCCTCAGGGTAGCATTCTTGGGCCTATTTTGTATAACATTTTCACTTCGGATCTCCCTGATTTGCCTCAGGGTTGCCACAAATCTTTGTTCGCTGATGACACAGGTATTTCCGCTAAAGGAAGAAGTCTTCGTGTTATTTGCAGCAGACTGCAGAAAATTTTAGATATTTTCTCTTCTTATTTACAAAAATGGAAGATTTCTCCCAACGCTTCCAAAACTCAAATTATAATATTTCCACATAAGCCCAGAGCTTCCTTTTTGAAATCTAGTAGTAGTCACATAGTCACTATGAACGGAGTTCCAATTTCCTGGTCAAACCAAGTGAAATATCTAGGATTAATACTTGACCAAAAATTAACTTTTAAAGATCACATTGAGGGCATTCAAGCCAAATGTAACAAATATATAAAATGTTTGTATCCTCTTATAAACAGGAAATCCAAACTTTGCCTGACGAATAAACTTCTAATATTTAAACAAGTTTTTAGACCGACCATGTTTTACGCTGTGCCAATATGGTCTTGTTGTTGCATTACCAGGAAAAAAGCACTTCAAAGGATTCAGAACAAAATTCTGAAGATGATTTTGAAGTTGCCTCCCTGGTACAGTATACCGAAGTACATAGAATTTCGAATGTTGAGACTTTAGCACAAATGTCCAACAAAATAATTAATAATTTCCGGCAAAAATCGTTACAATCCTCAATTGCAACGATTAATTCCCTTTATACTTAGATAAGATTTAGTTTTAGTTTTTTAGTTTTAAGCTATCAATTGTTATACTGACATGCAGGTTTAAAAAACCTGTTTAAAATACTGAACAGGAAGAATGTAAAAACACTTAGATATATATCATAACAATTAAGGCTGGTAAGTTACTGTAGTAGCTGGAGCACCTAGGTTAAAAATGAAATGTAATTTATTTTGAATTTGGAACAAATAAAGAGTTAAAAAAAAAGATTGATGTGGGCTCTGGACTACATTTCATGGACCAGTGATGACTGGAATAAGGTGATCTGGTCAGACGAGACGAAAGTAATGCTATTTGGGTCTGATGGCATCACAAAAAAATGGCGGCGAACCGGTGAAAGTTTGAAAAAGATCATGAAATGTGGTCCTGGGCCCACATCAATTTTTTTTTTTAATTTTTGCGGACAACCATTGCTTCCTAAGAGCTACTCTGTCATTAAGACCTTTCTTATGAATACGATTTCGTACGGATTGTGATGTCAGTTGAATGGAAAACTAGCTTTCAATCTGTTTCGCAATTTTCGGAGCTGTCCCCGGTCCAGCTCCGCCTTCTTCACGATAGCTCTGTCAATTCGGCCAGTTGTCTTTTAGGGACGCTCCGATCGCTTAGCTGGTGAGATAGAACCACGCTTTTTGTACATCTGCACAATTCTAGCGACAAAATCTTTGTGAATCTGGACAATATCGGCAATATCACGGTAGCTTTTGCCAGTTTTGTGATGTTCAATAATCAAATTTCGGATACTGTTCGAAATTTGTGCTTTTTTGGGCATTTTGCAACAAATAACTTCCAATTTTGAACACGAAACTGAATTTTTGAGCAAGAGCACTAATTGACAGCTAGACACAATGTTTTCATTCGAAAAAGTTGCAAAATACACACTAAAACTCTGTAAAACACACTTAAATCGTAGTTTCCGTTTGGGGGTGGATAAACTTTTTTTGCGTAATTTTTTACATTTTTTCATAATGTATCACATGAAATCTCAAGAAAAGATATAAATGCCGTATTTTCAATGGCAATATGATAAATAAACATAAATTGATAAATCATGGAGGAACACCCATAAAATTAAACTGATTTTCACCAGAAAAACAAAAAAAAAATGTCAATTGGTAGGGTGGTGGATAAACTTTTTTTGCATACTGTATAAAGATTTCGTGTGTGAAATTATAAGCGCTGCACTGCAACACACATGTGATTACAATTTCCTGCACGAATTCCGTATAGTTTCTGAGATTTGTTCCAGCAAAAATTCAAAGTGACAACGCAACATAACCATAATAGCGACCATTTGTGGATTATATAAACATTCACCTTAATATAAATCACTAATCCTTCACTCTTTCTTCATAGGAAAACACCATAATAGAAACATATAGCCATAGTTTGTACATTTACCCTACCAAGCCTTGTGAATATTTCCTTGGACATAGTTGTTTGGATTTTCCATCTTTGCTTGAATCATGGTGAAATACGTTACTAGATTTCGATTGTGCACGTAGCATATAACTGGGCAACAATGAGTAGTGTTGGCAACTATGAGACCTCTGTCTTTGAGCAGATAATACCCATACTATGATGGGGGGGACCCAGAGCCAATCTATCATGTAGTTGAATGATATTTCATATAGCAGGTAAATAATTCTTTAGAATCCGAAATAATGATTGATTCAGTAACGTGAATGATCGCAATAATCGATACAGTACGCAACAGAATAATGATATGCTCAGTACGATGTATAAGGTATTGTCCATTCAATATCGAGAACATAGTCTTATCAAGACTTTATACCATTTAATTAGATGCAAGTAGCATATTGTCGTTTAGGATTTTCCCTATCAATCGTCACTAAGACAGCTATTCAGATAAAGTAGGATAAACTAAATAATTGAATAAATCGGATCGATTCCACATTGCATGGAATTGTAGGAAAGTTTCTTTTCAAAAAACGTTCTCCGTACTCGTTCCTTCGAAATGGGAATGAAAATTCCCGGACCACATGTGCGAAACAGCAATCGATTCTGAAAGAGAATTCTGTTTCCGCTCTCTCATAAAAAAAATCGCGGAACGAGCTAGCAACTAGTTTAGTTTCTTGTCTCCTGTTTCCTATTCGCGATATATTTCATCACATATCGGGACCAAAAGTTGTGTAATGAACTTAGAAAAAAATATCATTAATATACGTTCTCTTTTGCTGGTGAGCGGCCTAAAAAATCTCATTACAGGTAAAAAGCTACTTTTCGAAATTATGAAACTATGAGATATTATATTAATAATTTTATATGATGCAAGAAGAGAAGGTAAAGTTTGTGTAGGACTCATAAAACCTGTCAAGTTTGCTTTCAGAGGATCGCAATTAGCTATTTTAGCTGTAATGAGATATTTCAATGAGTGAGTACCATTCGTTATAATTAATGGCTAATTGTGACACTCTGGAAGCAAAATCGATAGGTTTTATGTGTCATACACATATCTCCTCTACTTGCATATCACATACCTATAAAAATTATTATTATAATATTTCATAGTGTCATAATTTCGAAAAGTAGCATTTTAGCTTTAATGAGATTTTTCAACCCAATTTCGCTCGGGAAATAATGCTTTTTTCGGAAAACATTCACCCATATTCTAGTTTTCGTTCAAACCGTATTTTCCATACAAAAAAAAACTTTTTTTTTGTGTGGGAAATACGGTTCGAACGAAAACGAGAATATGGGTGATTAACTGGCTCTTCTCTCTTTCTTCATACTCTTCAGAGAATAATCCAGACACCGTCTTCCTCTGAACTATTTAGTACCGGGCAGATAAAAAAGTCAAATGTCAAGGTAGGTAAGTCTTTTTGTAGAATTCAACTCACTCTCCTCTTTTTTCAGATTTAACCAAGAGAAATCCGAAAATTCCGTAATTTTATGGACGGTGTTGCCATTCAAAAAAAAGGTCATTGGTCAGAGGAACGACCGCCTATTCAGCGATGGATGCACACGGTGACTATCGCTACATGACAGCGGCGGAAAAGTTTGTCTAATTCCACCTCGAATTCCACATGACTTAAAACATCTATACACTCGGTAAATGTTTAAACAAGCCCTTTTTCCGAAAAATATAAAAATAACATACTCTTTACGGTTTTTTAAAGATTCCTCGAGACCCGGAAATACTGCACTTGTCAAGCTAGCACGGAGGCTGGAGCTGTTGTCTCCCTAACCGTGGCCAACAGAGTAGAGTGACCGGATAATCAACGAGGAACTTAGTTGACATTCGACGACAAAGTATGTATCCTGTAACAGCTTTAAAGAACTCTGGTTGCATAAAAGGTAAGAGATTCAAACAAGTTTATAGAAACAAACTAACTCAATCTGCTTTTGTCCTTTTTCAGATTCTTCCTCTAGAATTTTATCACTCTTTCTGTCGCTAAATATCTGACTCCGATTTTACCGTTTCTCTATGGGGTGGCTAGCGGAGTGAGCGAATCATCATCGAGGATTTTTTGTAACCGACAGGCTCATTAGCTCTATAGTGAATCAGTACTGGCTTCGTATAATTGACTGTTGATTCTAAGCAGGAAACAAAACTGGAGGTACAGTAGCAGAATGCGAAGCAAGCAGGAAAAATAGCTCATGCACGGACGATAGCAGAGAAAGACCCCTGGGAGAATGAAAGCTGGCTGACAAGCAAAAGGAATAACAATTGACCACTTTGTCAAGCAGTTTTGGCGTACCAGCTATTTCACAAAAGTGGACCAACTAATTTCTATTTTGTTATGAAACGCACAAATGTTGGCTTCTTTTATCGTGGTTCTAGAAGAAAAAATCTCAGTGGTTAATTAACCACTTCATTCGAGCAGATAAAATGACGTTTACTACCACTCGAACTTTGAAACATAACATTATTTTGAGCTTTTTTCTTCTAGAACATCGATAAAAGTAGCCAACATTAGTGCGTTTCACAAAAAAAAAGAGAAATTAGTTGGTCCAGTTTTGTAAATCACTGGTAGAAAGTCACACCAAAACTGCTGGACTTTTTCGGAAAACGCCACTACAAGTCGGAGTAAAAACAAAATTTGATTACTTATTTCAATAAACAATCTAGAAATTAATCAGGAACAGGATCATAAATATGCTTGAAAGCATGTTACTATTTTGGAGCTGTACAACCTTAGGAATTGCACATCAAAATTTACATCACATCGCGCATGAGCAATATATTATTGTTTTTGTTTATATTTAACACAATTAGTTCGCGTAATAAGTTTTGTTTTTTAAATGCATCAAATATCGTAAGGTAAGAGTGGGTGGGACATAACCTCAATAGCTGAGTCGTCAACCAATCAACTGTCCGTCTTACAAACCCACAGTTTACCTATAGTTCTTGAACTATACCAGATCAATAATTCATTCTTCAGCAAAGTTGTGCAGCTGGACAATATTCATCCGCAGTGGATAATTTAGTTCAGAATTGGTTCGTAAGGTGGCGTCATAGTAGAAATAATGTCCTTCTAGTGATAGCTCAGGATTGACATCACATCAGGCAAATAAAAAAACACTAGCAGTAGCAGTTCAAAAATGTACTATCCAACAAGGGAATAGGAAATATTTCTTGGAAAGAGTGAACTCAGCAGGAAAAAAGCTCTGTACAGCAGCGAAATGTGAAGACAGCAGGGAAAAAGCTCTTACCTACGAGAGGCGTAACAGAAAATGCGAAGTAAGTAGGAAAAAAGCTCTCACAAGGACGGTCGCATCAGAGTACACACGATTCTTTTTTTTTGCTACGCCTCTCGTATAGGTAAGAGCTTTTTTCTTGCTGCCTTCACATTCCGCTGCTGTACAGAGCTTTTTTCTTGCTGAGTTCACTCTTTTTTGGAAATGAAAGCTTTTCCCTGCTGCATTGTCAATTTTTGAACTGTTTTTGATACTAGTGTTTATTTAAGTTACCTTCTCTAAGGTACTTCAATCTCAGTGATGACAAAGTCGAAAGAAAGGAAAATAAAAAAAAAACATCCGATTAGTTTCCTTTTTCTACCAGTTTGTTTGAACGATAATGGCGACTCAAATTTCCATTTTTAATATCGCAATGCTGATTAAGCAGGGTATTCGGTTTGCAATATTTTTGTTGATATAACATATCAAGAGCAAATTTTCATTATGTCGTAAGTAACATTCGCACCAATCCGAGAAAAATAAAGTTTTGTTTTGATGACCGAAAAGTTATTCCTATTTCCAAGTAAACACATATAATCTCATAGTGATAGCAATGTTTAACATATTTAGCAGGGTTTTAATCATACAAATGCAAATCGCTAGCTTTCATGCTAAAAAATACTGGTTTTTGAGTCAAAAGTTATTATACGTCGTTTGGTGGCCCCTATTGTTACTTAAGTCAAAGTGTATTTACCAGGATTTTCGGGAGAATTATCAATTACGTCTCCTTACGTGCAGCCCATTCATCATTTTAGGACCACCGAAATCATATTAGCAACAAACAGTTCGATTTATTCACTTTAATAATGAGAAAGCGAAACGACGAAAGTACACTTTTCACGGGTTTCTCAGTGCTGTTACTTAAGGCAAACGGCATGTCCATAGAAATCGGGTGACGTAAGTAACATCGAAAACTATTTTGATCGGAAGGTGATTACGTCAAAAAGCAATTTGACTGGTAAATAAATTTAAAAATGGGATGTGATCCTATATTCGGACAGTATATAGTGTAATAGCAGGAGCATCGATTGACACTGATAGCTCGACTTTGTTTACCTTTGTTACATTCGACGTAATGAAAATTTGCTCTTGATATTAATTATAATTTTATCTACAGATTTCATCGTGGAACTGAACTGGCTAAGAAATTACGTGGAGCAAGTTGATACCAGACATCTCCACGGAACACCAGCGGCCGCGCGACAAATCCAGTGCCCCCAAACAACCCGACCGATTAAGAGTTTCCCGAAAACTCAACTAGATTGCCAATTGCAACGAAGGCAATCGGAGAGCTTGATGGACAACGGTGGAGTATTAGGTAAATTAAATTGATTTATCTTGAGCTAATCCTTTTCCCTTTCGTTTTAGATTTTTCCAAATAATCGAAAAAAAAACCAAAATAGCGTGGGAAAGAACTTCTAATCTCTGATGGATCGTCGCGAAATACTGATGTCGAGGAATGAAAAACGAACAAACAGCTCGAGAGTACCAGTGATTCCGAATCCACCATGAGAAGTGGACCAAGTTCATGTAGAACTGCAGCTCAAACGATGCACTGGTGAGTACCTTTTTTTTAAAACAATAACTAATATAAGTAATTACTAACATAGAATTAAATTAGTTTTTTTTTCGGAAATTGTTAAGGCTACGCAATAACTTAGTACCGAGTGTAGTACCTACCAAAATAATTCCTGATTTCAATTTCGCTAACACCCACAATTTTCGACAATTTTTTACCTTGATTGGTTTTTATTTGTGCATTTCCTTGATTGGAAAATGTCATAGCTTGTTCCATAACCTGCTTAATTATTTCTTCGATATTTATCCTAAGTTTTGGTCTGAGAGATGATGAACTTCGTAGAAAATTGTCCACATAGACAAAATAATGAAAATTATAATCTTTTTATTTTGCAATTTTGGAATAATTTCAAATAAATGCCAAAACGAAAAACAACTTCAAAACTTTTTAATATGTTCACGAGAAATTTCAATATTATCTTATAAAATTTAAATTCAATTAATTGAACCATGTACCTACTTCAGCATTAAATATGGGAGTACTACGAAACGCCGAATCACAACCGGGGCCACCGGTTATTATAATATTACCCGACTATATAGCACTTTACGAGACGCTTCTGGTTCAACTCATGGATAAGGATGCGGTTACCTAAAGCTGGGTTTAGCCTAGGCAAGTCAAATGATCAACTCAGTTGAATTCAATTGGTTTAAAAAGTTGACATAAATGCTGACCAGTCAGAATTGATGTATTTAAATCGTTTTAGTTCATCATCCTCATAATCGTTTTTCTGAACGACAGGCTCCCTGCGCTACATTGAATCAATACTGGCTTCGGATTATTGCCCAGTCCACCAATTCAACAGTAAGCAGGAACAAAATGTAGGTAGGTACAGCAGCAAAATGCGAAGCAAGCAGGAAAAAAGCTCTCACGATCGCAGAGTACACACAATTTTTTTTTGTGCTGTCCGTCGCTGCTATGTCTCTCGTAGGTAAGAGCTTTTTTCCTGCTGCCTTCACATTCCGCTACTGTGCAGAGCTTTTTTCCTGCTGATTTCACACTTTTCTAGAAATTAATGCAGCAGGGAAGGATTGTAAATTCTCGATTACTTTTCCGAAGGGACGTATCTGTTTTTGTAAACAATATATTTGATCGTTGATTTGACTTAATTGGTAGCTCACCCACGTATACTAACACCACTAGGGTAGGGGAAAATTTTAAGTATCTGATGGTAGTGAATGCGTGGGCGAGCTAACAGGTACGCCACATCGACGATCGATTGTTTACAAAAGCAGATACGTCCCTCCGAAAAAAATATTCGGTTTTTTTTAACTTCTTTGATACTACACCGAAAAAAGTTTTCATATAGTTTCCATTGGGAACACACATGATATTTTTCCAATAACAAAATTTATGATTTTTATCTGAAATTCATATACCATTTATATGATCACATGAATACTATGTGATAAATCACATAAATTTCATTGGACACATGAGGTTTATGTGATTTTGTCCAAATTATGAGATCACATGGAAGTTATGTGAAATTCTAATGGATATTTTCCATTGGAAATGTGATTTATTTTTTGAGTGTAGGGTAGGTGTACCAGTAATAGCTATACATTCATGTTGTGGTGTGTTCCTATTATGGCCTATGGAGATTCCATAGGTAATAATTAGAAGGTACCGTACCATAATAAAAACGTATAGCCATAACTGGTACACCTACCTTAGTGTTTATTTATTTGGCTGATGTTAAATTGATCAATAAAAGATGCATACAAAAAAGGGTCAAACGGCTAGCACACTGAATACACACGTTTTGAAACAAAAATCGAAAAAAAAGTTTAAATCATATTAAAATTCATCTCGGTGCTGGTTGTATTCCAAGATATACTCTTCTCTATATACAGTCCGCATCGTGCTCTCTTGCCGTGCGGATCTATTTGCTTTTTGCTTAAGGAAGTGTTACTACTACCTAAAGCTACAACAAATTTAAACAGCACTTTTCAGTGCTCAACCTGTAAAATTTTTCTACCTTGTTCAACTCCTCTTATTCCTCTTCGATCCTTGTTTGGACCCTACCCGAGGTAATCCTTCTTGGATATCGATTTGGAAAATTCCTCTTCGATCCTTCAGATTCTTATAGTAATCTGCTTGGAAGTCGATTTGGATAATCGCATAATCGCACTTTTCAGTGCTCAACCTGTAAAAAATTTCTACCTTGTTCAACTCCTCTTATTCCTCTTCGATCCTTGTTTGGACCCTACCCGAGGTAATCCTTCTTGGATATCGATTTGGAAAATTCCTCTTCGATCCTTCAGATTCTTATAGTAATCTGCTTGGAAGTCGATTTGGATAAAACATTTACTGCCGCCATGGCGCCTAAACGCAAAAGAAAGGGGCAAACTCTTGACCCCCCTTCTGAAGAAATTAATTTGAGTAATCAATTTGATTTGCTCACGGATGATGAGAATGATCCATCATCCAAGAAAAAATCTAGTAAACTTTCCCGGCTTAATGCCAAGAAGGAAATGATTCCCCCTATTGTGATAACCACTACCGATTTCCATGCTCTTCGCATGGAACTTTTGAATTTCGTGAAAGTTAAGTTTTCACTACAAATTGGACGTCGGGGTGAATGCCGTGTATTGGCTGAAACCTTGGACGGATTTAAATGTCTTCTCAAGTATCTTACTGAGAAGAAGCACAAATTTTTTACTTACGACACCAAAACTGAACGTGTGTTCAAGGTTGTCATGAAAGGACAGCCCAGTGGTGAATCCCTGGATCAGATCAAAGATGAACTGGCAAAATTACTTGGAGTTGTGCCACTCCAAGTAATCAAAATGAAAATGAAATCCCGTCCTGGCGATTCGCGCAACGGGATTTCTAATGATTTTTATTTAGTTCACTTCAAGTCTAGTGAACTAAACAACCTTAAGGCCTTAGAAAAAGCTAGCCTTATGCTCCATGTCCGAGTGAAGTGGGAACACTTCAGGAAGACTGGAGGAAATTTCCAAAACCTCACCCAGTGCCGTAAGTGCCAGGGATGGGGTCACGGAACTAAAAATTGCTACATGCCAGCTAAATGCATGAATTGTGGTGATTCCTCTCACGCAAAGGACGACTGTCCTGTGAAGGAAGATCCTAAGAAATTTAAATGTTCAAATTGTGGTGAAAACCACAAATCCAATTTTTGGGAAGTGTACCAATAGTGCTTCTGAACGTGTTTCGCAGTTGGATGGTGAAATTCGCGGTTGTTTTCAGTGAAAATTCCGTATCACAAATTTTCTCACCGAGTTCCCTTTTTTTTGCCGTTCGACGACATCGGGAATGCGCTCCCGGATATATTGATTTGGTGAGTACGTTCCAGTTGAGGATTGTTCTTGTACATTTCTCGATTGCATTTTCGAGGGGACGTGTCTGCTTTTGTGGGCAGTGCGTTTGATGGTCGGTTTGGTAGTATCCTTTTAAATATAATGTCTCATGTCCAAATAACCTCGATTTTCGGTCTATTGATTCAATACTTTAGTATTATATTTTCAAAACATACAATTGTGCATTATGTCATTTCATGGCACATAAAACAAAAAGTGTGTGTATAGGACCCAATAATCTAGGTTATTTGTATTTTGTAAAACATCTTTATTTTTTATTATATTTTTCATTCTACTACATATTTTATATACATTATATATTACATGATTATATATAAATTCATAATGTAAATTACAATAAATACTGGGAGGGGAGGGAGCATCAGGGCATCATTGAAGTTGTAACTGGACAATGGAGTGGAGTGCCAACCGGAGTCTAGGAGGGAATGTGTACTGTCATTTTAGATAGTTACATTTCACTCCAACAGTTGCAATTAATTTGACGCGCTCTTCTTAAACAAATCATCCCGTGGAAAGCTTAACATGCATTGCGAATTTCGTTATTCATTTTGTTGGATCATATTGTTGGAAGGAGATTCTCTTATTCCCGCGGGTTTCACGTAAGTGCCTCTGCTTACGGGCCCGTCCAACCCTTTTTGGCCCTTCATACAGCAGTATGTTGAATTCAGAATGATGACGGAATTTGATCTTGCTGTTGAGTGGAACCGCATGCAGGGCAAGACCCAAGCTAGGATGGTGGCTACTTACATACATACATACATACAAAACCACAAATCCAATTTTTGGGAATGTAAGACTCGCAAAGCGATCCTACAATCTCGTTCTAACCGACAGGTAGGAAACGCTCCACGTTTCCGACCAGGTACAAATTCCTCTGCTGTTAACAACGGTCAGCGAGGAACAAATTCTACATTCGTACCCGTAGGTACAAATATCACCCCTGCTTCAAATGTTTCATCTGTACCTACTCCCCTCGCTGCTAACAATGTTCAGCGAGTTAATGGAGCTACCTATGCTGCTATTGCAGCGGGTAGAAATCAAAATACTAACCAACGTTCTAATGGAAATTTTGACAATTTTGACTTAGGAAGCATTACTGCCCCCAAAATGGAATTTTTACAGAATTCATTAATTGACATGATTTCTGATATGCTTAAATCTAACTCCATGTTTGATGCTATTCAAACTGGAGTAAAATTTGCAAATAATATTGTCATGACTTTAAAATTCAGTAATGGATTTTAAAGCATTAAATATTGTAAATTGGAATGCTCGATCTCTTAAAGATAATGAAGACGAGCTATTTAACTTTTTAAGAGTTCATAACGTGCATATTGCCGTTATAACTGAAACGTTCCTTAAACCTGCCCATAAGGTTAAGAAGGACGCAAATTACTTGATTTATAGAAATGATCGTCTTGATGGACCCTGTGGTGGCGTTGCCATCATTATTCATAGACGAATCAAACATAAAATTCTTTCTTCATTTGAAACCAAAGTTTTTGAAACTTTGGGGGTTTCTGTTGAAACAAAATTTGGACAACTTACGTTTATAGCTGCCTATTTGCCATTCCAATGCGTAGGCCAGCAAAAGAATTTTCTCAAGGGTGACCTCCAGAAACTTACCCGTCATAGGTCTAAATTCTTCATTATTGGTGATTTTAATGCAAAACACCGCTCATGGAATAATGCTCAAAGCAATTCCAATGGTAATATTCTGTTTGATGATTGTTCTGCAGGTTATTACACTATTCAATATCCAAACAGCCCAACATGCTTTTCTTCTGCAAGAAATCCCTCCACTATTGATTTGGTCTTAACTGATTCATGTCAACTTTGTAGCCAATTGGTTACCCATGCTGACTTCGGTTCTGATCACCTTCCAGTAATTTTTGAAATATCCCAAGAAATAATTTGTAATCCCAACAGCTCTACTTTCAATTACCATAGAGCTGATTGGGAGCAGTATCGAACATTTATGGAATATAACTTCGATCCAAACATTCCTTTGCAAACCAAAGATGAAATTAATTATGCTCTTGAATCTCTGACTACTTCTATAGTTGAAGCAAGAGCTGCCTCAGTACCAAAATGCGAGGTTAAATTCGATTCAATTATAATAGACGATGATCTTCAGCTCTTGATCCGTCTTAAAAATGTCCGTAGGAGACAATATCAAAGAACACGCGATCCTGCCATGAAAGTTATCTGGCGGGATTTGCAAAAACAAATTAAAAAGCGATTCTCTGCCCTGAGGAACAAAACTTTTGAAAATAATATTTCTAAATTAGACCCGAGTTCCAAACCCTTTTGGAAACTCACAAAAATTTTGAAAAAACCTCAAAAGCCTATTCCAGCGCTTAAAGAAGGTGGTAAAATTTTGATCACAAATTTGGAAAAAGCTCAGAAACTTGCTAAGCAATTCGAGAGTTCCCATAATTTCAGTTTGGGTCTTACTAGTCCTATTGAGAATCAGGTTGCTCGGGATTTTCTGAATATTTTCTCTCGGGAAAATATTTTTGATGATTCCTGGGGGACTGATTTGGACGAAGTAAGGTCTATAACTAAAAAATTTCAAAATATGAAAGCTCCAGGTGATGATGGAATTTTCTATATCCTCATCAAAAAACTCCCAGAGAGTACCTTGTCTTTCTTGGTAAAATTATTTAACAGATGTTTCCATTTGGCATACTTTCCTGATAAATGGAAAAATGCAAAAGTTGTTCCAATTTTGAAGCCGGATAAAAATCCAGCTGAAGCTTCTAGCTACCGTCCAATAAGTTTGCTTTCTTCAATAAGTAAACTTTTTGAAAAGATAATTTTGAATAGAATGATGCTTCACATCAATACGAACTCAATTTTTGCAGATGAGCAGTTTGGATTTCGCCATGGGCATTCAACTACTCATCAACTCTTGAGAGTTACCAATTTAATTCGTTCAAACAAATCTGAAGGCCACTCAACTGGAGTTGCTCTTCTAGACATAGAAAAAGCATTCGACAGTGTTTGGCATGAAGGTTTGATTGCTAAATTGAAAAAGTTTAATTTTCCACTTTATATTATGAAATTAGTTCAAAATTATTTAACTGACAGAACTCTTCAAGTAAATTATCAAAATTCCAAATCTAATCGACTACCTGTTAGGGCAGGAGTTCCTCAGGGTAGCATTCTTGGGCCTATATTGTATAACATTTTCACTTCGGACCTCCCTGATTTGCCTCAGGGTTGCCACAAATCTTTGTTCGCTGATGACACAGGCATTTCCGCTAAAGGAAGAAGTCTTCGTGTTATTTGCAGCAGACTGCAGAAAAGTTTAGATATTTTCTCTTCTTATTTACAAAAATGGAAGATTTCTCCCAACGCTTCCAAAACTCAACTTATAATATTTCCACATAAGCCTAGAGCTTCGTTTTTGAAACCTAGTAGTAGTCACATAGTCACTATGAACGGAGTTCCAATTTCCTGGTCAAACCAAGTGAAATATCTTGGATTAATACTTGACCAAAAATTAACAAAAGATCACATTGAGGGCATTCAAGCCAAATGTAACAAATATATTAAATGTTTGTATCCTCTTATAAACAGGAAATCCAAACTTTGCCTGACGAATAAACTTCTAATATTTAAACAAGTTTTTAGACCGGCCATGCTTTACGCTGTACCAATATGGTCTAGTTGCTGCACTACCAGGAAAAAAGCACTTCAAAGGATTCAGAACAAAATTCTGAAAATGATTTTGAAGTTGCCTCCCTGGTACAGTACAACCGAAGTACATAGAATTTCGAATGTTGAGACTTTAGCACAAATGTCCAACAAAATAATTAATAATTTCAGGCAAAAATCGTTGCAATCCTCAATTGCAACGATTAATTCCCTTTATACTTAGATAAGATTTAGTTTTAGTGTTTAGTTTTAAGATATCAATTGTTATACTGACATGCAGGTTAAAAAAACCTGTTTAAAATACTGAATTGCCAAAACATGAACAATGTAAAAACACTTAGATATATATCATAACAATTAAGGCTGGTAAGTTACTGCAGTAACTGGAGCACCTAGGTTAAAATGAAATGTAATTTATTTTGAATTTGGAACAAATAAAGAATTAAAAAAAAAAAAAAAAAAACTCTTCTCTATATACATGAAGAAACATTTGAAAAAATCTAAAAAGTATGTTTGAAGAATCAGTACTGAACTGAATTACCACCACCGTGTTAAATCACTTTAACGCTCTTGGGTCATTTATGACTTGCCCGGTGGCGAGATTTGAACTCGTGATCTTTGGATTAAGAGGTATGGATGTTGACCACTACGCCGGAGTCGCCCCGCAAATAATTAATAATTTACACACAAAAAATGGCATAAATACAACCGATTTCTTACAAACTTTGTGCTTTTTTTTAACAGCAAACGAAATTACAGTTCTCACAATGGACTACACCGAAAATAGTTTTCATGTAGCTTCCATTGGAAACGCAAATGATTTTCATCCATAAACAAAATTAATGAAATTCATCTGAATTTCACATGACATTTATGCGATCATTTTATATGATTTTTCATATGAATTTCATCGGCCTCATAATATTCATGTGATTTTGTGGTGGGATTTTTAGCTATGTGATCACATGAAAGCTATGTGAAATTCACATGGTTTTCATCCATTAGATATGTGATAAATTTTTTGAGTGATAGCAACATTTTCCAGAATGGATATTTTCCATTAGAGTAATAAATTCCAAAGATTGGCAAATGGAATTCCTTTAGAGGCCATTACTGGGACACATCATAAATGTAATGTATAGCCATAACTCGTACATCTACGCTATTCAAATGAAAATTAATATAAATTGCTTTAATTTCTTTCACACAGGCTTGCCACAAATCATAATGCTAAATTCTTAAATACTTTATCAACTAGCAGTCCAAATTTCGCACTCTGGCACCACCTAATGAGTCAATTTTTAACTGAGCTATTTATTAATAAACTAACCAAGCCAATTTTATCTACTTTTCTTAAGAAAGGAATGTCTTAACTGGTCTCGAGTTTGGTCAAGTTAGCAATGAACAATGTTTTACTCTAGTGCCACCTGAGGAATTAATTCTAAACTAAACTGATCGCTATGAACGGATCTCGTACTCTTATAAATGCAAGTAAATTCGCAACTCAAATGTTTCCTGCCACAATGGTCTTATCCAGGTAAACAAATTTGCTGAAGGCAAACAAATTCAATCTGGTTAGGCTCCTAGTTATCATCATTGGAAGAATTTTATCTAATTTTCTCTTCCTCTCTCTAACCAGTCAATTTCTAACTAAACTGTTCACTACTGAATGGGTATCGTCATATATTTTTAAAAACTGCGCATACGTACCAATAAACCACAGGCAAACGGACATAACGCATTGAGTATTTTTTGCTATAAGATCTAGTCATTAAAACATTACCGCCATCTGGTAATGGTAATGGCCAGTACGATCATCAGATGGCGGTAGTGTTTAAACGTCAAACGTAAATTGACCGTTAAATGCATATTGGATGAAAACATGCAAGTGTTATATCTGTTTGTTTGTGCTTAAACAAAGATCCTAAGATGCAACCTACCAAAAAGAAATTAGATATATTCAATAACTACTGAGAAATTGATGAAAATATACCAAAAGGAAAAAAAAAACCCTCTTTGTAATAAGAATTTGCTATTATCAATATCCCTTTCTTTCTTCGTTTGTTACAACTTTCAATTAATATTTCTACTTCGTGCTAATATGTTGATTAACTTAAATAATTTTAAACTTCAGCCATCAACATTTGTATGATCAATTTAATAAACACTAGCGAATAAATAAACACTAGTAGTAGCAGTTCAAAAATGTACAATCTAGCAGGGAAAAAGCTCTATTTTCTTCGAAACAGTGAACTCAGCAGGAAAAAAGCTCTGTACAGCAGCGAAATGTGAAGATAGCAGGAAAAAAGTTCTTACCTCTTACTTGATACAGCAGAGTGAATACGAGAGGCGTGGCCCGGACAGCAAAAAAAGAATCGTGTGTACTCTGCTATCGTCCTTGTGTGAGCTTTTTTCCTGCTTGCTTCGCATTTTGCTACAGTACCTACCTACATTTGTTTTCCTGCTTATGAGGTGTTTACATCTGTGCGGATTAGCTAGCGCTAGTATACTAGCCAACTAGCGCGAATTTCAGTTGCTCCTGAAAATCATGCTGGTAGACGCTGATACCCTGTTTACATTGTGCTGGTGAGCTTTTTTGCTAGAAGCTGGCTAATTAGCGCTAGTGAAATAGCATAAGTGTTAACACCCTATTCATGTTTAATTGGCGGATGGCGTTTGCCGTATAGGAAATAATACGGCAATAATAGCAATAATCTCCTCCTTCTTCTTCTTAATCGCTTTATTTAACTTCGGTCTTTGTTCCGCAATCTAGTGCCAATCACCGACGGACATCGAATACCCATCGAATGTGCAGGAAGGCTGCTTCCACACCCTGCGTAGGATATCGCACCCATTCAACACACATGGGCCGGGACCAACGGCATTTCTGCCCTTCCGAAGGAACAGCTGACCAGAGATTTTTATGCCTCAGAAAAATTCGACCGACCTCGGCTGGGATTGAACCCAGACCCATTGAGGTTAGAAGCAGTCACCACCGGCGCAGGCATGATGTACCTAACCGATTTAAATACAACAAATCAACACAAAACAAAAGCAACAAGTAGGCATGGAAAATCATTTGCATTCATTTCGTGCATTCATTTACATTCATTTGCCCTAACTTTTTTCATCAATAGAATTCCGCAAAATGATGTATGTAGCTTTTGTAGGTTTTGTTATTAGCTACAACTTATTTTAAAAACTCAAATCCGTATCTCTTATGAATGACGAACCAGAGCGAACAGAAGCCACCTACTGTTTTTTAGTGAATGTATTTTACATTAACTGAAAAACAGTAACAAGTTCTGCCCGCTCCAGTTCGTGATGCATAAGAGATACAGATTTGAGTTATGGGTAAAAGTATTAGCTAATAAAAAAAACCTACTAAAGCTGTATACATCATTTTGCGGATTGCTATTCATGAAAAAATAGAGGCAAATGAATGTAAATGATTGCATGAAATGAATGTATGTAAATGATTTTCCATGCCTGGCAATGAGCCTTAATAGGCCATTATCCATATATAGTGAAACCCATTCATACCATAGTTTTTAAAATTTAAAATTTAAAGGATTCCGATTCTTGTTAGGTTTTAGCCATTTACTAAGAAATGTCTGAAATAATTCTGGATGGAAAGCGGGCTAACACGCGCCACGGGGTGATATCACTAATGGTGTATTTTCTTGAACTTTTTAAAGATAGCACTCAGATCAGTAGTTGCCATAATAATTTTGGGTTAAAAAAATTCGCAGATTTGAAAAATATCTAAATCTTTGTTTTTGGTTATATTATCGAGTATATTACCATATTACCATGGCACGTATTATCTCACCTAGAACTTTATTACAAATGGATTGGATTTGGTCTAACTGGGCATCCAGAATCATTTAATACACTTAAGTTTTAATAAAACTGGTTTGATGTGTCACATGATAGATTCTGTTTTTAATTAAAAGTTCCGATCAGTTCTCCGCGTTTCCAAGGTAGAAATATGTCTGTATGTTTGATGAGTCCAGGTGATTCAACATCGAAATCCCAGAATGAAAAAGTTCTATGATTAACATTAACATCGAGTTATTTATTTATTTATTTATATTGCTCCCCACAAACATTATATACATATTATAATACCCTTATAGCTGTAACGGCAATAAAAAGATGCATTGTTGAATATTATTGCACTATTGATAGCTGAAAATACTTCTGAGCATTTGAGGGGACACAAAGCAAATGTAAAGTGTAGAAGAAATTTATATATGTAACCAGTTCGTTTTTCATTGTTAATCTGATTATAATGTTATACTTAACGATTGAAATACTGGAATACTAGTGTCCCCTACCAAGAGAATTTTTTTGGCCATTTATATGCTACGTGGACAGAAAAAGTATAATTTTTTACTCGCCCCTACGTGAACAAGCGTGGACAAAGACTCACCCTCCCCCCTTTCCTGATGTCCACGTGAACTTATGTATTTATCAAGTTATCTAAAAAAAGATTCGAGTCGTGCCTAACATTTATTATTTATAATTTATAACAATATTATTTTGTACAGATTGTTCTTTGAATCATCAGATAAGTAAAAGTAGATTTCAATTATAGTTCTGATAATTGTTAACTCTTTGGAAGAGTGTCAAATTGTCAAGATAACCGCAAATATTTTCTATACCTTGCAATTTTGTTTTCAACAAAGTTTATTTTAGATACATTCAATTCCAAAGCTAAATCAGGTATAAATCAAGATCAATTCCAGCAAACAAAAGGTAAGATAATATTTACAAGCTACATGTAAATCTAGTGTACTTAGAGATGAATCAAAATTTGCAAATGGCTTAAAATAACTTTATCAAAGATTTTTTTGGAAATGTCCTTAAAGTTCTTTTGGTCCTCCGGAGGCGAACCAGCATCAGGCTGAAAGCCTCCCTAATAAAGAAATCCTAACCTTTTTTGAACTCCCCATTCTATGAAAACGATACGAAAATTTATACAGGCTCGACATCTACTTTAAAAGTGAGCGTACCCATATAAGTTTGTCTAGCCCATTGCTGGATCTTTAAACTCAGATAATATTTTTTCGAAACCTTCTTTAACTGCTTTCAGAAAACATCCGAACCTGCCCTGAATCTACTTAATCATTATATTCATTTTACCTATGAAATAATATATAACTTATTCACGAGAAAACTACGTAGTTTTGGCATCACTGCACTTTTATATTCAAAATTGTCAATCAAGCAGGGAAAAAGCTCTTAGTGTGAACTGAGCAGGAAAAAAGCTCTGAACAGCAGGCAAATGTGAAGTTAGCAGGAAAAAAGCTCTGCGGAGCAAAAAAATGTGAAGCTAGCAGGAAAGTTTTTTTTCTTGCTGGTAGTTCGTCGTTTGATACATAGGCGGCGCAAAAAAAAAAAAAATTTCTTGCTCGAATTTTCCTGCTAGTTTGGCAGAGGTCACTGCGGTTTGGTTTTGACGTTTATTAAACTGTGTTGCCTTTTCAGTTTTTTTTTCTTTGTTGTGTTCTGGGATGTTGGACGGCTGAGACCGTTCACGGTCCATCTCGCCAGTCTTTTCATTTAATGTTGTTTACGTTTCGGTTCAATTTTAGTACAAATTTATTATGTTTGTTCACGCTATTTCAAAACTACCCTAATTTGGATACAATCCACCCAGATCGGTCAAAACTGAACCTACCCAAAAATAAGTCAACTGTGTTGGCAGTGACAAGTTGACAAATCAGTGCCAACATTTCAAAGGGGCGTAATTGCATTTGTAAACAATGGCTTTAGCCGTCGATTTCTCGCGAATAAAAGCTCACTCATGAAAAATAATGACACCAGAAGGTAGAGGAATGTTTCCTCTACCAGCTAGAATTGTAATTTTGGAGAGGTAAGATTTTATTCGCGAGAAATTGATGGCTAAAGTCATTGTTTACAAAAGCAATTACGCCCCTTTGAAATGTTGGCACTGAAATGAACAACATTAGAGTAACATTTGAAATGGGCCTATGTCCAAAACGTAAACAAACCAGAAAATGAATTTTAAATTTTTCCGCCACTATTCAATTCATATTTAAGTAAATTGAAGTATTTTAGACATTTTTATTGTTCACAATAACAATAGTAACTGTATCTCAGTATACAACCTTCAAAATATGCGAAAAGCTTTCAAAAATATATGAAAATCGATAACAATTTAATTTCATAAATTAATAAGCCTTTTTATGAATCTTTCAATGGATAGGCCCTTTTTGTTAAGTCGTTGTGCTTGTCATCACGAATGGTACGCCGAGGGGGGCCGACACATCTAAATCTCAATTCTTGATTCTTAAAAAAATTCACAGTAGTGAATTATTCTTTGGAAAATCATCTTTCATTTCTTGCATCTTCTCGCATCTACTTGCATCGCGCATCATCTTTTTGCAGGAAATCTTCAGAATCATCATCAATCTTCTTTCTATCTACTTAGTGTGCGCGCAGCTAGCCACAGCAAAACACAATCTTTGCTGCAACGGAGATAAAGTCGCTCCCCTCGGGTACACCCATTGCTGAGCCTTTTCGCAACGTCAAATAAATTCAAAACAAATCATCGACCCTGCCTCAACTGTAGGGCCTAGCTTTGGTTTGAAAATTTTCAATCATCGGCCCTTCACAAGGCTTATCAATGAAATGAAATAAATGAATGGTTGGCCGTTTTAGCGTGTGGGCCTATTAATGAATCGAAAAATTTCGTTGAACGGCCGTTTCGAAAATCGAGTTACTTTTAATGATTTTTACCGATTATGCGGAATTTTCCTACTCTATTAGCATAGAGGTAACTCTAAGACCACTGGGTCCCGAAGAAAATCATTATTATTTTTGGCTCACTCAGTACCAGAACAACGGTCCCAAGCAGTCCCAAGCTATTTCACTCACCCCTGCATGTTCTGCATGAATCCACACACCCCTGATGTTATCTGTCAAACTTTCATAGCGAATCAAAACAAACATAGTGTAGTAATAGAATTTCAACTAGAATAGGGTACGTTAATCGTTTGCTTGGGACCAATAGGCTACTAAAGTGGTGAGCCAATTTAAAATCGTTAGTTTCGTATTGATTGTTGCTATTAGTGGCTATCAAGCGATGCTAAAGAATGGTATAAAAACCCGATTTGTTTACGTTTTGGACATAGGCCCATTTCAAATGTTACTCTAGATTTATCGGATTCATGTCGATGTTTTTCGTTTCCCGCATAAACGCGAACCATAAATTGACCTTACCTAAAATGGTTAAAAATTGTTTATAATCCCTGCTAAACTTTAACTGAAATGGTTATGGAACTTTACATGAACGTTTAATGATAAAGTTTCAACCTTATGTATTATGGTTTTTAGGAACTGGACTTTACAAATAATGGGTTGTTAAGAACCATTACCATTCCAAATTCTTGTTTTCTCCATACATTTTCAGAAAGAGAACTATATAAGAACGTTTTTACTTATGATTTGAGAACATTAATGGTAATGGTTATGATAGTCAGTAAGGTCCATTCATGGTTTTGTATTATCGCTCAACTTTACGTGGAATATATCGTGAATTGGTAATCAGTAAATTACAGGCAACCAATTCGCGATATATTCCACATAAAGTTGATCGATGTTACAAAACCATTCGTGGACCTTACTGACTACCATAACCATTACCATTAAAGTTCTCAAACCATAAGTTAAAAGGTTCTAATATACACACTATTTTTATTTCGCTGGAAACCAGCAAAACTTTGCTGGATTTTGCCGAGCTGGAAATCCAGCAATCCTTCCAGCAAAAAAAATATTGCTGGATAACCAGCAAAATAATCTGACATAAAAATGACAGAACTTTACTGTAGAACCAGCAAAATTTGTTGGTTGCTCAGTAATACAAAATAGGAATTTATTTTACTGTATAATCAGCAAAATTAGTGAAGTATTATTATGAGAAAAAATCAAAGATTTTATTTAATTCAAACTTAATTTATTTCATGCTTTAGCATCATAACTGTATTTCAAATTATGTAGCGATAAATTCAGTGAAAATGAAGAAATACTATCAAAAACGATAAAAAACGCCGACTAATTATCCACTTCCTTCTGCAAATGAATAAAAAAAGACGTCACATTACAGATGCACTGTTATAACGGATATTTGTATGCAAATGTACCTTTAATTATGATATTAAATCACATTCAATAGCAAAACACATTGAAAACTAGTATAAAACAATCAAAATAAATCAACAGGCATCAGGCATGCGATAAAGAATCCACTTACGAAATTGCAATCTATTTGACAGTTCCCGTATTTTACTGATCATCCAGCAAACAAACATGTTTGCTGGATTCACAGTAAATCTTAATTTTGCTGGACTCTGTTCAGCAATTCGTTTTGCTGGAAGGCTGATTCAAAATTTGGTGTGTAGTTCTCTTTCCGAAAATGTATGGAGAAAACAAGAATTTGGAACGGTAATGGTTCTTAACAACGCATTATTTGTAAGGTCCAGTTCCAAAAAACCATTATACATAAGGTTGAAACTTTACCATTAAACGTTTTAATATTACGTAAAATAAGATAAAGTTCACTACACTCAAAAATATTACAAAACGTGCACAGCAAAAAAATGTAATATCGATCAACGTAATTCAAGCTGATGTATGAAATAATGATGTAATAGCAATAAGGCGAAGAAATTATTTTTTACTTGATTTGTTTTCCGTGCTGAGCACCAATACTACACAGAAAAAAAAAGGTTGTTGAATATTACATCCAAACAGCTGCACAGAGGTCATTCCGTCGGTTGTGTAATATTACGTTGTACGATGTACATCGATTTTGCGAACAAAATGACATCTATTGATGTAATATTGTATCTGTTTTTTGCTATTACATCATTATTTCATACCGAGTTTCATACATCAGCTTGAATTAAGTTGATCGATATTATATTTTTTTTGCTGTGTACCGACGCCTAGGAGGCAGCTCCCACAGCTCGACCCATCAACTCATGAACCGGGGACCAACGGCTTTACTTCCCACGGCGTGATCAGAGATGCTATGCCTCAGAACATCCCGGTGGCGCTTACTGGGATTGAACCCAGGCTTGCTGGGGTGAGAGGTAATCACGCTTACCACTTAACCACCGGCACCGCTCCGTTTCTCATTGGTAGCCGAAGAGGTTCGGTAGAAAATCAAAACGAGTTTGGTATTATTTTCGAATGGTGGTAAGCTCCAACCGGGGGTGGCATTGCGCATCTCGAAACGAAAAACTTTTTCATACAAGCGTTCGTACAACATGTCTGTCGTTTCGAGATGCGCAATGTGCCCCCGGTATTATCCTCGGATTAAATCCCGATCAAGAATGTTCGACTACTTTGATGATGACGTTAGAGTTGATCAACACGACTCTAAGCAAACATTTTGTATATCATCCAAACAGGGACGGTATTAAAAGTTAATCCGAGATGGAGCTTATCACCATGAGTTTGTATCAAGGTGAGTACACTGATAAAATTTCAAAGATTGTTTTTATGTGTCCCACATATGGATTTTTGTAATGTGAACAACAAATGATATCTATGTATCGGACATATACTTAATATGTGTACATATTAAAGCCATGTGTAACCACACATACTATTCATTTGACTCATAAATTTCATGTGTGCTTCTGGGTGGATTCTGTTTATGCGTGGTCACATGAAAATCATGTGGAATTTCACATGAAAATTAGTCAATCAAAATGTGTAATTGTATTAGTGTAGGAATTGCATGCGGAGACGGTTTTCTGCAGCCCAGTGGCAGGCGCGTAGGCAACATGTTATACGGTGACAGCGGGCCCAGCACACCAAAATAAATTATTTGAGCCCGGGACATGCTGCCTACTGTCAAACGCTGCTGTTGATATAGGCCTTGTCACTGGCCTGGTTTTCTGTCATATTCAGCTCCACTCTTAAATGAATCTGGAGCAGGTAATTTCATTTTAATGAATACATATAAAAAACAAACTTCTCGAAAATGTCACAGAGTGGTTTTAACTCACTCTGCGCGAAAACGTAGTTTCCTCAAAAGTGAGTAAAAGTGCACCTACTCACTTTTGAGTAGCCATACTTCCCGCAGAAATGAGCATGTTCGACTCAATTTTGAATTGTTGCGAGTTACCGTGTTCTCATCAGAAAATCTTAGAATTTAGTACATCAGTGCTAACATTTGAAAACGGCGCAAAAGCCATTTGTAAACAAATGGTTTGTGGGCCCTTTACTCGCTACCCGAAGAACGCCCACGCAAACCAACAGCATCGTCAGGAAGGGGAAAATTTCCCCTACCCGATGTTGCTGTTGTGTCGCGTGGGTGTACTTCAAGTAGTGAGTAAAGGGCCCACAAACCATTTGTTTACAAATGGCTTTTGTGCCGTTTTCAAATGTTAGCACTGTCATGTTCTAAAACAAACAAACGCGTCACTTGTCAAAGTTTTTATTCAGTGATTGGAGTTTTTTGCAAATCCATTTCCAGAACAGAATTTTAGGAACAAAATCGAAATAAGTTTTATTTAGTGCATCTTCTTTAATGAATATGTTAATTGATTTATCATCCAATGAATATCATTGAGCTGATATGCTATTGTTCATATGATTGTCGATTAAAAGAGAACTAGAATGCATAAAACGCAGCGTCTCCGTCGAATCAAAACAAAGAAGTAGTGCAACAAAAATTGCATTTCCAAAAATAGCAACAATTGCATTTGGAAGTGCAGAAGAGTACCTGAACCACAAGGTGTTATTCTACTGGTGGGAGGAAGGTTTTGTTGATGTGTATCACTTGCTTGCATTGGACACCGTCACCAATGGCACAATCATTCAGTTGGTAAGAGCAAGAGAGTGAATTGAACAGCACTTTTAAGCTTACATACAGACAAACGCATTCGGGTAAATGTACGCGCGTGAATGAATTAATCTAATCTTCATGATATAGTTTGTCGTCAACTCACTTGCTACCGAGTAAGGGAAGTTTCTTCGTATGTATATAATAAAAAAAAGTCAATTGATTCAATCGCTTGGGAACAAGTTCAGGTCAATCAGTTAGTCCAGTTTTTCAGAGCACAGTGAGCATAGATGCAGCACCAGGAGCAAAATTAAACGATTTAACATGAAGTTTAACGCTCGTCGAAATGAGTCAAACAAATTTAAGACGACCACTGTGTTCGGTTTGAACAGTTCAATTTGCTCGTTCTCCGAGTTCGCTACCTAGTTGACTTTTATTTTGTGGTATGTACGGGTGCATTTGCGCGCAGCAATGTCGGAGCGTAGTGTTTAGCATTCTTGTTTTCGTCTGGAATGGAAATAGTACACCGTAGTTGTTTGCAGTTTAAAAAGCTCTATAACACGCCTGTTTGTCCATAATTGATGTGTCATTCCGTAATCAATATGCGGCTGTGAGTGGATTTAATATTTAAAAATATCAAAAGTCACACAACCTTTTATCATTTACCATTTTATTATCGCCGTTTTCTATTTACTAGGTACCATCACAATCACCTTGGTTCAACAAAAACCGACGATCAATTGAAGGCTAAATCAGTTCCTCTGTGTTCGGTGAATGATGTTCAGTTGCGCTTCCTCTGCCCGGATGATTTGGAGGAAGTGCGAACGCTATGCCAGGACTGGTTCCCGATCGATTATCCGTTATCGTGGTACGAGGATATCACATCCAGTACGCGATTCTTCGCATTGGCGGCAGTTTATAATTTCACGATCATCGGACTCATTGTAGCTGAAATCAAACCATACACCAAGCTAAACAAGGAGGTATTTTTTTTTTATTTAATCATGTTTTTTAGAAGTGCTCACTTTGATAGTGAAAAGTGTTTTTGTGGGAAAGGCCGATATTCGACTGATGAATCGTTTAACAAAACAAGGAGATTTCAATTTCTTTGAAATGGATTGCTGAATCAAGATCAGTAAACCGATTATCAGCAAACGATATTTTTACCGAAAAGTTCTGCTAACATGAACGGTTTTAATCAGGCTTACAATTGCTCATTACAGCTAAAATGCTATTTTTCGGTATTATGAAACTATGGGATACAATAATGATAATTTTTTTGTAAGATGCAAGAAGAGGTGGTTAAGTTTGTATATGACCCATAAAATTTGTCAATTTTGATTTCAGAAGGTAACAACTAGCGATTAGCTGTAACGATGAGTGAGCAATCAGCGATCATAAAATCGCTAGTTGTGACCTTCTGAAAGCAAAATTGACAAATTTTATATGTCATGTACAAACTTTACCAACTCTTCTTGCATCTTACGAATAAAAAATACCATTATAGTATCCCATTGTTTCATAATACCGAAAAATAGCATTTTAGCTGTAATGAGCAACTGCAAGCCTGGTTTTAATCCCAGTAAAGATATGTCAAACTGATAGCGTTACAGTTCCAAGTATTTTTTTCATACGTGGTGTGGATTAAGGATTGGGATTTTCCGATTCCCTCTTTTTTAATACAGTTAGGCAGAGTTGGCAACGGTCAGTTTGGTCAGTGACGTTTGACGAAAACCAAAAATAAATTGCCGCGGTACAAAAACCATCATTACAACGGCGCCGGTGGTGTAGTGGTATAAGCGTGATTACCTCTCACCCCAGCAGGCCTGGGTTCAATCCCAGTCGGCGCCGCCAGGATGTTCTAAGGCATAACATCTCTGATCACGCCTTCCTTCGGATGGGAAGTAAAGCCGTTGGTCCCCCGTTCATGAGTTGATGGGTCGATAGGTAGGGTCCAGGTGTGGGAGCTGCCTTCCTGGCACGTCGGTAGCATTGGTGCTCAGCACGGAAAACAAGATCGACGGAAAAAACAAACCAAAGGAAAAAAAAACCATCATTTCCATGCATCCTTCGTCATTGACGAAGATAAACCGACAAAAATCCCTTTGAACAAATCGTATCGCATCTTTTACCTTCACTCCTCTTTTTTCTATCATGCATGAACAATGGTTAAGACACAAGTCTGTTGATCTCAACGTTGCTGATTCGAGTCCGTTTTGTACCCATTTTAAGTTTTTTGTGTTGTTTCCAACAATCATCTTTTTTTGTCAAACAATACGGAACGGCTGACTAAAACGTGCAGACAGATCTGAAAGAGAGAAAGAGAAAAAGAGAGAGAGAGAGAGAGAGAGAGAGAGAGAGAGAGAGAGAGAGAGAGAGAGAGAGAGAACGAACTGAGCTAGTTTTTTTTTCACGTCGTAAAGGAAAGAGGACTGTCGTCTGTCTTTATACGGAATTTGTCATGCGCTGCGTGGAGTGCGACGAAGATAGTAATACATAAAGAGCCTGAATTTATAAAGAGACGACATCTTATCCATTTGACAGGTCTTCTGCTCGATTGGAATGACTTTTCATATGACTTCGACAGACAATCGATTGTTCCAATTTTGACATGTCGCCTCTTTATAAATTTAGGCTCTTTAGTAATACAATATTTTTCATCACTGACTTTGCTCTCTCTACGTTGATGATAGACAGCCCTGCAGTTAGGTACCCACATAAACGCGAAACATATTTGTAATCCCTGCTAAACTTTAACTGAAATGGTTATGGAACTTTACATGAACGTTTGTGTGATAAAATTTTATTTTTTGTATTATGGTTAGAAATAATGGGTTGTTAAGAACCATTACCATTCAAAATAGTTGTTTTCTCCATACATTTTCGGAAAGAGAACTATATTAGAACGTATTTACTTATGGTTTGAGAACTTCAATGGTAATGGTTATGGTAGTCAATAAGGTCCATGGATGGTTTTGTATTGTCGGTCAACTTTACCTGGAATATATCGCGGATTGGTTGGTAATCATTAATTTACAGGCAACCAACCTATGTTATTGAATAACACTTGCCCTCAATAAAATGACATATTGATTTAATTATTTGCTAGATACCTTCCACTACCTCCGCCTCGAATGATGCCGGTCGAGTGGAGATTATTACAATGCTTTCCCGATTTTGTCAACCCCTCTCAAATTTTAGGCTGACAAATCGGGAAAAAACCCTATTATTCAGACTACAGAGTTATCACATGTTATAACGGTTGTCAAATAATTGCAAACCACCATCAAGATAGTGCTATAACATGTTATAACTCTGTAGTCTGAACAAGGCATGAGGGAAAACGAAGTTTTGTATTAGAAGAATTATTTTACAAGAAAGAAAAAAACCAACAAATATTGCAGATTTTGCACCTTATTAGTCTTTAGACTTCTGCGCTTAAAAAAAGTAAATAAGTCATATTTTCACACTGGTTATAGAATTTAAAACATTGAACTTCTTAAAATTGTATAGAGCTTGTATTCATAATGGGATTTGTTCAATGTTTAAAATAATAAGTTTATTGAGTAGTTCTTGAGTTTTTATCACTCAACGAAAAAAATAATAATAAAAGTTTTGTTTGAGAATTTAGCTTGCAATTGCAATTGCTTACAGTTTTATACGTAAAAAAAAACATTTAAAAAGTATGTTGTCGTTTCATCATTAGCTTCACCAATATGCCTCGCGAGAAATGCAAAAATATTGTATTCATGACCACATTGATGAATTAAAACCTAAAATGATTTAATTTTTGTTCGATTTAATTATCGCCACGATTACAATACTTCCACTACATACATCTATAAAGAAACAGTCATGCTCGATTGGCTTCCTCAAATTACAGGTCAAATTGGCTCCCCTAATTGTCTCCGCCAGACTTTTAATTAAACCTTTAGTCAAAAGGTCGAATGACCCAAAGAGAAACAAAAGACGAATAGACTAAACGTCGAATGGTGAAAAAAGTAAAAGGTTATATTCAAGACACGACCGTAGATTTGACGTAGGATTACGAAAGGTAGTTTTGATGTCTCAGCAAAAGTATACACGTAGAAAAATGGATTTTTGTTTCAGGGCCTAATGTATTTTGTTATTGATTCAAACATATTGTATCACTGTTGGCGCGTTCAAGCCAGCGCGCCTCTACTGTAGCTTGGGTTTGACCATCGCGTAATACGCAATACGCACCGGCCTTGACAGTTCGTCGTATCACAGTAGTAGTGAGTGAGAATAACCACATAAAGGAAAGATACCCATAGAAAGTGAAAGTTCCATACAGTAAAATCTACTGATTAATTTTATATTTAAACTTATTATATTCAACGCTAGGTGAAATCCTATTTGTGGCAGTCTTATGTAGGTATAAGGTAGTATTTAAAATTAGTACATTGAACTATAATTGGATCATTTTGATAGTGAATCTCAAAAGATGTTTTTCTACATAATTACCTATAACCTGAAATTGTGTAATCTTTATCGGATGCTAAAAGGTAAAATTTGAATTTAATGATAATTTGTTTTAAAACCTACTTACACCTAAATAATTTATAATAATTTATACGGGCAGCTAGTACAAGGTTAAATCATATAATAGTACGGCCTACTCGTACCGATAGAACACCTTTGAACACCGGATACGATTTCTGATCACAGATCGCACACAATAGAACGGACTAAACGTAAGTTAATAAATTAGGTGATAGCATGCTAACTTTGAGTATGATGATAACATTATGTACCAGGATATAATCTAAAACTTGCATGTATCCCGTTGCAGGAAAATAATACTGCGCAACTCAAACATAAATCCTAACTATCGGTCGTCGCTCTGTTTTATTATTATTTCGGAAATCATCCCGTCCGGTAATCTGTTGGCAATTTCCAACAATCACTATTTCAACAAAACATATTTTTGAATCAACAAAATGGTTTTTAGAATCAACAAACAGATTATTGACTCTACAAGCAGTTTGTTGATTCACACATATTTTTCTTTGAATTAACCGAATTATATTTTAGAATCAATACCAAAAATATGTTAGACCCTGAGCCAAAAATATATCCATTTGAATTTAAAAATCATTTCTCTGCGTGTAGTATATATTAAATTGATTTCTTTACTCGTTATCAGTGAAAAAGTTTGATAGGTTGAAATTCGGAAGCAATTTGAGAGTTCTGTTTGTGAGGTGCTCTGTCGATGTCAATGTAGTACAAGCCAATCCTGGACGATATGTCTTGGATACAAGCTCTTACTCTTTAGTTAACTATTTTATCAGTCATTTGTGGTCCTGAAAATGACCGATGGGTTATAAGCTTGGAAGCCAGTTTAGAGCAATGCTGTGGAAATTTGTCCTTGATGTTCTTGGAGATGGTAACGGTGCGGAAATGAAATATGTATTAGGTACAGGGCGGTACCTACGTTTATGCTTTTTGATGAAAATTTTAAGCCTCTTTTTAGCTCAGTCGGTAACGGCGCAGCTACAAAACAAGACCATGCTGGAGGTGGCTGGGTTCGATTCCCGGTCCGGTCTAGGAATTTTTCGGGTTGAAAAATTTCTCGACTTCCCTGGGCATAGCGTATAATTGTACTTGCCACACAATTATACTAATGCAAAAATGGAACAGGCATCGAATGCTCTCAATTAATAATAATAAACTAATATTCGATATGCGATATGCATTAAGCTTGAAATGCGAAAAAGAAGAAGATGAACAGAATTCGACAAGATTTTTTTGCATAGTTCTCTTAATAGCAGGGGCTTAAAATTTGCAACAAAACGCATAAAGTTAGGTGCGGTCTGGGATTGCGGTCAAGCATGTGCTTGGAATCAATATTCGGCGACTGTGTTAGGGAAACAACTTTTCCCATCACGGAAAGGCCTCGTTTTCTGATGTCAAAATTAAGCATTTTCTTGCACAAAACGTTCTGTGCGTTTTGTTGACGTTGATTTATTCAATAGGTAATAAAAAAAGGCGAAAATTGATTGGAGTAATTTCTTGAGATTGTTTTGCTTTTTTTAGCGTTCTGAAGAAAACTTTACAAAGTGTTTCTGGTTATTCGACATGGTCATGTGGTTTTCGGTCATTGGGCGGTGATTGAATGAACAGCGTTCGTTGAGACCGAATGCAATTCATTTTTGAATTCTGTGTTTGGGAAATTGCTTTTCGCATGCAATTGGTGACCATTTTACGATACGATCATAGCAATACTTGCACATTCGTGGAATTTTCAATTGTGACATTTTGAAAAATGATAAATCCTCAGATTCGTAGAATAATTTCCTATCGATTTGCGTATTCAGAATTAAAATCGATCATCTCTGGATCAAAATCAGACCACTTTCATGCCGCGACCGACTTTGGATTCTGAAATTGCACTGCCAATGTTGCCTTAAAAATATATGATATGTTAGATTTTAACATATGGGAACTGACATCCGATTGATGACCTTGAGAAATGTACAACTAATACTCTTTATGAAATGTATAGTGGTCCTGAAAAGGACCGTTTTGTCGGGATGGTTGAGTTATGCTGAGCTATTCGGATGTTCAACACGGATGAGGCTGGCGAGCTGTACGTTGTTTGGAACGAGGGAGACGCGCTTGACATAGATGACCCACTGCGACTCACGAAAATGGATCCCGATCAGTAGCGGTGAGGCTTCTTCCTCCTTCTTCGGTGAATGGACTCATGTGTGCTGCAGCCACAGCTTGCGGGCAGTCTTTCGTTGTGTACAATGTTCAACGCTACGCGCCGAAAGCACTGCCACCACCACACACGGTGATCGAATAAGCACCGTTCAGGAAGACAGGATCGAATTCGATTTTAAAATCTGTGTTAGGGAATGCGCTGTTTGCAGGCAATTGGTGATAATTTTGATCACTATTGCAACAGTTAGACATTTGTGTAATGTTCAGTAGTGACCTATTGAAAATTAATAAAGTGTTCAATTCAGCAGATTCGTAGCAAAATTTCTAATCGATTGGCTTGTTTAGAATTAAAATCCATTCGCTATTGGCAGATTTATATGTGGTCAAAACCTGACCACTTTTCGTAATGCGGTCGATTTTGGTTTTTTGAAATTGCACCCCCAATATGTTGCCGAAAGACGTAATCCTACGTCAAAAGATTGAATGGACAAACGGTCGCATAATTAGAAGGGAGACAAAAGGTCGAATGGTCCAAAGATGGAAGAAAGGTCGACACAAATATGGAAAACAATGTACACAGATATTTTAAGAAAATATAAGAACATTATATTTCTTACAAACAAGCATAGTTCTGTCGAATAACAATGTTTTTTATGGTTTATGCTACTTAGTATTACGAGTATCATTATTTTCCTTCTTTTCATCTCTGCTCGTTTTTTTCTTCTTATAACCTCTGGTTGCATCCTATATCCTATGTTTTTTTTTAAAGCTGATGTTGAATCAATCAGTTTACAAGTTTATTGCAGATTGTATACCGTGGACCGCCGTTAATATAAACGACACTTCGTGCATATTACCGTGGTTCATTTTTAATTTGAACTTCTAGTAATCCTATGGCTATCAGAAAAGTTCCTGTTCCTATTGATCGTGGACATACATGTGGGTGTGCTGTCGTTCAGATGAATGAATTTGGAAGGTTCCAAGATGCTGTTGAGCAGGTTTCCTTTTAAGCAGTTGTTCGAGCTGGGATCCCATCTTCGATGGTAACTGTTGAAGTCACCTCTGATGAGAATTTTACCTTCCATGTGGTTCAGGAGTTTTCGAATATTTCCTCTAATTTCTCCGAAGAGATTACGTCCAGGGAGAACGTGTACAGAGATCAACGTGTGTGGAGTAAACCCACCGACAAACCTACACGAATGAACATAGCTAAAACAATAATATTTAACTAAGCCATGAACCGGCATGCAAAAGTTATAAATTGGTTCGTGTCTGATCTATTCTGTGCAAATTATTTTAATCTAGATAAAAAAAAATCCTATAGTTTTGACGGTTCGGACCACTGCACATTTGAATCGGCTGTTTACGGGCATAAGTCAGAATTAAGTGTCATGTCGGTTTGTTGGTGGTAAAACCTCTGGTTATTCTGATCCCTATGTAAACGTCAAACGCAAGGGAATTAGCTATGCACGCCACAGGTGGCAGTACTACCAACTACGATACTTTTAAATTTACGGTTAAATCGAAGACAACAAATTAAGAAGACTGGCAACTTTGTCAGAATCCAAGCGACAGATACAGTAGCGCTGCACTTGAGTGAAGGTGGAAGCAACGCATAGAAAAATGAGCAAATACACAAACCCTTCTTCTCAGGATGTTATCTTTGCTATCAAATTCGTTCGAAGCATTTACCTTTGAGCGGCAGATGACGCGATTGTACCTGCCTCATAGCGTTTGTATGAGAAAATGGAAGAGTTGCCAGTCTTCTTGATTTGTTGTCTTCGATTAAATGTTTGATCGATGACCAACTTGCGAGTGTTATGTCTGTTTGTCTGTGCTTAAACCTTGCTCTAATACAGCCATTCCATAGCAAAACGATATAGTGGTTATCAGAATTTCATAAGAATTTTTAGTTTTGTTCCTTATCGCAAAACATTAGACCCGTATTTTTTTTTGTCGTTAAGTTCAGCATTTACGTGTTAAGGTCGTCAAAAAAAAAACGTTTTTTTTTTCAAAATTCATTATTTTTTATTTCAAAGATCAAAATATCAAATAAAAGGTAATTAAAAATACTTTTTAGGAAAAATATTATTATGTTAAAAAATTGGACTTTTGCATTGAAAACATTGATTGTATTTGTTTTTTTTATGGTTTTCATGGTTTGTAGACAGCGGCGCCGGTGGTGTAGTGGTGAAAGGCCTGGATTCCATCCTAGTCGGCGCCGCCAGGATTTTTTGAAGTAAAGTAAAGCCGTTGGTCCCCGGTCTATGAGTTGATGGGTCGATAGGTAGGGTCCAGGTGTGGAAGCTGCCTCCCTGGCGTCGGTAGCATTGGTACTCAGTACGGAAAACAAGATCGACGAAAAACAAATTAAGAGAAAAAATGGTTTGTAGACAGAGGGCGCAATATGTTTTTATATTTTCCCTTGAAAATTTAGGCTTTTTACACAATGTATCAAACAACCGATGTGTTTTTTTTTTCGTTTTTGACTAATATTTTTTTGAAGTTATCAAGTTTTGGGTTGTCGCTTAGTACTCCAATGTAACTAGACTACCTTGCGTTTCCATTGAGTTATAGCGACTACTAGTTTACTAGACTAGTAGAATACTAGACTAAAAGAAATTATCCAGAAAGCAACACTGGGGGAATAATAACTGATGAAGTCGTGTTGCCAAAAACGCGAAAGCACTGTATTTTTTTAATACTAGCTGAGTGTGCCCGGCCTTGCTCGGGATTCCATATTAGCTTGAATTTATGCGCCAATTATAAAAAAGCATGCTATATTGTACATTGCCCCCATCTTATCTAAGGGGCTACCCCCTATGACCTCCACATGCCAAATTTGGTTCTATTTGCTTGATTAGTTCTCGAGTTATGCAGAAATTTCTGTTTCATTTGTATGGGAGCCCCCCTTAAAGAGAGGGGAGGGGTATCGAACCATCATAAGAACCATTCCCTGCCGCAAAAAACCCTGCATACAAATTTTCACGCTGATCGGTTCAGTAGTTTCCGAGTCTATAAGAGCCAGACAGACAGACAGACAGACAGAATTTTTTTTTTTTTATATATAGAAGATAGATAGGACATCCAGGCCTCATCAAGAAAAATGCCCTAATTACGCCTAGCGTATACATTTCTCAAGGAATCATAATGATAATGAGAAGATGATGATGAAGAAGAAGTAAAAACAAATAAACAACAAAGTTGAAGGGGGCCTCTTCATTTGTTTTCACAAACCATGCTTCTCCATAAGACAATGAGGTTTGAAGGAAAATGATGCACAGGGAAGATTGAACGTGATAAAGATGCACTTTGTTGAATTCGATATTAAATCTCTATTAATTCCTATTCTCGTATATTTCGTTTTAGGATCGAGGAATCCTGTCGGAATCAATGGGTCGTGACGCTGATATAGGATATATCCTGTCGTTGGGCGTTCATCGCAAGTACCGTCAAAACGGTATCGGATCTCTGTTGCTAGATTCCCTCATCAACCACCTAACGACGGCCGAGCGCCACAAAGTGAAAGCCATATTCCTGCACGTGCTAACCACAAATCAAACCGCCATACTTTTCTACGAACGACGAGGGTAAGTTGGTCTATTAATTTATAAACAATTTCAACCCAGTTTCTAGGAAAATGCTTTCGTAATAGGTTCGTTCTTCACTCGTTCCTGCCTTACTATTACTCGATTCGGGGGAAGTGTAAAGATGGCTTTACGTACGTATCGTACCTTAACGGAGGTCACTCGCCGTGGACGTTATAATATCCTTTTCAAAATTTGGAACATACCTATCTTCAAGTATTTACTGGTTGCAAGTGTTTTGGCTTTAATTGGTAGTTGAGCATGCTTACACATTAACATTTTAATCGCGCCGTCATGCACTTTACGGTATCGTATCATTGTTAAACGTTTCCATTTTCTAATCAAGCTTTGCGGTACTCTGTTTGTCACTATTTTAATTATAATCGCATGCGTTTGTTTTTATTTTAACATATGAAGTGAGTTGTATTGCTTCCAATAGTTACTAGTAAGTGATAAAAGTGCAAGAATTAATGTTATGTTTTACGAGATATTATTGTATGCTCGCACGTTTGTTTTTTGGTTTTATGGAATTGAAAATAGATAATAATAATTATGCTTAAGATTCGCTGAGTTATTGTTTTATTCATTTTCACCTTTTATTTTATCGAACATACTTTAACAGTCTGGAAAATACCACATTATACAACTTATTTGCTCTAGATAAGTATTTAATTTCAGACCTATTATCATAGAAGTTATTATATAAAACATTCGGAATCATAAGGGCCTGACTGCAGTGATCAATCTTCTTACTCTTTTGTTAGTTACTCGGCTAGATTAACATTTCGCGGTGCGTTTACTCAGTTTACTGTTGCTTTGCTCACTTAACTATAGTTATTCAAAGATTATCGATCATCGTAGTTAGGCGCTAATGATTTTGAACGCTAGATACATCTTTTTTAATAAAGTGCTGTCAAATTAATCCTTATTTTCTAATATCAATTATATCAATTACCAGTTCAGAGATGTTCATAAACTACGTACAGTTTCAGAGGGATTTTAGACTCTCTTTTTAAAATTCATATGAATCTAATTACTTATAAATGCACAATAGTCCCATGTGAATCTTTGATGAAAATGAGAATTTGGAATCTACTGTTGACACATTCTACCAATAGACAGTGTTTATTTCGATAGCTTTATGCAGGGAAATTAGTCAGATTTAGTCTTGAACAATTCTTAGTTTTTATGGACTCCTTTTTTACAGAGCGAATTGAATTCATTCACGTTTGCGCTTTGTGCATTCACGAATCCATCGAAGCTATATATAGTGTCCTGCGCCGCACTGAAATACACATTCTGTGCGCCATCAAAGCAACCAGTTTTTTTTCTCTTTTATTCTGACATTTTCATTTTTCTTCCGTTCATACAGTCTATTTATAGACTAGACAGTTTAGGTATATACTAAAAAGGGTCTCCTCTCGTCTCAAGTATAGACATGCGGCTGCGAAACCCGCAAATTTGGTAACCGAAAACAATTGTTTCAAATTTGGCTACACTTAAACATGTTCAATCGATTCGTGAGTCATCACAAAAATCAAGACAATCCGGTTATTACAAATTTGGAATGAGTGATAAATTTCCTTTACAAACTTATCAAGAGTTTATATCAATTTTTCTTTAACTATTTATGTTTGTATTACTTTTGCGTGAAGTTAATGATTTACATAGTTGAAGATGCTTATTTCAAATAACAGACTAAAGTGGTAATTTATATGGGATAGATGAGGAGATGAAAGTATACAGTTGATAGTTACGTTAGAGTACCGCAATCTATTCAGCATACTGGGACGATGTTTTACAGTGAGAAATATTCAATGTGTTATGTCTGTTTGTCTGTGGTAAAACTATGTTTCATTCAATCAGACCTCATGGAAAAAAGTCAACAAAGTTTCGGCTTGCTGAGCGACTGTTCTTGAAATTTTGCCTTTTCCTATATTTTTGAACTTTACTCATAAAATAGCATTCATAAGGGCAATGATCGATTCTCTTCATCGATTTTTTCTTATGTTCATAACTCGTTTGGATTAACATTTCTCGGTGCGTTTGCTGTTACTTAAATTTAAATTACATAAAAAAGCGTATTAGCATAAAGTTCAAAAATTTGTCAAAAGTTCTTGTTCTACGATCTAAAAAAAATATATAGAGTTTGAGTATAATTTCTTCGAGATATTTGAGTTTGTGACACTTTTTGGAATTACTCAAAATTACTTTAAAAAAAGTTCCATGTTTATTTTTCCCAGAAAGATTTTATTTTTTTTTCTACAACTTTGTCTCACGTCATTTCGATCATGAGGGAAGTTGTTCTGTTTTAATTCAAGAAGGATGCTTTTATTCAAGAAGTATGCTGTCAGATGCACAAGAGTTGCGAATTCACTACCACGCGGCGCTAGTGTAACATTTTAGCATAGGCCTTCAGATGAACAAGACGAATGGAACAATAAAGTTTAGATATCGCAGCGCTAGTATAACATTTGACTAATTACTTGCTCTAACTTGAGAGTTCATCCAGATAGGGTGTTTTCATTGGTAAAATTGTTCGTATGGACAATGCCTGATGCTGAACATTAATGTTGGGAATACCAGCCCACGTGGCCAGTGATGCCACATATCCAGATTTATCTATTTCGACTTTTAATGTTATGAAATGTAAATAAAAACAAATGCACACGCTTGATTCTGACTGTGATGCTAATTTCCGCTCGTAATGCATAAGCTTTTTCCATGTAAAATATTAAAATTCAATAAAGCCTGCCCATTGGTTTCATTAATTTGACCTATTACTGGCGGTTTATCAAAGATTGTAAGTATTTTAAATAAGCGCTTGAAATCACTTTATGCTTTGGCGATAAAATGAACAGTTCATAATGTGTACATTTTACCTCCAGCACTGGTTCAAATTACCCCCTTTTTATGTTCATTTTCTCCCATTACATGTTCATTTTACCCGCATACATAAAATCAGCTTTGTATTGAGAGATGTTGAAAATACAGGAATTATGAAAATTTTTAGGCTTAGACATTGTAGTTATCTATATAAATGGCAGCTTTACTGTTTGACATACATCCAAACCCAAATGTTGAGGTATTTAGTGTTATGTGCATGTTTTCTCATTGCTAACAAATCATTAACAGCATTCACTGTGTCGTGTTCGCTTTTGGTGTGCCCTGTTATTTATTGCTTTTAAAGAGAGTAAACAAAAATACCCTTAACCAACGGCTATACTGATCATCTGAAGTATTGGTGCTCGTTGGTGGTAACTGCTGGAGGACTTTGCTCCTGGCTTAGCGGACGCATCCGGACTGCATTTCGTTGGGTTTGTTATCGTACCATATAGAGGTTCACATTCACGCAGGACAACTAGAGTGGCAAAGCAGGTCTTCTCCAATCGTTCTCCTCCAGCCCCGGTTATTCGTTTTAGTCAAATATTTAGGTTCGGCAGAGCACAAATCTTGAATTCACGATAGGCGAAAAAATGACATGTTGCGCAAACTGTAGGCGCATCGGTTTTAAATTATCACATATTTAGATTCTAGCAAATGCAATTGTTGACCAATAATTATTTATTTATATTTCCGTTTTGTAAGTAGAGTTTTAGGTACGATATATGTATATTTGATGCGACATATCCTCATTTTATTTTAAATGACAATCCAACCGATAGTTGAATAATATAATACAAGTTGAAGCTATAGACACGCATAGTAATAGACCCGCTAAGGGGCCGTTCATAAACTACGTAGACAGTTTTTTGGAATTCTTGACCCCCCTCCCCCTGCGTAGACAATTGTCCATACAAAAGTTTTAAAATTTGTATGGGCCGTGGATAATTTTCAACCCCCTGCCCCTCTCTAAACTGTCTACATAGTTTATAAACAGCCCCTTATGTGAATCTGATGTATCCAGAAAAACTATGAACGCCAGATGATTTTTTTTTGTAAGTTTATTTTTGCCAATACCCGACGCTACGTTAGGAAAGCAACTCTATCTATAATCTATCAACATATGAGAAAAGACCAACGGCTTTTCCTCTGTCCTAAGGAAGACGTAATCAGAGATTTGTTTTCAGAACCACTGGGGAAAGAATAAGTCGCCCTTGTAATGGATTACCGTCAGCTGCAGGCATGGAAAATCATTTGCATTCATTTCATACATTCATTTACATTCATTTGCCTCTAACTTTTTTCTTCAACAGCATTCCGCAAAATGATGCATAGAGCTTTTGTAGTTTTGTTATTAGCTACAACTTTTGTTGATAAGTCAAATCCGTATCTCTTATGCATGACGAAGCAGAGCGAACAGAGCCACTACTGTTTTTTAGTGAATGTATTTTACATTCACTGAAAAACAGTAACAAGTTCTGCCCGCTCTAGTTCGTGATGCATAAGAGATACAGATTTGAGTTATGAGCAAAACTTGTAGCTAATAACAAAACCTACAAAAGCTCTATACATCATTTTGCTGTTGATGAAGAAAGTTAGAGGAAAATGAATGTAAATGAATGTATGAAATGAATGCAAATGATTTTCCATGCCTGGTCAGCTGTCAGTTTCACCTTTATGGGGAAAAAGTAATTAAAACAAAAAATGTATGTATGAAGATTTCATATGTTTTGTAAAGAATTTATATTTTAGAAGCGAAGCAAGGGAACATTTTTGGTACATCAGGTCGGTAAAAGTTAATGCTATTATGTGTACCAAATATTGTATTCGAAAAAAGTTCTAATTTGGTGAAAATCATAATTTCGGGGTTTTTTGCATACAAAATAAATCGGCGTTACTTTTTTTTTACTAGCGACATCTATTACGAAAATCAACCATGCTGGTCAGCGGCGCCGGTGGTGTAGTGGTAAGTGTAATTGCCTCTCACCCCAAAGGGCCAAGGCCTGGGTTCAATCTCAGGCATAAAATTTTCAATCTGAGGAATAAAATCTCTAATCACGCCTTCCGGGAAGTAAAGCCGTTGGTCCCCGGTCCATGAGTTGATGGGTTGATAGGTAGGGTCCAGGTGTGGGAGCTGCCTCCCTGGCGTCGGTAGCATTGGTGCTCAGTACAGAAAACAAGATCGACGGAAAACAAATAAAAAAAAAATCACACTTAGAAATTAACGTCAACTTCGGTATTTTTTTACTATCTCATAAGCAAGTTAGTTCAGCTCGGTAATATTTAGGCAATACAATTAAATTATTTTAACAGCATAATTGTCCCGTTGTCGAGAAGCAAGCTTGCTCACATCATCGACGCAGTTTGCAGGCTTGGTACTCTGAGAGTTAAAGCTACTGTAAAACGAAATCCATACTATAACTACCAGATTTGATAATTTTCATAAGATCCATTATGTTTTGAAATTAATGTTGAACAAAATACTCTTAAAAATATCGGTCAAGTTTTTACCGAACGTTATGCTGGTCAGATTTCGGTAAAAAAATTAACGAACATGACAATAATTTCTGAGAGTGATTGTAATAAAAGAAGTGAATTGATTTTAAAACTCAATCCCCAAAGTTGCATATGAGCGACATGAACATATGTTTAGCTGTATATGATTGTGTTTTGCGTATAAAACTAAAAAAGCATTAAGGGGCTGTTCATTAACTACGTAGACAGTGTTTTGGGATTCTTGCCCCCCCCCCTCCCGTGTAGACAATTGTCCATACACATTTTTTTAAATTTGTATGGGTTGTGGATAATTGCCAACCTATCCTAAACTGTCTACGTAGTTAATGAACAGCCCCTAACATGATTGGCCATCCTTGGTCAGCAGTATGATTGACCACCTACAGCAAAAAATGTAAACTTATCAAACGTATTCATGCTGATGCATCAATGAAAACATACAGTCTATTAGATTACTAATACTTTTTTTCAAAATAATGCACCCTAATGTGCACCTGTTTCGACTTTTTCATTTATTTTTTGCTGTGCAAGCAGGGTATCAAAACACTGAGAGCAAGCAACAATATAGACAAAACACATTGTCATGACAATCTCCCTCTGCAACATAACTTGATCGGAACGGTGGAAGCTTGTTTGCAACACACGCGGTGGCTGATGCTTATGTTATGTCATTCCCCTGTTCCGATCAAGCTATGTCAACAACCGCGTTTGTTACAGACAAACTATCTAACAATTTTATCTTTGATGCTTGCCGTTAAGGGACACCCGCATTAGATCCGGACTGATTCGTTGCGGCAAAGTGACAGCTAAATCTATTGTCTAACTGTCAAGTTTACATCAACGCAACACAAACGGATCTAATGCGGGTGGCCCTTTACTGCTCACCCATTATTATTTCGCTCGTATGTGGTATGTGATTTTGTCATGATAAAGACATTTTTGATTCCCTTTGTGCAAGTAATAATGACGTTTATTTCTGAAAATCATTTATTTCTGCAGGTCGTTTACCATGGATGTTTATAGTCGATGCTTTGCATGATCGAGAGTAAACCAAATTTTATTTTTAAATATTCAGTTATGATTCTCTTGGTGAATTGTAATGTACATGCTATAAAAATTGAAGCATTTAGTTTCATATCAATTGCCTTATTCACTTATCATACCGGTGGTACACATTAAATTGGCCTTTAATTTTCTAAAACAAAAATAGTCTGATATAACTATATATAAAATAATTGGATTCCTCCTAAGTTATCGCAAAAAAAAAACAAACAAGAAGATAAGAAGTAACAATGCCAGAGTTGTGAAATTGTAGATGCAAGCGACTATTCGTGATAGTCTCTGAACAAAGTTGTATCATACCTATTCAAATGAGTATTTCGCAGATGAAAGACCTTCCCTCGATATTGGAAAAAACAAATAACTCTAATTAGTATGTATTGAATCAAGGGATTATTTATTAAAAGATGTGAGCATGAGTTGTGCTCTTAAGAAGAGAATTTAATGGTTATGCCAAATATATAACGATATGAGAAAACTGTTGTGCTAGTTAATTGGTAGTGATTTATCACATTCATTAGTGTTAATGCAACATAATCAGTAAGTCAGTGACGCCTAAACTCTGAAAAACCTGAATTTGTCCACCTATGGTGAGAATTGACCATCTGAGATTCTTATTTATTCAAAGTCAGTTAAAATTGCACAATAATTCAGAGAATCGGACTGCTCTCTCACCCCAATGGGTCTGGGTTCAATCCCAGCCGAGGTCGGTGGGATTTTTCTGAGGCACTCTGGTCACGACTTAACTCTGCTCCGCAATCTTGGCACAACGTAAAGCATGGCCGGTCTAAAAACTTGTTTAAATATTAAAAGTTGATTTGTCAGGCAATGTTTGGATTTCCTGTTTATAAGAGGATACACATAATTTATATATTTATTACATTTGACTTGAATGACAAATAACACGAAGACTTCTTCCTTTAGCGGAAATGCCTGTGTCATCAGCGAATAAAGATTTGTGGCAACCCTGTGGCAAATCAGGGAGATCCGAAGTGAAAATGTTATGCAATATAGACTTCTCTGACGTTTGTGAAATGCGCAAGTATTAGTGCAGAACTTGGGGTAAATTATAAGTATTAGTGCAAGAAAACCTTTGAATTCACCCAAAATTCTGCACTAATACTTGTGCAATTCATAAACGTCAGAGAAGTCTATAGGCCCAAGAATGCTACCCTGAGGAACTGCTGCTCTAACAGGTAGTCGATTAGATTTGGAATTTTGATAATTTACCTGCAGAGTTCTGTCAGTTAAATAATTTTGAACTAATTTCATAATATAGAGTGGAAAATTAAAATTTTTCAATTTAGCAATCAAACCTTCATGCCAAAAACTGTCGAATGCTTTTTCTATGTCTAGAAGAGCAACTCCAGTTGAGCAGCCTTCAGATTTGTTTGACCGAATTAAATTGGTAACTCTTAAGAGTTGATGAGTAGTTGAATGCCCATGGTGAAATCCAAACTGCTAATCTGCAAAAATTGAGTTCGTATTGATGTGAAGCATCATTCTATTTAAAATTATCTTTTCAAAAAGTTTACTTATTGGACGGTAGCTAGAAGCTTCATCTGGATTTTTATCTGGCTTCAAAATTGGAACAACTTTTACATGTACAATTTCTCCCAAGGCCGAGTCCAGTGAAATCTTCGGGAAAGTTGGGAAAAGAGAGAGTGTGGCTACACCCGACTTTGAACGAAGGACCAGCGATCAGAATAATCTCTCGCATTACCGATCTCGTTCGAAGAAGTTCGCGGGAAAATCGAACTTCCGTTAAGTTCGGCCGAGGTCACCTTCCCTAATCTGAGGTCACGGTTTCGCTTCACTTTCGTCCGAACCGCAGATTGCAGTGGAAGTGTTTCATTTTGTTCGCGTGATTGTTTCGTTTTGTAAAGTGAGTTAAAGCAACGTGGTTGTACTTTTAAACTTCAATTCTAATTTCTCCTCGTCGTTTGTTTAGTTATAGTTATAAATCTAAACGTAGTGTGCGTCTTAGGCTAGACTTTGTGTGTGCGAAAAATAAGCTAGACCAGGTAATGTGCTCGTTAAAGGAAATCTGTGCATTGTGCTTAATGTTCTTTTCATCAGCCGACGGCTACGTTTACGCTTCCAACGTCATCATCTGCATCCCCGGGGCGAATAATCCCGGCAACCGTCACCTTGTCCGGTGGACAGCGATCCGTATCTACATCGCTGAGCGGGGAAATCGTTGGCCGTTCAACACCAACGGTCGAACGCGCATCGATTGAAGTAGCATCGTCGCCGCGCCAGTAACAGCAGCGCAGCAATCATCAGCAGCTAAATCAACTGGGGTGAGTTTTTTTCGTCGAGTGTGGCGTCCGGCGAGGGCGCCACGGAGGACCTTTTTTTGCCGACCATAAGGTCGAAGAGCATGAATTGCTAACATTTGGAGAAGTCCAAGAATTGTAAGGTTGGGTGTCGGCAAGACAAACGTGTGCACGTAACGTCATACATGGATGCCCACCCAACCCATCAATGTTAGACACCCGGGTGCCAAGCTTTGCCGTTCCCCGCTTGCTGCATCGTCGTGGGATTCGTCAGGAAGAAACACAAGAGCACAGCACAGATAGAAGGTAGTTACGCACACAAGGATAGGACTAGATAGAGAAATAGAATAAAGAGGAGTAGGAAAAATACAAGCAATGGAAATTTCGTAAAAGCATGTTTTAGTTAATAATAAAATCTCAACTTACCGTTTTCCGTTGTGAAACAAATGTTTGATTTGAAATTGATGTAATGTTGTTGATCAGTCCTATCAAAAATTAGAATGAGAGGAAAAAAGTATCTTAACGTTGTTTTCGGGTCCGTGTACTTATGTTGTTGTCTTCCGCGTGGTCGGAATTTTACTGTTATGTTGCGTACCTCTTTTGCTGCAGCTGCGCCTCTGGCGGAATTTAAGGGAAACTACCGATGAGGAGAACTTGACGTGGGACGTTTCTCAATAGAGGTTTCTAATCGATCAAATTCGGTAGTAGTCAAGCCTGGCTCGATCTCTTCTTTCTAGGAAGATTTTCACTTGGACTCGCCCTGGGGCAGTCTTATCCGGGCAAACTCAACGTGGCCTGCGGTCTCCTTTACCGGACTGGTGCTTAAGCCGCAGGCTTAACCGAGATCGGCCAGTGTCGACTACAATATTTTCCCGAGATGTATTCAGATAATCTCGAGCAACCTGATTCTCAATAGGACTAGTATGACACAAACTGAAATTATGGGAACTCTCGAATTGCTTAGCAAGTTTCTGAGCTTTTTCCGAATTTGTGATCAAAATTTTACCACCTTCTTTAAGCGCTGGAATAGGCTTTGAGGTTTTTTTTTCAAAAAATTTCTGAGTTTCCAATAGGATTCAGAACTTGGTTCTAATTTAGATTATTATTTTCAAAAGTTTTGATCCTCAGGGCAGGATCACTCTTTAATTTTTTTTTGTAAATCCCGCCAGATAACTTTCATGGCAGGATCGCGTGTTCTTTGATATTGTCTCCTACCCAAGTAACAATTTTGGTTTTATGAGGGCTCTGTAGACCATTATTTAGACTTCTAGAATGCTATAACACCTCTATAAAGCTTGCAATGTTACTTGGGTACGGACATTTTAAAGACGGATCAAGAGCTGGAGATCGTCGTCTATTATAATTGAATCGAATTTAACCTCGCATTTTGGTACAGATGCAACTCTTGCTTCAACTATAGAAGCAGTCAGAGTTTCAAGAGCATAATTAACATCATCTTTGGTTTGCAAAGGAATGTTTGGATCGAAGTTATCGATCGACATTGCTCCCAATCAGCTCTATGGTAATTGAAAATAGAACTGTTGGGATTATAAATTATTTCTTGGGATGTTTCAAAAGTTACTGCAAGGTGATCAGAACCGAAGTCAGCATGGGTAAACAATTGGCTACACAGTTGACATGAATCAGCTAAGACCAAATCAATGGTTGAGGGATTTCTTGCTGAAGAAAAGCATGTTGGGCTGTTTGTATATTGAACCGTGTAATAACCTTCAGAACAATCATCAAACATAATATTACCATTGGAATTGCTTGGAGCATTATTCCATGAGCGGTGTTTTGCATTAAAATCACCAATAATGAAGAAGTTAGACTTATGTCGGGTAAGTTTCTGAAGGTCACCCTTGAGAAAGGCAGCTATAGACGTAAGTTGTCCAAATTTTGTTTCAACAGAAACTCCCAAAGTTTCATAAACTTTGGTTTCAAATGTAGAAAGAATTTTATGTTTGATTCGTCTTTGAACAATGATGGCAACGCCACCACAGGCTCCATCAAGACGATCATTTTTATAAATTAAATAATTTGCGTACTTTTTAACCTTATGGTCAGGTTTAAGGAACGTTTCACTTATAACGGCAATATGCACGTTATGAACTTGCAAATAAATAAATTAAATAGCTTGCCATCTTTAAGAGATCGAGCATTCCAATTTAAAATATTTAATGATTTGAAATCCATTACTGAATTTCAAAGTCATGACAATATTGTTCGCAAATTTTACTCCAGTTTGAATAGCATCAAACATGCTGTGACAAAATACTAGCAAATTGATAAAACAGATGAACACGATTGCACATAGAGAAATACATTTGAAACTATTCCAACGTGTTTTACAGGTATTCAATAACAAAAAAATATACTGAGTACAGTAGGTTCGAGCAACAACAAGTGAATTCAATTCTGCCAAATAATTAAATAAAGATGAAATTTGGTTTGATTAGTAGAATTTGAAAAAAAAAGTGCCGAAAATTTAAATTTAACAAGTAAAGGCCTGTATAGGGATCGATAAAACGTTCGATTTATCATTTTCTCAAATTACTGAGTTGAAAAAACAAATCATTAGATAAAGATGATCATAATCTCGGACATAAAAAAATCCAAATTCTAGGGAAATGTGATTGTTCCTTCTTTAAAAACATTTTCAGATTTGTTTGTCACTATTGGAACTTGATTTTTTGTATTTTTTGACTTGTAGAAATGACAAAAAACACAAAAAAATCAAGATTCAGGATTTAGAGATCTTTTAAGTAGATTAATTTTTTAGAAATTAAACTTCATTCATTTTTCAAGATTTTGAACATTGAACAAACTTTTTCTGAACTTTGAATGAACTCAAATGAGATTTACGAAGCTTACAGATATTATACAGCTGGTAGCCACATACAAATTTCAAAGATTTTTTACGGTGATAATACAGATTTAAATTGGAAATAAATGTGGCAACACTGGGACAGGGCCTCGTCTTTTCTCTTCGAATCGTTCGCTGATGGTGCTCGGTACTTCGGCCATACACGCGGTTTTTCGGATGCCGAGAGAAGAAAATGAACGGAAACCTCGTGTGTGAAAAATCTCTCCATTTGCCGAAGGCAATACAAGAATGAAAATAATCGTAGGCAAGGTGTGTAGGCAAGGGAGGTGTTATTTTTAGTGTACTGGTTTTCAGAGAAGGTTCTACCTGATACTACTAATGACTGTAACTTACTGTATAAAGTCAATTTAATCTAATAATCTTATGAATTTTTCACTACGTCTATAGACAAAGGTGATCCTTTCTGCTAATACGTGACGATTGTAAACAATTCGAGCTTATATATGAAAGGTATGAACTAAAACTTATAAACCTATATTTGGGAGTTACTCAGTGCCAACTGTCGATAATTAATAAAGAAAACCATGCGTTTCCATTACAAAAATAAAATACAAACCGAACTACAAATTATAGTTATTTAACGTCATTAATTCTATAAAATACTCACATCACTGATATCTTGCTATGTAGAAACCTGCTTCCACATTTTTGCGAAAAAAGAGGCCTGTCTCGCTCGCGTGTACATATACCTATAGTATTCCGATTGGAATCGGTTGTAGCAAAAATGAGAAATGCTGCTCTGACTTCTGAGAGGAGAGCCCCTCTTATTAACATTGCAAAGAAATCGAATCCAAGTTAGTCGATACCCGAGTGCCGAACAAAACTGATGTGTCTCATGTGAACCTATTGCAGTTTCGACTCGTCCGGTTGTACTTAACCGACTGCCAATTTCCTTCCTGTCTGTCTAGCACCAATCGAACAGTGGCATTAGTGTCCTTAATTTGGCATCTAAGTGATTGTTGCTTTTAGCATTGGTGATAAAAGTGAAACATTTGGAAGCAGGAATCGCCAAACGGGTGTCTTGTGCGTACATCCTGATATCATCGAGCGAGTATTCTAGTGCAGTGATAAGATGAGAAATCTACGAGTTCCAGTTGCTTTTGCAATTCTACTTTTAATTGGTTATGTCACAGCTCTCGAATGGGGTAAGCAACCAACCGAAAAAGTAGCCAAATCATGTGGTCTTTGCGAAAAATGCTTATCTATAAATAATACCTTTTTTTTTATCTTACGTGAGCACATCGAATGTGATCGGTCATAGAAAACGAGTGAAACTCTGTCAAGAAGAAGTGATTGTAGTTGTTCGCCTACGTCAGTGGCCAAGGATATGAAGAAACAGTCCATTTGGACCACATCTTATCATATGAACGAAATTTTCACCATGAAGATCGTAAATTTGTTACCACCACATGATTGCGACAGCAATGTGACGACAGTACGACGTACGAGTTATAGCTTTTTTCAGTGTCTCTAAACAATACCCACGGCAAGTGTTAAAGAGGTTATGAATTACGATGTAATCGAAAAACCGAATCTATCGACGAGTTCTATTTAGTGACGTAAATGCTATGACAATCTGTCAAAAAGTTGCGGATATCCAATAAATGTTCGATAGTAAAAATATTAATTTGATGTATTTTTGTTATATCCCGTTTCGATGGCTATTGGAATTCAGTAATCAATATGTATTTGACCGCATTAGTGTAAAATGTCATCAAATCATATTCATATTCAAATGAAAAGCATACACCAAAAAGCTGCGTATTTTTGTGACCGGCGTTTTTGGTGCGCAACAAAAACACTTTCACCGAAATGGACAATAACAGATTCGAAAAAGACTACACCCATGCGCCATCGTAGCATAGCGAGAAGTCACGTAGACTGAAATCGTGCAGAAACTATGTTGAATGCTTTCGGTGCCGTTTTTCATACGAGTTTGGAGTAATATTCCCATAAAATCCAAACTTGATAAAATACGTCACCGGCAAGGTAACTAGTGCATTCGTGAACAGTAGGGGAGATGGGGGAAACTTTTCCATGTTACGGTAGATCTTCATTTAATCCACAAAGTGTATCGGAATTTAAGTGCAATACCGTCCAAATGTTGTATTAGGCTATTAGCAATCCCCCTTATTCTGCGAGTCACGTGACTATCTGTCACCGGTGAGGTGACAATTGTCACCTCGTGTGAGGTGACTCTCCGTGCAAATCAAATGGAGAGTCACCTCACACGAGGTGACTATTGTCACCTCACCGGTGAGAGAGAGTCACGTGACTCGCAGAATAGGGGGGAATGTATTACCATTGATATGCTTAGAGAAAATTGCAAATTATTGAAAAGATTGGAAAAATAAAAAAGGCCACCTGTCTTCCAAATATTGCGGGATAAATTGCGCATTCTGATTTAATTTTTAGAAAGTATTCCGCATAAACGCGAACCATACTTGTAAAAAAAAGAACCATAGAGGTACAATGAAATGTACTGTAACCATACAATATAATTTATGGTATTTACAATAAATCGTTCTGTCCACAACGATAAAATAATGTTTCCACAATAGAATCTATGGTACATGGAGAAATCATCAATAGAACAAGGGGGTTGATATGTATCGCAACCATACAACAAATCACTTTTTCCCAAACAAACTTGAGCCATTTACCATTAATTTTATTGTTTTTATCGAAGGGCGAACAACTTCATAAAATACGTAAATGTGTATACACGTTGAAACTAAAATACCATAGTAAAAATATTAAAAAATAACTCGAAAATACATTGTACACGAAAAATACATTTCATAATGAATTGAATACACATTTAGCACCTTTTCACTTCTGGTTTGAGAACTTTAATGGTAATGGTTATGGTAGTCAGTAAGGTCCATGGATAGTTTTGTATTGTCGGTTAACTTTACGTGGAATATATAGCGAATTGGTAAACATTAATTAACAGGCACCTATTCGCGATATATTCCACATAAAATTGATCGATGTTACAAAACCGTACATGGACCTTACTGACTACCATAACCATTATCATTAAAGTTCTAAAACCATAAGTAAAAAGGTTCTAATATAGTTTTCTTTCCGAAAATGTATGGAGGAAACAAGAATTTTGAATGGTAATGGTTCTTAACAGCCCATAATGTGTAAGGTTCACTTCCAAAAAATCATAATACGTAAGGTTAAAACTTTATCACTCAAACGTTCATGTAAAGTTCCATAACCGTTTCAAATAAAGTTTAGCAGGGATTATAAACAATTTTTAACCATTTTTCGTAAGGTCAAGCAATGGTTTGCATTTATGTGGGATAACTTTAGGTTTTTATCCCTATTTTCTATTCCGTTCGAAACGGATTTCCCATACAAAAAAAAAACTATGAGAATCCATTTCGAACGAATAATAAGGGTGATTACCAATGTTCTTCCTCTATTGAATTTTCAAATGTTCACGGTTATGCTTTCCACAATACATTTCACACGGCGCATTATGCCCCAAATACAGTACTATTTTTCTAATAAACTTCCAGTTGAGCAGCAATTTTTAACCGCCATATCAACTAGCACTTAAGATATGAGGAGGTGCATTTTTATTCATTTCTTTATTTAATTTGAGTTAATTTTGCCCGCCATGGGCATTTTACCCCCATCTCCCTTAATTTTGTAACAATGCATATAAGCTGTCAAGTGCGTCAAGATCAAACATTGGTCATCGTAAATAGAATTATGAAATAGCTGATCTAGAGGCTGGTGCATCTTTAGACTTCTTTTCTAGTAGGTATTTGTTACGTAATTCAATGGAAGCGGACTTATTTCGTTTGTATTTACTGAATGCAAACATCCTTAAATAACGGTTTAACTGACGTTTGTTGGTTCAACGGGTTCAACCGACTACACAAATTAAGTTCAATTAACTACATGGCATGTCTCACCATCATAATGACAGTTGAAAAGCTCCAATTAGTCCCAACATCATCCTCACAAGTCACTTCTGTTTGCGTTTTTATTTCACTCGCGAAGGAACTATACCTACCAAGAAGTGCAAAACCAATCGAATATATCCATGGCTGAATAATTGGCGGGTTCAATTAATGGAAGCCGAATTGATTGACCAGTCGATTGGTAGTTTTGTCTGTCTTGGTGCTGCTGTATGTTTGAAGAATGATATATAGAACCCAAACGATTCAGTCTACGAGCCTACAAGTGTTTTACGAAAGTTTTTAAATGTAATTCACTAGCCTCCGCAGTCCGTCAGTTTTCAATGTTGCAACGGTTGACTGCTCTGAGCCAGATCGGTTTGACTTTGACTGAGAGTGAGTTAAGCTGTCGAGGTGCTAATGGTTTCGCAAGAGGCTTAACACCGCTTCGTAAAATAAAGGAAAATTTTCAGAAAACACCTGACACTACTTGGAAATTGCTCCCATTATAATAAAAAAAAAATTCTTGGCTACCAGCCACTTACATAATATTATTATGTAAGTGGCTGGTGGCCAAGATTTTTCTTGAGATGGGGTGAACCATTCTCATCTTAAGATTTAATTTCCGTCATACTAAGCATCCGCACTTTAGCACTCCTTTTTCGAACGGATTTGTACACTGAGGAAATAATTCGTACGAATTTCATACGAAATGCTTATGGAATTTAACCAAAAGAATTTATTTTGTATTTCATAGGATGACAATAGGAACGCAAACCTCTGTTATCATTCAATAATTCGTACGAATTTCATACGAAATGCTTATGGAATTTAACCAAAAGAATTTATTTTGTATTTCATAGGATGACAATAAAAACTCAAACCTCTGTTATCATTCACTATTTTTGCAATAGAATACCTACCATAGATTTCATTGAGTTGTCGTATGAAAATGATTCGTAATGAGTATAAAATTTATATTTCATTCGTATGAATTGTAAACGCGCGGAATACGAAATGCAATCGAAATGAACATGAACTTTATTGTAAATATTCCTGTGCATCAGATGTTTGTCTATTGGTAGCAAATTAGTTATATTAATAAATTAAAACAAAATTAACTTAATTCGAATTGTTTGTTTTATTTTCATTAAACAAAATTAAACATACATAAATTTATATTGATTATGCTGCCGTTCTACGCATATCTGTCCCATGTTACTTTTGGACGTTTTTCACTTTTGCTCATAAAACAGTACTTTCGAATGAAAATAGAAAAACTTGTTATTTGTTGTGGGCTTATTTTAAAACAACATCAAGTCTAATTGTCCTATGTTGAAATTCTACGCATAACTGCCCCACATTTTTTTTTACTGTTTTTATTAACGATTTGAGTGCACGAATGATTGAAACAGGATTTATATGATCAAAAGAAACTCAATGAGTCATTTCGGGAAGTAAAAGCTTTATTTTATGATGAAAAACGGGAATTCATATTAAAACACCAGATTATAGTTTTGATTTCAAACTGTTCATTATTAGAGTAATGATAATCAATTGATAAGAAGCAGTGTAATGATCTTAAAATAAACCAAACACAATATAGCATGATTTAAAATTCATTTGTATGTAGCAACGATGTATAAACATCTTCCAATATTGGCATGATTAAAAAAGTACGTATTATTATCTAAAACAACTCGAAGCAACGCAGTTATCAATGATGGCATTTTCTGTCACTTGATGTGCACAGCAAAAAAAAAAATGTAATATCGATCAACGTAATTCAAGCTGATGTATGAAATAACGATGTTATAGCAAAAACCAGATACAATATTACATCAATGGATGTAATTTTGTTCGCAAAATCGATGTACATCGTACAAAGTAATATTACACAACCGATGGAATGATCTCTGTGCAGCTGTTTCAATGTAATATTCAACAACTTTTTTTTTCTGTGTGCTACCATATTTTGTAGTTAAAATAAGGTTCCTGTTGACTGATTCAGAATATCCGTTGTCGTATAGTCCTTTCGTACATTTAGTCGTTAGAATGTTCTCAATATACTGCCGTGGATGCATTTGGTTGAATATAATGAAATCCTTATATGTTAACTTTTTCAAAGTATTTCTTGAAATCATCGAAGTCCACGATCGACAATCTTATTGTCTTCTACACATCATTTGTTTCTAGAGATGTCTATACTTCTAGGCTTTATAGATGTAGCAAACTACGATTGCAGCAATGTCAACTCACTTATTGTTGGTTTTAGTTAATGATGCAAACCTATGCAAATTATCCAGTTTCACGGAGAACTCAAGTACGCTCATGTAAACACAACCACAAGAGTAAAGACGTCAAACGCAACGTGGCCATCAAAGCAACACGGAAAGTAATAGTTCTGGCCCACGCACATTAGATCCGGATCGGACGCGTTGCGGCAAAGTGAAAACTAAATCTATTGTCTAACTGTCAAATTTACGTCAACGCAACGCAAACGGATCTAATGTGGGTGGCCCTTTAGTGGGACTGATATGCGTAGAATTTCCTACTTCATAACAAATTTCTCGGCATAACAGTCTCACTGAATTGTTTTCGTATAAAAATAGGCTTGACTAATTTCATTGAAGGTAATTTCTGTAGTTTTTTCTATTTGTTTTAACAAATTGATTCTGTTGAAATGTGAACAATGCACTAACTTATTTTAACTTATAGGGCAGAGAACTACTTCGGTCTAATCGCCCATTTTAGGCCTATCGAACAGAAAACTTAAAATATATCTATGATTTCAGAGTTAACAAGTCAATTTTGCGTTTGGTACGATACTTTAGTTAATAAGCTACGGAACGAAGTGAATGAGAACGCGTGATATGAAGGTTTGCACCCATTATTTCCAAAAACAAAAGAAGCGCTCCAACCGAATCAATTTTTATCTTCATCCGATAGGCCGAAGTGAATTCATTGGCGTTTCGATGCGTTAGGCCGAGTTTAGAATCCGTAGGCCGAGTTTGGCGTCAAGAAGCAGTGTTAGACTGTTGACAATATCTCAACGATTGGTTTCTCTTTATCAAATCTTAAAGGTAAATAAATTTGGAAGCCATCAGTAATAATAACATTCCGTTTGGAGCTAAACTGCGCTAGATTAAGAAAGACTAAGTTCGGGTTGTGCTTAATAGGCCGGAAATGGGGTATGAAGATCACAAAGACAATTATGATTTTTACAGTTATATTTTACAACATTTATTGATATTAATCTACCTGAGAATTAAATTTACAAATCGATACAACTGATAGATATCGATAGAGCTGATTGAAACATAGGTTTGTTTTTATTTTGAATAGATGAAAACTTATTGATAACATTTTTTGATTTTGAATCTTAATATCAACCCATAGATTTCAAAACATTCAGATTATTAAATTTGATATCATGATATCAAAGTAGTAACTAATTTTTTTTTTGTTTTCCTTATAATTAGCATATAGATTACTTATTTTGTTTATAATTTATGAAATTACTGATAGCAAAACGTATACATGGAGTGGTTATCAAGAAAACATGATTGAAAACATGATTTGTTATCTTTTTAATATCCTTCATTTACCATTTAGATCTAATTTTTGTTATGATTACTGTTAACTCGAACGTTTATATCCTCTGCTCGGGATGCTATCTCTGTTCCGCAATCTAGTGCCAACCACCGACGGACATCGATTGCCATCCATTGACGGCAATCGAATGTGCAGGAATCCCACAATCCAATCGTCGTAGTTTCTTATACAAAAGATGATCATCCGAACTTTAAGCAGCATTTAAAATACCGTGAATTTCGGTTTTGTTGGAATTGAGTGAAATTTTTGGTCCAATGTTACATACATAGCTGGCAATATAATTTGTTCCTGCTTTTATCGAACACGCTACACAGGTTTCGTTATCAGATATAAAATATAAGGCACGTGTTTCTCTTACTCGGAGCACTTGTAGCTACGTGTGGGTATAGCCTAAGGTGTACCTATGTGAGGGTTTGTTTTCACCTGGTGTGCTGCGGCAGTTTGACTTTGAAACCATGACAAGGAAAGTTGTGATTGAATGATACGATTCCGGTTAATAAGTGCGCTGCAATTGCTTTGCAAGTAGAGTTTGGTAAAACTAGCTCCATTGAACGTTTTCTTATAGCTAGTTTCTACATGTTTCCACGTGTGGTTTTGTTATCGCTTGCTCGTGTTTTCGTACGAACGTTACTTATGTTTATTTTCCTGCATAAAGATATGTAGTTGACTTTTGTAAAGTTGTTGCATGTTGGGTGCTCATGTTATTGAATGGACCTGAAAGATAAACTATAATGTAATTATGCTATTGCTTGCCCGTACAAACAATAACCATAAGAAGTGCTTAACCACCAATTCGGGGCATCATCCCAACTCCATACGGTATAGTTTCACCATCTATGATAGCGTTTGTACATGGTACCCATTTGTTAGGTTGTGTATCATTTATTGATAAGCTGTGGAGTCTTCATTTATAATAATTCCACATCTCTAATTTACTTAGTATGCTCTCACAAAAACTATCTTCAATGTATATGTTTGTATAAGAAATTCTGAATGAAAGTGTGTAATTAATTTCAAAAGCTTGTGTTAAGATTTATTGTTTATACATTTTACGTTTTTATTAGCCATATTTTTGCTTCTTTAAAATATATGTTCAAGTACACCAAATAACCGCGTCTTCAAACTTCATGATACAAAGTTCTAGTGTATAATATCTGAAAGTGAAACAGTTTCCGCAAATCTCTATATGTGCTATTTGTTGCGGAAATAAACTACCAATCCTTCTCACAGGTGCTCATTCCCCAATACAGAAACATTCCACCTAAACGGAAGAGAAAAAGAACTTCATTTGAATACAGGTTTGTTAATGGAATCATGTAACTTGTACATCTAGATCGGAGAGTTAACGTCCACCTAAAACGCACGACTTCATTAATAATTCGCAGCATTTGAGCTTTCAGTAAACCGTATGTAAAAGTCGTGAATGAACATGTCTCCGCAAAGCGCACCTTTCAATTACTGTAATGAACATGATGTTTTTTCTCTCTCGGTTCCATTGAATAACAGTGCCGTTGAACCGGCAAAGTTTCATTTGGATACTTTGCACTGGATTGGACTGTTGATGCTCTATCTATAACGAGACACAAAGAATCCACAAACTTGGGGGCTCGTATCTTACCAGTTGAGTAGAGCTCAACAAGTGCATCAGTTTAGACCACAAAGAAACAACAAGAAACTAGTTTACAGCAAACAAATTCAGGAACCGGACCTGTGCATAGAGTGGCGGTAAAATGAATGCGGAAGTTTATGCGATTAAAAGAAGAACGATGTTTCTGCGTGCCGGTGGTTCGGAGTCCTCTACGCTTCCCCGTTTCTATTGAATGGATTCAATACTACAGTAATGGCCCAATTTTGTTAGCCGCTCAGCGCATCAGATTTTTATATTTCAATAATTTCACATAACCGTAATTGCAAATCTTTCTCATTGATCTTCTAGATGGATGTTTAAGGTATACTTGGTGCAGTAATACCTTTGATAAGCCCACTGAAAAAGCTCACGGGTTTCGTAGAACATTATAACAGATTTTCAAAAAAAAAAAAACAATGATGAAAAATTCAGGTCATTACTGTATTACCATTCCCAGATGATTGGTCACGAAATTGGTATGATCAGGTGAACGTAGTCTATATAGATTCTTTTGATCTAACCGGTCCAATTCATTTGATGCGGCTTATTTAGGATTATAAAAGGTTCCTTTTCGTTCAACAAAAAACGTGTGCTCTGTCACTCACCGGTGCTGTCCGGTTCGGAAGTCACTTTAACTACACACTTAGAAATTTTTACAGAAATCTGTAAAATTTTACCGAAATCTCAACAGCTGAACGTTCGGTAAACAGTTTCACAGATTTCCTGTAATTTTTCACAAATATCTGTGATTTTTTCACAGATATCTGTAAATAATTACAGGAAAACTGTAAAATTGTTTACCGAACGTTCAGCTGTTGAGATTTCGGTAAAATTTTAAAGAAATTTGTAAAATAATCTTAGTGTGTAAGCAGCCTGAGCAAGTTTTTTGCTAGTACGTAGTATCCTTGATCATGAATTGCTAAATCTGTAGAATGAATAAGCTTCACATTGCGCAACGGTGATTGCTTGGATATTGCGGGTGAGCTTGTGGCACTTAAGTTATATCTTATCGTCCATAGATAATGGTGCGTGGCACTCTGATAAGATAGCTTTAGTTAAGTGTGATGAAATGCAGAAATATTCGATTGAGTTTCTTGGTTTTTACTGCCCATACCAGTCCCATCTTTACTTGATTTCCTATCCATGTATTTGGTTAGGGGGTTAGGTTTGTATGAACTTGATATGTGATGTGATTATGGTTTTGATACATTGTTATGTTAACTCATGCATTACTTAACTTTAACATTGTTAACTCAAGGCTAAATAAAGTGAATCATTATTATATAACTCTAAAGGTGCTCGAACTGAAAATAAACTTTAAAAATTTAGATCAATAGATCCAGTCTGAACGAATGCTGTAAGAAGTGAATATGAACCCGAGCAAAAACTGAGATCAAATTGAAAACTAAGTTTGATATTGATTATTTAGGTTCCTGCGTTCCCTCCCCATGGACATAGTGGTTGACGGTACTGAAGTAAAGGGTTCCCGAGTAAAGTCTGAGATCAAATTGAAATCTAAATGTGATGTTGTGATTTCGCTGATAATGATTACACAGGTTGCTGTCGTTTTGGTCATTTTAACGGTTAAAATATCAAAATTGAGGGCAAAAAAAAATCTTCCTGTGACATCACATTGAAAACTATTTCTGCTTTTAGTGAGAGCAAACTGAAAACTCAATTTGATATCAATTTTTCCTGTTGATAACAAAACAAGTATTCAATTTGATGTTATGCTAAGGCAATGAAAATAAACCCGGAACAACATATTTTTGAAGAGCAAATGTACAGCAAAATGAAAACAAATTTTGGTATCAAATTTGTCAATTGCATAAACTGAAATCAAATTAGGATTTCAGTTTGATGTTGATATGAAAACTTGAATTCAATTTGCTGTCATTTTGATGCTGGACTTTCGTCGGGTTATGTTACACACTTAGAAATTTTCACAGAAATCTGTAAAATTTTACCGAAAGCTCAACAGCTGAACGTTCGGTAAACAGTTTCGCAGATTTCCTGTAATTTTTCACAAATATCTGTGAATTTTTCACAGATATCTGTAAATAATTACTGGAAAACTGTAAAATTGTTTACCGAACGTTCAGCTGTTGAGATTTCGGGAAAATTTTACAGAAATCTGTAAAATAATCTTAGTGTGTAGTCTCTTTATATCTGCAACTATGGTGATTTCCCATAATGAAACATATCACCTTCATAATGCTTCCGTATGCCTCAAACGATTAATTCTTGGTTGTTAATAGAACTTCAATGATGAAATCGGCTGCTTCATGCAGACTGAACAATTCTGATTATAGAATCACACACTTAGAAATAACTATTTTTACACGAGATGTAATCCATCTTTGACGTAAATAATGGAACGTAAACAAACATGTCATGTAAAATTAAGTGTTCCCAAAACGAAAAATACGCAACTCGACGAAAAGTACGTTTGATTGTATTGATTTTCTCGTTTCTTTCAACTGATTCTTATGTCATTTGGGCCGCTTGCATGTGTCGGTCTCAGGGCACGGAAATTTACATTACTTTTTCGTAGTGTGCAGATTTGTTCGGTATACAAAGGAACTGGGAGGGCTTATTAAAAACTTCTCACCAATAAATTTGTGATCTTCTAGTCAAATTTTTACATGACATTTTATTAAGGTTCAATTTACTTTGATGCTTTTTGGAAGATTTCAAAAGCAGTTTTTTCCGACGTATTATTTCAGATTGCAAAAAGCTCGCACTATTCGATTCCTTTTGATATTTTGCAATCTAAAATAATGCGTCGAAAAAAATTGCTTTTGAATTTTTAAAAAATGCATCAAAGTAAATTGAACCTTAAAATTTTATTTTATTTTTGCATATTATTTTTGTTACAGACAATTAGCATACGATACAAGAGATATTCGTTTTCGCGAAAAATAATCTTTTTTTTTTCTTTTCATTTATTAGTTTTCATGTGAATTTGATGTGAATTTGATGTGATTTTTAGTTTTTGTTTTCTTTTGTGATCTGTTGTATTTCTCAGTTTGGTTAGAAGTTTCGAAGCTAACGCATGTTTATAGGCCTAATAGAAAGATAGGTAGAAAAAAGTGTATCCTGAAGAATAGCTACGTGAAATACTTTGGTGAGAATATCTTGTTGAGACCATGACTAAGACTTGTAGAATGCTTTAAAACCTCCATAAAACTTGCAATGTTACTTGGGTGTAGTCACATTTTGTTTGCAGTCAATAATTTATTTTATGTTTTCCTGTAATTATCGTAAATAATAGTTATTCAATAATAGATAATTCAGCCATATATAGGAGTAAATTCGAACATTCGTGTGAGACCCTTCCTTTTTGTTTGTTTATATTTTATTAAACAGGATTGAGATTAAAACTGAGGAGCTCGACCAGCTTGATCGCTACCGCTTTTGCTTACTGAGTAGAAGATCGTGGGTTTATGCCCAAGCTCCTCAAAAAAAAAAACAATTACTATGGTCACATCGCCTGCTTATGCGAATCCTGACACATCCACCAACCCAACTATCTAACTCCGTATACGTTAAAGTAGATACATGACAGTTGCCAGTATGCAACCTAAGAATTTCTCCGTTAAAATTAGGAATTAACTACTCAGAACTTCTGTAAATGGATTCTTGAACCATTTTTCGAATTCATGTAGAAAAATAGGACCAGGTATTAGAGTAAATGAACGTCATTATGTTAAAATCAAGGTTGCAAATGCTATACAATTTTTTTCGGAGGTGTAAAATCATCAGATGATGATATTTTGTGCTTGTCAGTTACATGCAGGTATGTAAATTACATTCACTGAAAACAATAACACGTTCTGCCTGCTCTAGTTCGTCATGCATAAGAGATACAGACTTCAGTAACGAACAAAAGTTGCAGCTAATATTAAAACAGGTTTTATGTGTCAAACACATACTTTATAAGCTGAAGTAAAAGCCAATCTGCTTCCTGCATGGGTTAACTTAAACTTTTGTTTCTGTTAAACTTTATGTTTGCAGTTTTACCAACCGGTGGAAACTAACGATTTTAAATTGGCTCACTACTTGACTAGCCTATTGGTCCCAAGCAAATCGATTAACGTACCCCATTCTAGTCGAAATTCTACTACTAAACTAAGTTTGTTTTGATTCGCTATGAAAGTTTGACAGATAAAATGAGGGGTTAGTGGATTTTCCTATAGTTCGAGGGGTGAATCGATTAGCTTGGGACCGAAGATAGTACCAGTGCTGAGCCAAAAAGTTGAGCACGTTTCTTCGGGACCTACTAGTCTTAGAGTTACCTCTATGATTTTACACGATTTACATTTATATTTTACTTCTATATTTTATCGATTTTGGCGCCCGGAAACGTGTGTTAAAATATGCTGTGTTTGAGAACAAACTAGTTGGTATTTCAGACGTGGAATTTGGTGAGATTTATCTGATTATTCATTAATTATTGCTACCGTATTCAGCCAGCAACGTTTACCAAACGTATCCTGAGACTTTACCTTCCCCTCTAACAAGCCCTTAACACTTATGAAAGGTCATAGAGTATTCTACATCTCTCTTAAGTAAGTGTTCAACTAAAAACCCTTTCCCATCCTAAGTAGTTGTAAGGACGTGGCCAGGACAGTTCTCAATTGCTCTATCCGGTAACGGACGGAGGTGGCACTACTCTCATACAATGATCTAGAATTTGTACCACCTGCGAATTTGTGAAACTAGCTCAATTTGAATGGGAATGCGAACACATGCTTTAGAACTTCTTCTGGTAACTCACAAGTAAAAAATATCATCATACGATTTAATGATTACATAATCCCGTAACACATTTTTATAAGTAACATGAGTATATGCAACCTTGCTTAAAATTATGAACAAACAAACATATTTTTTATTCTATTAGTCGATAATTCTATAACTTGATGATCCCTTCAATATCGAGTTATGGATAGTTGACTGTACTTACAAATTGTATGTTTATACATAAACGGTGATATTTTACTATTATCAACACCAAATAACTGTAACTGTAATAACCATCTATTGTAATGCATGATTACACACGATTACAACATGCAGGAAAACATATATTTGATTCAAGGTTTTGTTGATTCAACAATATTTTTGTTGAAATAATGATACGATATTTTTGAATTAGATTAGAGCCTACTTGGAAATATAACAGGAAATCAATAAAACCTTGAAAGAGAAAACGTAGTCTTAAAATTTTATTTTACAATATACAATGTTGTTCCACATGAATGGCCAAAAATGATTTTTCACTTCTATCCGTCTTTTATCATTCTAGGTATATCTTACATTCATCTTCAAGATGGATGTTTAAGGTATACTTTGGTGCACTCAAAAACGCATGGGTTTCGTAGAAGAAAAAATATTTCCAAAAGGAGAGCTGGCAAAATCAGATCATTACTGTGTTTCAACGACCAGGTAAGGTCAGGTTTATGATGTAATGTAGAGGCGGCTGAGCGAATCCAATCTTTATTACGAACTCCCCGATAGTGTTTTTTTTTTGTGTGTGTCTATCAACCATCAATCTATCTGTTTCAGTCAGTGGTCAAAGTGGCAACTTTTTGCGTCGTTACGTCTCACGATTGAAGTAGAGACGCAAGTGCCGAAACTAAAAATAATCCCCTCAAGGCATCTGGCTAGACACTTCCAATCGCCAGGAAATTTTATTTACCAACAAATCACACTTCTCTACTTCGGTTGTTTAAGTTTTTGACGGGTGTTGTAGTCAATAAAATTCTTTGGAAACTTTGTTTGATCCTAGGTTTGATCGCAGCATCCTGTGCTTCTATCAATATACCGAAAGCTTTTCGAACCAATAGAATGCATCACGCAATGTTTGCATGCGAAAACTTGATCCGGTGTTTAATTTTTGCGTGTCTCATTTCGTATTCGTCATCACCATTCATTTCGGATCTGAATTCCGTGTGAAAAATGTCTACGTGACTCCACGCGGCATATCACCATTATCTACAACGATTCCGATTGCGTTTGTTTAGCAAAGGTTGTAAATTTCTTGGAGATTTGATTTTTCCTCGTCATAGTCTTGCCTTGCCGAGACAGTTGATAAACTTTAGTCGTTTTGACGCTCGTGCTCGGGATTGTTTTCAGATACCGGATACCTTCCTTCTGTTGGGAAGACTTTGCGCATTTTTATTCAATCAACATTTGAATCGTTTGCTTATGTAAGCTATAAATTAATACAATTACAGAAATTTACTAAAATATCACGCTCCAATCCGTTATTTTATTGTTCTTAGTTTATTGATTTGGTTGCAGATTGTTTCTTTTTCAATGGATCAATGTGATTGGGAAATCAAACATACAAACGATTCAATTAGAATTGGCTTACTTAGAGCAGGCAATATGCTTAATTTTATAAAACGTTTCGGTCTCCACTTTAAAGATCCTTATACAATTAAATCACTTTACGTTGCTTATGTGAGGTCAATTTTAGAATATTGTAGCGTTGTTTGGTCACCCTATATGAAAAAGCATGAAGAACGAATAGAGTCAATCCAAAAGCAATTTTTATTATATGCATTACGTAAGTTAGGTTAGACGGCTTTTCCTCTCCCGTCATATGAAGCACGTTGCTTGCTGATCAGCATTCAAACATTGAAAGAACGTCGGGATTACGCAAAGATTTCTTTATTAAACAATATCATTTCGCAACGCATTGACTCAGCTGATCTATTGTCAAGGTTAAATTTGTATGCACCTTCCCGACAATTACGCAATCGACAGTTGTTCGCAGTAGATCGCCATCGGACCAATTACGCTAAATTTGGACCGGTAAATCAGATGATGACTGTTTATAATCATCATTGTGAAATGATTGACCTAAATATGCCCTCAACAGAATTAAAAATATATTTCAGAACCCTGCGAAGTCATAGAACATAAGTCTTAATGTTAATATGTAGTCTACGATTTGATTGATTGACGAATAAATAAATAAATAAATAAATAAATAAATAAACTTTATCGTTTAAAGTGGCAGTTCAAATAATAAGCATTTTGACTAAACGTGTCGTGTATTGTTATTGCTTTACTTAGTAATCTTTTTATTTTATCTTCTCCTCTAGATGCCGTTATCACCACTGACAGTGGCATTTTGTTTTTTGATAAAAAATGGACCCAAATTTCTTCTGGAGGACACCAGTTTCATCACATTTCAGCCTTCGCATACGATGAGGTGAAACGAAAAATATACTTCAGCGATCTAAAAGATCCGAATTTTAGAATATTTTCGATGGATACAAATCCCGAGGAGGAGTACCACAAGATAGCAAAGCTACTACCAAAATCGGACCAAACTGGCTATATAACGGGGCTGGCGTTCGATCACCTCGAACGGAAGCTATACTGGACCGAGAAAGGGACACATTCAGTTTACTCAGTCGAAGTTGATAAGCTGGGATCTAGTACAAACGCAACCGACGGCCTTATCAACTTGGTAGCACAGGTCGAAGAAAATCACGACCTGGCAGCCTTGACAATCGACGAATGCCGTAGGCACCTTTACTGGACTAACAGCTACCTTCAATCATCTAATATCGTTCGCGCAGCGATGAACGGCACAGTGCTTGATTCTCATAAGGAGGCCGTCTACGAGCCGAGGGGCATTTCGGTCGACCATTACAGTAATCGCATCTACTGGGTAGAGAAAAAGTACGGTCGAGCATTTTCTGTCGAGAGCGCTAATCTAGAAGTACAAGACAAACAAACATTTCTCAGGGGTGACGATAAAACTCCAACGCACGTGTCACTTAACAGTCAATATGTCTACTGGATAGACCAAGAAGATGGTGAAGTTCATGAAACTTTGAAATCCGACTCGAAAGTGACACGAGTCGTTTACAAAGGTAATCGTCCATCAGCAGTCATAATCCGTTCAAGCCTTCTGATGGAATATCAGAAAAATAATCCAAGCTGTAAAACTGTTATTTCCAAGATCATAGACAACGTGAGAATTGAATCCAGTGGAGAACTGTCGCAGGAAGACAAAGCTGTAGAATCTAAACCCGAAATGATCATCTGCTTAAACAAAGGCATCCTCAACCACAACACCAATAGCTGTATCTGTTTACCCGAATATCAGGGTACATTCTGTGAAATTCCTATTTGCAACAATTTCTGCGTTCACGGTGAATGTGTGGTGGGTGTTGATAGCCGACCTATGTGCAAGTGCCATGCCGAATTCGATGGAGAGCGATGTGATCGCAACAAATGTGATGGCTACTGTTTAAATAATGGACGATGTACGCTTGGCGCTTCCGGTGACAGGTCTTGTACTTGTTCAAAGAACTTTAGCGGTGCTCGATGCGAGACCGCAATCTGTACGTCAGACTATTGCTATAATGGAGAGTGTTTTGTGGAGAATGAGGTACCAAAGTGCAAATGCAACGTTGGCTACCGAGGAGACCGGTGTGCGGAATACACATGCAACAATTACTGCCTCAATGACGGTAAATGCGTTCTCAATAATGACACGATGCTGGTGGAGTGCCGGTGCAGCTCAGAATATACCGGGAAGCGATGCGAGATTCCGAAGCGATTCTGTTCGCTCGACAACGGCAATCCAGAGTTACAGCAGTATTGTGAGGGGTGAGTTGCCTTCCTTATTGTTGCGATCCGATTATTTGAAAAGGATTGATCATAACGATCGACATACAAATTCTTGTGCGTTAGAGAGAATTACTGATGAAAACAATTTAAGTTCATGTCTTTTTGTGTTATTTTGGCACGTTCTGCTTCATTGTATTGAGGAAAACGGATCAAAATTGAGTTATCTAATTTTGAAAAATTTATCGGTTCAGCACGGAAAACAAATCAAGGAAAAATAGCGTTTAGCATACAACGCCTTCGCATAAGTTTCATGATCTTTAAATAAAAAAAAGTTTTGAGACTGGAAAATTTTCAATATCTCGTTGAATTACCTCAATTCTGGAACTCAACCAATTTGGTGCATAACATTTCTTTAAGATTCTTCCTTAAGTGTTTAGATTCGGAACATAACGTTCTAATAACCCTTTTTTTATTCACAGAGTCCTCGTTGCAAAGCACCTCGTAGAACCACAGGTTACGTACTGTAAGAATTCCTTCAATCGCACTGTCGTATACGTGTCACTGGCCTTCACCGCATCGTTGGCCATTCTAGTGGCAATTCTGTGCACAGTTCGCCGTATTTACGAGCGGAACCGACCACGCATTACCAAACGATTCAAAGTGACGAACAACACGCAGATGACTTCTCGACCTGCAACGCAGTGTGAGATTACGATAGAAAACTGTTGCAACATGAACGTTTGTGAAACGGTAGGTTTCGATTTTTGAATGTGTTGCTGAAGAAATAATGCTTAATTTCTCATTACCTACTTGCAGCCATGTTTTGACACTAAAATGCTGCAGAAATCGTCATCAAAGACGGAAGATAAACAATTCCTCCTGGACGATATCGAGAGCATAGCGGGTTCGTATCGTAAGCTTCCGAGTTGCGTTGCCGACAAAAACTAGCCTTTTTCATCGCGTGAGACTGAAACTGCCACCACCACGTGGTCAACACTCCTCTCTAGAGCGGCAGCTGTAAAAGTGCGATTAAAAGAATGTGTAAATAATTCGTAGGTACAATGGTGACGAACCATTGACAAAACTGAAATCTCTCCAATAGCAATATGTCCTAGCTAGTTGTGAACTAAATTATGTGATTAGTTTTATGATAAATTAGATAGTATCGCTGCTTGAGAGCGCACCTAGCTGAAATATTAGTCCGTTTGGTTATCGTTTTCGTCTAGAGGTGTTTTGTACGCGTTTTTGAAATTGTATATTTTAATGAGTTTTGTGTCTATTTGTAGTCAAATTAAGCAGCTATGTATATTTTAAAGTGTTTTCAAAAAGTTTTCGAAATTCGTAAAGGTATACACATTTTGTTGCAACCAGAACACTTTTTTAGACACGATAGAGTGTCAAACCGAGAATCAGATGCTAGCAGGTACCGTGATGTAACGAAAACAGACCGTACACAAATGCAGCCATACCACATAAAATCAAATTTTGCCCAGACGTTACCGATTTCAAGTTTAAATTAACCGAAAGATGTTTTGCCTCAGCAGCCATCAACACCAAATCATCAGCAATGTAAGTGTAACAATTATAAATCTACACGAAAAGTTTCACTTGCTGTTAGTAGAGAGCTTAAGTGCATAGCAGGTGTTAGTTTCAGTTTATCTGATAGTTCCTTTAGTTTGTTAGTGTTTTGTTAATTTGTCTAGTTGCCAATCAGATGCCGCATTAGCTGTGCTCGATACGATAAATATCAAATTGATATTACTTCAGCCAATCAAGATCCAGATTGTGATTAAACATTAATTCAGCAGTCCAATAAAAACCTGATTTTGGAGAAAATATTACTTAATACTATTAGTCATCAAGAAATTGCAAAAGCCATATGATTAAAAACCGGTCATGAATCTACTTAAGTAAAACCTGAACAAACACATTTATTTATGAGAAGAGACAAATCTTAGAACATGTAACCTCTGTTGATGCGGCTCAATCTGTTATTTAACACTGCTCATTGATTTTTAAGTGTACCTTCATCTATTGTTTGCTTTCATTATATTAGCTTTTTAAAATGGAAATATAAAAATGGCAAAATTGTCAACTCAGCGAATATATAAATAACTTGAAAAGGCAACAAATTTAAGTTAAGGCAGAAGCCGAGAAAGTACTAGTAGTTTTTATATGTAGTCGTAAGGAAACCGTTGAGACTTTATATTTAATATCCACATAAGAAATGTGATATTAATATAAATTTTACTAAGAGCCATTCATCGAATGAAATCTGTTGTTAGCGAAGTGTAAATAGTATGAAAGAAGGAAATATATTTATAGTAAGATGTGTACGGTGTACATGTGTCGACTAAGAACTGACGTGTTATCTTTTGAAATCCGAAAATTAATTTACTGATTACTAAATAATTACTGCATTTTTTCCAATTCGTTTATTAAAAAAAAACTTCACAGAGTCGAGTTACATCGAATTGGCGTTGACGGCACCGTCTCTTCTGGAAAAGATTGACAGTTTCTTATGGGATTTTTCGGTTGAGTGAAAGGATAGTACAAAGTTCGCCATGTTTCACGCACAGCCTGACGTTTGCTTATGGATTTTACCGTAGGAGTAAAGAGCTACAGAGTGACGGTGACGCCAATAATAAATATATACCATCAATGAACCAGTCTCCGCTCATGCTGCATATAGGTACCGCTCACTATTTTTCGGATCAATTGCAATTGCAGGTGGGTAAATTTGAATGTAGTATGCATGCCTCAAACAATGTTTCTTGAGAACCACAGTGCTTTTACTTGTTTCTGAATCAAAATTTGTTGGTACACTGCAAATGTGATGTGTACCAATTACCGCTCATTTCATCACCTTTTTACTTTGGTCTTATTTAGGATTAATGTAACTGTAAAGGGTTGTCCACAGATCATGTGGACAGATTTTGAGAGGTTTTGGACCAAACCACACCCAGCCCGCGCCTTGCGTGGACAATCATTCATACATGTTTTTAGAATTCGTATGGACAGTCCACATCGTGCTCTCTTCCTTTTTGCTGAAGGAAGTGTTACTGCTACCTAAAGCTTTAACAAATTTAATAGCACTTTTCAGCGCTACTTCGTCGTAATCGCCCATTTCCGTTCTATCGAGCCGAAATCAGCAATAATATCCATGATTTCACCGTACAAAAAATAAATAATACGTTTGTTTCGATACGTTAGCTCATAAGCTACAACACAAAGCCTATACGAGTGCGTTGTATGAATATTTAAACTCATCCATTTCTTCTGTCTTCATTCGTAGAACGAAGAAAAACCAATGGCGTTTCAATGCGTTAGGACGGAATTGAAACTCGTAGAACGAATTTGCAAGCAAGAAGCAGTGTTAGATTTCTTACAATATCTCAATAATTTGTGACTCTTTAGCAAGTCCAACAGTATACCGTATACGTATAGAAAGTTAAATAAATTAGGAAGTCATCTATAGGATAATTACTCCATTTTTGAGTTCATATCCGTTCGAAAAAGAGAGGTTAAGTGTGGGTTATGCTTTGTAGGACTGCGTTCGTCTGCGAGAATGCCATACCACTCAATGATGAGTTAAATGAAGCATGCTCGAGTTCGACTGAAATCACCACGTCAGAGATTCTCGCTGCAATACGAGCCAGCGCATCCCGTAAATCCCCCTGCTGTGATGGTCTCCCGAAATAATTTTACTACCGCATGTTCGACGTCATCCACCGAGAACTCAATCTGGTGTTGAACGAAGCGCTCACTGGCAACATTCGTGTATCATTGTGTTGGTCAAGAAGAAGGGTGGCGACGACACAACCCGCTCGTATCGTCCCATATCGCTACTAAACACGGACTACAAACTATTTTCTCGCATTCTCAATACCCGGCTGGAGGGTGTGATCAAGGGGGGTAGGTGGCTGTCAAATACGAACAATCGTCGCCTACCACGCATAACTGGTTCCAAACGTAAACAAGCCATAAGAAACCTACAGCGTTTGTTTACGTTTGGAACCAGTTTCATATAAGAATGATCAGTAGGCTGATTTGACAGCACGTTCTCCCCCAGGGTGTGATTCGAGCGCACCACATACTAATGGGGCGTTTACATCTGTGCGGATTTACTCGCGCTAGTGTACTCGCCAACTAGCACGAATTTCAGTTGCTCCTGCAATGTCATGCTAGTAGACGCTGATGCCCTGTTTACATTATGTTTGTGAGCTTTTTTGCTAGCAGCTAGCTCATTAGCGCTAGTGAAATAGCATAAGGTAAACACCCCATAATGGGGTGTTTCAAGGGGTAGGTCACTCCGCACACCAATCTTGGGTCAACTTTTTTTTCAGTGTGCCGCAAGTGTGCCGATTGTGCCGGTCATAAAGCAAGCTGCGATTGTTTGTAAAATACCCATCCCGGTAACCCGGTATTTCTGACACCTTGAATGTTTTAGTTAGAAATCGCAAGGTCTAGCGGCATTTCGGATTTAAATCCACACATAAGTGAACCGAGAAGTGAACTACTGTTCTGAGTTCCTCTGGTATATTTAATTAGAGAATGTTCTTGAATACACAGCCAAACAGCACGTAATGTTGTGAACAACCTTAGTGACCAGCAGTGCTCACAAATGCCTACGAGATTGTGCCGAAGGTGTGCCGATGGATGTGCCCAAACTGTACCGAACCTAATTGCGGCATAATGTGCTGAGTGACTTACCCCTTGGGGTGTTTACACTTATGCTATTTCACTAGCGCTAATGAGCTAGCTACTAGGCAACTACTGTACTCTCGCTCTTAAAGATCGGATAGCTAGTCTCTGTCATCATCTTAGCGCCGGGAAACTCATCAGCTTTGACTTAGATCACGCTTTCGATCGGGTCCGGCACTCTTTCCTTTTCGAAACCATGCGCTCGCTTGGCTTCAACCAGCATCTCGTCACTCCGAGATCGCTTCCCGCTCCACCTCTCGACTGCTCGTGAACGGGCATCTCTCACGGCCGATCGATATCCAGCGCTCGGTGCGGCAGGGGGACCCGTTGACGATGCACCTCTTCGTGCTGTACCTTCATCCGCTTGTGTGCAGACTTGAGCAAACATATGGACTTGATCTGCTGGTGGCATATGCGGACGACATCAGTGTGATCGTCACATCAACTGCACAAATCGATTCGATTCATGGGCTATTTACGCGTTTCGAAATAGCCGCCGGCGCCAAGTTGAATGTACGCAAAACTGTTGCCATTGACGTTGGATTTTGCGAAGGCAATCAAATCGACGTCCAGTGGCTGCAAACAGCCAGCACGCTTGCCAGCACGGTGAAGATCCTGGGAGTGATTTTCGCCAACTCGATCCGGCTGATGACGACGCTGAATTGGAATGCGATGGTTGGCAAGTTTGCGCAACTGATGTGGCTCCAGTCGTCTCGAATCCTGACCCTACTTCAGAAGTTGACTGTGCTGAATACGTTTGGCACATCTTGGATTTGGCAACTTTCGTCCATTCTACCTCCACTAGGCGTACACCTAGCGAAAATTACGTCAAGCACGGACAGAAAATTGTTTGCATTGAACCAAAAAAAAAACTTTAGTTGTATTTAAACAAACAATTCCGGTTAAAATTATATTGCATTTTGTTGTTTCAATAATACTTATTCATATTAATTCAAAATATGATTATTTTTATTTTAATAAGCCACTTTTCAACTGCATCTATTGTAAAAATAACAATATTCTATTATTAATCCAACAATAGTTAATTTTAATTCAGCATTTATTTGCTGTGTCCATTCCCCAGGCCATAAATGCAAAAATAACTACCAACCATTCCCTCGTTTTCACCCGGAGAAAAATGTATACAATAATAAAACTTTTCTCGTTTGATTCCGCTCTTTTCCGCGTTTCACGTAAGTATTGTTTTTAATTGTGAATTTCGGGAAATAAGTGCAAAATTTCCTAAAATCTTGAGACTTGAGGTAAGTAAGTATGCTGCAGTTTGAGCTGCTTTTTTCCTTGAATTGTTTTCCGTCGATCTTGCTTTCCTTACTGAGTACCAATGCTCCCAACGCCAAGAAGGCAGCTCCCACACCTGGACCCTACATATCGACCCATCAAATAATGAACCGGGGACCAACGGCTTTACTTCCCTTCCGAAGGAAGGCGTGATCAGTGAAACAGAAAACAAAACATAAAAAAAAATTGGCCATATTATTTTTAAATCAATAAACATATTTTTATTTCTACTGCGTGAATTGTCAGACTTCATAAAATAAATATGATTGAATCAACAAGAAATCTCTTTTTAAAACAAACATATTTTTGTTGTTGACCTAGCTGCCAAATTTTTAGCTAACGTCAAAACCATGAAAGCTCTTGTAAATTCGAAAAGATTTTCTTTTTGATTTAACAATCCATTGGTTTTGAGGAACAAAAATACTGGATTGTTGAAACAAAAATGATTGTTTTTGCAGCCAAAACAAAATTAAATTCTTATTGATTTTACGTCAAATATTATTACGTTTAAAATATTTTTTTTCTGCGTGAGTATAGGTGCCCACCTTCCTGTGGAGTGGTATAGTCGCCCGTGTACCATTGATACAAATGGCGCGCAGCCGGGAGCATGGTGTTCTGAAGCTGCAATTACCGGTGTTTAAGTGTAAGTCGCTCACCATTCACCGACATTTGCGAGAGATCGATTCCCTACCTTACTATAGATCCCTCCTTTTCTACGATAATCACCGCCCAGCTATTTCTATAGATCTTCCTATCCTATCAAATTCATCCCACCTCCCCCTCCAAATCCGATATAACCCCTCTGCCGATCAAATCCACCAGTATTTTGTCCCACAAGGTGCCAAAGGTGGAACACAACTGTCCGGCAAACGACTGGCCACGCACGTGGCGAAACATTGCAGCAAAGCAGTTCTCTTTAACGCAGCGGAAACTCTACCTGGTCGTGAATGGTAAAATCGAGCGCCGAAAACTACTGTTTGTAATGCAGCGAGTACCGGACGATAGCAATCAAACGGGTGAAACTCTTCTCCATAAATTTTGTGCTTGTGCTCGTGTCGGCCCGGCTTGGACGGTTCTACAGCAGAGGATAGAAGCCATCATGAATGGATGGAAACGGCTCTCTTTTGAAGACTTGGTGAGACCTGCCCTAGCAGGTGTACACAGAAAAAGGCGCGTGGAAGTGCTTAGTGTTTTTATTAAATACATCTGTATTTAATTGTTTGTGACTGTAACGATATAATGGATGTAGATGCACTGAAATTTCACCTAGATCTAGAATAGCAAATTGTTAATATTGTTAACAAATGAACTGACAAATAAAACCTACTTATTTACAAAAAAAAAAAAAAAACAATATCGTCATGACTTTGAAATTCACTAATGGATTTCGAATTATTAAATATTAAGACGAGCTACATACATATTGCCGTTATAACTGAAACGTTCCTTAAACCTGACCATAAGGTTAAAAGGGACGCACATTATTTTATTTATAGAAATGATCGTCTTGATGGAGCCTGTGGTGGCGTTGTTCATAGACGAATCAAACATAAAATTCTTTCTTCATTTGAAACCAAAGTTTATGAAACTTTGGGAGTGTCTGTTGAAACAAAATTTGGACAACTTACATTTATAGCTACCCATTTGCCATTCCAATGCATTGGCCAGCAAAAGAATTTTCTCAAGGGTGACCTTCAGAAACTTACACGTCATTGGTGAATTTAATGCAAAACACCGCTCATGGAATAATGCTCAAAGCGATTCCAATGGTAATATTCTGTTTGATGATTATTCTGCAGGTTATTACACTATTCAATATCCAAACAGTCCAACATGTTTTTCTTCAGCAAGAAATCCCTCAACTATTGATTTGGTCTTAACTGATTCATGTCTACTTTGTAGCCAATTGGTTACCCATGCTTTCTTCGGTTCTGATTACCTTCCAGTAACTTTTGAAATATCCCAAGAAATAATTTCTAATCCGAACAGCTCTTCTTTAAATTACCATAGAGCTGATTGGCAGCAATATCGAACATTTATGGAATATAGCTTTGATCCAAACATTCCTTTGGAAACCAAAGATTATGATAATTATGCACTTGAATCTCTGACTACTTCTATACAAGGTTGCAAATACTCATTTTAGCTAAAACAATGTTTTTTTTTATTTGAAATAATTAGATGCTATGATCATATTTTGAATAGGTAAGATACAAGAAGAGGTTGCAAAGAATGTGTTTGACATATTAAACCTGTTTATTTCACTTCATGAGAGTCACAATCAGCGATTTTTCACACACTCACTCACTCACTCAGCGATCAGCAAATCGCTGATTGTGACTCATAGAAAGCAAAATTTACAGGTTTTATGTTTCAAACAAACTTTATAACCTCTTCTTGTAAGTTACAAGTAAAACATGTCATCATACCATCTTTTGGTTTTATTATTCTAAAAACATTATCTTAGCTGAAATGAGTATTTGCAACCTTGCTTCTATAGTTGAAGCAAGAGCTGCCTCAGTACCAAAATGCGAGGTTAAATTCGGTTCAATTATAATAGACGACGATCTTCAGCTCTTGATCCGTCTTAAAAATGTCCGTAGGAGGCAATATCAAAGAACACGCTATCCTGCCATGAAAGTTATCTGGCGGGATTTACAAAACCAAATTAAAAAGCGATTCTCTGCCCTGAGGAATAAAACTTTTGAAAATAATGTTTCTAAATTAGACCCGAGTTCGAAACCCTTTTGGAAACTCACAAATTTTTCGAAAAAAAAACTCAAAACCCTATTCCAGCGCTTATAGAAGGTGGTTAAATTTTGATCACAAATTCGGAAAAAAAAACTCAAACTTGCTAAGCAATTGAGAATCAGGTTGCTCGGGATCATCTGAATATTTTCTCTCGGGAAAATATTTTTGATGATTCCTGGGGGACTGATTTGGACAAAATAAGGTCTACAACTAAAAAGTTTCATAATATGAAAGCTCCAGGTGATAATGAAATTTTCTATATCCTCTTAAAAAACTCCCAGAGGGTACCTTGTCTTTCTTGGTAAAATTATTTAACAGATGTTTCCATTTGGCATACTGTAATTGTAATTGTAATTGTTCAGTGTATAGGCTGTGCCAACCGCTGAGTTGGCTTATCTACACACCCATTTTTATTGCTGGAATTCAGCAATATTTTGCTGGATTTTGCCGAGCTGGAAGTTCAGCAATCTAACCAGCAAAATACTATTTGCTGAACCACCAGCAATTAGGCCCAAAGTCAAACTGACAGCACTTTGCTGTAAAACCAGCAATGTATACGGATTATCCAGCATTGCGTAATGCCAATCATTTTGCTGGAAGAGCAGTAATTCTCAATCGTTTAAATTGTTTATAACATTCTTGATAGAATTTTAACTGAAAAACACTTTATTACACTGCTTTACTGTATTAGAATCGTACAAAACTTTATTATTCTCATATGAAGAGACAATTTTTGAACAAACGATAAAAAAAACGACTTATTTTGAGCACATTCCAGTGGCCATTCTATAGTTTTATTCAGATGTAAAGGCTATGAATAAAGAGAAAATAACCTTTTAAACTTAGTCAGCGAGACTTAAAGTTAAAAATACTTACTCCATGATTTTTTTTTCTTTATTAAAGAGACTTTCAGCCTTGGGCTGGTTCGTCTCTGGTAAACTTACTCCATGATAAAAATACCATTCATGTAATTCATAGGATGATTCAAAAGTCGTACACTTCTTGACTCGAAAAATAAAAAAAATGAACTGCAGAGAAGTGAACGATGACCCCGGTCGACTTTGACGTTTCAAACAAATTACTGTAAAAATCCAGCATTTTTATGGATTACTGGTTGTTCAGCAAGAAATGTTTTTGCTGGAAGCAGTTCAGCAATTAATTTTGCTGGAACTCGATTCAGATTTTTGGTGTGTAGGAACTAACCCCCTAGTCTACACACCTACTGTCCTTCCCGTTGCACTCGTCAGCTCGTGCGATACTCTAGACACACATGGGTGGTCGTATCCGGGTCCTCCCCTGGGTAGGCTCGTGTCCGTCCAGGTTCTGGTACATTAACTTATATCTATGCATGTTAATTATATTTCGCAACTCACCTTTTGATTATAAATGTCGATAATGCTGAAACTATATGAATGTTAGTGATCATTATTAGGTGTGTGCTGCAATGGAGTAGTAATTGAAGGAAATGAGGTTCTCATGTGGCTTATAGGTAATTCTAAAATAGGTAAATCATGCAAGCACACACCTTTTACAATTCTTATCCTACTTACCAGTTCCGTCCAGTATAAATTGGCTGTTTCCAAATGGCCTAATCCTTTCTGACTGCTTACTCTCTTACGTTTTCTCGCTTTTTTCCTTCTTCCTATTGAAAATCTGGCCGTGTTCCCATTTGTTCTCAGGTAGGTAATATTGGTACATGAAGGGAAGAAAGAAATAGAACAAGTTAAGTGTGAGCCGCATGCGTTGGTTAGTCGTTTGGGTCATGGTGTTGTGTTCCCTATTTTATTTGCCTCTATTCAGCTCTCACAAGAAAAAGAACCCATATTTGGTAACCTCTCGCGAGCTGCAATGCATAAGATATGAATAACAAACAAATCTAGAACGGGGCTTAAACATATATAGTATAATATAGTATGAATAATGAGAATTGTATGAAGAAAAGACGATCCCAAAAGAAAGTTCACTAGCAATAAAACTATTACTCTGTGCTAATATGAGTTATTTCAAAATGGGCATCCATACTCAGAAACTATACCCTCAACAAACTGTACCGAAATCAGAACAGCTAAACTACTCGGTAAGATTTTGGCATTTCTATTCAATTGTATTAAGCTATCTCACAGAGACCAGATGTCCAAGTTCGGTCAGAAACTTGTGTAAAGTTAAGTGGAAACGTTGCCGTTACGTAGCGCTAGCATTTCCTCTATAAATTTATCTCTTCCGACCAATTTGGCGCTAGTATCGATAAATTATCTGCTGAAAATTGCCACTTGGCGCTACCAACACTTAGTGTCTAGTGTTAGTTTTGCAACGCCAGGACCATCATGTTGTCAAAGAGTTTTTTTAAGTGGGGAAGTCGCCGTTAGTGGCGCTTAAGTCGAATAGGAATCTTTACACAAGTTTTTAGATAATTTTTGGAGCCTCAACGTCTGTTCTCTGTGGCTATCTTATATCGAGCTCTTTTCAATAATTGCAACATGTGAATAATGCAGAACAAGTTTAACATTGTTCTAGAGCCAAATTGGTTTTGAAGGAAGGCAAAACTACAAACGAACAGCTCAGCCGCTCTGAACCCTATGAAAATTATGCTTTCCCAATATGGTACATTCTCTCACTATAAACCTGTCATTTCTAGCCTATCTGAACTATTTAATAAATGCAAACCATAACATGGGTTACGCTCATCCTTAGCGGGCCCTCCGCATCCTATCTCTGTCTTATCTCAAATGCCAATGGTGTGAATGTATCAATATATGTATACATTGGACAGTGCGCTCACTTGGCCAGGCTTCAGAATCGTCCAGTGGGCAGTGCGCTCTACACTCCAAGTTCTCTTTCTTTCAAATTTACCCCAAATTTTATATTTTACCCCTTTGAGTGTTGATTAATCACAATGAAACATTGTGACAGCGCACGGACTTCAGGTTGCTAGAGTATTAAATAATCTAGGCCCTATTTACGATTATATCTGAAAAATCCAAATTTGGTCAACGCCCACCAACAGTTTGCTTTCTTCAATAAGTAAACTTTTTGAAAAGATAATAATCAACTCTTAAGAGTTACCAATTTAATTCGTTCAAACAAATCTGAAGGCCACTCAACTGGAGTTGCTCTTCTAGACATAGAAAAAGCATTCGACAGTGTTTGGCATGAAGGTTTGATTGCTAAATTGAAAAAGTTTAATTTTTCACTTTATATTATTAAATTAGTTCAGAATTATTTAACTGATAGAACTCTGCAGGTAAATTACCAAAATTTCAAATCCAATCGACTACCTGTTAGTGCAGGAGTTCCTCAGGGTAGCATTCTTCGGCCTATATTGTATAACATTTTCACTTCAGGCCTCCCTGATTTGCCTCAGGATTGCCACAAATCTTTGTTCGCTGATGACACAGGCATTTCCGCTAAAGGTAGAAGTCTTCGTGTTATTTGCAGCAGACTGCAGAAAAGTTTAGATATTTTCTCTTCTTATTTACAAAAATGGAAGATTTTTCCCAACGCTTCCAAAACTCAACTTATAATAATGCCACATAAGCCTAGAGCTTCGTTTTTGAAACCTAGTAGTAGTCACATAGTCACTATGAACGGAGTTCCAATTTCCTGGTCAAACCAAGTGAAATATGTTGGATTAGTACTTGACCAAAAATATATAAAATTTTCGTATCCTCTTATAAATAGGAAATCCATGCTTTGCCTGACGAATAAACTTCTAATATTTAAACAAGTTTTTAGACCAGCCATGCTTTACGCTGTGCCAATATGGTCTAGTTGTTGCACTACTAGGAAAAAAGCACTTCAAAGGATTCAGAACAAAGTTCCGAAGATGATTTTGATGTTGCCTCTCTTGTACAGTACTACCGAAGTACATAGAATTTCGAATGTTGAGACTTTAGAACAAATGTCCAACAAAATAATTAATAATTTCAGGCAAAAATCGTTGCAATCCTCAATTGCAATGATAAATTCCCTTTATACTTAGGTAAGATGTAGTGTTAGTTTTTAGTTTTAAGATGTAAATTGTCGCAGGTTTAAAAACCTGTTTAAAATACTGTATTGTCAACACAGCAAAAAAATAATTTTGATATCACATCAAAGTGGATGCACTACAATCATGTCGAAAATTTCATGTAATTTTTATGACCACATAAATAAACAAATGCAGTAAAAGCTGCGTAATGTCAGTTCATGCATTGTATTAATGATAATTTTGTCCTTTTTAGCAAGTAATATTACACCATATTTTCGACATGATTGTAGTGCATCCACTTTGACGTGATATCAAAATTATTTTTTTGCTGTGAAGGCAGGAACAATGTAAAAACACTTAGATAAATATCATAACAATTAAGGCTTGTAAGTTACTGTAGTAGCTGGAGCACCTAGGTTAAAATGAAATGTAATTTATTTTGAATTTGGAGGAAAATGTATGGACCATGAATTTGCCCCTCCCCCTAGAGTGGCCTCGTGGAATATGAACAGCTTAAAAGAAGAATGTACACACTTAGAAATTATCGCCGACTTCGGTAATTTTTACCGAAAAAAAAAGATCTTAAAATTTATGCAATTCAATTAAATTGCTTTTCAGCTACTTTGAAACTAAATCTCCACTAAAATGACAAGATTTGATCATTTAAACAAGGTTGAACATGCTTTAAAGTTATTTTTAAATTCAATAGCTTTTAAAGGTCACAGTTTTACCGAACATTTAGCTGTTCTGATTTTGGTAAAATTTACCGAACACGGAACCAAAATCTTAGTGTGTATATTCTGCGAAGGCAATCTATATTGTAATGCACGCAGCAAAACGTGGATTGTCAGTGCTACATGCTGCTACCCACTGCTGTGATCTGGCCGGAACATTGAGAGATAAATTGCGGAGTAAATATTGAAATGAAAACCCTGGACCGTTGACTGTTTTAACTCCAGATGAAGAAGTTTGGATTTGATGAATTATGCCACCCACACAGTTAAGCATCTTAAACTGAACATTGTTCTCGACATTGTTCGAAAAATAAATAAAAAAGTTGAGAAAAAACAACAGTCCTCGAACATAAGTTGAAAAAATAACTATTAAAAGGACAATTGTGTCGATAATGTAACATTAATATAATAAAATTAAGTGTTACAAAACACGCTAAATATTTTTCCGTTCAAAACAATATCAAGAAATACAATTAGAATCAAATAAATATGAGAGGAAAATTTGATAAATAATGAGCGCTAATTAGAACACATCATCAAAACTATAGATACTATAGATTCCATAGATAAGCGGTGGATAAGGTTAATGTAGCCAAACAAGCATGACGTCAACATGGTGTTGTTTGACGGAGAAGTATTGTAAAGGGTTATACCACAAACGAAGTGACAGACGGAGCGGCTCGAAAACTTTGGTGACTAACCTGCTATTTCAATTTTTCAGTGTATCACATGGCAACACCACTACTACTGGATTGTACCACATGGCAACACTACTACTAGATTGAACTAGCATTTTCACCAAATGTACTGGAATGTTTTGGTTCTATCTCTTTCACTCTACTCAAAACTGAAATGCATAAAAAAATGACAAAATGATACGCACTCTTTGCACACTGTCAAAGAATCATTGTACACAAAATCAACTTTGTTCAAATCAAAACAAAAAAACTAATCCATCTGGTGGATGATGGCACAAGCTTCCAATATAATTCTATTACAGTGAACCACATTATTTTAATGGATTTCTTCGCCAGTTAGTCGTCTGTCACTTCGTTTGTGGTTATACGGTCAAAATTTGGTCAATATCAACTTGACGTATTTCTTTCAATTTTGCATTTAAAAAACCTGAACACCCCTCATTTTGAAGGTGTGTGTGTGTAGAATGTTGCTCCTATTTTGATTTTGGAATTCACTCTTCAGTTGTCAAAATGCCGTCCAAGCAAGAAGAGCAGCGTATCAAAATTTTGCTCGCGCATCGCGAAAATCCGAGCTACTCGCACGCAAAGTTGGCAAAATCGCTAAAAGTTGCCAAATCAACCGTTACAAATGTAATTAAAGAGTTTGGGGAACGTTTGTCGACAGCCAGGAAGTCTGGATCGGGGGGAAATCGAAAACCGGAAGCCGCTGAGACGACAAAGAGAGTTGCCGGTAGTTTCAAGCGAAACCCTAACCTCTCTCTCCGAGATGCCGCAAATAAGCTGGGTGTATCGTCTACAACCGTGCATCGAGCCAAAAAACGAGCCGGACTATCGACTTACAAGAAGGTAGTGACTCCAAATCGCGATGATAAACAAAATACGACGGCCAAAGCACGATCCCGGAGGCTGTACACGACGATGCTGACGAAGTTTGACTGCGTGGTAATGGACGACGAAACCTACGTCAAAGCCGACTACAAGCAGCTTCCGGGACAGGAGTTTTATAGGGCAAAAGGAAGGGGAAAGGTAGCAGATGTTTTCAAGCACATGAAACTGTCAAAGTTCGCAAAGAAATATCTGGTTTGGCAAGCCATCTGTACCTGTGGCTTGAAAAGCAGCATTTTCATAGCTTCCGGGACTGTCAACCAAGAAATTTACGTGAAAGAGTGTTTGAATAAACGTCTGCTGCCTTTCCTGAAGAAACACGGTTGTTCCGTACTGTTTTGGCCGGATTTGGCATCTTGCCATTACGGTAAAAAGGCCATGGAGTGGTACGCCGCCAACAACGTGCAGGTGGTTCCCAAGGACAAGAACCCTCCCAACACGCCAGAGCTCCGCCCAATTGAGAAATACTGGGCTATTGTCAAGCGGAACCTAAAGAAGACCAAAAAAACTGCTAAGGGCGAGCAGCAGTTCAAGGCAAACTGGCTTTCTGCGGCGAAGAAGGTGGACAAGGTGGCTGTACAAAATCTGATGGCAGGGGTCAAGCGTAAGGCCCGGCAATTCGGATTTGGAAAAGCGGAAGCCTAACTGAATATTTTTCCTGAATTTTATACTAATTGAACTTGAAAAAGAAATTTAATTTGATTTTTTAAATAAACGATTTCACCGATTTACACGCGTTTTCCCTTGACCAAATTTTGACCGTATCACCCTTTAATATATGAGTACAAAACGCTTTCCACACTCCACATTCCGATTTATTTCGTGGACAACGGAAGAAGAAAAGATAAAGCAAACCATTCCTCGATACATTGTTGCAAAGATTTGCTTTGCACTTAATTTTGAACTTTTACGCACGAATAAAAAAAAACTGCACAACGAAGAGCTCTATGATGGCATGAACTTTTTTCACGGATGCCAGTAAGATCATTTATTTTTCATTGCTGCCAAAACAACTTTTTGTGTCTCCGCTTATCTATGGAATCTATAGTATCTATCAGTGGCGTCTCGTGAGAAAATTCACTAGTTGTGCACCTATTTTATTTATATTTTGTCTGTAACAGTAGAAGCCAATTTTGATGCAGAATAAAAAAAATGGGATACAAATCTTTCGACGGGGGTACCTGTATAAAAAATAAACGAAATGATGATGGGAAACAGTTCTGCTACCAGTTTCGCTTACTCTTGCATAGAAACATTGATTTTCTTTTTAAGTCTCATGTTTATGATATTTGTCATCGTTACTCACCGTTTCCTAAGCAGTAGCGTAGAGTTGACGCCAATTGCGATTTCCTCGAAATGCTCCACTTCCCACGCAATTTCCTCGAGCATGACACAACCAACAATTTCCACTTGTCCATTTTCGGCAAAGTTCTGCGTTATGATTTTACCATTTCTTTTACATGTCGTTTTCAAGTTGTCCAACTTTGGCCGTGGGACGTCCATTCTCGCAATAAGCATTTTTGATCTTCTGGAAAACGGTCTCTTCAGGAGGTCATCAACAATATCCTGTTCCATGATTCCTATTTAATTTTGCACTATGTTATGAACAATATTCCATCAATGCGCTGAGGCTACTGAATAAAATGCAGTCAGGCAGTGAGAAAATTTAAAAATTTAAAAATTCTATGTGTGCGTGTAGGTAGGTATACAACGAATGACGGCTCTCCAAGATTCAATCAATTCAGAGAGAAACTCAAATGCGACGTAGCCTATACGTGCCAATTTATTCTCTTCTCTTTAAACTGTGCAAAGATAGAAGTGCACAAAATAAACACTAACACATCGGCAATTATGCTTACGGGACTTCAATACATATACAACTGATCTGGTTGTAAATACGAGCGTTTCTGGTGCACAAGCAAAAGTGCTCAGACTGGGAGAACTAAGCATGCGGTGGCTTTGGTAGAACGAAGGCATATATATTTATTTATTTTCCTTGCTTGTTTTGTGTCGCTCATTCTCCACGCCATAGAAGTCCAAAATGAGTTGTCTGCACGTGGTAAAATCCCAGCGTACCCGTACGTGAAAACAAGCTCGCTATGCCTCGCTTCTGTTTTTACTTATAGCGAATTCGTTTATTATCGGGGTTGGAACCAGTTCCAACCCAGTGCGAAACCGAACTTTTTGTCAGTGCGAACCTCAACCTGAGCTGGGTTTTAAAAACAAACGATCAAACTGACGTTTGTCAGAAAACAAGCAGACCCAATCTTGATACCCGATCCAGGTTGGAACTGAATAATAAACGAATTCGCTATTACTTTTCTTTCAGTGGCGGGTAAAACGGAGGTTGAGCAGCAAAAGCTACTGGTAAGCAATTCAGCTACTATCCAGTGATGTGGTGGACAATTCAGTTACTATCCATATGAAACCAATAAATAGGGAGGACAAAAATGGTTTTGATTGAGTATTAAATTTTTGCCTTTTAAATATTATGAAATATAAATTTTACTTTTTGAAAATTCGAGACTGTGCAGTGCACGAGGTGCACATATGGACGAGACGCCACTGGTATCTATAATCAAAACGTGATCGGTAATTGGTACATGTGACTGAATTTAGTTTTCAATTTGTTATTGCTGTTCATTTTTTTCTTTTTTTTTTGTCACGACGCATTGAGCGAAAATCCAAAATATTATAACTTTAAAAAATATAACTCAACAACGAAAAGAAAAACATCATGTGTAAAAAAGCCCTAATTTTCAAGGATAAATATAAAAAACATATTGTGCCCTTTGTTTTTTTTTTTTTTTTAATTCTTTATTTAAGAGATTTTTAGCCTTAGGCTAGTTCATCTCTATTGTGCCTTTTGTCTTAAAACCATGAAAACCATAAAAACAAATACAATCAATTGTTTTTCTCAATACAATGTCTCAATTTTTTAATATCATCATGTGTTTCCTAAAAAGTATTTTTAATTACCACACTGAAGGATTTTTTTTTGTTTAAGTGTTATTCTAAAAAACACATCGTGATCAAGGATGTCATCAAATATGATTGAAAGCTTATATTTTTATTTGTGAATATCTTCAGCGGGAAAATATAAATATGTTTTATTTTATCTGGGTTCCTTAAATATCTTTTAGATTGTATTCACTCTCAATGATCTGCACTAGGTACAAAAAAAACATGTCTTGATGAGTAATATTTACTGTACAGTACATGTTCGCTAACTGGGCGTTCATTATACGTCAAAAATGGACGCCGTATTTAGTTTAACATTTCGTTTTCATAATTGGTGAGGGACATTCGAATGGAATATTAGGTGTTAATAGAAATAAAATTGAAATTATTATTATTTCGCACTGAAATCAAAACTTGAAAACGTTTAAAAAAAAAGCGCGTTAAACATTTCTAAACTCGCGGGTGAAAATAATAATAACAAATTTACACTGTTTCAAATCAATGCACGTGAAATTTGTTTAAGATCGAACAAGTTCCCTCAGTATTTTTAGCCCAGTTAATGAACAAGCATGTAGTTCTAATGTATTATTTTCAATATATATTTATAATTTGGGCATCCATCACTTAACCGAACTCTGCGACGAAACTATTAAGACTAGAGTAACCTCTCAAAAATAAAAATAAAAAATAACATCAAATTAAAACTGAAATAAATTGTTTACTATAATGGAGAACACAGAAAACATAACGGATTGATAATTTAATTTAAATCTATCCACAAACTTTCCGAAGACGAACGATCACTTCAATGTTTTATATTATTTTGATTTATCAAACTGCACCACCATCATTAATAGCACGGTGTCTCTGGCAGATCAAAATTAATATAAAAAAATCAGTATCGCTAAAACACCTATCAAACGAAATCTTAGGAGCTCCTCTTTCATTTGAGGCTAGTTTTAAAATGTGATTTACATATAAAAAATACGAAAAAATAGCATTTCGATACTAATTAGCCTCATATGAAAGGGCAAGCCTAAGCTACCGTTTGGTGGGTGTTTACGATACTCATTATTCTCTAATAAGGTTTTCGTTCATAGACACCGTGAATAGTTAATGATTAAATATAAAGAAATGTTGGAAGGTACGGTTCACAAGGTACATGTTCTAATGCGTTTTGTCATAGGTATTTTTATGAGAGTAACCGGTCACGTATCCCGAACCTTCTGGCTGATCCTTTCGCCCGGCAATCCCTTTTCCCTTTCCGGTCTCGTCAAAGCGTTGCTTATGTGAGCCCGTGTATTTCGATGTATCCGTCAACCGCGCTACCGTCTCGCCTGCTTTCCCGGGCTGCAATCAATTGAATGTAATACGAAAAATTTCCTGTCAAAAGTTACAATGCTACCTACCGTTGCGTTGTGAATTCCTGGAGCTCCACAATTAGCCATTTTACTCTTAATTTCATCCAGCTCCACTTTTTTGGTTTTGGCAAGATCTTCCAAAAATTTACTGTAGTCTAGGAATGACAGTTTCATTGATTTAAGTTTCTTGAAATGAATACCAGTGTCTGTGGTTGTGATTTTCTTGTCGATGACCTGTGACGAGTTAAGAGAATGTGCTTTATTGTAAAGGACATTTTTTATAACTATTCTTATCGTGGTAAGCTTCAACGCGGATTAACTTTTAATACCGACCCTGTCCCATGATTTTAAAAAATTCAGAAACTAATTGAATTTGGGACATTTTTACATAACATACATAACTAATCTAGCTATTAAATCATATGTAAGAAAATATATATGAAATGTTGAAAGCCCCCTTACCCATCTTCCCTTACATAATTTGTGGATTGCCCCTAACTAAATTAAATTGTATTGAAAAGGATAAGTAGTGTGTTATGAACAAACATTTTGAATATTCACTAATACTTTTAACTAGCAATTGCTTTGAAAAATAACATTAGCAATAGGGTAAATCATTTACCCCAAATATGATTAAAGTATTCAAGGTAAATATTAGTTAATGTAATTAACATTATTCCATCAATCAACTTTTCTGAATGCCCAGATCTTAGTGTAGAAGTTGTGGTTTGTCCAAACTATAAGTACAATAAAACCGAGAGCTGACCCCTAGCACTCACTATCATGCATCACAAATCATTTATATTCATTTCGTGCATTCATTTAGAGTAGGATGGTGCAAAACGCACCGTTTAAGCAAAATCGTCAATTGCTGGCGAATGGAAGCTAAAATCAAGAAAAAAGTAATGGCGTTTGGTTTATTACCATGTTTTCTACGAAGATCGAGTTATTTAGAACTACAAAAGGATGATTATCCATGACTTTCAAGGTATTTTATAAATTGTTTCCAAAATGATAGCGGGGCAAAACGCCTGATTCATGATGCAATATGCACCACAACATTGGGGCAAGACGCACGACAACAATGGCCAAAACGCACCACAACATTGGGGTAAAATGCACCCCATGGTAAACAAACCATAACCCCTGCAAGTAGATAATGCAAAGGGATGCGGTATTTCAAATGATTATTTCTTTATGTTACATCAGAAATAAGGTCTCAAAATCTCAATAGAATGTTAAACTGTGATTCATCAAGTAAAATATCTAAAAAATATACGAAAAGTAAATTCGTCAAATTTTTTTGTGATATATGATGTTAAAAGCTTAATTTTCAGTCGATGATTTTAACAACTGTGTCCTGTTTTGCACAAAATGCTATTTTTTTAAAGGAATCAATAGGTCAATATATGATTTTATGATCAAGAATTATTTGTGAAACCTCCAGTTGAAAACAATCACAAACCGTTACCCGGAAAACGCATCTGAGGAAAAGTTATCGATGTTTTTCAATAAGTGGGCATTTTACCCCAGGGGTGCATTATGGGCTGTTCTCCCTTACATTCATTTGCCTCTAACTTTTTCCATCAACAGAATACCGTAAAATTACTTTTGTAGGTTTTAATATTAAGTACAACTTTTGTTACCAGCTGTACCTCTTATGCGTTACGAACTAGAGTGGGCAGAGCTTGTTATTATTTTTCAGTGAATGTAATTTACATTCACTGAAAACAATATTGGGTTCTGTTCGCTCTGGTTCAGCATGGATAAGATATACAGGTTTGAGATATTGATAAAAGTTGTAGCTAATATTAAAACCTACAAAGACTTCATACATCATTCCACGGAATTCTGTTGATGAAAAAAGTTAGAGGCAAATTAAAGGTAAATTAATGCATGAAATGAATGTACATGGTTTTCCATGCCTGCGTCACACTTAAGCATTCAACCGGGCATTCAACAATCGTCTGAGAAGTCTATAGGATTCAAATCATCATTTAACCCAGAGATGAGATTTGCATAATCGGTGCAATAGCCCCTAATGCTATGCAGAAGAGACAACGGCAGGACAATTGGCGAATCCAAGCAAAGCTAAAACTGGTCATGCGACACATACTTAGTTGTCAGATCCGCAATTGCAAAAAAATTTATATTTTATTAAAATAAAATCCTTGCAATTTGAAATGCGACTCTAAATTATAAGTGCAAGAAACCGTGTACATATACGCACTTATACTTTGGAGAGTTGCATTTCTTGCACTAACACTTGGGCATTCAGAAATCTCTATATATACTCTCTCCACACAATTATAATAATGTAAAAATGGTAATAGTAGAGATGCAACAAAGCCAAAGCAGAAGAAGGGTCACAATCTGCAATTTTATGTTTCAAGAGCGCTCACTTTGAGTGAAAGCTGACGAATCATTAAATCGCTGGTTATGACTCTCTTAAAGTGAAATTGACAGATTTTATTTGTCAAACACATACTTTTACAGCCTCTTGTAGAATTTTTGGTTTTAATAGAACATGTACCATGAATGAGATGTGAGCACATACACACTTAGTCTTTTTTTGCCAAGATTGTCACCGTCGAGCAGCTCGGCATTAATTTTTACTGAGATCTCAGCAAAATTCTCGTGGGTAGATAGCACAACTATTTAACTTGAATTGTTGTACCATATAAACTCGATCTGCCTTTTCTTACAATCTTCCAGTGTCATGTCGCACACATATGTACCTACTTGCTCAAAATCTCACAGATTTCTTATGAAAGTACAAGTGATTCAATGCCATTTCATAACATATTCAAACAATTTTTCATAACTCACATTTGCTAGGCTTTGCTGAATAGTGACAACCCTCGCTATACTCACCTTGGCTTGTTTCATCCACTTATCACTCTGCGAAAGGGTTAAGTGTTTGCCATCAGATTTGGTGTCACCAAATTTTGAAAATGCTTTGAATTGCTCTTTGAAGGCAGCATTCGAAGCAGGTGCTGTCTTTGGAGTACCATTCTCTTCTTTTTTAGTAGCCCCTTTGCTGCCAGTAGCTTCTTCTGTTGCTGCCGTTGAAGTTTGAGTATCCTTGGGGTCAGCCATCGGAGCCGGTTTGGTGTCGTCTTCGTCTTTCGTTTCCAAAGCCATTTGAGCTACTTCCACCGCAGCTTTGTCGACCACATCGGTACCATTCTGCTTGTCGTCGGCCATAATGATCGACCTAAAACATATGATAATTAATATAAATAATGAAAGTACATTTATGGTTCCTATGATTATGATCACCAACCGATGAACTGCGACATGAGAGTACATATTTTTTAGAAAAATTAATGCAACACACACCGGTGACCGGTTCCCAATTTCAAACTAGTAGCAAAAAGCTGCTTTACGACGGGTACGTGATGTGAACTTGAATGTTTTAGCACTTAGTACACTGTCAATATGAGCGTCATCACATTCAGATATGAGATCATACATAAACGTATTCTGTTTGACTTATTGCCACCTTGGTGTTAATTCAAAAAACGGTTAGCTCTGTTACTCTTCTCGACAAATTTGCGTCCTCAGATATATAGAAAGCTATAGGCAACTGATAAAATTGTGCAAGTTCAGCGTGGGGTTTTATTTGTTATTGTCAAATTTTGCTTTATAAATAATGAGTGGCCCCTTCCTTATCAAGTTGAGACGACATAAAGTATATGTGAGTTCGCTTCAAATTTCAAAGGGGAAATGTGTAACAATCACCATCGTAGATAACTATACATAGTCAGTTATATGAACATGATTGAACCTTATAAAGCACATAGTCTCACGGCAAGCTGTCGATCTACGTTCCATATTCTAAAGCAAATGACAAACTGTGAAGCATGTAAAGCACGAGAACTTACCGCGCGACAAACGGATTCCATTTTTCGCCTTTGCCATAATCTACTCCCTGTGAGACTAATTTATCGTAAGGGAAGCAAGTGTATCAGTCAGTGCAATTTATTACATAATTTATATCACCAACAGAGTCATAGATGGTCTCCCCTGCATCCTCCGAGCATGGCATCGGGTATACGTATAGACTAGGGTGGTTCATGTATATGGGCACACTCAGATTGCTATTTAAATTTTATAATGGATAAAGTTACTTGTTTGTTACAGTCTGAAGACATTTTTTGTAAGCAACATATACAAAGGATCTAAGAAGCAGATCCCCATACCTAATGCATGTTCAGTTTAGCTTTGCCGTTAAGTTTGAAGTTTTAAATCAATCTATTATATACACAGCTAGGTATACCTCCAGTGCATCAGATATCGATGACGGTGACGGCATGCTTGTTGGTTTATTGCTTGTTGGTTTATTGACACTCTGTGCATTCACTTTGCTAATTTATGAGATAACACACTCATATGTCCTCTAAGGATCCTTCTTAGTGCAGGTGAGTGAGATAACACATCTTGTGTCAATTAGTGCCTAACACGATTGGTGGATACTAAAAGTCGCTTGGTTACCAAAAGAGAACAAAACGATCAACTTAAAATACCGTAAACCATTGCCGCTCATTCACTTTCGCTAGATGCTTAGGATTTAGCTGTGTATGTTTTCGGTCATACAGTATATCGTCATCTTTTAAATTTAATGAGCATTCTGAAGTTCAAAATAAATCAAACAAATTTAGACGTTACTTCATGTTTATATACGCACCACATGATGTTTGGCTACCAGCTTGAATAGCGTTGGATGAAAATTTTCGTATACCCGTCATCCATTGTATTAGATTGCATGCATGTATGTACATACTTCTAATGTTTACTAACCAGCCAATGGAGGTGCGCGATGGCTGGTTATTGCGCATTGCAAGCCATTTTTTTATTCATAAGCTGTGCCCAAACGCATATAAATCTACGGTTTAGTGTCTTCGACGCACTTTTTCCTTATGAGCCAAAAAATAAATGCTCCGATGACACCAAAAAGATTTAACGTAAAACCGTAGTTTAATAAGCGTTTGCGCAAAACTTACAAAATTAAATTTTGCTTACAGTGCACAGCATTACAGCTGTGGGAGCTAATGAGATATGGTGTGGCATAAGAGAGTATTTGTTGAGTTAAGCACGTTTCTTCGGTACCTTCTAGTCTTAGAGTTACCTCTATGGTAGTGGCGTAGAGGTAACTCTAAGACCAGAAGGTCCCGAATAAACATGGTCAACTTTTTGGCTCAGCTCTGGTACTCTCTTCGGTCCCAAGCTAATCGGTTCACCCCTCGAAACAGAGGAAAATCAACGAACCCCTCATTTTATCTGTCAAACTTTCATAGCGAATCAAAACAAACATAATGTAGTACTAGAATTTTGACTAGAATGGGGTACGTTAATCGATTTGCTTGGACCAATAGGCTAGTCAAGTAGTGAGCCAATTTAAAATCATTAATTTCCATCGGTTCAACCGGTGGTAGCTGAAGCTAACATCAACGTGCAAGCCAGCGCAAAGACTAACACGAAACTAACGATTTTAAATTGGCTCATTACTTGACTAGCCTATTGGTCCCAAGCAAATCAATTAACGTACCCCATTCTAGCCAAAATTCTAGTACTACACCGGGGCGACCCCGGCGTAGTGGTTAACATCCATACCTCTCACGTCAAAGTCACGAGTTCAAATCTCACCCCCGGACAAGTCACGAATGACCCAAGAGTGTTAAAGTGACTATAATAAAAAAAAAAAATCTAGTACTACACTATGTTTGTTTTGATTCGCTATGAAAGTTTGACAGATAAAATAAGGGATTCGTGGATTTTGCTATGTTTCGAGGGGTGCATCGATTAGCTTGGGACCGAAGAGAGTACCAGAGCTGAGCCAAAAAGATGAGCATGTTTCTTCGGGACCTTTTGTTCTTAGAGTTACCTCTATGCTACCACCACTTCATCTGGGTGCAGTTTGGACGTGTGGTTGACAGAGACATCGACGAAGATCCGCCGCTTGACACCGTAGATGACATCAACCGGGCGTTGGAAGGACTCCAATAGGCCATATCCGTGGCTGATGAGGCATGCTTTCGATAACTTCCTGTGAGGGGTAAGTTTGTTGCTATTGATTCCCACACGATTACTGATTCGCTTAAGAAATGTGCGTAGACGCCAGTTTCAGAGGACTGGAGATCTGGACAAAAAAACGTGAAATGGCCGATCTGAACATCGATTTGATTGCTTTCACACCGAAATGATAGTTTCGGGCATGTTGTCCAGAATCTGGACGACCGCTCCAGACCATTCTGGAAGGTAGCCAAGGTCCTGAAAACTCATCCCAATCCCGTTCCACCTCTCAGAGTCGAAAATGATGACAAACCGGTTTTAATCACCCCACAGGAGAAAGCAAGTGCGATCGGAGAGTATGTCGCTTCATCGCATTTGCTTGGCTCGACTATCCAAATACCGCTCGAAGATCAGGTTGCGCAAAGCGTTCAACACCTAGATGCCTCCCCTTGTTTCATGCCTCCGGCGGATAAGATTACAGTACAACAGATTTGCCCAGCGCTGAAATGTACCAAGAATATGAAGGCTCCCGGGTTTGATGGTATATTCAACTTGATCTTGAAAAGACTCAGCATGAAAGTGCTCCAAGCGTCTGGAAGGTATCAAAAATCATACCAATCGGCAAAACCCGGTAAGGATCCAACATTGCCTTCAAGCTACAGACCAATCAGCCTCCTTACAGCGCTGAGCAAATTGTTCGAGAAATTCATTCTCAATCGTTTGCTCAATCAAGTTTGTCGAGGAAAACAACATTCTCCTTCCGGAACAGTTCGGATTCAGGAAGGGGCACTCCACCAATTACCAGCTAGTACGGGTGATGAATAACATCCGAAGTAACAAAGCTGTATCCAAGTCCACAGCCATGGCATTGGTAGACGTTGAAAAGGCGCTTGACAATGTTTGGCATGACGGACTTGTGTACAAGCTTTGTAACTTCAACTTCCCATTACATCTCGTTAAAATCACTACCTCCAGTAAAGGTCGTTCAAGGTATTGTTGAATGGTTGTCTTTCGAACACGTTTTCCATCCCAGCAGGTATTCCGCAAGGAAGTTTGTAGGGCCCTTTGCTTTACAGCATCTACACTTCCGACATTCCTCCCCTCGGAGACGGTTGCTTGTTTTTCCTGTTCGCGGATGTGTAATTTGTTTGAAAATTTTTCAGGTTCTATAATTGATTTTGTCTCCCAGGAGCTCCAGTATCGACATGAAATTTTTCACTTCTGAATGAAAGTCATCCGATGCTAACGCAAAAAAAAATTGGTTGCCGTTAGTCCAAGAAAGTCTAAGAAACTTTTTCTAAAAGCTTATAACTATAAAGAAAAATATGTGTTTTAATGGCTAAAATATTTTCGGTTTTATTATGTTTTCAAAAATATTTCACTTTTAACTAATTTTCTCATGGCTCACTTTAGAACGTCCACAAGAAGAATGTTTACTTGCATTTTCAAAGTTTTTGTGCAGTATAATACTACTAAAAGATGTAAACTTCATGCTAGCATTAATTTTATTCAAACGTTTGAATACTCAAGTATTCCAAATTTATATTTGTGTCATGGTTGGACCTAGTTGTTTCCTGCCAGGTGTGGCCAATGTGGCACTGCCACCTCCCCCCAAAAGACTACATTTGAACTAGTTTTTCAATTCTAATATGATTTGAGGTGTCACATGAGTAGTTTTATTCAATTAAGGTCCCAATTAGCCTCATGTCCCATATAAACCGCAGCATGTTCCGGTCATATTTCTGGAACCGGGTGACCGATTTCAAAAAATATATACTCTATGTGACCATGATACCTTTCATTAAGCGGCTGTTGTTTGGTGTATGACACTGGGCCCTGCGGGCTCTTAAGCATAAAAGTGGTACTTTATATAATAGGTGCAAGCATGATTCAAATTCATTACTGTTTTGGCAATTGTTTTATCCCACAACATGCATGGTGTCTTTGTAGATTATAGAGATTAGTGACGTTTAACGCACGCACACTAGCGGGTGCATCGCCGTGTAAAGTTGTTTATTATTTTCCTCTGGCTAACCTAAAAAATGTATGAAATTATATCTGTCAAAACTAGTTTGACAGCGATTTGTTATGTATTTTTCTCGGAATTTCACTAGCATGCTCTCATATATCGTGAAAATCTCTGTACTGGGGTGATTTTATTGTAATGGACAAAAATGTCCAACTTTTTGACAGTAAATATCATGGTTACAGTAACAGTGAAATTCACGTCCGGTTATATTGGTGCGATATGTGAGAGTGTGTTAGTGAAAATACATAACAAATCGCTGTCAAGCTCATTTTGACAGATCTGATTCCATACATTTTAAAGGTTAGTCAGAGGAAAATAATAAATATATATTTTTTTTTTTTTTTTTAATTATGGTCACTTTAACGCTCTTGGGTCATTCGTGACTTGTCCGGGGGTGAGATTAGAACTCGTGACTTTGGCGTGAGAGGTATGGATGCTAACCACTACGCCGGGGTCGCCCCAAATAATAAATAACTTTTCACGGCGATGCACTCGCTAGTGTGCGTGCGTTAAACATTACTAATCTCAATAGAGATTAGTGAAGTTAAACGCACGCGAACTACCGGGAGCAACGCCATGTAAAGTTTTTATTATTTTCCAGTGACTAACCTAAAAAAATTTTTGAAATTAGATCTGTCAAAAAGAGTTTGACATCGATTTGTTATGTATTTTTCGTGGGTATTCACTAACACGCTTTCACATATCGCACCAATATAACCGGACGTGAAAATCTCTATATTGAACTTTTTTTGGGCAATGCAAATGAGATCGCAACCAAATGAGCTCAGATTTTTGGAGAATGTTCAGGATTTAGAATCGTTCTAGAGAGGTGGAGCAAAATCGATATTTTGCATGTTTTGTAAGTTTTACATCCACCGATGCCACTGATATTCAATTATTTTTTTGAATATGAAAACTCATCGTTCGAAAAAAAATATAATAAAGCAATGATTTTTACAGTTGAATTTCGTGTACAGTAAAATTTATTGTTAAATTGTTAACGATAATTTATAATAAATTAAAAACGATACAATGCTTTATTTGAACTTTACTGTGAATTTCTCAAATACCAAGATTTTCATTGTTGTGAACCACTATTTTCGATGTGATTTTATGGTAAGCGACAAAAATTTCCAACGACAGTAAATATCATGGTTACAACAACTCCCCGGCAAGGTGACAGATAATCTTAGTTTCACGTACCCACTTGCAAATAGTAGATGTCGCCACACAACGTAAACAAAGGGACTGCCCTTCACCGCCGCAGTGGTATTTCTCTATGGGAAGGCAACTTTTTGTTTCACCATGTGTGGATGTCAAGCAACAAGCAAGAATGCCATGTGAAAAGAGCGATTTATGATTTTCGTGGTGAAATGAAATAAATCCAAACAAATTGGAACAGATTGATGGAAGTTTTTCTTATATAATCAAATAGAAATAAAAACACATTGGTTAATTCTATTATATTTTGCTCTTGAATATTATCAGTCTTGAGAATAATGTTTCTGAGCATACTTGTGCGGTGAAGACTTGCAATAAAAAGCCGTATTATTAAAAACAGTTTACTTCCCCATCTTTCTATTGAGGGATGAAAAAAAATACAAAATTGATTCTTATTCGCGGTGAGTAGCAGGTTTGCTGTGTGAACACTAACATTTCGTATATTCATTCAAACATGAAGAAATAAATAAAATAAATTAAAATAAGCGTCTCTCAACAAAAGATATTCATAATGAGCTTCTAAAACGAATAAATTTCAGTGATTGTCTTTTGTTACACCCGTCCGTTTAATTAACATTGTTCCCCACCAACTTGAAGTTTCAAGAAACAGATGAGGCTATCTGTTTTTATGTTCAGTATTTTATTTACTTTATTTACATATCTGCATTCGCCCTATTCAGATAACACTTCTGAAATTTGTGAGTTTGACAGAACCACCAGCACCAAATTTTCGGAGTACACTGGAAATGTACTGGACTTGTCAAGTTGCCCCCGGGTTGGGTTACAATGACAATGAAAAACATTGTATTTTTATTGTTTTTTTTTTATTACGGGCGGTTGATATCAGTTTATGAAAATGAAAAATCATCGGTGATTTTTGTGCTGTTGAATTTCGCAAGGGAAAACTCGCAGGCGAAATCAGGCGTGAAATTAGAGTTTTTAAGATTTTCCGAACACTTAAATTAATACAATTTCCTCGAAAATGTGTCAACCAGTCATATAATTTCACCAAATGTTAATCGACGGTTTTTGCAGGATATAAATAAAAATGAGTCACATCCGACCAGACTGGAATATGACGCACTTTCCTCCGGCAGTTTCCAACAAAGAAAACAGGATGTGTGTTGGTCACATATACCAATACTCTTACAATCGAAGGATTCTTCATGCAAAACAAAATACTCTTAGAACTAAACTAACACATCCTATCCAAGTGACTCACATCCTAGATTTTGTTTCTTACTGTCACGTTCCACATCACTTTCTCTTTCGCATGTCTTCAACATATAATTTTCTAAAGGCGCATATCTGAAGGGATAATAAGGAAGCAAAGGAACATAACAGAGTTAACAGAAGAAGGCGCAAAAAACGAGGTCGACACTTCGGTGACACACCCCTGTTGGTCTAATCAATCTGCACATTCGGCTATTAGTGAGCACGCCATTCCATGTTGCGTGACGACGCGGGAAAAATCGCCAAAAACTTTCATTTAGCAGACCATGTTGGGTAGAATCAAGCTTGACGTTATGACGGACCCGTGGTCAGTATAGTAAATAAATAGTGCTACTTTAGGATGGGGGAAGGCATCTGTACCTATGTAGACGATATCAGATTCACCACCAACATTTCCCCATGTAAAGGGAGGCCAGAATGCGCATGAACAATTATTGATCCACACATTTGAGAATCATCATCATCATCGTTGTCATCTTCCGTTTCGTAGGTGATGCTATTATACATGATTTTATCTCATAAGATGAGCCTTCTTAAAGGATGCCAAGCAATATTACTTTATATATGTTCTCTTAATTAGTTCATCGATTGTAAAAATCTGTTGCACTTTATTCATTAAGCTCATGTTTCACATTCCGGGAACATTAAAAAAAAAATCATTATTTTCTCAGAGCCCAAAATAGAACATTACCTCAATAGCACTTTACTTCACAACTATCCAGATAAAACCACTGAAAATGATATCAGATTTCCTTCCTGTCCACGTCTAGTTAACCTTTCGGCACCGTTACTGGTAAAAAAGTGAGCCGCAGAGCGTCTAAAATATGCTTCGATACTCGTCAATTTAGATAGCAAACTCGCGGGATGAGATCAGCACCACACAGTTCCCCACAGGGAAGCTATATTTGAACTAGTATACTACTGCGGACGAGTGCTTGGAAATTGTCGCGCGCGCACTGGAACTCGCCTGAGACCAGACTGAACGGGGATGTAAGCGCGAATGTTTGCCATGCCTATAGGTGCATACATGCCAGAGAGCTATATAGCTAGATATTCATTGGGCAGTAGTTGTACACGTTGGGAAATCAAATACTTTAGGGAAAAATGAACGATTTGATGCTAAAAGCAAGTTGAAAATTGAAAATACTAGATTTGAAATGATTTCTTGTTAAGAGCGTTGTCAACCATCATCCATAAAGTAAAACAAAATATCATTTCATTAATCTAATTTTACCGTTATCACGAAATAACAATCACTGTTCTACAAACAAAGAGTTCATTTTGATCTTTATATAGATTGCTGTGTAAAGCGCGTTGTTATCATAGATAGCTATCAAAATATATTGGCCCAGAATGATAAAGTCACCTACGTTTAAGTGCACCAGAACAACTTGCAATAATGTATTCAGTTGTGAGGTAGTATTTTTTTTTGTAGGTACAGAGGAAATTCGCGAAATTTGGATTTGACCGTGAAATTTCAGTAATTCAATGAAATTAGTTGAAATTGGCTCTAGTCGATCAATTTTCATTTCGTTTTTTTGCATATGCAAGGCAGTGTTTTTTTTATATTTATTGAATTATATTCAGTTTGGTCTTATTACACTAGTTTACAGCATATGTGAACTTTGTACGCTGATGGCCATTTCTCATGTAAAATCATGCGTTGGATCGAAAAATGTAGTCAGAAAAAATCTCAGTAGGGTAGTTTTACAGATACCGCTAAAAAATAAATTTCACGTAATAAAAGTTGGTTCACTAAAATTCAAATATCTCCGGCTGTAATGAAGCTACATCAATTAGGGGAAAAGTTGGCTTCGGCAATACCTTAACCTATTATCGTCATGGGGGTAAACAACGTCCTTGAGAGCTCAATTTTGGCATGTGGATACCTTGTGTTTCAGAGCAACTATTGGCCAAATTTGAGTGCTCTAGGACTTTGTTTCCCCCCTGACGATAATAGGTTAAGGTATTGCTGAAGCCAACTTTTCCCCTATTTTAATGCCAAATTTAAAGTGAGAAAATTTGCTTTCGATCAACTTCACCGTTGTCAAGAAATCGTTAAAAACGTACCGTGTAAAAAAAAATCGCGAAAAACCGTGTTAAAAATCGCGTTAAAAGACTTCAGTGTATCTAGAAAACTATCCTACTGAGATTTTTACTGATTACATTGTCGGATTCAGCGCACAATTTTACATAAGAATCATAGGTCAAACATTGAAGTTAATTTTTTTTACTTTTATTTGTACACACTTAATCTAGCTCGGTAAAATCTCCAACAGCCGATTACCTCGGCATTTACTTTTGCTGATATCTCTGCAAAATATCTTGTTGTTAGCTGAGATCTCAGCAAAATTTTATTTGTTAGCTGAGTCTCGGCAATTTTTTTACCGAATCTCAGCAAAATAAATTGCAGAACTACTCGGATGTTGGAATCTCGGCGAAAAAATTTAAGTGTGTAAACTAGTGTTATTTAGTTATTTTATCATCAATCTGATATATTGTTTTGTATCATTCTCCCAGTTCTAGTGACCAGCGTTTTGTTGAAGTTTTAGAGAACTGGCTTGAGACATTCCTTGATTCTAGTAAATTAAATATATTGGCTGGTGATTTTAATATTAATTGGTGTGATAACCATAATTCGAATCATTTGAAGCGTTTAGCTGAGTTTTTTAATTTAAAGCAAACGGTAAATGAGTATACGCGTATTTCCAGGCACAGTAGAACTTTAATTGACCACGTTTATTCCAATTTTGATTCCATTTGTTCAGTTACGGATACTGATTTGAAAATAACCGATCATGAGACTTTAGTGATTAATGTCTTAGACCATGTTAACGATAACGATAATTTTGTAAAATTGAAGTGCTGGAGGAAATATTCGAAGCAAGCTGTTTCAAACCTTGTTGAGAGAAGCCTGGATTTTCCATTCGCGGACGGTAACTTAAATGAATCTACAGCTGTTCTTAATAACGCTTTGAAAACGTGTACCAGTCAACTAGTTGAGCAAAAGTTTGTTTCTTTGAAAAACTCGAACAGCTGGTACAATTTGGATCTTTTGCGTCTTAAACGGAAAAGGGACAAATGGTACAAAAAGTTTTGTAGATCAAATAATGACAATCATTGGACTAGGTACACAATCGCGCGTAATAAGTATTCACAATCGATAAAGAAAGCTCGTTGTGAATATGTTCAAAGGAAGATAGATCAGCATCAAAACAACAGCAAAGAGTTATGGAAAATTTTGAAATCTTTATTAAAACCTAGTAATTGCAAACCGCGGTCCATAACTTTTAATGGCACATTAGAACAGTCAGAACAAGTAATTGCAGCTAAGTTTAATGATTATTTCGTAGATAGCGTTTCATTGATTAATCTATTGAATTGGTCGATGAACCTGACGAAATAAAACAGCCAGTTAATAGTAGTTGTAGATTTGAAGTTTTTCACCCAATCACATTAGATGAACTTAGAGTTATTTGTTTTTCATTAGGAAAATCGGCTGGAGTAGATAATGTTAATGCTAGAGTTATTCAAGATTGCTTTCATGTCATTGGCCACATCTTGCTGGACCTTATTAATGAATCATTACAAACTGGACATGTGCCACAAATTTGGAAGGAATCCTTAGTGGTCCCTATTCAAAAAGTTGCTGGAACGATTAAAGCCGAAGAGTTTCGTCCCATCAACATGTTGCACACATTAGAGAAAATTTTAGAACTTGTTGTTAAAGGCCAGCTGTTGGAGTATTTAAATAGTAATAGTTTGTTGATACCAGAACAATCGGGATATCGAGAAGGTCATTCTTGTGAAACCGCGTTGAATTTGGTATAAGCGAAGTGGAAAAATAACTTGGAGTGTAAAGATACGATTGTTGCTGTTTTTTTTGGATCTTAAACGCGCTTTTGAAACAATTTCTAGGCCCTTATTGTTAAGATCAATCAAGCGCTTTGGAATTACGAGTACTGCATATAAATGGTTTGAAAGCTATTTGTCTGACAGAACTCAACGGACTGTTTTTAATGATTCTGTTTTCAGTCCCGTGGGGAATACCCTTGGAGTGCCCCAGGGAAGTGTATTTGGGCCCCTGTTATTTATTATGTATATTAATGACTTGCGACGTGTTTTACGATTTTGCGACATTAATCTTTTTGCAGATGATACTGTGTTATTCATTGCAGCTAAGGATTTAGATGATGCCGTTTTACACTTGAATGAAGATTTGCGTTCTCTAAGTAGATGGTTGAAGTATAAGCAGTTAAAATTGAATACAAGTAAAACTAAATTTATGGTTATTTCGCGGAATCGAGTAGACTGTTGTAATTGATGATGAGACTATTGATCGCGTTCGGGAGATTAAATATCTTGGCGTGATTATTGATGACACACTTAAGTTCAACTCTCACATTGACAATGTCATCAAGAAAATTGCCCAGAAGTATGGAATTCTATGTCGACTGAAAAACGATTTAACTATTGCCAGTAAAATACAGCTATACAAATCAATCATCTCTCCTCATCTAGACTTTTGCCCTTCCATTTTATTTCTGGCCAATGCAACACAAATATCGAGATTACAGCGCTTGCAGAATAAAATAATGCGTCTGATTTTGAGATGTAATAGATTCACTTCCTCAACTTTGATGTTAGACGTCTTACAATGGTTGTCGGTGAAGCAAAGAATTGTATATTTGACTATGGTGTTCATTTTTAAAGTAGTTAACGGTTTGCTGCCTCGATATTTGTGTGATCGAATTGAAAGAGGAAGTGACTTTAATAGATATAATACTAGAAACGCGGTTGAAATAAGAACACCACATTTCTTGACTTGTGCTTCACAAAATTCATTGTATTATAAAGGAATAAATGTTTTCAATTCGATGCCTAGACATATCAAACGTTTAGCAACACTTACAGAATTTAAAAGACACTGCATTTCACACGTTAAAACTGTCTTTTGAACAGTTATCCAGTGATTTTTTTTTATGAATTGACAAATTATGTATCTTGACGAAGTTATCTCTAACGGATTATTTTATATGGATAGCTGTCATAACGACTTTTTAATAATTATTGTAGCACTGCAAAAACTATTTTGTTCGCCACGGATGATGGATGGATTTTTAATATTTGATTTTATAGTAGATTAATTAAAAAAAAAAGTAGTCTACAAAGGTTTGAGCCTCGCGCGCGTATTACGGATATAGAGGACTGAATTTAACATTTGATGAAAAAAAAATGCAATTTTGAAGCTTATTTGAGAGATACTTTGAGTTAGTAGTAAGTTTTCTGGCAAATGTTAGGGGTTCGTGAGCATTCCTGACATTGCTGAAAATTATGATAGCATCATATTGCGGGGTTGCTAGTGTAATAGGATGCTTTGTTGATTGTTCATTAACTCTTGATTGCTTGTAATACTTATGAATATTTTAGGTGGACAAAAAGGCGAACTAAGAGGTGGACGCTTGAGCTTTTCCACATTTATATCGCTGTAAACTCTAGTGGGAATTTATATCTGTAACTGAAACCAGTTCGATTTTGTTTGCCAACCTGGTTAAAATGTCATATCTAATTATCTTAAAGATAAATCGTCCAGCTCAAACCTTTGTAGGGGTAAGAGGTGGGACCATCATCATCATCATCATATCAGCCATATGCCATCAGCCATTTGAATAACTTTTGCTTCTATCTTTGACAATACAGCAGAAGGACTAGCCTATGTTGGCAGCTTGAACACTGGATTCCGTGTGTATTGTTTCAAGATAGTTATGAAATAAAAAATACTGTGACGAGTGCGCGATTGAATAAGTAAATCCGTTTTGAACGAAATCTCGAGTACTTTTTCAAATGGACGTAAGTCGCAAAATGTAAACAAACCGGGTTTTTATTGTATATGATTTAAAAATTTGCAATATGCCCACTAGTTTGATTAAATTTGTGATAATCGATTATTTAAGTATTTTGAATAATGTTTACAAAACGACTTAACATCCTTATTTACACTTTTTGGAATTATTGCCAATACGCTCTTTTGGTTTCAAATCGACGTTTCTGTCAAATTGATTGACAGTGCAGATACGCACTTACAAAAACGTCATCAGTGATGTATAAAAAAATCTTTGCACCAAATCGACATACGCCATTTTTTTTTTCATCTGTGGAAAAAAAAACGCGAGTGACAACGTGGAAAAAACGTGTGGAAAAGTGTTGCTGATAAGTTCTTTTCTTATTCAGGAAGAAATGGAGAGAAAGGTGAAAATAGAAGGAGGAAAGTGTTCTGGTTTTCAACTGCTGCTGGGTAAGTGGAATTGTGATTGTGAAAACACGATTAAAGTGATAATGTTGTTTTGTAGATGCCGCCATACAACTCGAAGTGAAGAATACTTATCACGATCCAGGCCATGACCACCGATATGCTCTACCAATGGAGCCGTCGACTTCCAGCACCGGAGCTTGTTTGGGTATCATGGACACAAATACCAGCATAACCTCTTTTGCAGTATCGGAAACGCTTAGTGCTTTCTCGATCAATCCCGATAAGTCTGACAGTCTTTTGAGTGATGTTGAGCCCGTTCGGGTAGGAAGTAGTTCCACCAAACGTCTTGCACTTTCCGATGATTCTAGTAAGTATTTTCTTTCGTATTCAATTAAGTTTGGTTTATAATGTCAAATTAATTGTCAATGTATTACTCTATTTACGATCAGATCCCACTAACCACCCCTCTTCCTTGCCCTGGATTCAACGAAATCAAGAAAGGGCTGGCATGCCATGGCCAGATGTCAGTAGAGCAGGACTACAAGTTCCCGATAATCCACCCAAGCCTTGGACCTCATCCTCGTTGAAGCTGCAGCTACCAGCTCCTGTTGATCGGTCCAAATCACGGATCTCACCCTATCCTCTGCACTCTACGAAGCAATTTAAGGGAAAGGCAAGTGGCTTCTCCGACCGTTCTGCACATTCCAGCATTTTCCAGCGGCTAGGTTATTCAGATCCCGTGCGTTATGATGTTTATGAACGTGGTTTCGATGTTTCCAACGTTTCTGGTAGGTATAGCTACTGGCAAAAAAAAAATAGTATTTTTAACATCACAATAACATTTTAAGGGGATTTAATTTGCATTTTATACACCTTCTAGGAAATCTTCCCGACGTCTCAAGAACTTCCCACCAGGATAGTGATGTATCTTCCCCGTCGTTCTATAAATCTATCTTGCGAGCTGCAACATCAACGCCGTTGCCGACACGTCAAAACACAAAACCGTCAGCACTATGTGTTGATGAGACACCTCTGGATTTGTCAGTTCCAAGGATTAGTGTTGAATCAGACATGCCTATTGATCTTGCGATATCCCAAAAACCCAACTCATTGAATTTATCTTATCGACCTATGGACTTGCGCGTCGCAAAACATTCGGATAACATCAACAATGCCTGTGATGTTGATGACATTTACGAGGTGGAAGAAGAAGAAGATGTCGAAGGAGACCCTACTCTACTGAACGAGTTTTCAATATACGAATGTTTTGAAGAATACCGCAACATGCATACCGATGATGAGGAGTTTCCCGATTCAGACGATGAGTATGATTTTCAACCGAGACGCCGAAGCGGAAAACCAAAATCTAAAATTACCGTTGAACATGGTCTGATTTTCATGGAATGAATATTATAATGTGTGATAATATTGTTATTTTTTTCTAAATTACAGATGAACTTGGGAAAAATGGGACAGGACTGGAAGAAAAAGAGAATGAAACAAATAATACAACCCACAATAATTTTGAAAAAGAGCTACATGAGGCGAAAGTGAAAAAAGTGTCGTTGAGGAAGGTAAACAAACTGCTTAGGCAGAAAGGGATGGCATACACTAGGCCTGATGGAACCGTAGTCCCCGCACGTTCTGTTAAGAAAGGATGCGATTGCAAAATGAAATGTGCCGAAAAATACCCTGACACTGTCCGAAAACAACTGCTTCAAAATATTTTGGATCTCAACTTGTCCGGACAAAACCAATTCATTGCTAACCATATGATTATTACTAAAACAGCTCGTCCACAGGTATCTAATAAGAGTATTTTATGGATTTTGATTCTGGCACTCTAGTGTAACCAGTTCCAACTTACTCAATATGAGTTATTAATTGTACCACAGACAAACAGACGTAGCTATTTATCCGTAATCATCGTACACGCATTTAACGTTCATCACTTTGACGTTTTTATGCATTTTATCAAACTTGTATGCAGCATTGATTGACACTTGGCAAGCAAACTTATTTCCGCGAATACCTCGCAAGATGTCGCTTATGAGTTCCACGACGATATGTTGTAAGGAATATTTATTTAAAGAGTTACGTCTGTTTGTCTGTAGCTGTACCTCTCTGATTCAAACAATATGATATGTCGTTAATTAAAACTAGCCAGTTACTACTCTTCTACCTTATTTCATCCTTATTTTTCACAACCAATTCACGTGTACCTTCTATTATCATTACATAATAAGTGTTGTTTTCCTCTTCCAGGTTGTCAACTCCAGGCGTACTTTTTCCAGGTCCTACAGGCTTCCAGGGGTGAATGGTATGGTGAAGGTTTGTAAGGTCATGTTCATAACATCGTTTGACATCACGGATCGGAAGCTGAGAAATCTGGCTGCGAAAAAAATGGCTGGACATGGCGTTGCAGAAGATGATCAGCGGGCATTCAATTCCACAAATAAAAAAGTCAGCCAAGATCACATCGAATACATACAAAAACATATTGATAGCTTTCCTGCTTACTCCAGCCACTACTCTCGTGAGGGTTCCGAAAAGCGGTATCTGTCGGGTGATCTCAACATTAAGGTTATGTATGAGTTGTACCAAGAAAAATGCAGCAGGGACAATTCGTGGATACCCGTACATTACGATACCTATCGGATCATTTTCAAAGAGAAGAACTTGTCATTCAGAAAGCCCAAAGTGGATGTGTGTGGGGAGTGTGAAAAATACAGGATTGCTTTCAAAGGAGAACTGGACAGCCCTACAAAGATCGCCTTGACAGCTGCTCACGAGATGCATCAACAAGCAGCGCAGCGCGTATACGAGGAAAAGCGCAGAGATAGGAAGCAGACCAAAGAGGATTCAAGATATCGAACCGTATCTTTTGACTTGCAGAAGCAATTACCAACACCGCACCTTCGCTGTGGACAGGCTTTCTATGCGAGACAATTGTATACGTACAATTTAACTTTCTTTTCATCCTATCTCGACAAAAATACAGCTACCTGCATGTTGTGGGATGAAAGAAAAGCCAAAAGAGGATCTCAGGAAGTGGCTTCCTGCCTTCTTAGAGATCTTAAAAAGATGCCTCTTACTATTCGCCACGTGACGTATTACAGCGACCGCTGCGTAGGTCAGAACCTCAATAAGACCGTAGTGTTTACGTTTGCCTACTATGTCGAGCTTGCTGCAAGAGATGGCAGAGAACTTATAATCGAACATAAGTTTATGCGCACTGGCCATTCGCATATGGAGGTAGACACTGTGCATTCTGCCATCGAAAAAGCGAAGAAAAAAACTACAATCGATATTGAAACACCGCACGACTGGGTAGTGCTCATCTCTGCCATAAGAAGATCTGTCCCATTTGACGTAGATGAGATGGAGCAACGCGATTTCTATGCCTTAAAGGATTTGTCGGTCCGATATTGCATTCCTAAAAAGAATGAAACTGGGGAATCAATTAAGATTACCGACATCATGGTCTTCCGCTACTCTACCAATAGTCCTGGAACTGTTCTTTACAAGCACGATGTGGGGGATGCTGAATTCAAGCACATGAACATCATCTTCGGCGTAGAGCTTGAACAAATCAAACTTAACACTATAGAAGATGAACCCATCATGTTGCCAGACGCCAAATTGGCAGATCTCAAATCATTGCTACCATTCGTTAAAAACAAGGAATTTTATCAAACCTTTCTCAAGTCTCTTGTTCCATCGAAACGTGGTCGAAAACCCAAATCAAATCAAGTGGATGATTTCGAAGGTGACATGGATCCGCCAGAAAGAGATTAAGAAAAAATAAGTCATAATGAAAGCGATATGTCAAAGGAAAATGCTGAGAAAATAAAATAATGCTCATTAACTGTACCAACATAATTTTACTAAACACAACAATCTGTTGGTTCCGAAACCTGAATGTATACTGTTTTATTGCTGATTGCATTTGAAACTAGACTACCCCAAAAATACAAAAAAAGCACGTTTCCGTCATATCGTTTTGGTGTCTTCTAAACACTTATTGCTTACATCAAAAGGAATAAGTGCATCGAAGAAATCAATAAGATTAGACGGAAATGCGCACTTTTGTTACATGTTTTAATTTTATTTGACAATTTTTTATTTGTTGCAATATTTCTTGTTCAGTTTGGAATGAAATGCACAATAATTGGTCGGCTAAAGATATGCGATTACGCTCTGTTCATCTAGATTTACTCTGTTCTTTATTTCATCTGTTTGTCTGTGATTGGAGTGTTGGCTGACAGATTTTATTGTGTCCAGCAGGAATTGGAAGTGCAGTCTGTGTTCCCTTGTATCTTTTTTAGATAACAAACTATTGATTGCAGCATCGAATAAGATAATCCGACAGTCGTCGAAGTAACCGGATGTTGACCGAAATTTTTGCCGGCGAATTCGACCAGGATTGAACTGCACTTGAGTGGTTGATGATGATGATGGTCCCACTGCTTACCCCTACACAGGATTGAGCTGGACGATTTCTCTTTAAGATAATTATGTACAACTTTTTAACCAGATTAGCAAGCAAAAATGAACTGATTACAATTACAGGTATAAATTCCCTCAACACTTCTCAGTTACTTCACAGTGATATAAATGTGAAAAAGCTTAGGCGTTCACCACTTTGTTCACCTTTTTGTCCACCGTTTTCAATGTTTTTAGGCCACACAAATTTCTAAAACCTAACGACGTAACTGATTTTAGAAATTATAAACAGTCTTATCTGGCTTGACGTATCACACAACATAAATGTCAAAACGACGAATCTGAGGGAGCGTAAGTAATAGTTGCGAAAGCAAAAGGGCGTATGAAGATTATTTCTCAGTAACAGTATGATACACGCAACAAACGTGTAAAATTTTAACGCTACATTATAGCGCGTCAAAATAATGTTTCGCATGTGGAAACGGTATTGGAATTCAACCAATATTTTTAAAATGAGATTTAAACATTTCCGCATGAAACATCAAACCCGTTTTTCTCAGATCGTGTCAAAAGTCACTTACGTCCATTTGAAAAAGTACTCGAGAAATATCTAAATTATGTAGGTTACGAAAACCGCGCGAATTCCGAAAGCCGTGCGAGACAACCGAAGCGAGAAAAAGGCTTATTATCATTTAAAGAGTGCCACGAAAATAAATGTGATAGCCTATGTTGGCAAGTTGATTAATTTTGGTTTCCTCCCTAGATATTTTTATTTACTACTGAGCTTTGTATCAAATTAGGTAATTTAAAGAACGTATAAATCATTTCAAGATTTTGCGAGCGTGCCGAACAAATTTTATACTACATACGCTCAAAACACTTTTGGCAAGCTCTACCAAATTACGAATCACTTCTGCGTAAGCTCCGTAGACGTAGGAGCGTTGAATGCGACAGCCGTCAAAGGTTTAACCTGCACCAAAACCGCTTAAGAAACGACCTCGAGTCAGTAAAACCAACAATCAATACGAAACTAACGATTTTAAATTGGCTCACTACTTGGCTAGCCTATTAGTCCCAAGCAAATCGATTAACGTACCCCATTCTAGTATAAATTCTACTACTACACTATGTTTATTTTGATTCGCTATGAAAGTTTGACAGATAAAATGAGGGGTTAGTGGATTTTCCTATGTTTCGAGGGGTGAATCGATTAGCTTGGGACCGAAGATAGTACCAGAGCTGAGCCAAAAGTTGAGCTTGCTTTTTCGGGACCTTCTGGTCTTATAGTACGTTCAGACTACAGAGTTATAACATGTTATAGCGCTATCTTGATGGTGGTTTCCGTGTTGCAATTATTTGACAACCGTTATAACATGTTATAACCATAGAGGTAACTCTAAGACCACTGGGTCCCGAAGAAAATCATTATTATTTTTGGCTCACTCAGTACCAGAACAACGGTCCCAAGCAGTCCCAAGCTATTTCACTCACCCCTGCATGTTCTGCATGAATCCACACACCCCTGATGTTATCTGTCAAACTTTCATAGCGAATCAAAACAAACATAGTGTAGTAATAGAATTTCAACTAGAATAGGGTACGTTAATCGTTTCCCTAATAAAAATTGTATGGTTAATTTGCTTAACGACGTGTTCTGGGTATCATCCAAACCATTTGTGGAATAGTTCAATGATTTGGGTTATCGTTCGTTTATGGTTATTTTTTATTAGGGTTGCTTGGGACCAATAGGCTACTAAAGTGGTGAGCCAATTTAAAATCGTTAGTTTCGTATTGATTGTTGTTATAACTCTCCAGTCTGGACAGCGTTTTAGAGTTACCTCAGTTATGGTAGTAGCATAGAGGTAACTCTAAGCCCAGAAGGTCCCGAAGAAACGTGCTCAAATTTTTGGCTCAGCTCTGGTACTCTCTTCGGTCCCAAGCAAATCGATGTACCCCTCGAAACATAGGAAAACCCACGAACCCCTCTAAGTAAAAAAACACGGCAACAGTAAATCTGAGGACACACCAAACATAAAGCGGTCAATTTAAAACAGAAATTTAAAACGCACTGTACGCAGCCAGTTCGACGAGTAAGTTAGGCTTTTATAGCAAAACATTTAATATTTATATTAATGTTTCCGTGTGGGTCGAGACCGATGTCAATCATACAAGGTCTGGAAAAACAGGCAGCATGCTGGTATTAGAAGCAACATTGCTGAGCAAGCGACGATGTCACAACAGCACAACATATTGCGAATAGCAGACGTGTCGTCACAGAAAACAGCTGTTTCGTGTAAAAATATAAACATTGCGATGAAATACGAACACCACTAAAAATTTCCACATATTTCATATTGCGCAGTCCTTTTTTATTTATTTATTTTCATCAACCGATGTAGAGTCTACATTGTAGACTAGTACAAATACATATACAAATTTGTTTCTCTAAAGAATATTAAAAAAAATGTTTGCTATTATATTTTTACTTCTTACGAGTTATGATTCCGTATGGAGTTAAAATTTGTTTTAGTTTATGCCGAGACATTGAAAAGTCAATGGTTTCGCAGTATTGATTGTAAGACACCATCATGCGATTTAATGGCCCAAATTTTGCATAATTTGTGCGATGATGGGTTATAGCAAGTAAATTTCGATTTCTGAGTTGTCGAGTTGGCGCATAAAAATTTAATTTTGATAAAAGTTCTGCTGAGTTAATGCGCTGCGAAACGATATCGTTTACAAACGAAACCATTGCATATTCACGTCGCTCTTTTAATGTTTGTATGTTTATAAGCATGCAGCGTGCTCCATATGATGGAAGAGGAAATGAAGTCCAACTTAATTTACGAAGGGCATATACCTAATAGAAATTGCTTTTGTACTGATTCTTATCTTTTTTCATGCGTGATTGAAAATGGAGACCATATACAATGCTGCAATATTCCAGTATTGACCTCACATAGTTAATTTTGGTTTTCACTAATACCAATATGCTGGTTGGGGCAGACATTGACATCGGGTTGAGAATTCTGTCCAATTCATATACAAACAGTAAACAGCTGAGAGCTGCTGAAACACCTCGTAAATAATAACATTTAATTTCAAAATTTCCAAGCAAAAACCGTAAAAACCATTAATCTTTTCAAGTTCAGAAAGCAAAATTTGTAAATATGAAACCAGTGCAAAAATGCATCATTCCAACTTGTCAAAATCGGCTTGGAACTGCAAATTGTGTCGATTTTTTCACCGTTCCGTCGACCGGACATAAGGTTTTCAAATGTTGGACAAAAATCGTGAACCTATCAGGAGAGCGGATAGAAAAAATTTGTGCCGATCATTTTACCAAAAACGATTTTATTACATGTAAGAAACTTACAAAAGTTATAATTTGCTTTAATAGAGCGCGATATTAATTATTCAATACTGTGATTACAGATACTCGTACAAAACTGAAGCAAGATGCTATCCCTACATTGCAAATCCCAGAGCAGGGCCCGATACTGCCCGATAGGGCCCGATCTAACGCTGTTCCGTCGAAAAAAATTCAACGGCAAATTCGGTTACCCCAGAAGCTGAACTTTCCTGATCGTACGATCCACAACTACACTGTCCACGCTTGTAAATCAAGGAGTAACAGAATATGCTTCGTTAACGGATGCCGGTCTCGTAAAATAGGGAATATAAAGCTACACAGTTTTCCGGCACAGAGTGACACCAGGTTCAAAGAATGGATCCGTATTTTGAAATGCACTAAACTACCAACGGTCAATTCTAAAGTGTGTAGTCTCCATTTCAAGAAATCTGATTATATTGGGGGTAAGTTTCTTCAGCTTCTTGATTTTAAGATGATACTCTACGAAAGCCTTAAGGGCCACCCACATTAGATCCGTTAGCGTTGCGTTGACGTAAATTTGACAGTTAGACAATAGATTTAGCTGTCACTTTGCCGCAAACGCGTCCGATCCGGATCTAATGTGCGTGGGCCTTTAGCGTGAGCACAGTTACTGTAGTAGCGGTAAAAAGTTCGTAGTAGATCAGCAAACAAGGAGTAACAATTTCGTATTTGTGAGTTTTTGTGGAAGCTGACATTTGTGCTTTTGAAATTTCACGCTGATGGGCCACCCACATTAGATCCGGAATGACGCGTTGCGGTAACTTGACAGCTAAATCTATTGTCTAACTGTCGGATCTAATGTGCGTGGGCCTTAACATTGGTGCTCAAAAGCAACAACTTTCGAAATGATGATGGTTTCAAAATTACTTTACGATGAGGTATGGGAGATTTTTTTTTTTAAATCTTGTAATTTTTTTCCGAATTGGATCATGATCAGCAATCCAACTGAAAAACAGCAAACGATATTTTTAACCGTCAAAATCAGCTAGCATAAACTAACACCCAGTCAAAGAGCTGTCAAACTGTTAGCATCACAGTCGCAAGTATTTTTGCATTCATAAGCGCCCATTACATATGTCAATATATTGACAAACATCGTATTGTCAATTTTCCTTACAATATAATCAATATATAAATATTGACAACATTAATGACAATACACTAAAGCGTTTGTTACACAGGTCAATATATTGACAATAAATTGACATACTGACAATATTATTGAAAGATAAAATTGATGACGATGGTTTGATGACGAGTATTGTTGAAAACTGATTTTCATTTCACTTTCTCAATATTCTTCCCCTACCCAAGAGGAGGGAGAACGTACGTCATTTAGACCGACTGACTCACAATGCACCTTCACGCATGCAGTGTTGGCATTTTGTTTAAATCTTCGTGTGTGATATAAAATGGATATCAAACTAATTAAAAAAGTATCTTTTTACAGTCGCCAATCACTACCAGGCTTCGTCTATATCGATGTTCATTTTCTACAAAATCACAATCATGTAATTTTGTTTTTTTTACTTTAAAATAAAATAAATACTATCTGCGTTTCACATGCCTATACGTAACGCAAATTCAATAATATATGCAAGTTCTTCCTTTAGGAATGTTTACCAAAACATCAGCATAATAGTTTATTTATGGGAAACTGCATACCATGAACGTGCGTTATTCAACACGAGTGGTAATTCCACGCAGTCGACAATCGATTTCCTTCAATTCCATTAATTTGTTATCATGTTGTCCTGTGTATTTTCTGTGTCTTGTCAAAAAGTTACAACATTTGATATTGGCGTTGACGGAACCGTCGAGAAATCATCTCTTCTAACAAACATTGACAGTTTCTTATTGGAACTTTCAGTGGAGTGAAAGGATAGTACCACAAACGAAGTGACAGACGGAGCGGCTCGAAATTTGGTTTGACGCACTTACATTTGAAATTTTCGAGTGTACCTCACGGCAACACTATCTACTCATATGTACTAGCTTAAAGTAGTTGATGCTATTGGGGCACCGCCTGTTATCTCTTTTTCTCTAACGAAAATTGAAAGGGAGAGCCTGTTGTCAAACTGCATGTCACTATGTTGTGTTCATTGTTATCTGCACTTCTTTTGTATAATGAAAGACCTTAGGCCAAAATAATTAGGAGTAAACACATCGGGTTAACATTTGCTTACAAATAAACGATGTTGAGCTGTCAATGACTCGCGCTTTTTGGCGGCAATTGTTGCTAAAGATTTCATCAGTCGGTGCTCCTAACCAAAGCCATGGTCATTCGCGACCGAGAAGATATCGTTGTTGGACGCCAAACAGGACCCGCCCGTAAAAAAATCCAATAAAAATACAATGATTTTGAATGGAGATTTTTGTTGATTATCATAAAATCAAAACGAAAATCATGGTATATGAGAAAAGTACAGTAAAAAAGGGGGGTTGTTAAGCATCTTAACAATAAAAAAACTGATTTTTCTCGAACAAATTTGATCTCATCAAATTAATTTTCATTGAGAATTGTATCTTTTAAAACGAAATTTATTTTTTCACCCGTCCAATAATTTAACAATAAATTTATAATGTGCCCGAAATTCAACCGTAAAAATCATTGTAATTTCGTGGCCATACTTGGTATGCATGTGCTCCTCCGTAGAGGAACTGAAAGCTCTCGACGAGGGCGATCTGAAGAAGGAAAATTTACTCCAAAATCATGCCGAAATCCATCGAATCGATCGACGTGCTGAAGGTGAGATGGTGAGAATGAAGGAGGATCGGATGAAACCAATTTTGTTCAATTTATTATTTATTTCGGCTAAAGATGCTGTATGTCACGCGTTTGAGCATGATTGCGGTACGATGGTGCGATGCTCTATTCTGGACCGGGCTACTAGACGTGGCAAAACTAGTCATTATACCTGCTACGTGTACCTTGTTACCTGAAGACGAGGAGGGAATCTTCGGATTCATGGAGGAGGACATCAGAAATGAGGAAGCTCGTATCCGAGGACAAAAGTGTTACATCTGCAAGGAACGGTATGCAAACGTTTGGTGTTGCGCGAAGAAGTGCTTCCGTTCATTCCATACGCTTTGTGGGATGCAGAATGAGTGCCTGTCGCATTACGTGGAAACGTTCCAGTCGTGGTGCGATAAGCACGTAGCGCTGGTGGATAAGGTGAAACACTCCGAGACCGAAGCCTGTGGGATTTGCTACGATTATATGGGACCGTACAGGAAGCTAGAATCGATTCGTGACCCGTGCTGTCAGAATGGCTGGTTCCATCGGAGCTACGTGGCACAGTTTGCCCAATCGGCGAGGTACTTTTTCAATTGCCCTTTGTGCAACAAGGACGACTTTAGTCAGCAGATCCATCAGCGTGGCATTTATATTCCGGAAAATTAAGCGAAGCGGCGGAGGTGGGTGAATCGGTATTTGAATACTGAATATTTTATTTTAATTGTTCGAGGGATGCCTCGTGGGAGCTGAAACCGAATGTATTCAACGATCAGTTGGAACGTCCTTCGGAGTGTGACGCTGAAGAGTGTCGCTGTCGGTATGGGCGAGATTACGACGATTGCAAGCGTTGGGATCTGATCCTTTGTGCAACGTGCGGTTCGACTTGTCGCCAAGATCAGTGCATGGAGGTTCCCTCGAAGAACTATGTTTTCACCTTTTGTCGTCCGATTGTCCGAAAGACGCCGGAAGCGGTTTTGAAGCTAGCCGAGGCTTCCCGAAGAGTGGAAGCAGCAAGATGGGGGAAGCCGGTAACGATAGCAGAGAGGGGAGTTCTAGGGGCCGATCTAGTGGCAGACGTCAGATTGAATCGGATGATTCAGATTCTGAAGAGTCAGTTGCATTGACGACCAAACGCAAATCTCAGAAAAGACGAACCGCAATAGACAGTGACGACAGCGATTCCGATCTGGTTTCTACACGAAAGAAACCAACGTCGAAATGACGGCTGTCCACGTCTTCATCTAGTTCTTCCTCGTTCGTTTCTTCGAAGCGAAGAAATCAGTCTGGAGGAACTGGTCAAGAAGATTCCACTGGCACGAGGAACTTCCGTCGAAAAATTACTTCGAGTCAAACCGGTCGTAAGGCTCGAGAAGCTCAGCTCGGAAAAGATCAAATCGTTGACTTCTTCGGAGAATGAAGACGAAGCATCCTCCGCCGGATCGTCGACCGTGTTCGATTTCAACTATCGTGTGAAGTTAAACAAAAAGCAGGGCCGAAAATCGATGGTAGAATTGCAGCCGATCAAACAGGTCATCCGCTCCGACACGAACACGCTAACGGATGCCTCGGTGGAGATCGTGCGTCCCAAGACGCCTGCCCAGAAATCTTTTGGAAAGCAGTCCAAAATGAAGCTTTTTGGGTCGAAAACCGTCCCACGAAAACGTTCCACCAGCGAGTCTGATCCGGAGTACGTTACAGCGAAGAAAAGTTGATTTAATTTTAATGACGAACTTGCAGAATTTTCCAGCACTAGTGCACTAAGCAGGTCTTTCCCACGGCGCAATAGATTACTGCCAACGGTGCCACTTCAAGCGGAAATGCGATTCGAGACCGGGTTGACGTTGATGCTCAAAAGCGAGAAAATGTTCCGGATTTCTCTACCCATGCGAATGTCAGCTGGTATCACACTGCTTACAGGTACTGAGGGAGAACGGGGAGAACCTTCCAAAACTTCTAGTGTTTGGACTGGTGGTATTCGCCTTGACACCAGTCCCGAAGTGACGTTTCTTCACACACATTTTGACAGTTCCTTATGGGGTTTTGCGTTGGAGTGAGAGAATAAAAAAAAGTCCGCCATGTTTCACACATAGACTGACAGATACATATGAGATTTCTCCATAGGAGTAAAGAGTTACAAAGCTCTCGTCAACGCCAATGGCACAAAGAATGCACAATGCACCACGAACCGACGGAGAATCGTATGTGCTGTGATCAATGTGATTGGTGAGGCAGAAGGAAACAAGCCAGCACTTGCATTATCACGACGTTCTTATGCATAATCTAGTGTGACGAAACGTTGGATCATGCGTAAGAACACCGTGAGAACGACAGAGTCGACTACATTCCTTCTGCCGCACCTATAGTAACGCACACGGCTCCCGCGCTGACTGTTCCTTACTTTCTCACTCTAATCAAAATTTCCTTCGATGAGTGAGAAAACAGCACCCCGTCAACACAAGCAAGGACACGAGTTGCCAGATCATTGCACACAAAACCAACTTGAATTAATTCAAAACAAAAATACTAGCGAACCTGGCGGTGAGGGGCGGAAGGTGGACTAAAATTCTATTACAGAGAACCACATTATTTTAATTCATTTCTTCGGAGAAAGTCGTCTGTAACTTCGTTTGTGATAGTACCAACTAGAAATACTCAGAGGGTGTGATAGGCGGAGAAAACAAAATACAATACGGCAGCAAGGATTTGTTCCTAAATTATCTTGCAACCCTAGCTAGAAGCTAGCATTTCAAATTACTTTTATTTTTGATTCGATTTACATGCAAAATAATAATTGATTGCATCGCAATATTTTGCACATTTCCTGGTGCCATTCATTAACCAACGAAGATCATTTTGTATTGTTTTTGGTTCCAAAACCTAGTTGAATTTGAGAAGCACACAAAACATTAAGGGGATTGAATTTCTGTTCGATTGCAATACTTTCAAATTTATTCTAGAAAGAAAAAGAAATCCTCGGAAAAATTCTAATAGGAATGTTCGATTGGCTCAGATTTTGACAGTTCATTTGGCTCAAAACATTCTCTCCGCCCATCTCTTCCTCTCAGTATTTCTAGTACCAACCAATTCAACAATTTTGAAATTTATTACGAAATTGTACGGACCTATTTAAAACCGTTCAATGATAATGTGTCGATTTTATTGATTTCTTACGAGTGATGGTAATTTGAAATTTTACCGACTCAGGTTATCCGAATTCAGTGTGTAGTTAGTATTTTCCACACTCAAAAAATAAATCACATTTCCAATGGAAAATATCCATTAGAATTTCACTTAACTTTCATGTGATCTCATAATTGGGAATCGCATCACAAAATCACATGAACCTTATGTGTCCAATGAAGTTTATGTGATTTGTCATATACAATTCATGTGATCGTATGAACGTTATTTGAATTTCAGATAAAAATCATTAATTTTGTTATTGGAAAAATATCATGTGCGTTTCCAATGGAAACTATATGAAAACTTTTTTCAGTGCATAGGTCCAGTAACGACGTTTCTCTTTTGACCCGCTAATCCATGTTTCTTGTGTGGGGAAATTAAGACAAGTAATATTGACTTTATTACATTGAGGTTAAAAGGCTTCAAACGTATTGCCATTGATGTTGTGAATATTCGTATATTGATGATATTGATAGAATTGACTGTTTTTTTTTGTCAATATATTCTGAGTATTGACAAAGTGAAATGAAAATCAGCTTTTCGTCAATACTTGTCATCAATCATCTTCATCAATATCACCTTTTCAATAATATTGTCAGTATGTCAATTTATTGTCAATATATTGACATGTGTAATGGGCGCTATACACCACCGGTCAAACCGCAGGAGGAGAAGAGGGGAGAAAACTACTAATCAATAAAATTAAGTAGGTAAGGACACTGGCTCGGACACTGGTTATATTTAATGAATGATACTTGGAAAAGAGTCTGGAGATTTTATCTTTATTATTCGTATATTTGTATCAACGATCTGTTACAGAAACTGGAAGCTCATATAGTGAAAACAAATTCGATTTACTGAATTTAATAGTTTAATCAGCAAAATGCTGCCAAATGTCAGAATTTTGAATTGCTGAAAGACCAGTAAAGAAATATAGCTGATTTTCAGTAAAAGGTTATTAATAAATTATGGTTTTATGAGGGTTTTGTAGACCAAACTATACAAATCATGCATGATTTAGACTTATAGAATGCTTTAAAACCACGATAAAACTAGCAATGTTACTTGGGATGACTTGAAAAAAATACGTTTTCTCCACACCAAATTGTCATTTTCAGTGTGGTTTATGAAAGTAAGATAAAAAAAAAGACACAATTCCTGAGGTTAACTCAAAAGTGGTGATGAAAACCCAAATACGGCTGATACGCGAGTATCGGCAGTATAGCTCCACATCGGGTTGTATGGAGTTGACTGCGTATTGTAAACTAACTACTTTCAATTTATTACAGGTGGACCACGATTGAAACCATACGCAAAGCCTTCAGTCGAAAGTCGGGGGGCTCAGATAAATTCCATTAACCAAACCGAAGGTGATTCGTCGAGTTCTGCTGAAATTAGCTTCACCCATAGTAACACACCAACCCTGGATTATCCCGAACAAAATGAGCTTGAAGAAGTTCATCGTCCTGCGTATCAATCACCCATCCCACATGATTCGAATAACGGCGAACATACACCAGATGGTGAAAGCAACCAAGAAAGTAACTACCTATCGATCGAGGAGACCACAAACGATAACGTGGAGTTCGAGTTTGTTGCAGTTTAGTTTAATGTTACACATGTTACTCTCAACATCAATTCATTATATGTGGAAACATAATACAATATGCAAAGGAATAAATTGTACTGCAATTTAAAAAATACACATAGATTGTCATGAAACAACGTGTCAATAGTTAATTTTCTGTGCACTCCTTATTCGCGGCCAAATTGAGTGACCGGACTAGCATTAACTACACCCAGACATGTTCTGGGTGGACCCGGGGTTTAATCAAATTCCATAATTTCATCGGAATTTAATCCTTATGTGCGTGAGGGTGGGCGTTAGCCAATTTTTTAATTTTCAGATTTGCTAAATGGCAGCTGATGAATTTGGAGCATTTGGCTTGATTTATTTATAATGAGTCAACCAACTTTAATAGTAAACAGTTAGTACAATACAGTTATAAAGATTGAAGGTTTCGTGTTGTATTGGAGTCATGATGTTTGGGTTGATAAGAGTGTACGATTTTTTTTAATAATATCCTTACGCCCTTTGGCGATAATGCTTCGCAATGCGAACGTTAGTCACACCTGTGGCCATCGGAGGGATTGAAGCCGATTGACATTCACTAAGAGGAAAAGGGGGCCCCTTTTTTGAACAAATTTTCTGTCAAACGCGAACCAGCGTCTGATTGGTCAGGTGAACGTATAGAAATGCGGGGATTTTTACACCAGTGAATCTATTTTCTTGTATTTTGACAGTTGTCGCCTGTATGAACGGTAGTCCGGTTCGGTTCTAGTTTCGTCTGGAGTTCGATCGAGACGTGGGGACAAGACAAACAAAAACTATTAACGAGAGACAAAAGACAAAGAAATTTTTTTTTTTTTTTTTTTGTAGTGATCCAGTGGCAGCAACTTGCTAAAACTCTACACTGGACCCCTTTTATTGATAAATTTTGCTTCTATGAGCCTCTATTTTAAATCAACACACAGACGTTCCTAGGCTATGGTGCCCGTTTGGTCACTGTTGTTTTTGTGCTGATCCAAATAGTTTTGATAATATAATTGCGCATTTTTTTTTTTTTAAAAGGTTGATTTTCGTCCCAGTCTTGTCTTCTGTCGTCACTTATTTTGTCATTTTGTCTTGTGTATTAACCCCCACTTGTCTTGTTTATTGTGTCAACTTGTGTCTATTGTCCTTCCCCATCTGTTACTCTGTCATGACTAATTTCATTGATATATAAAAATAGTAATATCAATTACAGGATAATATGGTTATTTCTCGATTACTTTTTCAAAGGGAAGCACCAGCTCCTGCAAACAATGCATCCGATCGTCGATCCGGCGCAACCGGCATCTCGCACACGCTTATCAACACCACCAGCAGGTAGAGGAAAATTTCCCCTATCTGATGATAGTGCCAGCACGCGCGAGCAAGCCACCAGTTACGCCAAATCGACGACCAAACGCACCGCCTACAAAAACCGATACGCTCCCTTGAAAAAGTTATCGAGATTTCTACTAATTAATGAATTATTCACAATTACCTCTCATGATCCTTGGCTCTGATTTTAACTTACCACTTTTTGATTATTTATCAAATACCTCTCCCAGAATATATAACTCCCCGATGCTTTGTTGGTTTCTGGTCTCATTTGGATTGGTCCTGAATTTGTTTGACATCCTGTTCGAAGTAATTCTTTGAGTTCCAGCTTGTACGTGTCTCACGTCATATGATTCGCCATTCATAAAGATAATGGGTTAAAAGGGAGTAAAACATACATAAAGGTAGATTAGTATTAGTTGTACTTGATCCAAACAATAGAAAGAAGCATAGATGACTTAGTAGAAAAATAAAACTAATAAATAACCAAAAGTGCAATGGATAAGTGTTAGTTCCGGGATCATTTTAGTGTTAGTAGTTATGTTAGTTTTGATCCGTATTCAGCCCTGCTGGCACTCAAGCACTATTTGCAGCAATTGTTATAAGATTATGCGACACTGCTACTACTACTATGTTAGATGTATGACTTGTCAATTTTCGCAACGCAATGTCTTTCAATAAATCACTCAATCAATTTGATGTTTGAAAATTTGCTCAAAAGGGCTTTGTTGACACATCATACCTTACCGAAAACTAAAGCACAACAATCCTAATTCTTATTTCAAACCTATCAACATATTTAACACATCTTTCCTAAAATTTCACTTGTTCGTAAGCGCCTGGTTGTAGATATGACTTTCGCTATTGACATTGTCTGTAATTAACAAATACACTAAATAGGAAGATTTATTATACAACTTCATTGGCTAGTCGCCTCCCTAAGCGGACCCCCCGCGTTCTATCTCTTATGTTAATTAACTTTCTGAATTCTATAATTGAAGTTTATTTAATAAATAACTGAAATCTCTAATCTACCTACATAACCCATGCTTTTAAACTACAATTTAACGTGTTTCAAGGCTTTTACATATCTTATCTTATATCTTTGTTCGTCCCAGATGACACCTTCAAGTGACTAAAATGCTTCACTTTGAAGTTAGTTTCCAAGCTAATTTTAAATTGTATATTGTATAGGGTAAATGTTCCAACTACGCTCTCACGTTTCCACTATGTGGCACCACAAAAATACATATGGGTATGTCACAATAGAAGCACACCACAGTGGAAATCCCGAGCCATAGTTCAAACACTTATCCCAAATCAAAATGAAGCACATATAAGATTAGTTACAATACCATGTACAAAAATGATGTTTAACATTGTTTCCTGAGTAATAATTCAATGAAAACAACAATGAAAGCTTGTCACGCAAATAGAAGGAGCACTGTTGGGCACTTTCTGAAATATTTCAATAATATAATTCCCTTGCAAACCCAAATAAATCTATCTGCGTAAAAAATAAATAAAATAAGAGTGATTTGCGGCAAAACCCGCCAGTATCACACCCAACGTCAGTGCCTATACGTAAGCGTACTACGACGCGGCTCTCAATAAAAAGAGTAACAAGTGTGATACTATCACTGCTAGACTAGATCTTTGGTTCTCTCATGCAGCGGTTTATCAGAGAGGGGAAGCTTAGTAATCCCCATCGCCTGCCCATGTCGCCATTCTATCGCGGCATGAGCCAGCAACGCCGACCATAAACCTACCGTCTCCAACACTCCACTATAAAGCATGAAATTAAGCCCGCCCACCAACAGCAAGGTGCAAAAACTAGCCAAGGGGAGGGATCGAGAGACAAAAGACAAAGAAATTAAATTCTTATACTAGACATTATCAAATTTTGAAGAAACACATAAACCGACTGCATAATAGCAGATATCACGAGTTCCCAAAACGTCTCTGATAGGAACATAGGGTTGTCTTCCTTGGGCCTCAAGGGTATTCAAAAGTCGCTCTCTGTCGGCGTCATTATCCGTACATTGCCAGATTGCGTGATCGCCCGAAAAAAATAACAACAAAAATACATTAAAAAACAATGTAACAATAAGACGAAAATTATTGTCTCAACAATGATTTATATTGTTACGTCTACAATAATTTTACCTTGATTTATGTTGTACATAACAGAAAATTTCATGGTAAATGGAAAATTTACAATAAAAAAGGGGGGTTGTTAAGTATCTTAACAATGAAATTTTCGAGATTTCCCCATATATTTTTTTTTCAATAACATTATATATTATTGTTATTTTACTGTTGGTTGGCGAATTTATTGATAAAAAATAACAGTGTAAACTAGAGTGTATGTGTTGGCTTGACAGATCTACTTTATCGACTTTAAAAATAAATAGAAAAAATAAAACATCGCCCCGGGAAGGGAAGGGGGGTAGTATGTCTGTTACGGGTGAGTCCTTTTTTACTGGTTTTGGATTGAGATTCGATCCGGAACTTGTGAGAAATTCAGGCCAACTCCCCTGCACTCGATCTCCCTAGATCACGCCTCCTTGGTGGTTGAGCGTCGTTGATAAGTTAATACATTCGACTGGAGAGAATCGCCCATGAAGTATGCTTCCACCTGAGAATTCCTTCCTGACATCTTCAAGTGGTGGATTTTTTTTTAATTATTATTGTATGATTATTGACTGCATGGAAAAGGTCTGCATTAAGCGGGATTTAGATGAGGCAGGTGAGTTGAATTCAACTCAACCCGATCTGGTCGTTGACTTGGCAACGAATAGAGCAAGTCCGATATCGGTCAGCCAAACGAACCGTCAAAGCCAGAGCCGTACGGGCAGCGTCTATCTTGATTACATTGGCAGTGTTGCTGACCCTCTCATAGTCTGCATGCTTCAATTAGATTTATTTGTATTGTTCGTGACGTAACCTACAATGAAAACACATCAATATTTAATGTAACAACAATTTTTATTGTAATATAGTTGTTCATTATTGTTCATGATCGAATCATGTTAACAATAAAATAAATGAAAAATACGATAAAAATCATTGTAACAACATTTTATTATGTACCTTCATTGTACATCTAGGTAGCACTTTTGCCGTTTTCGGAAGGGTACAACATTATAACAATCATTTTTACTGTCGACAATAAATATTAATGTTAGAGCATTGTTTCCACTGAAAATTTCACTGTAATTTTTTTTTTCGGGCGATGTTATCGTAACCGTTTCCACACCGACAGATGTTGCTGTTCACGAGGTTTATTCTATTGAGATGAGCATCTAGCGAGTAGGGGTTGGACATAAGTCTACTCATCACGCGAGTGAAGTCACGACTTAAGTCCAAGCCTTTAAACCACGCTCTCGAAGAAACATTAGGAATAATTGAATGTAACCACCGTCCAAGATTTCCATTGTCCCAATCGGTTTGAAAACTCGAAAGGGTACACTGACGCACTAAATGGTAAAATTCATCGTGTGAAATTTCCCTGTCATAAAATTCGCCTTCCTGCGCGCCCACCTTTGCGAGAGAGTCCGCCTTCTCATTGCCTGGGATTGAGCAATGTGAGGGGACCCATACAAAGGTAATCATATATGATCTTTCGACCAGCAAACTCATCTGCTCCCTTTGAAAGGAAATAAGATGAGTGCCTACTTTGTTTCATCGACCGAATAGCCTCAATCTAACTGAGACTATCCGAGAAGATGAAGTAATGGTCTTCGGGCATGTTGGAAATCATCCCCAAAGCGAAGTTGATTGCTGCCAGCTCAGCAACAAAAACGGAACAATGTTCCTGGAGTTTGCGGAAGGCGCTAGAGTTTTCATTGAAGGCAACGGAACCTGTGGATCCACTGAGAAACATTGAATTATAAACTAATGAAATCTACAGATAAGGACACATGCATTAATTATGTCACGCTAAATCGAGGAGAAATTTAACCCCCCCTATCGTGACGTTTTTCCTATAGCTGCATCAGGTGCCTGTCCAAATACTCGTTAACTTTTTATTGGTGATGTTAATGATGCATTATTGCTTGTCGCAAAATCGGGTCGGGTTTGACATCAATATTTCCAACTGATTTATATGAATTTAAGTAAGCAACCATATGTAATCGGTAAAATGAATACATTATTAAGATTTTCTCGGTACAAGTAACTTTAATAACAATAAAAGAGCTTGTAATTACTATAAACTTAACACTCTCACGTTCTGTCATGAAGAAAAATTCGATGAGATTTTGAAGCTTTTGAAGAAAATCTCTATCCTCGTTTTCTCATCCGATGATAGTGACTGAAGTATCTCTGTAAACATCGCGGGAGGTCTTTTATTGAAAATGGCATTTGCCAGCCCTGATTGTAAACACCAGGCATGGAAAATCATTTGCATTCATTTCGTGCATTAATTTACATTCATTTACCCCTAACTTTTTTCATCAACAGAATTCTGCAAAATGATGTTCGGGACTTTTATAGGTTTTGTTATTAGCTACAAATTTTGTTAACATTTCAAATCCATATCACTTACGCATGACGAACCAGAGCGAACAGAAACCACTACTGTTTTTCAGTGAATGTATTCTACATTCACTGGAAAACAGTAACAAGTTCTGCCCGCTCTAATTCGTTATGCATAAGAGATACAGATTTGAGTTATGAACAAAAGTTGTAGCTAATAACAAAACCTACTAAATCCTCACACATCGTTTTGCGGAATGCTGTTGATGAAAAAAGTTAGAGGCAAATGAATGTAAATGAATGCATGAAATGAATGTAAATGATTTTCCATGCCTGGTAAACACTACCGCCATCTGTTGTTTACACTCAACAGATGACTGTAGCGTGTAAACGTAAAGGCCGGCGCACAATGCATACGTTTTCGGGTTTTTTGACAGATAATGATGGGCTAACTGTCAAAAAACCTCAAAACGTATCTATTGTGCGCCGGCCTTAAAACGCAAGGGAATTGATTATGCACGCCACAGGTGGCGGTAGTGCCAACTAAGCAAAATTAAAATTGACCGTTAAAAGCGATTTCGATGACCATCTTAAGCATGTTATGTCTGCTTGTCTGTGATCATACCTTCACCCCTTCTCTATCGCAACTCCGGGTAGTCCTCGAAAGAGCTTGCATTTTTCTCAGGCACTTTTGATCTAACTGCAATCACTCTCTAATACTCGAAATGTGCCACGACCAAATTGGCACAACGACGCCCTATACACACTAATCAAGCATTTAGTTGTTCGGTATTTTTTTGTACTGGGCTTGCACGGTAAAACGAAAGAGTTGCCGATAATAGAACAGCTGGTTAACACCGAGGTTAACACGCAGTTCAAATGGAAAGGTTGCCGAAGAAAAAGTGGCTGCCGACAATAGTCAGATTCACCTGAGAAGGTTGAAGCGTCATAAAAACGTTTTGGGCAATTGGGTTGTTTAACTTCGAAAAATATACCAATTTTCATACATAATCTGATAGAGCCTCGTTTTCTGAGCACAACGATGTTTTTAACGATCCCGTGGACCGGATCAAGATTTAAATTTTTGATCGTTGACACTAAATCCACCCTAAATCTATTCGTTGACAGCTCGCTCCAATGTAAAGTCCCACCATGGGGCGCTAAGATGGTGATTTTTCCTCTCTTAGATTTTTCCTAATGTAATCGTACTTATTTAAAATAGTTCCAGGGTTCCATTTTTAATGCAGATAACAAATATGTATTTACCTCAATACCCCTAAACAACCCAATTCTGTCAACTATAATGGATAAAATAGCAAGCAGAAATGTAAACAAACAAACACGTCATAATTATAGTCTGGCGTAGAGTCGGTGTATAATGAGTCACGCCAAGAGTGAAGCCAAGTCTACCTATTGAACTGTCAAATCGGCTACCTATCGTGCAAAGTAAATAAACATTACGATGCTATGAAAGGTCTACGAAAGGTATTGCAATGAAATATAAAATAAAATTGAAGAAATCATCGTAAACACGCAGCGAGCATTAAATGGTCATGGGATACGTTTGGTTTTGATCAGTAATGAGAATTTCTACTATTTTTTGATAAGATAATTTGACAAAATCACTGATATTATGATTCACTACAGCCGTTATTTTTGGTTCTCGCTAGAAGTCATTTAAAGTTGATGTAGAAGTCCTCTGTTGCCAAGTGAAAAGAAAGGGAATCCTTCGGAAACCGTGATGCGAGTTCAACTGCTTTTCTCTTGGCGTGACTCATTATACACCGACTCTAGTCTGGCGGATACAATTTCGATCCATCAAAAAGTGGAACCAATTCAATAGAGCTTTTTGAAGTTTAATCGGCGCACACTACTGTACCATTTAAAGCGAACGAGTGCAAGCAAGAGGGAAACAGTTTAGTGGGAAAACAAACCCTCCATTCATCCATGTGTGCTAGATAGAGAAAAATGATTAAACGTCAAAAAAGTCTATATTATTATATATCCTATATATTGTAGACCAACAATTGAAAAGGTACTATCAACATTTATAAACACAACGTTGATTATTATTTTCTCGTCAATCATTTACATTTTCATTTTATGATGTACAAAGGGGTCAGGGGCCATGTCACCGATTTGAATATTCACACCATCCATAATACACCAGGGAAGGGGAGAGGAGTGAGCAACACAGCATCTTTACCCATGGGGGTTAAAAAAGTTCTGCGAGATACACTTGTGGTGAACCAGCGGCTCAGGGATTGTAGAAAGGAAAAGGGTTGGGTAGGTTTAAAATGCAGAAATAGATGCCGTCACGATTGAATGCGCATGTTTAAATAACGTTGATCCAGGTACCTATCATATAAATTTGCATATAATCTAGTTATGATTATTGTCAATAGTACTTACATTTCGATAAAGATGATGCTACCTACTTTACCTGTTATGTGATACTTATCATCACAGAGTCCAACCTTGAATCGCAGACCAGGTCCACTAACAAAACACTCGTTCCGAGAAGGGGCTTATGATCTTCTTCTTCTTCTTCAGGTTCGCTCACCACCCGGAATGAAGGCTCGGTGCGGTTAGTAATATCAAACAGTGTTACATGCAAACGAAAAAGAGATACAACCAGGATTAGTTTTTTAAAGTAATAGTTTCATCTGAATACCCAACTAACCACCCTAATAAAAAATAACCATAAACGAACAATAACCCAAATCATTGAACTATTCCACAAATGGTTTGGATGATACCCAGAACACGTCGTTAAGCAAATTAACCATACAATTTTTATTAGGGCATATCTCAGTGACATTGTCCCACTCTGAACCCACACCAAAAGCTATTTTGTGATTATATGGTTACTTTGGTACTCACATGAAATGTTGTGCAAGTACCACAAGTTCAACAACGCGCAACTATGGACAGCTCAATGTTAATACCATTTACTCTTTGAATCAGCTTACACCAACATGATAATTTACTAAGAAAAATCTAAGAATGTATAGAGATAAAGTTCAAAAATACAGTTTTAACTGATGGTACTTTATAAACAAGAAACTGTCCAATATTGGACCCTGCCAACACACGGCGCCTGCACGGCAATGTGGGCCGTCAGAATGGTTCATCGGTTGCGAAGTGAAGTGCTTCTCAAACTGAAGCGATACATTTCTCAATTTTTCAACGTTATCCTAACGTAAACTTAATATTATCACCCATATGCCCGTCCAAGCCCGAAACCCATCCACCACACAAAATCAAATAAAAATGTTTCTGTATGGCAAACACGTCCAGACATAAACGAGAATATGGGTGAATATCTTCACTGTAACAACTACGGGTAATCATCGAAAATACTTGCATTTTCCTCAGGCACTTTTGAGCAAACTGCAATCACTCTCATACTCGAAATGTGCCACGACCAAATTGGCACAACGACGCCCTATACGCTCTCTGACCAAAGCGCAGGGTGATTATTATTTTCTCGTCAATCGACCGCAAATTACCAGCATCATCGAATAGGGCAAATTTTCCCCAACCCAAAGATGGTGTTAGTTTGCGTACGCAAGCCTTGAGTCACGAGAAAAGGGTTTCCGATGTTTTGTTCGCAATAGCCGATGTGCCCTTTTCTGTTGTTGGTCGTGATTTGCTCGATTGGTTCCGCTATTTGACAGCTCAATTGGTTCCCTAGACTCTATATCCGTCAGACTAGGAATACAGCGACTATATAGTCATAATATGTGTGCGTGACGCCGATAAATTGCTAATAGAACGAATGCTGCTTAGATTGACGAGAATACGTAAATTCCCCCAGTAAATCTTGATATTCACCCATATTCTCGTTTTCGTTCGAACCGTATTTTCCATACAAAAAAAAAGTTTTTTTGTATGGAAAATACGGTTTGAACGAAAACAAGAATATGGGTTGATTTGATATTCTCGTCTACTTGGGGAAGCAAACGAAGTCAAACTTTGGAAGGCTAAACTGGACCCAATCATGCTTGGCATACACGATTTTGGTCACGAACTGCTCATTTGCTAATAACTTTGCACACAGTTGACGTAACGTAGTTCTTTTTGAATCAGTAGATAGAATAGAGTTTAAGCTTGTTATGTATATACGTAAAAAAGTAGATATTTATTCTAATTATAAACTGTATTTGTTTTTGCGTTGTAAAAATGAAGTGAGAAATGCTCGCTGCACATCTCGGACTTTAAGTGTAAAAAATCATTGGTGTTGATTCAAATTTTAAGATTTACCTGCTCTTTGCATATCTATAGTAAACTATGATCCTAATCTATCAATTACTTAAAAAAAAAACAAATTTCAACAACTAAGTGAAAAGTTATTAACAAATGAGCAGTTGGTGTGTACAACTGTGTATGCCAAGCATGGACCCAATTGAAAACGGTTTAACACTGTCCAGCAACAATTTAAAAATTTGCATCTAATATGCACACCGTAGATGACGTTGCATTCTCTTATAAACATGTACTGAAACAAACAAAATCAGCAACAATTTGTATTTTATTTTCGTCGTTCCAATTGGGTTCTATATACTTTGTGTTTGATTCAGATAAACCTACAACAATAATCATTCCCCTACGTTTTTGTCGCTTCCGTTGGCTTTTTACTGCTCGAATCTGCTTCCTCTACGGGCACTTTTTCCTTGTTCCAGCTTGCCAATCCCTGCGGTAGTGTGGTATCTTCCTCGAATGACCCCGTTCCTTCTACAAAATCTTCGTACGTGGATTTCTCCGGGAAAGGTCTCTTTCCGAGCAGTTCAATCATGTCATCCCTGCTTAGGATTTCGTTCTTCAACAGCCGTTCGGCAACTTTTTCCACATTGGATTTATGTTGGATGAGCAGATCCGTTGTTCGTTTGTATGCTGTATCGATCAACACTCTTACCTCTTCATCTATCAACTGAGCCGTTTGTTCTGAATAGGGCTTAGCGAACATAGGATCGCCGGATTGAGAGCTATCAAAGCTGACCTGACCAACCTTCTTGTTCATACCGAAGCGAGTTATCTGGAATTAAAGATCGAAATGCATATATTGAATTAATAAATACTCGTGGTACATGCTAGATGATACATTACCTGGGCGTAAGCGCTGTCGGTGATTTTCTTCAGGTCATCCTGAGCTCCAGTTGTAATTCTTCCGAAGAAAATTTCCTCCGATACGCGGCCACCAAGTGTCATACACATGCGATCGAACAGCTGATCGGTGGTCAACAGATACTGATCCTTGGGTAAGTACTGCGCATAACCAAGACCCTTTCCTCGTGGAATAATTGAAACTTTTAGTAGAGGATCTGAATGCTCTAAGAACCAACCGGACACGGCGTGACCAGCTTCATGATAAGCAACAGTGCGCTTTTCATCCGGCGACAGGACATTAGTTTTCTTTTCCATACCAGCGATTACACGCTCTATTGCTTGTTCAAAGTGCTTCAAGATGATCGATTCGTTCAGATCACGGGCGGCGATCAGAGCAGCTTCATTACAAACGTTAGCAATATCGGCACCCGTAAAGCCGGGGGTCAGAGCTGCCATTTTCCTCGCTAGAACTGCTTTGTCCACATCAGTCTTCAATGGACCCAAATGCACTTTGAAAATACTGGCACGACCCTTGATGTCTGGAGCGGGGACAAAAATCTGTCTATCGAAACGACCTGGACGCAGAAGTGCCTTATCTAGGATGTCGACTCGGTTGGTAGCGGCTAAAACTACAACGTTAGTAGTCGTGTTGAACCCATCCATTTCGACAAGCAGTTGGTTCAAAGTATTTTCTTGTTCTGAGTGACCACCGAAACTCTTTCCGCCACGCTTTCGACCAACTGCATCGATTTCGTCGATGAACAGAATACAAGGAGCATGCTTTCGAGCCATTGCAAACATATCACGCACACGAGATGGACCAACACCGACGAACATTTCCAAGAATTCCGAACCCGATACGGTTATGAAGGGCACATTTGCTTCACCAGCCGTTGCCTTGGCTAGTAGGGTCTTACCAGTGCCGGGGGGACCGGTCAACATGGCGCCCTTGGGAATCTTAGCACCCAAGTTGATGTATTGTTGAGGATTCTTCAAGAAGTTGACGAATTCCATGATTTCAATTTTGGCTTCCTCGCAACCAGCGACGTCCCTGCAAAAGAAATATCAAGCTCAATAGAGACGCAATAAATACCTTTAGTGATTCTATAAGACTACCCCGAATGATCCTATAATCATTGAAATACTCTACATTTGTCAAAGCACGCAGTGTATCCTTTAATGCAGATACCTAATGGTTTATTTTATCATCATTTTTTCAGAAGGAAACAAATAATTTATTGGGTATTTACCCTTCTTAGAAACCTAGGAAGAAAGTTCTCTTACTTCGCAAAATAATGACAATGACATATTTTCAAGGTAGTGATGCTGGTGATAATATTATGGCAACGCAAATAGTTGAAACTCACTTGAATCCAACGGTGATTTCATTTGCATTGATCAATTTGGCAGTAGATTGCATAACACCACCAAAAAGGCCACCTCCTTTGCGACCCCCTCTACCACCCATCATTTCCGATGAGCGTCGCATCATGTAGATTAGGAAACCAATGATCAACAACGTTGGCAAGAGTCCGGTAAGACTGGCAGCTTCGATTTCGCTACGGTAAATGACTGGGACAAAGTTCACCGGTTCTATATTCATATCGGTCTGTGCATTCTCCAGATTTCGTTCAAAAGAATCCACGCTGCCAATGTTGAACCAAAGCGTACCCTAAAACAATAATACATCATGACATTGAATCGACAAAAAAAATTGCATTCCAACGATAAATACCGCTGAATCGGAGCTGTTTCCTGCCGTTAATCGAACTCGAACCCATTTCTTGTTGACCACTTCCAGTTTATCCACGATTCCACGAGCTAAATAACTGTACGACAAATGTTAATTAAACAATATAGAATCTATCGCAAATCACTCATACTTATTGACAAATTCCTTCCAGGCAATCTCTTTGTAGCCCATCTCGAAGTAAGCGATTGCGGAAATAAGGGCAACGCCGGCTAGTGCTCCAAAGACCAGCATTTTCTCCTTTTCTCCACCCTCACCTCCGATAGGACGACCGCTTCCGCCACTGCTGCTCGATCCGCTTCCTTTGCCCCTGGATGGCTGAGGTCCAAACATTCCCAGGTTCCAATCATTTTTCGGTGGCTGCTGCTGGCCTGATGTATCCTTTGGTGTTGAAGATGCCGGCTTGGCCTCCTTGACAGCTTTAGCTTCTTGTTCTTCTCCGGCGGCTCCTTTATTGGCACTGCCTGGTTTGTAGTACTTTTCGAATCCCTTCGGTGGTTTTTCGCAAAAAAGCTGAATCCGATGCAGGAATTCGTTCCATACTTTATTTTTACTTGATTGCAGGTAGCTTAAGCTACGAATTAACTACAAAAGGGTAGAGTAAATAACAAAGCTGTATTCACTGAATTATTTCAGCTGCAGAAATGATGGAGTAGTTCGTAATGTTGTGAAATACGCCACACACAAATATGTATTCAAACATGAATAGAAGATCTGTTGAAACAGTTTTAAGTTTATAATATAGCTATTTGTAACTTTTCATATTTTTCCTTACATGATTAAACTTAATCATGGTTCAAATCAACATAATACAAAATAGTGAAGCAGTAAATATGTTCTAACCTGGTCGCAGTCGGTCGAGTTGACGGTGCGATGTTGTCGACTGAAGCCAGCTAGAGTAGATTCTAGCTTTCGGGCCGTTGTTAGCAAGCGGTATGCCATTTCTGCACTATTTTCAACACTCTTCCAACTAGCAGATCCGGTTCATTCGTTTATACTTTCGTAATAAAATGCACAAGAACCATGTTCCGGATTTATTACACAATCTTTTCGGCTGCTTTTCGTCGCTTCAATGAATGGAATACTTTTTTGCTGGCGTGATGATTTTTTTCCACCGTGTGAAATGTCACAATGTTGTCAAAAACAGTGTGCGGTGTTGCCCGATCCGGCAAAGGCAGTGATGGCAGCCTGAGAATTAATTTAATGTTATATTATAATAATTATTATAATATTAAATTAATAATTATTCTCCAGACTGCGAGTAATAGACCTTTTTGACGTTTCATCGTCTTTCTCTATCTAGCACACATGGATGAACGGACGGTTTGTTTTCCCACTAATCTGTTTCAGAGCTGCCAGGTGGTTTTATAAAAAATCTGTATCCACTCTATTAAAAAATCTGTATTTTCTGTATTGACGATTTTTTTCTTAATTAATCATGTTTTGTTGTTTTACAAATACAGTGCATACAAAATAACCATAAAAAGTGCTTAACCACCTATTCGGGCTATCGTACTTACCATACGGGATATAATTGCGCCATTTGTGATATCGTCCGTACTTATTTATAAGAGTGATATGAAGCCGTTTGAAAATGTATGGAGATTTTAGTTTCTATTCATTATCTTCCTGATAAGCAGTTTTAAATGCAAAAAAGTGCACGAGTTCATTTCTATTTGATATTTTTAATATAGATGAATACAATTAAATTACATCATTTGTGTGGTAGTTACACCGAAAAGTCGAGAGATGTCGCCCCGCCAGTGCACTATGGGCAAAAATGGGTCCAAAATTACCCAAAATTCAATATCTCAACAGCACGCTGAATTCCGGCCATGAAAAACGACTTTTCCGAAAGGAAATTGTCCGCGGAATCGATTGCACGTGGTCCCATAGACAGGAGAGCCTTGTAGATATGTGTTTTGGACTATTTTACCCCATTTTCCCCTACTTTTTGGAGGAAATGTTTTTTCACAGCTCTATTTTTCGTAAAACATAAGCACTTTATGCATGCTTTTAGAATAAAATGTCATTAAACAACAGTTCATGAGATATTAGGGGAATATGGGGTACACTTTACAGGGGAGTAAGGGGTATAAGTGAAAATACAATCAATGTTTTTTAGTACAAAATCCATTTTTTGTAATATCATAATATTTTTTTCTAAAAAACACCTTCAATTAACTTTCATTTGATATTTTGAGATCCGTCATCGGCCAAACAGTTCAAAAGTTATAAATTTTTGAAAAAAATCGAAAAAACAAATTTTTTTTTGGCCGCCCTAATATATAAATAGTCACCCTAATGACAAAATAAAAAATACGAGTCTAATATGTTGCGATAAGGAACAAAACTACCATTCTGAGAACTACTATATCGTTTGGCTGTATACATACAAAAAAAGTGAAAACTCTTTTTAAACAGATAGCAGTAAATTAAAACTTATTTAACCCCAATTAACCTTAAAATTTCGAGAAAAAAAATCTTATTATTGCAGGCAACCTTTGGGGTCATTCAAACAATCGCATCGTTCAATATTTTTATGAATTAAAATAAATTAAGCGAGGGTTCACTTTCACCCCTTACTCCCCTATAAAAGGTACCCCGTATTCCCCTAATATTTCATGAACTGTTGTTTAAAGACATAGTATTCTAAAACCATGCATAAAGTGCTTATGTTTTACGAAAAATAGAGCTGTGAAAAAACATTTCCTCCAAAAAGTAGGGGGAAATGGGGTAAAATGTTCCAAAACACATACCTACAAGGCTCTCCGGTCTATGGGACCACGTGCAATCGATTCCGCGGACAATTTCCTTTCGTAAAAGTCGTTTTTCATGGCCGGAATTCAGCGTGCTGTTGAGATATTGAATTTTGGGTAATTTTGGACCCATTTTTGCCCATAGTGCAGTGCTGGTAAAATCATTTTTGCAGTATGGAGAATATCAGAAAATCCGCAATTTCTTACGAAATACATTTTCAATGCAAGTAAAGTGTTTACGAGTACTTGTATTTGTACCATTTTAATGTGCTCGGGCACTTTTCTTGTATTTAACATACATGCTTATATTGGAAATATTCAATTAATACTGTAAATCCCCATACAATCAAAAAAGTTATTTTGTTTTTATAAATTTTGATTTTTTTTTCTCAAGCATTTTATAAAAATCTGTATAAATCTGTATTGTAATTTAAAAATCTGTGATAAATCTGTATTCTGTATCGGGTCTGTATTAAGATTAAAAAATCTGTATAATACAGATAAATCTGTATAAATGGCAGCGCTGATCTGTTTACCTCTTGCTAGCACTCGTTCGATTTAAATGGTGCAGTATTGACGAGTGCACGGATGGATTTGAGTTCACTCACTCGACAAAAAGTGACACAACAGCGGGGCCCTGTTTACTAAAAATGAACATATATGTGTTCATTTTTAGTAAACAGGGCCCCGCTGTTGTGTCACTTTTTGTCGAGTGAACTAATTTTAGCAGCCCTCATCATAACGCAGCTACCGTATCGGAGGTTGCAATTGTAACCGTTCTTGAAATTTTTCTGAGGTTTTGATTTAACTCAGTGGCTTAAGCGCCACTCTCGATTAGGAGAGACCACTGGTCGTGTTAAAGCTTTGCCCGACAAATCAGTGCCAACATTTCAAAGGGGCGTAATTGCTTTTGTAAACAATGACTTTAGCCGTCAATTTCTGGCGAATGAAATCTTACCTCTCCAAAATTACAATGCTAGCTGGTAGAGGAAACATTCCTCTACCCGCTGGTGTCATTATTTTTCATGAGTGAGCTTTTATTCGCGAGAAATCGACGGTTAAAGCCATTGTTTACAAATGCAATTACGCCCCTTTGAAATGTTGGCACTGAAATGAGACTTTTCTCTCAGAGGACCTCTTGAACGGTTGTTGGTTACTAACGGCAATGAAAAAAACTATTAACTTTCTGGAAATGCCAAGTCCTTCAGTAATACAGGAATGGAGCGCATGAACCAAATAAATAAACCAAAGGTATTACTCTGACTCACCCCCGAAACGAAACGGAAAGAGAACGAAGGAATGCTGACTCAACTGAGCGGAAACGAAAGAAAACAGAACGTAACGTAGTAAGTGTGTTTTATTCAGGGAGTAGCATTCAAAACGTTCGAAAAACTAATCTTCAACTTTTTCTTTAAACTATATTCTAGCATTCATTCGCATTGGATTTCTGAGAGGGGTTTACGGGAAAAAGCAAATCATGGCCATGAATTAAACATGCTCTCACATACCTGCGCAGGTTTTACTTAACGCTGACTGCTGTCCGATGAGGGCTCGACTCGATGATGGCGGCGATAGACGACCTTCCAGGCGGTGTAGCGATGGCGGCGTAAACGTGATGGTGCCGCTCACGTGCTGCAGTATGGCGCGTAGCAACGGAAGGTGACTCGTACGCGGTATGGCCGAATTAGAGTTGCGGAGGGAGTGGCGGCTGGACGGAAGACTTCCGATTTGGCAATCGAGAGCTGAGCCACGACGAGAAGTCGTGCTGTCCCGGGAGATTCGCTCCGCAAAGAGAAGAGGCCAACTTAACTTTGGACGGCTTCGCGTACTTTGTTTCCGCTATGACCATCCGTGATGAAATGAACCCCCTCTCCCGTTGGATTGAATCCGGACCGCGGCACGCTTTTGGTGACGCACTCACACGGTCCGAGCTCTCGGAAATAATGGTCCACGGGGTTGTAGTGGAAGGGATCTCGTCGACGGATGATTGGCGACCGTCGGAAGATATTTCGCTTCGAAGATTAGCGAACTTCACCCACCTCCGTTTAGCTACCTTCGAAAATGCTGGCCTTAGCAGAGCGCACGAGTCACGGGAAATGTCCGTCTCCCACGAACGATGATGGCGATGCCACAGATGGAACCCCCGATTCGGCGTTGACGATAGCCGAACGGAACGTATATCCAGCCCGTACAAAAAAAGCGCAAAGCGCTGGAAATCCAACGCGAACTCACATTACTTATACAATTCTAAATTTTAACAAAATTCTATAAAATTATCTTTTTTGTACAATTTCATAAATAAACGCACTGAACAGACTACGCGGAACTTAATACGGACTTATGTCCACTGTACAAAAATAAAGAAAACGTTTAAAAAACCACTGGTTGATAAAAACTCACTCACTACTATTTAGTACCTTTAGAGAAACTTATCGCACAAAATCAATTTGATTTAATATAACTCGAAAACGTTAAGTAATTCGCGCACTTCTGTTATCCAGCCGATTCGAAAGCGAAATGGATGAGTCAGAATAATTTGGCAAGCAGGAAAATTCCTAACGACCTTTTCCTATTCAAATAGGTCATCTTTTAAAAACTCCCTCTTTATTCGAGAGTTGCGCCAAACCTTTCGAATGGTGACGGACTTCATGGCGCCTCCAGAAAGCATGTACAATATAATACAGCTCACTATAAGTTGAGCTTTTATGGCGAAGTTGTAGCCTAGACACAGTAAATATGGCAAAGTTGTAAAATCGACACAGTAATGGTCTGATTTTATTAACACGGTTGAAATATTTCATTTCTTAGCAAACTTGACATAAAAAAAAGATTTAACTGTTAATTAAATTAGATTTCAACGAAAAACTATTTAAAAAAACGTAAAACGTTACACCATACGAGTAACTAAAATAGCAGTCGGCTTCTCGATGAGAAGCACGTTACCAAATTTAGCAGCGCGGAAGAAATGGTAGCTATTCGTAGAAATGTCAAAATGCTCACTACCGGTACGGACTACGGTGAGTAAATTGATAACCGCGATAGCAGCGACCGGTGTGGAGAAGACAGACTAAACTAAAATGAGAGCGCTGTGCGCTGTTAAAATAGTCGCGCAAATGACAACGACCGTTACGGTTGCTCTAAACGTCAAAAAGCTCTAGCAACCGGTCGAAACTAGAAATACTCAGAGGGAGAGATGGACGAAGAGAGTGTTTTGAGCCAAATGAACTGCCAAAACTGATATTGTTTTCACATTTTTCATGATCACAGTTCGTAGTTTTATCACATAATATGAAAGTAGATGCCAGATGATAGTGGATATCGTTAACTCAAAATTTACGAAAATCCATATGGGACTGATATGCGATTATAGGCAGCTGTATATTGTATCATAAATCACGCCTCCATATAGAAATCACCTCGGAAATCACAGACGATATTTTTTTACCAAAAATTTTAGGTAATCGTAGCTTAGAGTGTTTGTCTACAATTGAAGAATCAAAGTGACGATTGGGTGAAAATGGTAATGACGTTTTGATATCTGTCAAATTGCATGACATTTTTTTAGGTACATCCTAGGGTACATCATCATTTTTGTAATTGCGGATCTTAAAACTAGGTGTCACATGACCAGTTTTGGCTTCGTTAATAAACAAATACCATAAACAAACTGTATCCCGGATGGGTAAACTATCCCACAAATGGATTGGATGATACCCCGAACACGTCGTTAAGCTCTCTTTTATGGTTATTTTTATTACACAGAAAAAAAGTTGTTGAATATTACATCCAAACTGCTGCAACCAGGTCAATCCATCGGTTGTGTAATATAACGTTGTACGATGTACATCGATTTTGCGAACAAAATTACATCCATTGATGTAATATTGTATCTGCTTTTTGCTATTACATCATTATTTCATACATCAGCTTGAATTACATTGATCGATATTACATTTTTTTGCTGTTTAGGGTTTGCTTTGATTCGCCAATTGGCGTCTTGCAGTGAAACTTTTCCAAGCTTTCGCCACCTACATTTCGAAGTGAGAACTGCTAGAAGGAGGATAGTTTCCAAATTTTCCAAGTAAAACAGACGATTTTTGGGGCAAATCGGTACATAAAGAAAAACTAATAATTTCCGGTGGAAACTTTTACTTGAATCGTGTAAGAAAACGTGTTTGCAAACTAACTGTTATTATTTCGGTATGGATCGGAGATGTTTTCATGGAAAATTATGCATAACAAGTTTGCACCCACAGGTAGAGGTTACTTCCTGCGCAGCTGCATTTTTCGGAAAATGGTGAATATTTGTGATTTCCACTACGATGAAAGTGGAAATTAAGTGAACTTACTTAGGAAAGATCATGCTGGTGATAATGGAGAAATGGTTGTATAGGACGGCAATATTCAATAAATGTTCATTTTAGCCTTTTTCAACGGAACTTGATTTACTCAACACGCACCATACTATAAAATGGTGCTCGGTGGTTTATAAAGTGATAACAAGATGACAAGTCATCTTTATTTTGAGTAATTGAGCAATTTACTTTTGTTTACATCATACTCGATCATATGTACGATACAGCATTGATGGAGCTGTGGAATGAAATGAATATATCTTATGAAAGTTCATCTGGAAAAGTCAAAGATGCACATCAGTCTGATCGTGAAAACATTTTCTTCTTCAATTCGAATGTTATATTGGAAGGATTTTACGCAGGCTTGATGAAAATAATGATTTAATGCTAATTATCACGAATTATATATGCAGTCTGTCAACATTATCATCATCATGCAGTGGCGACATCTGCGTCGAGCTTTTACGGCAATCTCCCAATTATGCCATGTCAGATTTACACCAGTGTGTACGCTATTTCAAAACTACCCAAATTTGCGGAAAATCCACCCAGATAGGTCAAAACTGAACCTATCCAAAAATGGGTAAACTATCTTGGAAGTGACAAGTTGACAAATAAACAACATTGACATGAATCCGATCGACGCTGTTCATTTGTCAGCTTGTCACTCCCAACCGAGCTCCCAACACAGTTTACACATTTTTGGGTAGGTTCAGTTATGATCGATCTGGGTGGATTGTACCCAAATTTGGGTAGTTTTGAAATAGCGTGTTATTCGTTACCAACAAGTTTGCCGTGACTACGCTCAGGGTGGCCAGATATTTTTTTTATTGGTAGCTTCTCAAAACTGTTATCAGTATAGATATCGGTAGGCCGTCTTAAGAAAGCGGGGTGGGGGGGGGGGGGGGGGCGGTACTCTGCTCCAGAACAATACACTGTCCTTCAGTTCTACTGCTTTAAACGTGTCGAAATGAATATTTATAATTCTAATGCTAATTCTGACTACACGTAAACAAAACATTGGTATTGAACATTTTTTTAAATTGCAAAACATCTGTAATTCTCGGTAGGAAAAATGAAAAATCGGTAGTTTTTAACCATTCGTCTGTGAATCGGTAGGCATCCCGAAAATCGGAAGGACTACCGATAAATCGGTAGGTCTGGCCACCCTGACTGCGCTACCGGCGAACATGTGACCAAAACGGAAAACAAATTTACGAGCAAATGTCAATCGAGTTCATAACAAAAATCGGCAATTCTTGCATGTGAACATATTATTTTCTCGCTCTTCGTCCCGGATTCGTATTTGAATAAATGGATTTCTATTGTCCTTTAGTATTTTAGTGCCATTTTGCGTAGTTATTCTTAGTGTTAGATGTAGGTATAATTCATGTGCCAACCATAATGGTGATTTCGGCGGACCACGAACGCAATGGGATTGCGGATTTTTTCACCCAAACCGATCCCGAGGTGCGGAAAGTCACACTGACTATAGGAAATATCATCTCTAAAAATACTATCAAGGAGATTACGCTCGAGAGTGAGTAGCCACTAGTTTGTTTGTGAAGCATGGAACAAAGTTGTTTAGCATTCATTCTTAGAAATGGTTTGGGAGGAAGTTGCTATACCTTATCATTGACCTCTTATCTACTATTACCGATTTTTATTCGTACTCTCTTTTCGTCTATCAGCTATAATGAAACAGACAATCGCACTGTATACCTAGTCATTTAATTGATTAGATGTTTATGCGAAGCGTCGTACACGAATGAGTGCTAAATTTATCCTCAGCGAAAATTTATTGTTTATTCTCAATTGGTTGTCATCCGTCCGTCCTTTGTAATGGCGACAATTATGATTTATTACGAAAGATAGACGCATTTTAGGAATAAGGTTTCATAGTTTTATTATACCGCAGAACGTTACAAAAAAAAAATGCTCAACTTCGGACGAACAGGTTTTTTTTTTTCATTCTCTGGTGAATATAACAGTGACGTCACTTTTGTGCTATGCATGATAAACCGGTCCAACTAAAAGAGCAGAACCAGACGTCAAGTTATCTAATGCTGCTTAAACATAATTCGGATCTGCGTGACTATATCCAATTTTTAATGTATGGGCTCATCGCGTTGTATGCATTTGAATTTTTAATCTAATAGATTTACTTTATAGGAATTTATCTGGATACAAATCAATTGTGGCTCTAATTTTTTTTTAATGCGAAGGTTTTTACATAAAATGTGGATAATTGTGTTTTAGCAAGCCATTATTTGCAGTCGATCAATTTATGATTAATTTATTGTTTACGGAACTAATGAGTGCCAACTGGCGGCTTTTCGAGGATTAGGTGCCAGTACGGTCCGCTATGCAAGCATGCTTGAATCAAAAGGTCTGTTCCCGTACTTGCTTTTCTGTTAGATTCTGTACAGTAAGAAGCAAAAGTATTTTCCCGTACGTTCTGCACCATATTATTTTCTTACAGCAACAAACAGAAAGCTGCAGCAATACACCAAAAGCAAAAAAGCAAGTGCGGGAACAGATCTAATGTGATGCAAACAGATGAGGAAATGTCCATTTGTCGTCCCTTTCGTTTTCCCGCTGTTTAAGGTAATTCCTTGAAGAATCCAAAAATATCACTTCAAGTTTTCTAGAGCACAAATCTTGGACACTGTATTGATATCGCTTATGAAATTGAAAATCCCTACTTGCTGCACTGCAGTACACATGGAGTTCCAGTTTCATTGTTGTATGTTTTGTGAGAGCTGATATTTGTGCTCTTGAAATTTCAAGGCGATAATAGAAATTATGTTTCCACGGCGATTCGTCTTAAATGGACAAAACAGGCGTTGAGTTCGAGCTGGGAAATCTCTCGGAAGATAAATTTAAGGCTCTGATATGCGTCTGCGGTTTGAAGTCGGAGTCAGATGCAGAGATCCGAACCCGATTGTTGGCGCGCATCGAGGAGAAGACGGATGTCACTCTTGAGCAGTTGTCCACCGAATGCCAACGCCTTTTGAATCTTCGGCATGACACTGCGATGATCAAGCGACCCAATAGTGCAGTGAACGCTATCAAGCAGCGGTTCCGGAAGTAGCAACGAACGCGGCAGGAGCATTTCAGTGCTTCATCGTCGTTGCGTAGTGTAGTTCCTATTGGAAGTGTGGATCGATGCACTATAAAAGGGACTGTGAGTACAAAGACCATAAGTGCGCGAAATGTAACCAATATGGACATAAAGAAGGTTACTGTGAAAGTGATCGAAAGTCCTCTCGGAAGCGGGTGAAGAGACGAAAGAGAACAGTGCCTACGAAGGCTGTCCAGGTTGCTGTGAAGAATATGCGAGGGAGAAGAAAGTTTATTCCGGTGTTTCGGTTCGACTCTGCTTCGGACATCACCATCGTATCATCTGAGACCTGGAAGCAGCTAGGAAAACCACCAACCAGATCACCGTCAGTGAACGCGAAAACCGCATCGGGCGATCCTCTGATGCTACTATCGGAGTTCGATTGCTCGATCACCGTCAACGACGTAACGTAAGTGGGAACGATCTACGTCGTCGCACAAGATCTACACATCCTGGGTTTGGATTTGGTGGAAGCATTCCAGCTCGAGTCCGTTCCGATGAACGTCTTCTGTCTACAGGTCAGCAATTCCTCTTCATCCATCGTAGAGCGGCTCAAGGCTGCCTACCCCAAGTGTTTAGCACCAACCTCGGACGGTGAAACGGCGCCGGTGGTGTAGTGGTAAGCGTGATTACCTCTCACCCCAGCAGGCCTGGGTACAATCCCAGTCGGCGCCGCCGGGATTTTCTAAGGCATAACATCTCTGATCACGCCTTCCTTCGGATGGGAAGTAAAGCCGTTGGTCCCCGGTTCATGAGTTGATGGGTCGATAGGTAGGGTCCAGGTGTGGGAGCTGCCTTCCTGGCACGTCGGTAGCATTGGTGCTCAGCACGGAAAACAAGATCGACGGAAAAAACAAACCAAAGGAAAAAAAAAAACCTCGGACGGTGTACCAAAGTAACAGTGAAGCTCGACCTCAAGCCGGGACAAAGGTCAGTGTTTCGTCCAAAACGTCTCGTGGCCTACGCCATGTACCAGGCTGTCGATGATGAGCTTGACCGTCTCGAGCGCTTGCGGATCATCACGCCAATCGACTATTCGGAGTTTGCTGCTCCGATTGTGGTGGTTCGGAAGGTGAACGGTCTTGAACGACGCTCTCCAGCCGCACCAATACCCGTTGCCGTTGCCGCAAGACATCTTCATCAACCTCGCCAACTGCAAGGTATTCAGCATCATCGACATGTCAGAATCGTACCTGCAGCTTGAAGTCGACGAATCATCAAGTAATCTCGTCAACACCCACCGGGGCATCTACAAAGTCAACCGACTGGCACCCTTCGGCAACTATAAACATCCTCCGCAGTATCTCCGCACGCCTGGGGATGCCGGAAACGTTGGTGTCAGACAACGGCACCCAATTCACAAGCTTGGAATTCGCTCAGTTCTGCAAGACGAATGGAATCGACCACGTAACAACTGCACCGCTTCAACCACAATCAAACGGCCAAGCAGAGCGATTTGTCGACACGTTCAAGCGACCGATCAAGAAGCTTGAAGAGGGGAGAAGTTCGACAGACAAAGCCTTGGATACGTTCTTGCTGGCCTACCGAAGCACACCTAACCGGTCAGCGCCAGAAGGTCTATTACCGTCGGAGATCATGTTCGGACGACGTTTACGCACCTGTTTCGAACTGCTACGTCCATCGCCAGAACGTCCACTGCCGGAACCGTCACCGGTCGACCAGAAGAAGTCCAGAATGAGGCTAGGGACACGCAATAACCTTTAACTTCAACGCAAGCAACGACTGTAATTAAATTTACTCCATTAACTACTGCTTTAATTACATTAATTACACAATATAGAACATTAAATACTTTTTAACTCCTTTAATTACAGTTGAAATTTCGTAATTAAAGTACATTAATTACATTTTCAATACTTTTAACTACATTAATTACGGATAGATAATTTTAATTACCGTCAGTACTACTTCAAAACGCATTAATTACTTTAAGTCCTTTGATTGCATTTTAACTTCAACGCACCGGTTCTTTGTATTGCGTGCCCCTCGGAATGAGGTCCTTTAGCCCAAGCGATCTCGTCTACGCCAAGTGATATACAACGTCTTGACCGATAGTCGTTTAGTTCGATAGTACCTGAACCAGTTGAGAAGTTGAATGTCAACTAGCTCGGAGCAAGTTTCTGGATCCAGCCAGTGATCTAAGCAGAAGCAACTCCCACTGCAAGCTCAACTCGATACGTGGGATCCGCCAACTACGACTGAAAGCGATATTATTCGAACGTCAACGTTGTCACCTCCTACCTGTCCGACTACCAGCTCGGATATGTCGTCATCGTCCTCTACGTCGAGCACCACATCTTCCAGTTTCGAATCGGCTGCTGCAAGCACACCAACGGTGCAGCCTGAGGTACAGCTACCAAGGCGTTCTTCGAGATCTAGAAGACCGCCCCAGCGGTTCAACCTGTATTACCGGTTCTAGAGGGGAGATTTTGGGGCAACGAAAACAGAAGCGCTGGGAACACTGCTTGCGATCCATAACGTTCGTTCCATCAGGTTCCATTGCTTTCCTGCTGGGCTCATCCAATGAGTACAGAGAGAGGTGAAGCAGATAGTGAAATATGGTTCTATTAGTAATCCAAAAAATCAACGTAAACGCAATCAGCGACGTCACTAATTGCATGTATCGTACAGGGGTTTTACTCACACAACTTAACCGACTGCTTCACCTCGGTAATCCAGCTCATTGGGCTCATCGTTGAGCTGAGCTGTCATACGAAAGACGTCATCGCCACTGGATACTGTCCTAAACTTACACACTTAAATTTTTTCGCCGAGATTCCAAAAGCCGAGCAGTTCTGCAATGCTGAGATTCAGTGAAACATTTACTGAGACTCAACTAACAAAGGACATTTTGAGAAGAATTTCAAGAGAATTCTGAGTAAAATTCTCATTCTGTGGTTAAATCCAATTAAATTTTAGAAGAATACTTTTCATAATTCTAAATGGCGTACCAAGAGCTTTCCGAAGAACATTTCAAACGAATTATAAAGAAAATTATGGAGAGAAATTAAAGAAAATTCTTGTCAGACTAAGAATGCGACTGTAATGGAGCAAATTTCTAGGAAATAACGGATAGAATCTGATGTGTTCTAATTTAGAGTGCAAACGATAAATGTCGTTAAACGAAAACACCATACGATGTTACGTATGACAGTTGGATCAGGTCGACAAGGTCTGATCGTATGAAAAATAAAGAGGAAGATCATTCCAGTCTGAAACATCAAACGAAGTAGAGTTTTTTTTATTTTGCTCCGCAAAGTCCCGGTTTTCTCCAATATAAGTATAAGATACTAAAGTTGACGACGAGTGATAAAGTGAAGTTAGTGGTGAATACGGCCGTTTTCTCGTTTTCCACTTTATGCGGTGGAATAAAGCTTCGTCGGTGATAAAGCTACCCGTAGCATATAGCGGTGGCATCAAAGGACGCCTGATACAAAGCCGACGGGAAGTTCGCAACCAATTTACTGCTCGCTGCAGTTGTTTCCTTGCCGGCTCAGTTTTGCCGTAAATCTCGCTGTTACAAAAGTGTTTGTCCTTTACAAGGACATTTGGCCATTTTGTGGAAGGTTGCCATCAAGGTGAAAGGATTTTTCGGTGGTTCAGTTGGTGATTGCGAAGATTAATTGATTGGGTTCATCCTTTCGACGTTGGATCCAGATTGATACAGATAGGAGCCAAGTAAAAAAAAAAAAAAAACAAGCAACGTCAACTGACGGCTCGTGTGGCTGCCGAAGGGCTGTGAACAACGAGTTGAAATACCTCAACTTAGACGGCAAAGGCTGAACAATCTTCACTGATTCGAATTGGAAACGTGCCAACAATGGCGCATCGAGGACAGCTTCGCATATGTAACCCGCATAAACGCGAACCATAAATTGACCTTACCTAAAATGGTTAAAAATTGTTTATAATCCCTGCTAAACTTTAACTGAAATGGTTATGGAACTTTACATGAACGTTTAATGATAAAGTTTCAACCTTATGTATTATGGTTTTTTGGAACTGGACCTTACAAATAATGGGTTGTTAAGAACCATTACCATTCCAAATTCTTGTTTTCTCCATACATTTTCAGAAAGAGAACTATATAAGAACGTTTTTACTTATGATTTGAGAACATTAATGGTAATGGTTATGGCAGTCAGTAAGGTCCATTAATGGTTTTGTATTATCGCTCAACTTTACGTGGAATATATCGTGAATTGGTAATCAGTAAATTACAGGCAACCAATTCGCGATATATTCCACATAAAGTTGATCGATGTTACAAAACCATTCGTGGACCTTACTGACTACCATAACCATTACCATTAAAGTTCTCAAACCATAAGTTAAAAGGTTCTAATATAGTTCTCTTTCCGAAAATGTATGGAGAAAACAAGAATTTGGAACGGTAATGGTTCTTAACAACCCATTATTTGTAAGGTCCAGTTCCACAAAACCATAATACATAAGGTTGAAACTTTATCATTAAACGTTCATGTAAAGTTCCATAACCATTTCAGTTAAAGTTTAGCAGAGATTATAAACAATTTTTAACCATTTTAGGTAAGGTCAATTTATGGTTCGCGTTTATGCGGGAAGGATCGGGACTTCTCTGGGAAGCCAAATGTGTTGTTAAGTCGACGACAATTGCAACCCGAGTCAAGTGACAGCAACGAGGCATTCCATGGTTTTACTGAAGAAGAAGTTAGAAGAGGCAGGAAACGTAAATACGTGTTCGAGAATTTGAAAAGTGAGGTTGAAAAGTCAACAGATTTCGCCCCTAGGCGTTCTAAAAGAATAAGAAAGGTTAACATTGATGTCGCCGCCAAAAGCTACTTTCTTCTCCGGTTAGGGAGAGTCTTTCGCTTCCAGGTCAGACACTGTTTCTCGATTCTAGGAGCTACTTTTTTCCCCGGTTAAGGAGAGAAGTTTTCACTTCTAGGCCGAAAGTTCTTTCGGATTCAAAAAAGAGAAGAATCTGGAGTAGCCTATGAAACTTAATTTTATTCAACAATATTGTACAAAGTGATCTTACAGCTACGTGTTGCATTAGCAACTTATAATTATGTAAAACTTTTACTTGGTTCGTCCAGGGTTTTACATATCCCTTTCAATACCGGACTTTTGACCTAATTTTGCCTATTCTATTAGCTAGGATTTCGATCGCCCTTGAAAGGGTAAATTTGTGTTATTTGGATCTTATATACTATGCCCTCTCAGATCTGGGATTTCTCGGGTTATCTTGTAAGTTTATTTCTTTTTGTAACTCAGATCTGATATGGCTCTACAAATAAGAATGAGACATTTGTAACGTTTAAACATTATAATTATATCCTTCGTTAAGGATAAACAGAGAGGGAAAGCTAAACGTAACCTAGATGCGCAAGCATGCCATGCGTGGGCGTGTTTATCCTACTTGAACGCAGAAACGTTCCTAAGTAAATACTGCAGTTAGATTATGTAAAACGAGCTCTCGCTCCTTTTGCCCTACTTTTCATTTCATATTCTTGGCCTTGGTATCAACGTCAGCTAGGGCTATGCAAACGAGATGCAACTATGTGGTTATCTTATGGTTTTGGTTTTAAATTAATTGCCTCGCGGTAACATTCCGGAGCCCGTAAATCCTTCTAGGTTTACTTATATATGATCGTTATTCCGCGAGTGTTTCGTCATTTACTTTGTGTATCATTCCCACAAAGCAATCTTTTTTAATGATAGTTTCAACATCTTGGTGTTTCAACACCCGTTTTGATGCTACTTGTTCTTTTTTATTGTCTTCATTTGAAGAAGCTTCTCCTGGCGGCTCAACATCCATAATAGCCAATTTAACTACTGGTCGAGTGTATTCTCCAGAGGCTGTTTTCACAACAGCCGATCTTACCTGACCATCCTTGCCTACATGTGTTTTCAAAACAACTCCCTTTTTCCACTTTGCCTTTTGATCATCTTCAGCAATCATAACGATGTCTCCTTCCTTTACATTTTTCACAGCTTCCGACCATTTTGATCTTTTGGCTAATGAAGGAAGGTATTCGTGTAACCACCTATCCCAGTAAGTTTTAGCCATAGACTGCACTTTCTTCCATTGTTGTCTAGTGGCCTCTGCCTTCGACACATCATTCAATGATGGTTCGGCACCGCTGGCACAACCAATTAGGAAGTGGTTTGGAGTGAGTGGTTCGTCATCCGTGGCATCTAAAGATATTTTCGTCAAAGGTCTACTATTTATTATATTTTCGATTTCTGTTAATAACGCACGGAATGTGTGTTCTGGCATAGTTTGATTTGGTAAAAGACTTTTAACTTCTTGAACCAACCTTTCCCATGCTCCACCAAAGTGTGGAGATGATGGAGGGTTGAAATGCCATTCAATTCCTCTTGACGCAAGTCTGTGCTGAATCTTTTTTAGTTCATTGTCAGCTCCTACAAAATTAGTACCGTTGTCGCTATAAAGGAATTTTATTCTGCCTCGTCTGTTCTGCACTGAGTTCAAGCATAATAAAAATGCATCTGCAGACAGATCATGGGCTATTTCAAGATATACTGCCCTTGTTGTCATACATGTAAACAATGCTCCCCATCGTTTTTCTGTTCTCCGTCCGATGGACACATTGTACGGCCCAAAGTAATCTACTCCGGTATGGGTGAATGGTTTCACGAACGGTTGCAATCGACACTCAGGTAGAGGTGCCATTTTAGGGGTATTTATCTTCGCATTTTCATTTTTACAATGTTGACATTTTTTTATTGTCCTCTTCATTCCAGCATCTATTTGGATAACATGATATTTTTGTTGCACTGCTGCTATCGTAGCCTTCATTTTTTTATGTTTAAACTGTTCATGTTGATTTTTCAATATTAAATCAACTACATGATGCTTTGTTGGAAGTATGTAAGGATATCGAGCCGCATAAGGAACGCACTCTGCATCCTTATATCGTGTTTCTGATTTTATTGTACCATTTTGATCTAGGAATGGTGTTAGCGTTCGTATTTTGCTAGATTTGTCAACCGTCTGTTTAACATTGAGTTCCGTTAACTCATCTGGAAATGCATCCCATTGAGTTTTCAGAATCAGCAAAATTTCTGCCCTTTCCATATCAACAGCACTGATGGTCTTATCGAATCTCAATTCTTTGTTTGTTTTAGACCTAAGCCACTCTATATATTTTATTGTAATGCATACAGACCTCTTTAAACGGTCCCAATCCGAACACCATTTAACGTTCAGCCAATCTAAATTTGGTTTGCTTATGCCCTTTATCGAATGTACGGGACGTAATTCTTCATGACTTAAGTCTGAACTATGATTGTCCCCATTCACGGATGGCCAATGTTTCTCGTCCAGCTTCAAAAACGCGGGTCCTTCAATCCAAGACGATTTCGATTGCCTTACTTTAGTTCCTTCATCAGCCGGGTTTGCTGCTGAACTAATATATTTCCATTGTGATTCAACGGTGCTTTCGAGGATTTCACTAACACGGTATTGAACGAATTGTTTGAACTTTCTTAATTCAGATTTGATCCAACTTATGACTGTTTTTGAATCGGACCAGTATATAACCTGGTCTATTTGTAGTCTTAATGCTCTCTGTACTGTATTAGATAATCTTGTCCCTAATACAGCAGCTTGTAGTTCTAAACGAGGTATTGACATTATTTTCGTGGGAGCAACCTTTGATTTGGCAGCAACAATCGTTACATCAATGCCGTCTTTGCTTACTGTTCTCATATATATAACAGTAGCGAAAGCGTTCAGTGAGGCGTCGCAAAAAACATGAAGTTCTCGACGTATCACGCCTTTAAAATAAGAGTAACATCTTGGGATTTTTATCTTAGATAGGGAAGACAATCTATTAATCCAGGTTTGCCAAGTCTTATTTATGTCATCGGGAATTTTATCATCCCAGTCTATACCACGTCGCCATAAATCTTGCATTATTATTTTAGATTGGATTGTTATATGTGCGATTAACCCAAGAGGATCATACACACTCATAATAAAAGACAACACTTGTCTTTTTGTCGGTTCCAACATTACTAAATTGGGAATGTTGATTTTAAATGTAAGTTTATCGTTTTGCGTGTCCCAATACATACCCAGGACCTTTTCATATACATTTTCGTTATCATTCAGTTTCACTTCCTTTATTGGAGAGATTCTATCATTTGGTAATTGCTTCAAGCAGGACTTCGAATTTGATATAAAATTCCTTATTCGGAAGTTAGCTTTATCATGTATCTGAATGATGTCTGATACAGTTTTTACAGCTTCTTTTACTTCGTTGAAGCTGTCTAAATAATCATCTACATAGTGATTTTTAATTATAGCCTCAACTGCTTTAGGTCTTTCATTTATGAATTGTTTAGCATTTTCATTCTTGACAAATTGCATACAAGCTGGTGAGCAAGTAGCTCCAAAGGTCATTACTTGCATTTCATAGATGTCCAATCTTGTATTAGGTTGCTTTCGAGATACCATTCTTTGTGATTCTCGATCTTCTTTTCTGATTTTCACCTGATGGAAGGCCTCCTGAATATCCCCGGTTATTGCTATTGGACCTTCTCTAAATCTCATCTTTATATCAAGAGCTGACTCTGTCATGTCAGGTCCTGCTAATAATTGTGAATTTAAAGAAACTCCATCAATCTTAGTTGCCGCATCAAATACCATTCTTGGTTTAGGCGGTTGTTTACTTTGGTTGATAGTTATAAAATGAGGTATGTAAAAGGTTCTCGCAGTATCAATCATATACTCATCAGGACTTAACTTTTTAAGATATCCTTTCCTTACATACTCATCAATTTGTGTACTATACCATTCTTTTAAAGAAGAATCCTTCTCTAATTTCTTTTCTAATAACAGAAAGCGATTCAGAGCCGTAGAAAAACTATTTGGAAATTCGACCTTATCATTTTTCCACAAGAGGCCGATTTCGTAACCCTTATCAGTTGGTTTCCATGTTTCTTGCATAATTTTTAGAGCGCGTTCGTCTAATTTTGATATTAATTCGCTCTGAGGTACCTTTACGCCAAAGGCTTCTGTAGAGAAGTAATCTGCCATTATCTCCTTCATTGTTTTTTCTTCTTCATTCACCTCATTCATTACAAACACATGATTTTTGTTTTCGGTGTTATTTCGGCTGGTACCGAATATAACCCATCCCAACTTTGTTTTCTTGGCAATAGGTTCAGAAAATCCACGCGATCTTTCTTCAATACCCTTAAAGAGATATGCATGTGGTAATCCTAATAATATCGTTGGGACTGCCTTATCGTAAGATTGCAGTTCTATTCCCTTTAGATATGGGAACTGTTCTTGTATTTGTTTTGAATCAATAGATTGCATGGGTAAAGCCAGTTCATTAATTGTACGTAAATCCTTAAGCAAAAACGATTTCTCGTTTTCACCTTTGATATGGACTTGAACGGTCATACTCTTAGTTTCTTCTTGGACCTCTCCGTTTGTCCAAGCTATAGTCATAGGCTTATTAAATCCTGAAATATTCAATCGTTCAACTACGCTATTATGAATTAAGCTTACCGATGAACCTGAATCGAAAAATACGTGAGTTTTTAAACTGTCTTTTCCGTTGTTCAAAGTAACAGGCAAAATTTGATAATACACCATGTTGTGTTTTTGTACGTGACAGTTTACTTTGTCAGACGCAATAGTGGTTTCAGAACTTTTCCTTAATTTTTCTTTTTTATCAGTTCTTGGATGTAGCAATCGATTATGTTTACTGGTACATCCGTCAATATTGCATGGTCGTGCTACTCTACAATCCTTTAATATATGATTTGGATTGCAACATGAAAAACAAAGTTTCTTCTTCATTATAAACTGTCTTCTTTCTTCGGAAGACAATCCTCTAAATTCATTGCATCCTGTTAATCGGTGATTTTGTCCACACTTAAGGCACTTAGGATACCCTGTACTGTGGTAGTTCACTCTATCGGGTCTTTCCAATCTGGAAAACTTTTCATTTTTAATCCCCTTATCAGCTATCAACATTGTAGCCAGTTTTTCTTGGGGCTTTAACCATTCATAGAAATCACATAGTGTTGGAGCGATAAATGGATTTAATATAGTTGACAATGTCTTATTTTCATTTACATGCATCAACCATTGTTGATGCAGCCCATTGGGTAATTTTCCCGCCAGATCTCTAATTAATCTTTGATCATTTAGATATTCCTTATGATCAAGACACGTCATATTAATTACCAAATTCCCAATTGCAGAGATGAAATCCACCATTGTTTTTGGGGTTTCAAAACGAGGATTTCTAGTTGCAAGAACCTCTTGCAATAATCCAGAATAAACCAATTCTACACTTCCAAATTGGTCCTCTAATTTTCGTATTATCAAATCCACATTATCGGAGTCGAGAAGAAGTGCGCTAACCGCGCGCAATGCATCTCCTTTTAGACTTTTCTGTATACGGTGTAAATTTTCAAGGTCCGAAAAATTTCCCCGCTGTGTGGTTTCGAGGTATGTTTTTTTAAATCTTGGCCAAGCTTTGTAGTTTCCATCAAAATATGGCAACTCCAGTAATGACTGTCTTAAAATGTATTTTTCCGTTGTGTTTTGTCCGCTAGCATTGATACCATTAATTTTTTTAATGATCGCTTCGAAAGCTTCTACTTGGCTATCTGCATTAGTCTTGTATTCTTTCCTGTTTTGAAGAGTTTGTATTTGCTCTTCCTGTGTAGCCAAATGGACTCTAATCTTAGTACATTTTGTACATGTCCAAGGCTCTTTTTTCTTCGGTATGTGATCTAATCCTACACAGGTCAGGTGGAACCAGCGATCGCAATCGTCGCAGGCCACCATGTTATCACTGTCGTCTTTCTCAAAACAAAGACGACAGTGTCCGTTTTTATTAACAACAAATTTTTCACTCATCTTGTTTTTTTTTTTTTTTTTTTTAATTTATAAATTTCTACCTGATTATATAATAGCGTCAACTCTGATTTTACTCACACTTTAATCTGAACTTTGTTGATATTAATGGCCTAGCAGCTCGCCATTGGTCTGCTCCTTGCCACTGGACGTCCTTCTAGGATTTCGGTTGGCCTATAGCTTTTGTGATATTTTCGGCCTTCAGCCGTGGGAGTCCGGATTTGATGAACTTGTAGCCTTGTTGCTTGTGGTCTGCTTCTGGCCTTCAGCCGTGGGAAAGTGCGGCGTTTTATTACTCTGGCTTGAGCTACTTCTTTGTGGCGTGGTGTAAAGTGAATTTGCTAATATGTTGCCGGAACACTTTTTCTTTATCGGTACCGCGCCACAAGGTCACTGGAAACGCCTTGCTTACACAATACACTCCCTTTGGAAAGGGTTCATTTAGACACTTTTTATATTTCTTTACTTTTTTTAATTTTGCAACCTGAATGTCGATTTCGTTGAAATACTCGACCAATTCATCAATTTCTTTTTGCAAATCGTTCATGTCCACTTCCACCGATGTCCGGATTTTCTGAAACTTTTCAGATCACTTGGCTATAAGCCTACTTGGCTTTGACGAGCCCAAATGTTCGCACTATCTGACCTTTGTCAGATTTGCACTTTGGCTCAACGGCCCACTTAAAACGCCAACTTTGCGGTTCTTTGCAGTCAGATTTCGACTGACTGCTATTTGGCTTAACGCCACACTATTTGGCACAAAGGCCCACTGGAACTGCCAACTTGCGGTTCTTTACAGTCAGATTTCGACTGACTGCTATTTGGCTTAACGCCACACTATTTGGCACAAAGGCCCACTGGAACTGCCAACTTGCGGTTCTTTACAGTCAGATTTCGACTGACTGCTATTTGGCTTAACGCCACACTATTTGGCACAAAGGCCCACTGGAACTGCCAACTTGCGGTTCTTTACAGTCAGATTTCGACTGACTGCTATTTGGCTTAACGCCACACTATTTGGCACAAAGGCCCACTGGAACTGCCAACTTGCGGTTCTTTACAGTCAGATTTCGACTGACTGCTATTTGGCTTAACGCCACACTATTTGGCACAAAGGCCCACTGGAACTGCCAACTTGCGGTTCTTTTACAGTCAGATTTCGACTGACTGCTATTTGGCTTAACGCCACACTTTGTCAGATTGACACTTTGGCTCAACGGCCCACTTAAACCGCCAACTTTGCGGTTCTTTGCAGTCAGATTTCGACTGACTGCTATTTGGCTTAACGCCACACTTTGTCAGATTGACACTTTGGCTCAACGGCCCACTTAAACCGCCAACTTTGCGGTTCTTTGCAGTCAGATTTCGACTGACTGCTATTTGGCTTAACGCCACACTTTGTCAGATTGACACTTTGGCTCAACGGCCCACTTAAACCGCCAACTTTGCGGTCCTTTGCAGTCAGATTTCGACTGACTGCTATTTGGCTTAACGCCACACTTTGTCAGATTGACACTTTGGCTCAACGGCCCACTTAAACCGCCAACTTTGCGGTTCTTTGCAGTCAGATTTCGACTGACTGCTATTTGGCTTAACGCCACACTTTGTCAGATTGACACTTTGGCTCAACGGCCCACTTAAACCGCCAACTTTGCGGTTCTTTGCAGTCAGATTTCGACTGACTGCTATTTGGCTTAACGCCACACTTTGTCAGATTGACGCTTTGGCTCAACGGCCCACTTAAACCGCCAACTTTGCGGTCCTTTGCAGTCAGATTTCGACTGACTGCTATTTGGCTTAACGCCACACTATTTGGCACAAAGGCCCACTGGAACTGCCAACTTGCGGTTCTTTTACAGTCAGATTTCGACTGACTGCTATTTGGCTTAACGCCACACTTTGTCAGATTGACACTTTGGCTCAACGGCCCACTTAAACCGCCAACTTTGCGGTTCTTTGCAGTCAGATTTCGACTGACTGCTATTTGGCTTAACGCCACACTTTGTCAGATTGACACTTTGGCTCAACGGCCCACTTAAACCGCCAACTTTGCGGTTCTTTGCAGTCAGATTTCGACTGACTGCTATTTGGCTTAACGCCACACTTTGTCAGATTGACACTTTGGCTCAACGGCCCACTTAAACCGCCAACTTTGCGGTCCTTTGCAATCAGATTTCGACTGACTGGAAGTTCGCGGGCTCAAAACGTCGGAAAACGTCCTCCAAGATTCCTCTCTGGAGCCACCATGAAATGTCGCCGCCAAAAGCTACTTTCTTCTCCGGTTAGGGAGAGTCTTTCGCTTCCAGGTCAGACACTGTTTCTCGATTCTAGGAGCTACTTTTTTCCCCGGTTAAGGAGAGAAGTTTTCACTTCTAGGCCGAAAGTTCTTTCGGATTCAAAAAAGAGAAGAATCTGGAGTAGCCTATGAAACTTAATTTTATTCAACAAAATTGTACAAAGTGATCTTACAGCTACGTGTTGCATTAGCAACTTATAATTATGTAAAACTTTTACTTGGTTCGTCCAGGGTTTTACATATCCCTTTCAATACCGGACTTTTGACCTAATTTTGCCTATTCTATTAGCTAGGATTTCGATCGCCCTTGAAAGGGTAAATTTGTGTTATTTGGATCTTATATACTATGCCCTCTCAGATCTGGGATTTCTCGGGTTATCTTGTAAGTTTATTTCTTTTTGTAACTCAGATCTGATATGGCTCTACAAATAAGAATGAGACATTTGTAACGTTTAAACATTATAATTATATCCTTCGTTAAGGATAAACAGAGAGGGAAAGCTAAACGTAACCTAGATGCGCAAGCATGCCATGCGTGGGCGTGTTTATCCTACTTGAACGCAGAAACGTTCCTAAGTAAATACTGCAGTTAGATTATGTAAAACGAGCTCTCGCTCCTTTTGCCCTACTTTTCATTTCATATTCTTGGCCTTGGTATCAACGTCAGCTAGGGCTATGCAAACGAGATGCAACTATGTGGTTATCTTATGGTTTTGGTTTTAAATTAATTGCCTCGCGGTAACAATTGATGAAGAATTTGTATATTAATTTGTAATAATTTTTTACGTTCTGATTTGCATTGTATGAAGCTTTGAAAAAGAAGATTATAAGAAATTGTTGTAGTAGTGAATTGAATTGTAAATGCTTTCTGAAGAGAGAAGAGCTGATGTGTTCTAATTTAGAGTGCAAACGATAAATGTCGTTAAACGAAAACACCATACGATGTTACGTATGACAGTTGGATCAGGTCGACAAGGTCTGATCGTATGAAAAATAAAGAGGAAGATCATTCCAGTCTGAAACATCAAACGAAGTAGAGTTTTTTTTATTTTGCTCCGCAAAGTCCCGGTTTTCTCCAATATAAGTATAAGATACTAAAGAATCTATTATAAGATTATTGAGGAGAATCCTGAAAGTAAAAGCAATAAGGTGTTTTATGTTGCTTCTGACAGCACTCACCACCAGATAGAAGCAAGGTTATTACAGCAAAGTATTATTGAATATTTGCTTACTCTTTTCAATTAGGAGAAGCTCAGGAATCGGATTTTCCCTGCTTGTTTCATACGCAAGCAAAACTTTTGTCATGTTCTTGAATATGAGGGGGTTAGAAGGAAAGGGGTGTAGTGTATTTGATCGATTCTCCTCATCGACTTTTTCTTTTGATAGCCACAGCTTTATAAACAGATTTTGCGCTATTTCTGCCTTCTTCTTCGCATTTCAAGCTTATTGCATATCGCATATTAGCTTATTGCGTGCTCTCAACTTAGTGTTCTAGTGCTTCCACAGTTATTAATTGAGAGTTTTCGATGCCTGTACCATTTTTGCATTGGTATAATTGTGCGGCAAGTCCAATCATACTTCTATGCCCAGGGAAGTCGAGAAATTTTCCAACCCGAAAAATTCCTAGACCGGACCGGGAATTGAACCCAGCCACCTCCAGCATGGTCTTGCTTTGTAGCTGCGCCTTTACCGACTGAGCTGAGGCCCCACATAGTTTGATAAAGGAGGTTCTCATCTAACATCCAGAATGGCACACGAATCAAGGAATGTGTTTGCAGCTGAATTATTAACGAAAGAGAACGGCGATGAAGAGAATCGATCAAAGTCAGTTAGGGGAAGGAGGGGCATAGTGAGCTTCCTGTGATTCAGCCTTGGATTTCTTATGGTTCGAAACAAATTAATTGGTCATTAATCATCGCAATGGTGATATTGAACCTCCCTAATAGAAATAACCATAAAAGAGAGCTTCGACGTGTTCGAGGTATCATCCAAACCATTTGTGGGATACAGTTCGTTTATGGTATTTGTTTATTAGGGCTACTACCAATTAAAGGTTTGGGACTGGTTTAAGGGATGCTCATTATGCCCCACCTGCTCACTATGTCCCTCTTTCCTTCTAACCCCCTCATATAGGACCATTCAATCTTGCTCTTCTCAAAAGAAGCCTCATTTAATTGTGGTGTTCGAAGAGTTTGTTCTGGAATCTCTTAAAAGGTCCACAGTGACAAAAACTAGCGATGATACTGATAGCATGCATCAGCATGTCTAGAACCGAGTCTCATAACCTTTAGGACGACCAGAGTTCGACGTGGTAAATCTAAATCTTACTCCTTAACGTATCACTCGAAGGTGATCTATCAGCTGCCCTTAGAGTTCATCTGATGTTAATCTTATAGCGAATTTGTTTATTATTCAGTTCCAACCTGGATCGGGTATCAAGATCGGGTCTGCTTGTTTTCTTGCAAACGTCAGTTTGATCGTTTGTTTTTAAAACCTAGCTCAGGTTGAGTTTCGCACTGACAAAAAGTTCGGTTTCGCACTGGGTTGGATCTGGTTCCAACCCCGATAATAAACAAATTCGCTATTAGAATTATTCCTTGTTCTTCCTATTCTTCCGATATTTTCCAAAAGCTACTGGTACAGTCAGGCCTATTATGCGCGGCGTGTGAGGTGAGGTGACACGCTGTTACTTTTGAGTTCCTCCTAAAATCGTTAATCGAATGGTGTTTTCTTTCCAATAATTCACACATAATGTCAACTATACTGGGTCAGTTTATTGATTAATTACGAAATCACTTCTCTTTCACTTTCAGAATCACTCAATGTCATGCTGGATAATTGCCACGATGCCACTTCGCTGCTCTCGAAGAACATCGTTAAGCCAGAGTTTATCTACAGATATTTGCAGAGCTATAACATACAGCTTCCACCGGAGAGTACAAAATCTAGTCTGATAAAACAGTGCCTTCATTTTTGGCGAGTCAAATATAGAGCACCACCAGAAAACACACCGAACTCCGATCCACAGACGATTGTCCTTCCGTCCACTTCGGCAGAATCAAGTTCTTCCAATAGCACTATGCAAAATCTCGTAGCAACGGGTGGGCCAATGGGAAACCAAACAAATGGACCAGGGTACGATACGACAGATCCGGGGCAAGAACAGTATCCGGTCAACCTGCTGGCACTGGATTACACAACTTGGTATTATCTCAAATGGAATCGCAACTCGCTGGATGAGAGCGCATTCTGGTCCGACGCCGTTTGTTCAGTGATGCTCGAAATAAGCGAAAGTCAGCAAGGAGTCGAAGAAGTTCGAGGGAATAGGGACATCATCAATCTAATTTTAAGTCTAAAGTTTCAGTACAGTTTCCAATTGGTGCCAAACATCATGTTCGATGGTTGCCAGGGTCGAATATCGGAAAATGGTGTACTGGTGCTGGCCGTCGGTGTGGTATACAATAACCGAAGGGGATTGGACAATCGATTGACCAGCCTAGGAGAGTTTGAGAGTATGATTGGATTGCGAAGAGATCCGCATGAGAACAATAACTGGAAGATTACTATGTACAAGCTATACATACGATATAAACCTGTAGACAATTTACCTGCCTTGTCGAACAGTAGAATGCTTACCGAGTGTCTGCTGATTCCGCTTACGTTAGATAGTGTTTGAGTGCCTTTGTAAAGATGTAGGAATAGCTAACTGAAAGCATGTGGTGGAGTGATACTGATTTTTTATGTCGAACTAAGGATAAATTTGAAAACTAAAAAGTCGACAATAAACTTTGTTACATAAACTGAATATTAATCGAAACATTTTACTGAACATCCGAAATATACTAGGGGAAACGCTCCTATAGTTGCGGTATGTTAGAAGCGTTAGGTTCCTATAGTTGTGCATGTAGACTCAATACACTACTATAGGAACTTAACGCTTCTAACGTACCGCAACTATAGGAGCGTTTACCCTATAGGGTTTAATAACACTAGCCCGATTACCAATATCCCGAATGTAACACTAGCCCCGAATATAATAAAATTTTCTTTCAATCATGAGCAGTTTTTTGTGTTATAGAATTCAAATGTCAATTGGAAATCAAAGGGGAAATGGATGTAATGTCGGCTTAAATGTCCCTAATATGGGCCCATACATAAATTCAACAATAGACCAAAATTTTCAATAGCAACCAAAAATATCCATTAGTACCGTCCCAATGACGCGTTTATCTAGATAAAATTGATAAATAGCAGATTTTTAGCGATGGGCCCAATCTTAGCTTAGGCCTTAGATTAGAGTCATTTCCCCTATTTTAATAATTTTAGGAGATTTTTCCTGTTTTAAAACATGAGCAGTTCTTTCGGGCTGTAGGGTGAGGTGGGGCAAGCGTGCCACCCCCAATAATTTTGAAAATAAACATTTTTTTAATGCTAACTCGCCCGTAACGTGGGTAGATCACCTTTTCGTGGTACGTTTTGGAATGTAAGATCTACCACCGATTCCTAGTCTTGAGTACTTCGAACTAGAGGAACAGGATTTTTTAGTAATCAAAGGGTGTTCCTTTGATTCTTAGTCCTTGTTACTTTTTATGCCTTGTTGATAGTGATAAGTCTTCGGGTTGCCTGGACCGAGGATGATCTTGAAACAAGGAAAAAAAGAATTAGTTAGTCTTCACCTATGTGATTCCTAATCTTCTATTCGTTGTTCCCTAGTTTGAAGTGGTTAAGGCTAGGGTTCTGATGCATGGTCATTATCGGTGTCATAGCTTATTTTTGTTGCTAAGGAATCCAATTTTGAGTGACAAACGGGCGCGTCTTTGGAGGGTGTTTCAACACTCCGAAGGGTATAAATAGCGGGACCTTTCAATTAGAGTCGATTCCTTGCGATGAAGGTAAGAATGACAACTGTATCAAAACCGAACACTTCATCATTCCTCAATAGTGATGGACTAATACGACATGCACTAAACTAAGGACACGGGATATACTACAATAGATCAAATTACTGGTCGCAGTGGTTTTATGTCCCGAACAGAGAAAAAAAAATACTAACTCACCAATGAAACTATGAATGTTTTTCCTATGCAGCATTATGAAAAGTTCTGTCCAAAATGAAGTCTTACAAAAATTAAAGGTAAAGGTAAAGGGAGAGAGATTTGAATTAAAGTATCCTATAGGGTGTCCCAGAAAGTATAAGCACATTTTCAACGTGCCGCCATATCCCTGCCCTTTGGTTCAGTGAAGGTTAGGGCGCGTTCTGCCAGCCCAAGTAACAATTTTGGATTTATTGTGGTTTTGTAGACCATGATTTCGACTTGTAGAATGCTATGAAACCTCTATAAAGCTTGCAATGGTACTTGGGAGGTTGATCGTTGGGGATTTCATGTGTGAGTAAGCGATGAACATTGTTATGTGCAATTCACTTTAAAAGGTGCGTTTCATATTTCATCACATCTAGTTCCAAAGAGCCTTAACGAAATGTGGCGCTTGCGAAGATTACTTGAAGATACGATATGACAGAACATTGATACTAATTGTATAAAATACAAGTAAATTCTTCCAGACATTAGTTAAGATAACCACTTAACTTATGCCGGGTAAAGCATAAGAACGCCTATCAATGGTTGTTGGGTTCTGCCCTGACCGGCGATTTGCGACCTCTGTGCACCTGCAATCCGATTCTTACCTCCACGCGGTGCCCGGTGGGGTTGCTGGCGGTGATATTTGCCGTCAGTAATGCGAACAAGAACGGGGGATCATCGTTGTCACTAATGCACTATTGTTTATAAGTCGCTAGTGTCAGTGATGACGATGACAGAGCAAATAGGTTATAGCCAACTCTAAGTAGCCCGTGATTATCGCTACCTGGGGATGCTAATCGGCTCGGTGCTGGTTGCGACTTGGCCGTCCTGAATGAACTATTTCCATCTCTTCAAGGTGGTTTGTTTAAAAGGACGTTAATAAATGGAAGCATGGAAGCACTTAACTTATATTCTCATTTTGGTTCGAACCGCATATTCCATACAAAAAAAAAAGCTTTTTTGGATGGAAAATACGGTTCGAACAAAAACAAGAACATGGGTGACATATTGAATAATGTGTTAATTGTTAGTGAACAAATGTTATGTTGCATTGAAATTCTTTAAATCGTGTTAAATTTAAATGTTCCCTCATTTCACATCCGTTGAACCATTATGAACGGCCATCCCGTTGGGGTTATATCACATCATTGCTAATAATGTATATACATATTTATATCTTTCCCGATACCATGGAGTCAACAAAGTAAAAGTGAAAGAAGAACTGCAAAATGGAGCACATTCGATACGACAATGGAGTGATGCTCGTTAAGAAAATACCCGGAGACACTGTCCATTTTCCGCATTGGTGTTACGGTAAATAGAAACTCAACATCATCATACAGAGATAATGGATTTCGAAATATCGTAGAACACATCAGAAATAACATGGGAGACTTTCGGGAGACTAGTAGCGACTAGTAGTGATGCAGAGAAGGACAACGAGTTCACAAATAGGGATGAAAATTGAACCAAGGGTGAAGAACCTCTTAACGGAATCCCTTTATGAAGAGCTTTGAGTGTGTTGGTTTATTTCCTTTGAATTCCGTTATAATTGCCTATCTTTTGACAGATACGCGTATTTCGTCTACAACTTGCAGACTTCATCAGTGCCAAGTACTCAACACCAGTTCAGATAAGCAATTATAACGGAATTAAAAGGAAATAAACCAATACACTCAAAGCTCTTCATTTCAGCTTCAATTTGATTACATTTTTACCACTAAGAAAAAGTAATCTAGCAGAGTTTTCTTGAAATTGTTGTTTATTGTTTATTTAAAAATTCAACTGACAATTATTGTCTAAATGAATAAAACTTAAACTAAATAGTTACGGTAAACGGTACGGAAAAGGCCAAGTAGCCGATGACGAAACACGTCAGCTGATACATTGAAGTCGAACATATAAAAAAAGTTGTTGAATTGCCGGCTGATTGCTCGAATTGGCTCGTGTTGTGTATAATTCCGGCTCCGTGCATATTTAGCTGTGACAGCAGTGTTGGACAGTCAATGTCACCTGTAAGCAGCTTTCCAGCGAAAATAGCTTGAGCGACCGTCCGTCTCACCTCTAATGGTTAGATTCCCAGGAGACGGCAACGCTACTCGTACGGTGGCAAGTTCGTTGGGTCACGCCAGTTGAGGAAACGAAGAGCATATCTCACAAACTTTCGTTGAACGGATTCAATTCTAGTTATCCAGCTAGCATGAAAAGGGCACCAAACAACTGAACTTGACTCCAATAAGGATCGCACAAGCGAGCAGTAAAGTGACCTGAGGCATAGCGGGTCACGAAACTCGTCGGCAATTTTGAAAATAAAGCCCAATTGTCGATTAGCTCTGGAGATGATGTCATTGTAGTGGATTCTGAAAGTGAGTCTGCAGTCCAAGGTAACGCCGAGATCCTTTATGTGCTCTAAACGAGCAAGACAGCGTCCGTAGAGAACATAGTCATTTTCGGTGATAGGAAATAATGTTACATTTTTCTATGCGACTCATCAAATTTCTTGAGCACCAGTCAGCAAAAATACTTAACATATTCTGGAGATCCCAGCAGTCCGAGAGGCTTTTAATAATTTTGTAGATTTTCGTATCGTCTGCATAGAAAACGCGGCATCCTGATGGTATCAGCAAGGCGACGTCGTTTAAAAAGATCGAAAACAGTAGCGGTCCTAGGTTACTGCCTTGCGGGACTCCCACAGCCGTTGACGAGATGCCAAGTATCTCCAGCTTGGCCAGCAAGATATTATGGTCCACTGGGTCAAATGCAGCTTTTAGATCCATATACGCAGTATCGACTTGCCATCCTGAATCCATGTATCGCAGACAGTTAGAAGTGAACTGCACCAGGTTCGTGGACACGGAGCGCTTCGGGTAGAAACCGTGTTGTTCTGTATCGATATAATTTTTGCAGTGTGCGAACAGAGCACCATTTATGATAATCTCGAACAGTTTTGAGCAGGCACACAGGCAGGTGATTCCACGATAATTAATGACATTCCGTTTATCTCCTTTTTTGTGCACTGGGAACAGATAAGAAAGTTTCCAGCTGCAGGGGAACTCACATTGCTGTGCCGAGAGATTGAATAGCCTCGCAAGTGGAAGGCAGAGATTGGCTGCACAACGTTTTAGAACTGATGACGGAATGCCGTCAGGTCCGGCGGCGAACGAGAGCTTCAGATTGCGTGTTTCGGCTACCCGGATAAAAATAACCATAAAATTACAATAAAATACCAATAAAATACAATAGATTCTATTGTTGACAATTTATCTTATTGTAATTCTATTGTATTGGCCAGATAATCAAATAGTCACCACAATAGGTTTACAACAAATTCTATGGAATCAAAATTTTGCACAATAAAATAACAATAAAATTTATTGTAATGAGATCAAATTTGTTAGAGAAAAAATTGATTTTTTTATGGTTACGGTAACTAACAACCCCCCTTTTCTATTGTAAATGTCTCATAAAAAATAGATTATATTGTAAATAACAATAAGTTCTATTGTATTTTTATTGTTTTTGACAATAACATTTATTGTTGCTACAATAGATTTTATTGTATTGTAACAATAGGTTCTATTGTTTTTGTATGGTAAATTTTTATTCGGGTGACATGGTGATTTCTGAAATGCGCGGAATAACGAAACTAAACACATCACGTGGCATCCCAACAGTAGCGGAGAAATCGTGGAACACTTGCTTGAAATGACGAGCAAACAAGTCGCATTTTTCTCTTTCACTATTAGCCGAGTCATTCCCGAGAAACATGGAACAAGGCAACCCGGATTCCTTCCGTTTGGAGTTGACAAACGACCAAAAACTTTTCGGATTCGTGCGAAGGTTCGCTTCCGTGCGTCTCACGTGTCGATTATAGAGAAAACGATTGTAATTTCGATAACTACGACTCGCAAAATTGAACAGTCGTTTGTAGTACGGCGAGCGAGAGTTACAATACTTTCGGAGGGCGGCAATAAAACACACGCACTACAAAATGCAGCTGATTTCGAGTTGCCGAACACAGCTGCACACAGCTGTTTAACACGCAGCTCAAATAGAAAGGTTGACGAATAAAAAAATGTTGCTCACAATAGTCGCTTTCACTAGAGAAGATTGGAGCTTTGTAAAAGCGTTTCAAAACAGTTTTTGACAATTCTGTCGACTGAAATTGTTAGAGCAGCTGGCAGCAAATGATTGTAAACAAACCAATACTGCATATGTGTGCATTCCTTAGAGAAAAAGACTATAGAATGATGATTGCTGCTTAAGTGCCGAGAATACGTAAATTCCCCTAATTGCATCTAAATTTAATGATTATTTTGTTGAAAGTGTTTCATTGATTAATCAATCCATTGAATTGGTCGTGCATTAATTATGTCACGCTAAATTGAGGGGTCCTCCACCTTATCGTTACGTTTTTCCTATACCTTATGCATTGCTTGTCACAAAATCATAGACGGTGGGTTTTGTTTTCGCTGGCGCAGATTTCATTTATTTTCCGCATATTTTTTAATTGTACCAAGTCAAAAAATATTAGTTTTCGCGTGTGGATAAGCGTAAATTAAAATCTATCACGTTTTAATAAGCTTTTAGTGATATTGTAATTGTGAGATCCATCTGATTATAAATAAATCATAAATGCATATTTCCAAATATTAATAAATACGCGCCAGATTTCGAAACCTGGAAGTGTGTTTGCAGTACCATTGTTCATATGATAACGGTAGTGTTTACACGCGGGCTTATTATATGTGAAAGTAACCTTGGAATAGACATGAATTACCAGGCATTCTGAAATGGGTTGCTGAATCTGCAGTAGCGCTATCGCTTTCTAACTCCCGAACTAAATTTGCTTTAACTTATTACATCAAGGATTGTTGTAAGCAAATTTCTTCCATAATTACACTGCCGGCCAGTGGAGGTAAGATTGAATACACACACACACACACACACAGCATTGCCACACAAATTCTACGCTGGGTTTGTAATTTAAGGCTGGGTGGCGATTTTGCTTATATATTTCTAGAACAACCTACTTTGAAGAAAGGTCGTAACGTATTCGAATTAACCAATTTAAGTTATAGCTATTTATGTTCCGGCACCATCCCCCCACCTTTTCCCCTGTGGCAGCTAATTCACGAATGGCCATTTGGGTGATTTGGGGTTACTGCAACTAGCCCTGTTGCACATTCGTGAATTACACAGAACTTATTTAACCTGCTGGTAAAGATGCTGTGACCCCCTGTCTACTGGTATAGCATGCATGGTGCCTAAACACACCAAAGACCTGGTCCTTGACCCCCTTCTATACTACAAAATGAAAAAAAAAATGAAAGTAACATAACGTTGTTTTATTCCCATAATAAAGTGTGCTCATACTTTCTGGAACGTCCTATAAGGTCTATATAGTTTTCATTTGATTTCATCGGTAAACATAGTTCATTTGTTGTGTAGAGATGACATTTTGCGCTCATTTTTATCAAAACAATCACACCAAAATCAGAGATGTCCCATTTTTTAATTACTCGATTAACAACTAATCGATTATTTTTTTGTTCGCTGTGCTGCCATTTTTCCACCAATGAGAGTGCAGCATGTTTGAAACAATCGGTGATGATCCTCTGGAGATGTTAATGCTCATATCGGCATGATATAACCGATTACAAATATTTTACTTTTCGGTTCGTTAATCGATTAATCGATTATTCGAATGAAAATCGGCCATCACTAGATGAATGTGAAACGTCATTTAAAATATAACGACCGTACATAAATAATGATACAATTTGAAAGGGACCGGGGCTAATCACAAATCACGTCCCACGGTAACTGAAATAAACACGAGTGTTCACCGGTTGGTTAAATTGAGTAAACAATAACTTTTTTACTGTGATACAAGTTTGCATTTGAGAATGAGGTTCAAAAATTGACTTTGAGAAAGTTTGTGAGTTTTAGGATTTGAATGAATTTGATGAGAAACCATAATCTTATACAGTATAGTAACGACCCGATTTTGTCAGCCTAAAACCGAATACTTCATCATTTCTCAATAGTGATGGAGTAAAACGACATGCATTAAACTAAGGACACGGGATATACTATAATAGATCAAATTACTGGTCGCAGTGGTGTTATGTCCCGAACAGAGGAGAAAAAATGTAAAATGAATGAAAGATAAAAGTTTGATGCAAGGACAAAATCGGGTCATTGATGTGTTCTTAGAATATATTACCTTCTATTACCGCGAGGCAATTAATTTAGGATCAAGTCTATAAGCCAACCCGCATAGTTGCATAAGTCTTAGCTGATGTCAATACCAAGGCCAAGGAAAAGAAATGAAAAGAAGGGCAAAACAACGACAGCTCGCTTAAATAATCTGACTGCACTATTTACTTAGGATGCATATGCGCTCGAGTGGGATAAACACGCCCACACGCGACATTTCATGGTTGCTCCAGAGAGGAATCTTGGAGGACGTTTTCCGACGTTTTGAGGTACCTACGTGAACCCCGAAAGCTTCTGTGGAAAAATAACTTGTCATAATTTCCTTTATCGATTTTTCTTCTTCGACCACTTCATTCATCACAAACACATGATTTTGAATCGTCATGTTATTTTGGTTGCTGCCATACATTACCCAAACTAATTTTGTTTTCTTAGTTATAGGTTCGTTAAACCCCCGTGATATTTCTTGAATTCCCTTCAATAGATAAGCGTGGGGAAGACCAAGTAGGATGGTTGGCTTTGCATTTTCATAGGAGTTCAAATCCACATCTTGTAAATAAGGGTAATTCAATTTTAATTTTTCAGAGTCCATCGATTGAGTAGGAAAATTTAGATGTTCAATAGTTCTCATGTCTTTTAACTTAAATTTTTTTTCTATTTATTCCTGAAATAAGTATTTGTACGGTTTCGCTATTAGACAGTTTGTCCAAGCTAATGTAATTGGTTTCTTTTCTCTCATAAGTTTAAGCTGTTGGACGATCTTGTTTTGTATCAAACTGACCGATGGCAACCGATGCAAAGGTTTAAATTTCATAACCACCATTTTTAAGGGTTACGGGTATGATTTGATAGTAAATTGAGTTGATTTTTTGCGTGTGGCAATTTACTTTGCCAGCTATAACAGGTGTTTCTGCACCATTATCTTTTTTGTTATTTCTTGGATGTAGTAAATGATTATGTTTACTTGTACATTCGTCAATATTGCAGGTTCTTGCAATTCTACAATTCTTTGACGTGTGATTTTGATTACAACATGAAAAGCAAAGTTTATCTGCATAACAAAGTGTCTTCTGTCTTCTAATGACAATTTTCAAAATTCTTTGCAAGCCAACAATCTATGTTGTTGTCCACATTTGATGCAAATGTTAAATATTTGGCAGATCTTTGGAATATTTCTAAATTCTTATAAGAATAATACTAATAATAATAATAATAATAATAATAATAATAATAATAATAATAATAATAATAATAATAATAATAATAATAATAATAATAATAATAATAATAATAATAATAATAATAATAATAATAATAATAATAATAATAATAATAATAATAATAATAATAATAATAATAATACTATAGTATTAGATAGATTCATAATCCAATGTTTTGGAATAACTTCAAACCTTTCAGAAATTTTATATTTTTTGTCTACTGTGTTACAAATACCGTGCCGCGCAGCACCTAATACCGTGGGTTTGACAGTTAACCAGACTTGGGAAGTGAACGAGGCTGCACCGGATCGTTTGTATTGCGGTTCATTTGAATGTATGACTTTTTTATGAATCCGATGTTTATTCGTCTGATGAATGTTCAACAACTAGCGTGGTGCAGAAATTAGAACATTTAACGTAAGTCCTCGGTTCACTTCCTAAGCCTGCAGTTAACATTAATATCTGGCTATGCATAGATTTTATTCAAAAAATATTACTCCAAATGTTAGACGAGATGAGTTATCGCTAAGGCATTAAACATTAAATTTCAATATTATTAGTTTCGCGGATCCCTCACCACATCTGTACAACGGAAATATAATAGGGGAGAGCGGACACATTTTGCTGTTTTTGCTCAGGCTCTCTGAGAAATATCGTATACCACTTTATAAATACTTTAAGGCTTCGAACGTGATAAATAAAATCTCAAAAGTACGTTTTTTTCTGAAAGATGCCCAAAAAAGCATTTTGAAAACTTGGGGGAGACTTTTTATTGCATGCATTTTTTGTGAGGGATTGTGAACTCAGGGACCAATCATATGATTTGCTAAATACTCTCGAGCTTCTGACATGATATATGCATTCTAAAAAGTAGGTTTTTCTAAAATTTGCCGGAAAACGTATTTCTAAAAATTGGAGGACATTACTAGATAGAGCTGGAATTAGGGCGTAACAGCTTTTGGTAACAATGATTTCTCTCGACGATTTCTAAAAAACCAAGGCTCGCCCACTCAAATAATCGCCACCATCGGGTAGGGGAACACTTCCCCTTCCCGTTGGTTATGTTGGTTTGCGTGGGTTTGCCTTGAGTTTCGAGAAATCATCGACAGAAGTCATTGTTTACAAAAGCTGTTACGCCCTAATTCCAGCTCTATCAAGATTATATCTATATAGGGTAAATGCTCCTATAATTGCGGTACGTTAGAAGCGTTAAGTTCCTATAGTTGTGTATTGAATCTCCATGCACAACTATAGGAACCTAACGCTTCTAACGTACCGCAACTATAGGAGCGTTTCCCCTAATGCTTGCGCAAAAAAAAAGACTAGGGTGGGAAACGGATTTGAAACTCAAATGTCATTAGCCAAATACATCCGTAGACCATAGGTCCACCGTTGTATAATTTGCAATGCACCCGTGTACTGAATGGGAATTGTGGGTTCGAATCCCACCGGTGCCCTTAGATTTTTCGCAAATTTTCTCAGACACACGTCTCTTACCGATGATATGTGCTTACCTCTCAGTATGTTCAAACTTTCTCATAAACAATTAAATTGACTGCAAAGTCGCTAAACCGTAAATCAAATTATATCTATATATACCGTAAAACGGGGTATCTTTGATAATGCGGGTAACTTTGATAGTATAATATAAAGAATAAATTTACTCGCTGCGCTTTTTCCAAATTAGAAACATTGGTTCCATATTGTAGCTTAGGGTATTTCCGTTGATATCGTATATAGTTTTTATATAGTATGTGTAACATATTTTACAAACATATTAAAAAACAATTTTCGTGTTTTTCACCTGTTTGAAAAAGCACTGGTACTGAGAATCCATTAGTTAATTTGTTAGTAATATGTTTAACTGCACTTTATTATGCATTTTTTTTATAGTCACTTTAACGCTCTTGGGTCATTCGTGACTTGTCCGAGGGTGAGATTTGAACTCGTGACTTTGGCGTGAGAGGTATGGATACTAACCACTACGCCGGGGTCGCCCCCCTATGTTTATGGTTAACGGAAATTTAAGCATTTACACTACTTTTTTTTAGTTTTGTGACCGAACTTCAGTATTTTGATTTGGGGTTACTTTGATAATGCTCGATGAATGTAGAAAACAAATTGGTGAAACTGAAACAGATAAGTTCTTTAAATATGAAACTTTGAATGAGTAGGGGAATTTACGTATTCTCGGCAACCTAAGCAGCGACCTTCTTTCTATAGCCTTTTTCTCTATGGAACGCACACATATGCAGTATTGGTTTGTTCACAATCTTTTGCTGCCAGCTGCTCTAACAATTTCAGTCGAAAGAATTGTCAAAAACTGTTTTGAAACGCTTTGACAAAGCTCCAATCTTCTCTAGTGAGAGCGAGTATTGTCGGCAACCAGTTTTTCTTCGGCAACCGTTCCATTTGAACTGCATGTAAATCTGCTGTTCTATTATCGGCAACTCGAAATCTGCTACAATTTGTAGTGCGTGTGTTTCATTTCAAGAAAACCCTGCTAGATTGCTTTTTCTCAGTGGTAAAAATATAGTCAAATTGAAGCTGAAAGCATAAAGAATCGTTTGCATGCATTCAGCGAAGTGTTTTCGTAAGAAAATCCAGTGAAAATAGTGTTTCAATTTGGGTTGCCGAAAATAGTCTGTCATGCCGAAGCCGTCATTTCCCCTATCTAAAAAGTTATTACAAATTTTCATGCTGGCAAAAAAAGTCTTAAGGAGTGAAAACATAAGAACTGCTATCAATAATATAAACGATACACAAACTGACGCAAGTGTCAGCATAACACTACCATAGAGGTAACTCTAAGACTAGTAGGTCCCGAAGAAACGTGCTCAACTTTTTGGCTCAGCTCTGGTACTCTCTTCGGTCCCAAGCTAATCGATACACCTCTCAAAACATAGGAAAATCCACGAACCCCTCATTTTATCTGTCAAACTTTCATAGCGAATCAAAACAAACATTGTGTAGTACTAGAATTTCGGCTAGAATGGGGTACGTTAATCGATTTGCTTCGGACCAATAGGCTAGTCAAGTAGTGAGCCAATTTAAAATCGATTGTTTCGTATTGATTGTTGGGTTATTAGGTTTATTAGGTACAACAAAAGAGTCTCGTTCACTACGTTATTTGTGGAAAAAATGTAAATAAACAAAGTGCATGCACAGCAAAACCATAGATGATATGACTAAAGAGCCTGAATTTATAAAGAGACGACATGTCAAAATTGGAACAATCGAATATCTGTCAAAGTCACCAGAAAAGTCATTCCAATCGAGCAGAAGACCTGTCAAATGGATAAGATGTCGCCTCTTTATAAATTCAGGCTCTTTAGATATGACCATAGAGGTACACTACCGATCATAAGTTTAAGGACACCCCCAAAAAACCATGCAAATATGTATTGTTCAATGATCTCTCATTTTACGTTCAATTTTCGATATCCAAAGGTTATTTGAATGGTATGAATGGTATAGCATAAGTGTTCTACTACTACTTTTATTTCAAAATTTGGCCAAACCAATTCTGAAAAAATCAATCACGATTCTTCATAGTAAATTTTGAAAAATATTCGAGGGGGACGACTCTATCTACGATGCAGGAAATATTGTGATTTGCTGTGGCTAGCTGCGCATACGCTGAGCAGACAGAAAGAAGATTTATCACGATTTTGAAGATTTCCTGCAAAAAGATGATGCGCGATGCAAGTAGATGCGAGAAATGAAAGAAGATTTTTCGAAGATTTATTCGCTAGTGTGAGATTTTTTGAGCATCTAGAATTGAGATTTAGATGTGTCGCCCCCCTCGAAAATATTGTACGTTTGGGTGAACTTTTAGCACACAAAATTTGAAAATTATATTGAACAAAGAGGAAAGTCCCATTCAATACCTTTCAAATAATCTAAAGAGAACGAAAATTGGACGTAACATGACAGAGATATGAACATAACAAATTTGTCATGTTTTTTTTGGAGGTGTCCGTAAACTTATGATCGGGAGTGTAACTCTAAGACTAGCAGGTCCCGAAGAAACGTACTCAACTTTTTGGCTAAGCTCTAGTACTATCTTCGGTCCCAAGCTAATCGATTCACCCCTCGAAACATAGGAAAATCTACTAACCCCTCATTTTATGTGTCAAACTTTCAAAGCGAATCAAAACAAACATTGTAGTACATACTAGAATTTTGACTAAAATGGGGTACGTTAATCGATTTGCTTGGGACCAATAGGCTAGTCAAGTAGTGAGCCAATTTAAAATCGTTAGTTTCAACCGGTTGGTATGACCATACCACCTAAAGTTGGGATGATAACTCGAAATGATGGTTAGGCGCTTTTTATGGTAATTTTTATGTGGGTTGTTCAAACTACAGAGTTATAGCATAGAGGTAACTCTAAGACTAGAAGCTCCCGAAATAACGTGCTCAACTTTTTGGCTCAGCTCTGGTACTCTCTTCGGTCCCAAGCTAATCGATTCACCCCTCGAAACATAGGAAAAACCAATAACCCCTCATTTTATCTGTCAAACTTTCATAGCGAATCAAAACAAACATTGCGTAGTACTAGAATTTCGACTAGAATGGGATACGTTAATCGTTTCCTTGGGACCAATAGGCTAGTCAAGTAGTGAGCCAATTTAAAATCGTTAGTTTCGTATTGATTGTTGGTTATAGCATGTTATAATAATTATCGACAAGAAAAGTATGATTAAGATAGGCATATAACATGTTATAACTGCTCAGACTAGTCAGTTTTTAAGATGCAGGAGTAAAAGTATTGATTAAAAAAAGTTATAATATAAATAATTTTACTACAGTTTTGCCTCAAATTAAACGAATAAGTTATTTGTAAATATATTAGAAAGTTTGTTTACAAATGCTTTTGTGCCGTTATCAAATGTTATGCCTGACTTGTGATAAAAATTTATCTTTTCAGTACAGTGAACTCTCTACAACTCGATATTCAAAGGACCATCGAGTTATAGAATTATCGAGATATAGAATAACAATCCCATTCAAAATCGCTACATATATGGAAAGTGAGGAGTCGATTAATGAGAACGATAACTAGCTCTAAGCACTTACTTGGAACTAGATGATGCGCTCGGGCCTGACTGGTCCGCCGGCAGCAGGCATGCATGTCCTTGGAACCTAAAAAGAGTCATAAAAGAGAAGAAAAGAACAGCAGAAGATCAATCGTTCACAGCAAAGTCCTATGGAATGGCTAGGTTTTCTCTCAGTTTGGACAAATTTCAAAAAGGTGAGACAAAAAGTATCGAAACGAATATGCAAATTTAACGGATGAATGGAAAAGGTTCGAAAATTAAAAGGATCAAACTAAAAAGAGAATTGTTTTGTAAATGTCAATTATGTCACTACCTCTTCTGGCGCCACAAAAAATAGGCACTGCTCAACCTTACGCGCACACACACACGCTCTACAACTCTGGATAATTGGGTATTCATTGGATTAGAATTGTGGTAGTAGCTTTTGCCATTTTATGTAAAAGCTGCAGGATTGAGAGCAATCGCGTGTGGTGGCTTGAGATTGACAAAGAGAGGCAGGTGAGTTGGGACTGCACTGCGTGGCCGTTGGTGGGATGACTCGTTTTTGATCCGGTCCCGTTCGCGGCCAGCCAGCCTCAAGCGAGTGATCGATGTGCTGAAACGAAGATTGAACACTATAGCAAAATACTAACACTTGATAGTGGTTTGGTTTGTTTTGGTTAAATGAATGTTCTATTTTATTTTTCTTAATTGTTTTCGCCTTCTGATCCTATGATATACTGTTCTATAAGTTGATTTTATTTTGTTTGCTTTTGTTTTGAACTTAATGGAAATATTTTGTTTCGAGTCAAACAAAATGTTTTCTTGAAGGATAATTTAGCTATTTGTTGCAATTTGGTTGAGATAATTCGGTTAAAACTGATTTTAACGATCTAAATAACTTGCTGAATGAATCACATAATAACTAATACTTCTACAGAATTACATATTTTGAAATCATAATTTAAACGGATTGTTTTTCTACAGTTAGTTTCATCTTGCATATTATTTTTTGTTTTGTTTTCAACTACGAGTTTCAGTTTGTTTACCTCTCTTATTTTTGCATCGTAAAAACAAGAGATCATCAACGCGTACTTCTATGCTTATCACACACACTGATCTATTCTTTCATAATACGAAGATGAGTCTTCGTACGAGCGCGTCGCTTCCAAAGGCGGTCCTACCGCTTTTAAAGCAGGATTATCCTGATTAGATCTTATCCTGAATGAAGGGATGCGCCAATGCGTGGTTCAAAGAAATTCGTTTTGCCGGGTCCAGGGCGAAAACTTTGTCCAGTAGATCCTTTAGTTGGGAAACCTTTCGAATCTGGTCATCCGGAAGGTTTTGACCGGCGATTAATTCCTGCTGTAAGTCTCTGTTCGGTTTAATCACCGAAACGACGACGACTTTTTCCTTGAAAAAGGGAAACATTTGATGGGCTGAATGCTTGTTTTTAAGATATATAAAAACTTACCCGCTCCGTAATTTTGTCGATCTCGTGCGATAGGAAGTTGCAGTTCTGATCGAAATGCTGGTCTTTGAACTGTCCTTTCCGTATGATCTTGTTTGGTATCTTGCCCTTTAAATCCATAAAAAATTTAAGCATTTGATTATTTGATTTACCACTAAATAAGATTTTTCCAGTATACAATTCATAGATGGTGCAACCGGCAGACCACATGTCGATTCCATAGTCGTACGGAAGGCCGAGAATGATCTCCGGAGCACGATAGAACCGTGATACCAGATACGGGGTGATATCGTTATCCGTGATCGAGGAAGCCGAGCCAAAGTCACACAACTTCAGCACCAGATTGTTGTCGTTCACTAGGATGTTGTCTGGTTTGATATCTGCGTGCAGAATTCCAGACTTCTTGAGCAGCTTCAGCGCCAGCAACAGCTGTTGCGTATAGCTGCGAACAGCTTTAATGTGGAGACCGACGTTTTTGCCGTACTTTTTAAGTACCTCTCGCAGATTCATAGAGAGCGGTTCCAGGACCATGCAAAGATGCTGTTTCAAGAGAATCCAAAAATTAAACGATCAATCAACTGAAAAAGATAAAGAATACAAACCTGTTTATGGAAAAAGTGACGATACAGACGGAGACAGTGGTATCGATCCTCAGGATCAGTGTCGTTGAGTTTCTTCAGTGTTTCCAACTCACGGAGCCCAGTTTTGTGCCTGAATATTGAAACGAAACTTGTTAGTTTTCTACACTCTAGATGATGACGAGCAAAAAAAAACATCTTACATTATTTCATTATTCCTAATGATCTTGACTGCAACCAACGCATTTCCTCGAGCTTGATCTCTCGCACGAACTACGGTGCTGAACACACCCTGGCCCGTATAGTTAGCGACTACGTAGCGATTATCCAGTACCTCTCCGATACGCACGCGGTAGTATCCTTCAGCGTCGTCCCAGTTGTCGGTCAGGGCAGGGTTTTCGTTGCCTTGCTTATTGGCTACCACCGTACTCGGTGAATCAAAGTTAGAGTCAATATCCTGCTCGGCAAACATGTCCCATTCGGCACGTTTGCTTCCCCTGTCCTGTTTGGATTTTTCATCGTCTCGGGACTCTATACGTTCCTCCGCACTTACTCTGGTAATTGGAATCGGTGGGGTTAAAGAATCATCAAGTGAATCTTTAGCATTGTTGGAATCTACTTTGGACGGTTCTTCAATGACGAAAAAGTCGTCTGATTTTCTGCGGGATTTGCCGATATGATTACTGTTACGAACATGCTTCGGAGCTTGTTTCGGTTCAACTTTGGCTTCATCTACGATTGCCTTAGGTGCTTCCTGGGGTGGATTGCTGTCTTCGTTTGTGACGCCAAGTTTCTAAAATATAATACAAGATTTTACTAAAACTGATTCTCTAAGCAACGACCAATTACCTTCAAAAGCTCCTCTCGTTGCTTTCTTCTCTTTTCGATGATTTTCTCTTCATCCTCCTCGTCGTCGATGTCGATGTCCTCCAGTTCGCTATCGCTACTAGATTCCTTTTGCAGCTTGAGCCCTTCACTCAACGAGTCCTTGAATTTGTCATCCTCAGGCCTGCGCCTTGCGCCACCTCGCCGATCTCGTCCGTTGCGATCGTTTCTATCACGATCATAACGGCCCCGATCATCACGGTCCCAATCGCGATCTCGGTCCCTACTCCGGCTGCGACCACGATAACGATCACGTGAACCAAACCTCCTACCATTGCCTCCACGATCCATCGAACGGCGATCCCTTGAGTTCCTCCGATCCCGGTAACGCTCCATGGAACGATCTCTATCCCTTTGTCTCGCTCTGGCGCGATCCCTTTCACGTTCACGATCTCTTTCGCGATCACGAGCCCTTTCCCGTTCATAACGTTCCTCTGCCATTCGCCGATTGTATTCTTCATGCTCACGCTGCCGCCGGTTTTCATCACGTGCCCGTTCTCGTTCCACTTCCTGCTGCCTTGCACGAACCTTTGCTTCCACTTCTCCTCGGCTGCTGCGCTTATCCGAATCAGAGGTCTTTCTTTTACAATCCTCGTGACCTCGTGAACGACTCCGTTGGCGGGCTTTCTTTAAAAGACGGTTAACATCTTCAGCGCTAGAATCACCCTCAATCATAATTACGTCGTCATCATTCTTCTTATTTTTCCGCTTATCACTCGTTCCTGAGCGTAATTTACCATCCGATGTATCATGGGTTTCGCCTTCCTCTTCCTCTTCTTCATCGGAAGCAAACTCTCCTAATCGGGCTTGGAGCAGTGCTTTTTGTCGCATTAGATCCTCCAGATTCAGCTCATCTTCAATAACGGCAACATCCGGACTGGGAGCATCTTCCACAATCGTTCCGTCACTGTCACTCTCGATGGACACCACATCCAGCTGAGCTACCTTCTCCGCAGTCGGCTTATTTTTGTCCAACGATTGCGTCAAGATAGCGACCAATTTTTCAGGGTCGGTCGATATTTCCGGCACCGAAAGCTTGCGCTTTTCTAATGAAGCTTTCAAATTTCCATTATCCTTCGGTCTACTATCGTCATCCTTCGGTTTCACCCGGATAGCATGCTCCAACTTCCGGATGTCAATCTTTGATCCGTTCTTTCCGCTCTCTTCATCTTCATCATTGGAATCAGAGACCTCTCCCTCCTCCTCGCGGTGCTTACGTTTGTGCTTTTTATGCTTCTTGGATTTAGGTTTGTCGCCCTTTTCGACACGGCTAGACTTCTTGTGCTTTTTATGTTTCTTATGCTTTTTAGCCTTTTTAAGATCCAACTTTTCCGGAGACTTCACCTCCAGGTCTGAAGACTCGGAATCGTCCGACGCAATACTAAAATGAAGAAAATTTCAATTAGAAAACTTTCACTTTCGCTTATAAGAGATCCCCACTACGGAGCACCCATCCACTGTCAAACATGGAGTTTGATGACACGCTTGGAAACGTTTGTTGGCTAAAACGAAAATCCATGTTTTATACTTACACTATCTCCCTGGAAGCCATTGGTGGCACTTTTTCACTTCACTGTTTTAAGAGGAATAAGTTTATTGGTAATTCTTATAGTTTTGATATTGTTTGCAAAGCGAAAAATTAATTTTATTCAGCAACAAACGCGCACCACTAGAGGCAGGTCGTCATCGTTGCGAAAATTAGAGTTTTCTTCTTTTCGTTCTCGCTGCTGTCAAATCCGACCAGGGATGCCAGGTGTTAAAAAAAATCTTAATCGAGATTGACGAATGAATTACACGACCAATGAGATAAACCCATATATGAGATCAGTTTACTCATACACGGAGATGAAAAACTACCCAAAATTAAGTACTTTTCCCTCGATTCCGGGGTTCAGCCCAATAACCCAAATTTGAGTAAATCGCATATAGTAGTTTCCATTTAACACCAGCAAAAAAAAATTACCTACTCTTAAGTATATTCTACCCAAAATTAAGTTTAATTCACGTAAATTTGAGAATATGCATTTTACTCAGAAGTATAGCTTATTAGGCTGAACTATATCGTTGGGTCGAATCTCTTGTTCCTTTTTTGACAACAATAACGAGTGCAAGGGAGAGGCTGAAGTCAATATTAAGTAAAAAGAACTCAAATTTTGGGTAGTATTTTTTCTCCGTGTATATCAAGCTGAACATTGCATTAGGTCCTAAGTAACATTGACAGATTCTCTTCGACGACTTTCTCTTTGCATCCTTACGGCCATGTTTAGACATTCTCAGCTATTTTCAGCTCACAGATCGACGAAAAAAGCTTTTTTCTATCTTCTTCTACGACAAAAATTACAAGAAACGGTTCTATACCCAAGTTAAGTTATTAACGAAAGAGAAAGTCGATGAAGAGAATCGATCAATGTTACTTAGGACCTAATGCAATGTTCAGCTTAAAATCATAAAAAGTCGAGTAAAAAAGTACCGGAACCAAAGGGTTTCTACCGTGTTTCTACGTGTAAGGTGATCGGTAATCAAGAATTCTCGCGTCACTTTTCAAATAGACCAATGTAACAAATGTAAACAAATCGAGTTAAGCGATACAAACTATTGCTCTTCTATCATTGTATGTGATACAAAAACATCCATCCAAATTTACTTTCATTTATTTAAGATAATCATAGGTCAAAAATTGTCCAATGTACAGTTTGAAATGATGGGTACATGTTTGTTACTTCGGTCATTTGGACTGCCTAACATGATTGGTGCTCATTTTCTAAAGGCGGGGCCAATCTAAAGTTAGGTACTCTACTATGACATTCGTGAAAGGGAATCTAGTATCATGTAAAACAAATCGTCCAATGTAACACTCATTCTAGACAAACATTTCAAAAGGTCCTATCTGTCATTGAAGCTGATTGGAGAAAAATTGATTTGAATTTTTACAATATATTTTTAAATGCCTTTTTTAATTACGACATAAAACGATAATATTTTGTATTCTCAAATGCATAGGAAACACATAGAATTCGACTGAAGTGTATGTTTCTTCGTTTTATTCATAATTTTCAGGTTTAATTCGTGGTTTTGTTACATAGGACCTTTGGCTTTTTTCTGTATCAGTTAGGACCAAAGTTGCAAAGTTAATGTTACTTAGGACCTTGGTAAGAATACGGTTTAGAGGTCAGATAATTACAACTACATCATTATTTGTAATTGTTGATGGGCTTAAAACTACTATTCTGCCAATTTATTAAGTAAACAACGTTTATAATAAGAACTTGTCTATTATTTTTTCTGATGTATGCAGGAAAAATGTAAGTGTATGGAAAATTTGCATATTTTTTAATATTCGGTATATTTTTATAAACAAACTCTTTTTTTTTCATTCTACATCATTCGTTTTACATTTATTAGCTCAAGCTGTTCATCAATAATTTACATTCATTCATGTTATTCGATCAAATCTACATCGCTGTCCTCCAGTGGATTGAGATCCACATCAAAGTGGTCTACAACCGTATTATTGTTCTTCTTCCTGTTTTTTTCTGTTGCAATGTTGCAAAATAATCTTTTTGCTTGACATATGGCATCAGTTTGCGTAAATCGTCCAATTTAGCACTTGGCAATTCAAGTGGTTGATCCGCAATTGGATCGAAATCCTCGTCCAAATTCACGCTTGTAATATCGTATGTCGGATTTGACAGAATTTTGAATAAGCTTTTGCCTTGGTATACGCCTGGAATCGCAATTAATTCGTCAACTCCATACCAGAAGCAGAGCGATTGATTACAGGCATCGTAAATTAAACTTTCTCATATCCCACTTCCCAGTTAGATCTTGGATCCATAGGAATTTCTAAAACTTCATGTTCATATTAGTATAGCATTTCCAACTATGAGTTTTAGTTTTTCTATTCCACGTGAAACACAAGATGAAACAAAGGTCCTAATAGCATTTTTATTTTTTTTTTGTTGAATGACAGATTGGACTGTAAACATGTTTAAGGTCCAATCAGAGAGCTGTGCGATATTATAAAAACTTTCAAATTGGACGTTTTTTTCACATATTTTTATAATTTTCTGAATATTGATAATTAAAATTTCTAGAACAATACTTAGAGATGGTGAGCTCTGCAGTACAGAGAAGCATTAAACTCGATTTGTTTACAAATGTCAGATAGGACCTTTTGAAATGTTTATCTAGCATTGATTATGTCATTGAGAAAAATCGTCCAATGTTACATGTCCGATGTACAACTCGACTTGTCAAAACGTCCTATGTGGTTGTTTCTATGTTGTAGCATGAAAATCAAAGCAAAATTGTGATTTAACCGTTTCTTCTGAATTTTCATCGTTATTATACACTGACTACATTAAAAATAGTATTGCATAATGTATTGTTTTTGAACAGTTAAATTAATAATCTGTCGAACTTTAACTTCGATTTTCTCAAAATGGTGAATTTGTTACATTGGTCTATTAGAAAAGTGACGCGAGATATCTTTCATTATTAAGAAATTGAAAGTTTTAATATATGCTGACGACATTTAACTTTTTTTTGGAAATAAAAGATGCCAAAGACATTATGACATTCAAAAAGGAAATACAGATATTCTATACTTGGTGTCAAAAAAGCCTGCTACAATTAAATATAAAAAATGTAACTCAATTACCATTAGTAGAAAACGAATCCTACCCGATATAACAATCACTTTAGGAAACCAGATCGTAGAAAAGTGTGATAGAGTCAGGGATCTAGGTGTTATTTTGGACTCAAAACTTACTTTCACCGATCATTATAACACAATTATTAACAGAGCTAACAAATGCTTGGTTTCATAAAACGTTTCAGCTAATTGTAGGTGTATATCCGAGCGTCCAAACATTAAAAGAGCGTCGTGAATTTGCTATGATTTTTTTCGTAAACGATATCGTATCACATCGCATTGATTCAATAGAACTATTGTCATCCTTAAATGTATATACACCATCTAGGCATTTACGAAATAGAACTATATTTGCTACAAATCGTCATCGCAAGTCAAGCAATATTTTAATTAGTCGCATAACGTCAACTAGAAGTAATGTTTTAACTTGTTCTTAAGACATATTATAAAAAATATACAAAATTGTAAAAATAGCACTTAAGACAACAATTGTAAAACCGTCTACACTGATTGACGACAAAAAAAATATAGACCCTACCTATCGACCTATCAACTCATAGACCGGGGACCAACGACTTTACTTCCCTTCCGAAGGAAGGCGTGATCAGAGATTTTGATGCCTCGGAAAATCCCGGCGGCGCCAACTGGGATTGCTTTGATGTTGAGTTTGTGATTTTTAAATCGATTGCCGTGGTGGAAAAGGTTTAGCTATAACGGCTATAACTATATACTGTTCCTCATAAAAGAATAACATAATAAGAATGCCTGAAACTTTTCGTAACTTACTCGGTCCAAACTTTACCAGATACGCAAAACTTTTGGGTAGCAGAATCATCCCCATGGGTGAAAGGAAATTAAAAAAAAAGCTGTAAGACAAATTGTTTTCTCTTATTCCTGCTTGGTACCTACTTCCTCGGAAATGCATCCGGTTTTAATTTTCCGCGTTTATTTTACTTTGATGAAACATAAGAAGAAAACCAATTAGTACATTGATGATTGAAGAATCGACATGAAATTGTTTACATATAGGGGAAATGGATGTAATGTCGGCCTAAATGCCCCTAATTTGGGTCCATACACGAGAACAAATCCAATCACCAAAACGAAAAAAATTACTCATGATTTCATGAACATAGCGTGTTTTCATGTTATGAAAATATACCATGAATAATATTCATGATAGGGGTTCGTTTGGGCTCAATCTAATTTTTTTTACAAACTTGTTGAAAATGCTTCTAATATGCATCTCCATGAAAACCGTATCAAAATTCAATTACATCTCTAAGATAATAATGGAAATGTAACATTAGCTCAAAATCTTCAGAATATTATAAGATATGCAGTCATGAAAACAAGCATTGCATTCACTATATTACATTTTACTGATCCGCTGATTCTACAGCGAGCAATACACGTCACTGGTGCTAAAAGAACTTATGTTTCTAATTCACATGATTCCTGAATGTTATTTTCTAGTGAAAACCTGTCAAAACGTTAACTTTTACTAGGGTGCTCATATTGCCCCCTCATATTGATCGGAGCAAAAACTGAAATTTTTCAAACATATTAATTTGTCCAGTCTATCATATTTATCCATATTTTGAACATTGTACCTATATTATCAAACATATTCCAAAGCATGAGCATGAGCATGATCACAGCTATCATACATTTATGAATGTTTTTCATGTGAATGTTATGATGTGTTTTTCTTAGGGGGGCCATATTGCCCCTATCTACCCTATCATGAGCTATTTTTGCGTCACGCAGTCAAAATTCCTAAAATCATGAATCATCCTAGTTGAAACCATGAACTAAGTTCATGAATTTAACTTTCAACTTTTAACCAAAACATGTAAAACAGAATAAAATAAAGCTTCAGAAAGGATTCGAACCAATAACATTGGGATCATAAAACCCATACTTCAACCACTAGACTATCAGAACTTGTATAAGGAGGAAGAAAAAATGCGTATAAGAGCTAGGGGAAAAGTTGGCTTCGGCAATACCTTAACCTATTATCGTCAGGGGGGTAAACAACGTCCTTGAGCGATCAATTTTGGCATGTGGATACATTGTGTTTCAGAGCAACTATTTGCCAAATTTGAGTGCTCTAGGATTTTGTTTACCCCCCTGACGATAATAGGTTAAGGTATTGCCGAAGCCAACTTTTCCCCTACCTATTTAGTGCATTTTATGAATACGGTTTGGCAGGTACGTGTAACGCTCGTAGCGGTCATGATTCCGCTGTATTATGAAATCATGAAATTCCATCATAAATTTGTAGATCATTGTTATGATTTCATGGCATGGAACGTTTTTTTCATTTCATGATTTTATATTCATGTAAATGGAATCGGATTTCTTCCCGTGTGTGTGTGTGTGTGGATACAATCCATCGCCCACTGAACCGACAGTGTTTTTATGGAAGAAACCTGTCTGCATCTATCATGTATCATAGGTGCAAACATTTTTAGCCCTGGAGATGGAATGTGACAGCTCTATTGTACATCCAGTGACGCATTTCAAGAAAAATGGAATCGGATTTCTTCCCGTGTACATAAATTCAAAAATCGACTAAATTTTCAATAGCGACCAAAAATCACGTAGATCTTAAAAAGTTATTTTTATTGTGAGTTTACCTAATGCAAGTAGAATTTAGTTGTCAATACTTGATGTTAATAAGGAACACACTTCATATCCACGTTTTTATCCCATAACACTTACGTAAAAATCATGTGCGTTGGAGACACTCTGTTGACAGCTCGACTTTCACGTACATGCTACATGTTTTATACGAATGAAAAAAATAATAAAACATGGCATTTTTACAGTAAATACTAAATACAAGAAGTGATAGCTAGTTATTCATTGGAGATTTTCGACGGTAAAAAGTAATTGTATTGCATAAATAATTAGCTGTAATAGGGAAAATGCAGGTAATGTCGGCCTAAGTGTCCCTAATTTGGACCCATACATAAGTAACTTATGTATGGGTCCAAATTAGGGACACTTAGGCCGACATTACCTGCATTTTCCCTATTACAGCTAATTATTTATGCAATACAATTACTTTTTACCGTCGAAAATCTCCAATGAATAACTAGCTATCACTTCTTGTATTTAGTATTTACTGTAAAAATGCCATGTTTTATTATTTTTTTCATTCGTGTAATCGTAATCGACTAAATTTTCAATAGCAACCAAAAATATCCATTAGTACCGTCCAAATAACGCGTTCATCTAGATACAATTGATAAATAGCAGATTTTTAGCGATGGGCCCAATCTTAGATCCATAGGCCAACATTAGAGCCATTTCCCCTATTAAAACTAAATCGAGGGGCACGCAATACAAAGACCCGTTGTCTCGAAGTTAAAATGCAATCAAAATTATCAATTTTTATACGATAGTGTGAAGTATCCTGCTATCTGTCACTTGTGTTTCTCATTAAATTATTCAACTTCACTTGTTGATGGTTTATGTTAGATTGATTTTATTGTTCATGTTTAACTTAGCCTAAACTGGAGGTAATTGAAGTCATTATGTATTTGCTAGCCAATCAGCGATCGATACATAGATCGACAAAGAGAGGGAGAGAAATGCTCAAGAGAGAAACCGCGCTGCGGCTTTCCCACGTTTACATGTCGCATGGTGACAACGCCGCTTGGAAACAGACGTAGTGCATTGGCTTAGTAATTAGATCCTTTCCTCGGAAATTGATTATGCAGTACCTCGACACTTACTCTAGGGTCGATGACTGGCGACAGCTAGGGAATTTTGACTCAGCAGTGGCGCAACAAATGCGATCTGCTGGAAATGAACAGAATTCGATGGCGTCTGTTATGCAGATGCCACAATAGAATGAGGAGATGAAAGAATAGAATTGATAGTTCCATAGACCTTTTTGACGTTTAATCGTCTTTCTCTATCTAGCACACAGGGATGAATGGATGGTTTGTTTTCCCACTAATCTGTTTCCCTCTTGCTCGCACTCCTTCAATTTAAATTGTGCATTAGTGTGCGCCGATTAAACGTCAAAAAGCTCTATTTAGAGTACGGTAGTGTGAAAATTGCATACAGAGAGTAGAAAGCGAGCTAGGACAACTTTAGGAAGGTACAAATCGGTTTTATCATCTCTCTTCACCAAACTCCCCCTTTGGAGAGGGATGGTGAGGGGTGTCCCCCCCGCCACCACTGTAGAGTACGCCAGGCGAAAGAAAACGTCAACCAAACCGTTTGATTACATCAAAATAAGGATTTTTTTTTCCAAATATACTATATTAACAATATAGTTTACTCTTCGATTTTCCAAACGACACGCGGGGACAAAAACTTCCCATTCGATACACCACCTAACGTCAGAAAAGGCAAGCAACTTGCTTTTTATTACAGTCGAGGGGTGCGTGATATGCAAGTCTAATGCAAAAGTGACCCGAATTACATATCTTACCACAATTCCACAAATACAATGTATTGTGATTATGACTTTTAAGGCTATCAACATTTAATTTTATATCTAATTACCGCAAATACCGATTGAAATCCCTAACCTAATCTCTATATACAAGGAACACAAAGTTTTTGTATAACAACGTGTGGGATATCAAATATGTCGTACACACTACCATACATCTAATTCTAAAACGATCTTCAACTTTCACCCCTTATTCATCATGCATGTTTGTGTGCTGCTAGGGGAATTATTCCTGGATCCACTTAAAATCCTTTTTTGCAACAACAATAACACTAGTACCCAAGTACAGAAGTTACAGGCTTCCCTGCTGAAGAAAACAAACGAAAGTGAAATGGATTCAAGATGCTTGATAGGGTTGGCACTTACCAACTGTTTAAAAAACCGGTAATATGGTAAATAAAAACGCGATTAGACAACCTAATGTTCCAGTTCGGAATATTTTGGCTAGACGTGATCTGGGAGTTTATGAAACTCATATATGTTTTCTTGAATAATATTTACCTTAGATTGTAGTTTGATTAACTTTGTGTTTAGCGTGTATTTTGTGTGAGTGGGTTACTTGTTTTTGTAATAATTGTATAATTACACTGCTGGTATCAAGTTGAATAGAAATAAGTTCATGCTTTAGTAAAAGTGAAATATTTGCATCGTTATTCATATTTAAAATCTTCTTTTCCCTCTCCTCTTCCATAAAATTTTAAATCTCCAGTAGTAAAAAAAAGAGCAAATTTACGGTAAAAGCCAATAAAGTAAACACAAAATATGTTTAATCAAGTTGGTGTTAGATGATGGAGCATCTGATGACCACCCCTTCAATTGAATTCCTTAGCACCCATAGTAAAAAATCTAACTGTTTTGCGTGTCAGTCGATTGTGAAATAAATGATCCACAAAGTTGTAGAAGTTATCATTTAAACTTTCCTGAAGAACCGAATTCATTTTTGTCATTGAGAAATGGGTATTTTTTATGTAAGCCATGTACCATTGATTTTATAGCTGTAACATTTTAAATAGATTTTTATGGCATATGGCGGTTTACCAGTTTTGGCTATACGTTCCCATATGATGTGTTCCAATTATGACCTATAGAATTCCCATAGGCTATAATAATTACAACACACTCTCTTAATATTTGAGCTCATTTTGTTGTGATCTTATACTGCACTGGTCCTTTGAAGTTTATATGGAAAAAAGTAAACTTTTTGTAAACATATTGTGACTCAAATCAAACGGTACACATGAAAAAGTAAATAAAGTCACCTTAGTAGAATGTAGAAACATTAAGCATTTATTACAAATTCGCTAAAAACAGGAAATCTAAACTGGGGGTTTTTTCTGGTATTTTTTGGTATTGGCAGAATAAATATAATCAATCCTCAGACTAAGATTATTTCACAGATTTCTGTGAAATTTTCAGAAATCTCAACAGCTGAACGTTCGGTAAAAAATTCGGTGATTTTTCACAGTTTTCCTGTAATTGTTCACAGGATTTACAAAATTACAGGAAAACTATCAAAAATCACCGAACTGTGTGCTTGATGACGATGATGATGATAATGATGATGATGATATCTGAAAGTCTAAGCATTTCACCATAACAGCTTACACAAATGTATAACAAATGTATTCTGGTTGTCTGGACAGTTTAAATGAAGCCGGTAAAACAGTTTTCGGTGAATCCTGTAAACCAGTTACGGTAAAACCGGCAAACAAGTTATGATTAAACCGAATTCGATAAAAACATTTGATCAACCCAAGTGTTTTTTTTTCGGGATTCAAGAGTTGTAAAACTTGAAAGCAAAAGCAAGCCCGCCCACACGGTATCCATCAAGTTGGAAATATCGCACCAAGATGTTCAGAATAACTAAACAGAGATTGTATTGTGTGTGTGTAGGATAGAACAATGTAAAAGGTACTTTGAGTGGAAAATGGGAAAACTGGCAAATCTTGAATCCCTTTTCCCATTTCGAGAGAACTTGAAAGTCAGACGCCACTTAGTAGGAACGTGTGTCGTGCGTGATGTTGTGGGATTACATCAAGAAACGTTTACATGGGGAAAATCTCCGCTGGAGATTTGAATTTCACTTGATTGTTGACATGAAAACACATATACCTATCTACACCTATACGTGCATATACGTTGAATAAGAAAGCATTCGCTTTACATGGTAAACCGCATGTAATGTGAAACCTAATGTTAATACAGGGGTGTGGTAATGAACACTCTGGACCGGTAAAATTTACCCAGCAATATAAATTACTCCAGTTGTATATGGTATACACTGCACATAAAAGCATAACTGTCTCATATTAATAGGGAATCAAGCAGAGATGGGATATTTATGATTTGATGGGCAGTACAATCTACTTATTAATTTTCGAGTTTACTTCATACCAGATTAATTATGTTGATGGTATATGCAATACCCAAGCAACACAATTTTATAGAATATTTATTATGTTGAGTAAACTGCTACACAACCAAAGCCAGTCGTACAATGGTTTTATAAACTGTTATAGTGCATGTGTGTTGCTTGGGTAATAACAAGCTGGCTGCAGTACATTTATTGTGCATACGACTGAACATAAAAACGACATTTCTCGCTGGCATCAATGTACTTCCCATGTCTCTAATTTAAATTTTGACGTCAAAAGCCGCGTGTCCGAAACGCGCGTTTTGATTTGGTGGGCGTTCGATTGTATTTTTTTTTTCTCGGAAGAGTTTCTTTGACACCTGATTATTTGTACTTCTCCAGAGTTGGAATAAAGTTACAATACATAGTTGTTATTAGAGAGTAGCAAAAAAAAAAAGGCACAAAATATTGTCATGTACGCCTGACATTATGTATGTATTGGATATGTGTGTTTCATTCGAGTTATTGTCCATACTTATTGGCAAGTATCTCTTATGTCGTTAAAAAAGTAAATATAGTCGTCATTAGTTTGACACTGATTGTATATACTCGACTTGGTTACTAGGTACACAAATCTGAATCTGAAAACATCCTCAGTAAGCTTTCTTATCTACATAGCAGAGTATAATGTTTGGCATTGCTTGAAATAATGGCTATCCGGATAATCCTTTGAACGCTGAAGTAGTTTTTTTGCATTACTCGCAATCAGTTCAACCCTTTCGATTCACCAAACAAAGCATTGAGATAACTCTGAATACATACAAGCGAGGACAAAGGATGTTTTCATCTGCTTAACTGAGTTTTGCTTCTCGTTGAACGATCGAAATAATACATCATACGCTCTCAACATAATCAAACTGTTAAACATGTATAGTAAAGCATTTTTTGTGATCGAAAAAGAAGAACTTCACCCATGTGCTAAAGGCGTCCTTTAGGAAAATAAATTGATATTTATTACTTGTAGTAGTCAAATGTCGTTTTATTTTCATTGATTATGATTTTTATATTTGATATTACACGTAAATTGATCCAGCCCTAGTCATCTTTAATTAATTGATACATATTTAGTTTTAATGTTTTGTTTTTCAACTAGTTTACATTATTCCCCTTTGGTGGCATATTTTGCTTCAATTGAAAAAGTTTGATAACCTACCTAATTACAAATAGAAAAACTTAACCTAACGAGCAATATTTTTTTTCTGGTGTTCACGCAGTCAGTTGACTCTGAACTGAATTCTGCAAAATTTCGACCATAAATGGCGATATTTAAAAAAAAAACAGATTGTACGACTTTTCCCCGAATACCAGTTCCCCGAAAGGAACGTTTTCCCGAAAGAACTAGTTCCCCGAAAGATACAATTTACACTGTACGATTTATTTAAATATGATCCTAGGGTTTGTTATCTATATGAAATTGTGAAAAATATCTCTGCTGAATATTGATAAACAGTACAAAGTTGTTGAACATCCTAGATAAAGTTTGTGATTATGACTTGTTATGACATTTGGTGACGGCCTTTGTTAAAAGCTTGCGTTCGTATTTGTTTGAACAGTGTGTAAAGTGTACGAACAAAGTGGTTCCTATAAAATAATTTCATAATGAAGACTTCGCTAGAAAAACTTTGTAAAATATACCGCGAAACTGAATTTTCGTTAGAACCTTTATTCACGTTTCAAGACGTATGCGGACCAGCATACTCATGGCCAAAATACATTTAAAAAAAAATAATCTTGTCCGATGATACATTTACATACCGTGAGCGTGTGAAACTCACAGCTTTTTTCTATGTTAATGGCCTTCGAGATCCTGTAGAATGGTTAAAAATTTATTATTGGCGTTAAAGGTATTGCATTCCGGCGATATGATAGGGAAATAGTGTCTTTGTACAATTATTATTCCAATGAAAATGTGCAAAGGAAATACTTTTCGTATTGTATGTCTCACAAGCAATATGAGTTTTTAAACGGAGATGTTAAACGGTTAGAAACACAAAATGAGCATAGGGGAAACGCTCCTATAGTTGCGGTACGTTAGAAGCGTTAGGTTCCTATAGTTGTGTATGGAGTCTCCATACACAACTATAGGAACCTAACGCTTCTAACGTACCGCAACTATAGGAGCGTTTACCCTATCAGGAAATAAAATATGTTGCTAATACGTCTTTTCATTAATCGTGAACGAAATAAAGAAATGGTTTATCACATTGATATCTGATTGTAATAAGAATAAAGACCGAGCTTTGATATAATGAAGGGAAAATTGTGTCAGTTTTGTAAAATCTTTGGCTGGTTAACAACTTGTATCGAACAATACCGCAGTACACATATCAATGTGTGTCGAATTAGAAACAATAGTTTGACTTTCGTTAAAACTACATGTAAAGGTCAAACACTCCTGAAATTGGAGAACTCCATAGCACATGGGACAATTATATTTCCACTGGCAGTATAAGGAGTCGCCAAGTGACTATAGTACATATGTATGTCATGTGGACGCATGGTATCTTTTATTTATTAGTATGGATTTTTTTTTTATCGTTGGTACCTATCCAACACACATACATTGTATGCAATTAGCTCCATATACGTTAAAGAACGAACTAATACAAAAAGAAGGAAAAATTCTTGCAACAAACAAAAAATTTCCTTCTTTGTATCACAGCTCGTTCATTAACATTTTGAAGAATAAATATATAATTTGTACATCACCATTTATACAAAGAAGAAAAATGTTTGTTTGGTTTCAAGAATTTCCCCCTATTTGTATCACAGCTCGTTCCTTAAAGTATTGCATAATAACTATCTAATTGGTTTTATCAAAGGGATATAATTTTCTTTCTTTGTATCACGGCTTGTTCTTCAATTTTATTACGATGAGATATCGCTTTGTTAAATTAGTTAGATATTTATTCTTCAAAACGTTAAAGAACGAGCTGTGATACAAAGAAGGGAAAATTTTGTTTGTTGCAAGATTTTTTCCTTCTTTTTATCTTAGTTCGTTCTTTACACGCTAACTTGAAAGTACTCATTAATGAATAAAAAAGACCAATTTTGAAGACAAGTGGCTTAACTCATTATATGATAAAATTTAAGTCAAGTATTAGTGCAAGACACTGAAGAAGTCTGCACATTGTAGACGAAATACGCGTATCTGTCAAGGATAAGCAAATAAAATAGTGGAATTAAATGGAAATTACTAATCCTTCTCTCTTTATTTATACAGGTATTCCACTAAGACGCCCACATTCATCAAGATTCATTATATGAGTAAATTTTTTATTCTTTAATGAGTATCTGTTACCCATTACTGAGTAACAGTTACTCATTAATGGGTAACAGATACTCATTAATGGGTAAAAAATTTACTGATTAATGAGTTAGGCCACTTTTCTTCAAATGGGTCTTTTTTACCCATTAATGGGTACTTTCAAATTAGCGTGTAACGTATAATTTGGTATGTTCCATGGAGCTAATCAAGGTGACTACATATACACACAAAAAATAATCGTTAATAGAATTGAAAAAACCATTGGTAGAATTAAAAGTTTGCATTGGTTCTTTTTGGTAGAAAGTCTTGAGCTTTCAATATAAAAATGTGTTACCTTTCAAATCAAATGTTTCCCTTCTTGTTAATTTTAAAAGTTGCAAAATTGAAATCAAATTGTAGAACTGTCAAAATAAAAACCAAGGTTTTTAAACTGACGTATGAATTGTTGCACACCAAAAGATGCTGGTTTCAAAGTAAGAATATACAATTTTTACATCAAATTAGAGTTATTTGCAAACAAATAGTTCTCATGACTGAAGAGAAAGTATCCAAACTCATATTTTTTATCATTTTCAATAATAATGTATATTTACCAATTCAATTAACAATTAAAAACAAATATTTTATGCAATCACCATAGATTGCTGCCGAGTTTTAAGATGACGACACTTTGAGAAACGGAGCCTTCATGATGCATTCCCAAAACCTTCCCAAGGATGGAGGTTCTTGTTAACTTGCTCATTTTCCCCAGTGGAACAGCCACATTAGATCCATTATTTTGGCTGATACAACGAGTTCATTCCATCAGTTTTACCGGAACGTTAACACAGGTGGTTTGCAATGCAGATCGCAGTTTTGTACTATTTTGGAATCTAAAATAACATTCAGTTGCACCAACCAATAAACTTGCAAATAAATATTACTGCAACTTACCTCTTTGAACGATAGTCGCTGCGTTTCCAAATCCTCCAGGATGGTCGAAATCTATTTCCACAAATGTCCTACTTCGGGAAAGCAGTCCGTTGGATGGGAGTTCTGTTAGGAAAATAATTTTCATAATAAACAAATTCGGGAAACAACAATGATTCCAACAGATTTTAACTTACTTTTTTTGTTTTTTGACCCAACTTTCTGCAGTAGACGGCTAACTTTGCAATGTAGTTTTGCCTACCGAAAAAAGCGGCAAATGAAGGCTCAGTGCTGCCAGTGAAAACGTGCTATGAAGACATATTTTTGAAAGTTGAACAACTTTTCTTTTGAAAAATTTTACTTTTAGAATTACAAGTCGAAAGTGAGAGAAACACTTTCAATCCAAAAGGATTCATTTAGTGTTAAATGTTTTCGTAGTTGAAACTACGGATTTTTGGAAACTTTCAATTTAAAAATGCATTATATTTATTGATACAATTTTTGTTTTTTGTGTGTAGGTGTTCTAATGTGTCAAATTCATGATTCAGCCATGTTGGATTTTTGTATGGGACAGCGACCGAGTTTGTTTACAATTTGTTCTAAAACCGCACTTTTCCCCCCCGCGACCTCCTTGCCTATATAGTGACAAAGCTGTATCACCATTTATATACCCACCATGGAGCTAATTACATATAATGTGTGTGTGTTGGATAGGTACGAACGTCAAAAAAACTCCATACTAACAAAGAAAAGATACCATGCGTCCCCATGACATCCATACTAGCCACATGGCGACTCTTTATAGCCTATACTGCCCATAATCGCATATCAGTCCCATTGTTGCTTGATTTCCTATCCATATGGGACTGTTATGCGATTATGGGTAGTATAGTTATAGGCCAAATCTAAAATTGTTTTGAGCACGAAGAATTCAATGTGTGTTGAATAAAGACAATAGTTCGACTTTCGTTAAAAGTACATGTAGAGGTCAAAAGCTCCTTAAATCGGATTACCGATTTAAGGAGCTTTTGACCTTCACATGTGGTTTTAACGAAAGTCAAACTATTGTCTTTATTCAACACACATTAATATGTGTATTATGGTATGAGGTTTTGCTATTTCCTAATGGCGGAAGAGGAAGAGTTTTTTGGGTTTAGTGCAACTACACGTACAGCTGATGGAAACAGTGAAATTATTGTGACGAAAAGAGGTGGTCAAAAACTGGCTCACGAAGGTTTTTTGTACTACAAAGACAAACAGGCGAGCAAATTAATTGCTTATATATGCACCTTTAACACTGAATTATAATTATATATTCTTTAGACTACGGAAACATGTTACTGGGTCTGCGTTGTATATCAGGCATAACATTTGAAAACGGCACAAAAGCATTTGTAAACAAACTTTCTAAGGCCCTTTACACGTGAACCAAAGTACGCCCACGCAAACCAACAACATCATCGGATAGGGGCAACTATCACCTTTCCAAAAGTGGCATTGGTTTGCGTGAGAGTACTTTGTCCCGCGTGTAAAGGGCCTTAGAAAGTTTGTTTACAAATGCTTTTGTGCCGTTATCAAATGTTGTGCCTGATATCGCGAAAAAATCCCAGCAGGAAAATGCCAGGCTCGAGCAAGGACAAACATTTGCAGAGAAGGCCACACATTGCTCTCCACAACTCCGCACAATCACCTTACTAATGCTTTGGACGCAAGATACAAAAACAGCTTGAAGAGGAAAGCCCAGGAAAGCTCAGAAAGGCCTGAAAAAATCATTCGTTACTGCGCAGCTCAAGCACCAACAGAGGTAAGGTTATGTGATAATCACGAGTTGCTTTTCTTTGCTAAAGCCTAGTATACAGATCGAAGCGAAACGAAATTTGAAGCACGCGAAAAATCATGAAATTTCGCTAGCGAAAAAGGTTGTGAAAAAATGTTTGTGGAACATTTTTCAGTTTCCTTTTTTCGCAGTTTACAGTTCATGCGAAACGAAATCGATCAGTTTACACCTCCGGTGAAGTGAAAATCTGACAAATACGCTCTCCCGAAACGTCAACTTTTCGCTTAGCTGCTGTTCTTTTCGCGAGCGCTGCATGCGCGAAAAAAAAATAAACGTAAGCGAAAAAGATGCGATCCACAACATTAGATTTCGCTGGATCGTATCTGTTTACAGTTCAAAGCGAAGCGAAATATTTGCCAATTGCGTTTTTCACGCAGGTGAAAAATGCAGTATTTTGTATGAGATTTTCGCTTCGCTTCGATCTCTATACAGGCCTTAAGCGAAAAATGGTAGTATAGAGGGCTGTACTCTTGAAGCTTAAAGCGAGTGTGTATATTTTATGCAAGTTTTAAATACACGGCCGTTGAATCTGACTCACATTAAAGTTTTGTATAGGCAAATTCGCTAGAACTCAGACTAAGTAAATTTGAACTCAATATGAATAGATGTTTTTTCGTATATGAATAAATGTCACTCAAATGCGAGTGACATTTACTCATATTAGTGTGAAATTCGGGCGTAACATTTGATAACGGCACAAAAGCTTTTGTGGGGTGGGAGAAATTTTCCCCTTTCCGATAGTTGTATTGGTTTGCGTGGGCGTACTTCGGTTCACGTGTAAAAGCCCTTACAACTTTTGTTTGCAAAAGCTTTTGTGCCGTTATCAAATGTTACACCTGAATTTTAATCAGTCTATAAGTGATCAGCGTTTTTTTTTGCAAATTTGAGTAAATGGAACACAAATATAAGTCCGATTGAACAACCGAGTTGAGATACAATAATGTAGCATTATGCCTTGTTCAGATTACAGAGTTATAACACAAACGAAGTGACAGACGACTTTCTCCGAAGAAATTAATTAAAATAATGTGGTTCTCTGTAATAGAATTTTAGTCCACCTTCCGCCCCTCACCGCCAGGTTCGCTAGTAGTTTTGCTTTAAATTAATTCCAGTTGGTTTTGTGTGCAATGATCTGGCAACCCGCGTTCTCGCTCGCGTTGACGAGGTGCTGTTTTCTCACTCATCGAAGGAAATTTTGATTAGAGTGAGAAAGTAAGGAACAGTCAGCGCGGGAACCGTGTGCGTTACTATAGGTGCGGCAGAAGGAATGAAGACAACTCTTTCGTTCTCACGATGTTCTTACGCATGATCCAACGTTACGTCACACTAGATTATGCATAAGAACGTCGTGATAATGAAAGAGCTGACTTGTTTCCTTCTGCCTCACCAATCACATTGAGATTTTCTTTTTTTTTATTCCGAGAAAAGTTGACCTGAGTAGCTACTTTGGGAAGCAATGTTTTGATTCCATTCATAATGTAGAGGGATGGCGGTTTCGCTGAAACAGTGAGCAAAAAAAGACGTTTGCTGGTATGGAAAAACGTGGCATACATAGTGGTCCCATTCTACTTGAAGTAGAAGAATATTTCGCTGCTGTGACGATCCGACAGGGAACGTTGATTACGTATTCCGGCCATACTTTTGGACATTGCTGTGCGGACCATTTATTGGTATCATGCTGCCCGGCATTCTTTGTTGCTGAGCAAACATGTTACTGTTATTCTTCCAGCGACCCCGGTGTATCCCGATTGCTCGGAATGATTAAGCTAATACTTTTCAGTATCTAACAAGTAGTGTATAAACCAATTTTGCAGTACATATAGAATTTCTGAAATGTTTGCGTTGTCCTATTTTTCCGTAAATTTTTCTTCTTTCGACAACATTTGTGGGCTTCGTGGTCCAGTGATTATCAGCGTCACCCGTCACTCACCGGGTGTTCATTCAAATCCCATTTTTTTTATTCCCGGTATTTTCCCGGTTATTTAAAAAAAAAAATCTGCCTTAAACAAAAAAAGGCGTTCAAAATTAACCCTTTAAAGATAATGATATAGTTTTGTCAGCAGAATCGCTTTACAATACGTCTACTTTGCGGGGCTGGTAGTGGGTATTTTATACAATAATACAGGTCTGACTCGATTATCTGGAGACTCGATTATCCGGAATTATAGACTCGATTACCCGGGTGAATTTTTTCTGCGTTTTTTTTTTTTCTATAAGTTTTTATGCATCAGACATTTGAAATAATTTATTATTATAATATGCAATATTATTATTTTAACAATATTAGATGTAGCTAAGTGATTCGATTATCCGGAGGGTTTGATTATCCGGAGTGAAAAAAAAAATCGATACTCCGGATAATCGAGTCCGACCTGTAGTGGCTGTAGAGTCTAAAATAACGAAAAAAGTGACCAAATAGTGAGATTAAAACAGACAAAACTTACCAATAGTGACATGTATTGATCGGAAAGAAATGAAAGATGTGGTTCCGATCTGTCGTTGAATGCGACCCACTTTGAGAAATATTATAAACTCACAAACCAGCATTTTTCAATAGGTTAATTACTAACCTCCATTTCCTCACTCAGTGCTCATTTTCCTGACTCTATTTTTGGGAAACCAACCATTTAAGTTGAATTTAGATTCCGAACGCGAATTGGTTATGAATGAATTTCGGGATATGAACGATTGAACAGTCATTAATTAGGAAATCTTGAAATTGAGGAAAATTGAGGTGCAGAGAGAAAAGCTCAAAGTCTAGTACAAATTTGTCAATTTTAAGACAAGCAATTTTAAAGATCTCGAATATAGAAACTTCTGTAAATCTTCGAACATAGACAAATGTTCATATCTCTGGAACCTAGATAACTGTTCTAGATTCAATCAACCAATTTGACAGGGACATCCACTCAGATACGAACGTTAGCTGCACTACCCGCACCCGTACCGGAAAATGTTTTGTCTCTCCGGAACCGGTTTGAGTAGCCAGACGAAAACGCCGTACACAGCAGTAACTGGAAGCCGATCGATGTCCAACTAATAGAAAAAAAAAGATGAATAAGAATAGGCTGAGCATACGAGGCAGCAAGAGATAAAAACGTAACATTAAATCCTATGTCCCGATCGATTCGCATACAGAAGTTTCAATGCGCAGCCTGTTTGGAAAGGATTCCCCGTGACATGAGGGAGCGCCACTACGCGAAGCATGCCGGCCTTACCTATCGGGTTGATATCGATCCAGTGGTCGATCTGTATGACGAAACTACTGCCACGGCGATTGTAACCATGAAAGTGCACCGGCAAGTGACGATCTACTGCGACAAAAGCAACGTGCCTAAGAAATCGTCTCTCGGATTAGTATTCCACCGGTTGGTTTGGCATGATAAAACACAACCAGTACTCGCACTGTCTGGTTCTGCAGAAGAAAAGAAGAAGCTGGAGCAGACAAAACTGATATCGCAACAGGCAGCTTGGGTGGATCCTTCCAATTCCGCTACGGAAGAGCAAATGCGTACCGAGTATGGCCGGGTTCTGTTTGTTGGCGTCCAACAATGATGTCTTCTCGGTCGCGGATGACTCTGACTTTGGTTAGAAGCATGGACTGAAGAAATCTGTAGCAGCAATTGCAACAAGCGCGAATCATTGACTGCTCAACATCGTTTACTTGTACGCAAATGTTAACCCTATGTGTTCATCCCTAATCATTTTGGCCTATGGTCTTTCATTATACAAAAGAAGTGCAGACGACATAATGACATGCTGTTTGACAACAGGCTCTCCCACTCAATTTTCGTTAGAGAAAAAGAGATAACAGGTGGTACCCCCTACTTTAAGCTAGTACATATGAGTAGATAGTGTTGCCATGAGGTACACTCGAAAATTTTAAATGTAAGTGCGTCAAATCAAATTTCGAGCCGCTCCGTCTGTCACTTCGTTTGTGGTTATAACAACAATCAATACGAAACTAACGATTTTAAATTGGCTCACTACATGACTAGCCTATTGGTCCCAAGCAAATCGATTAACGTACCCCATTCTTGTCCAAATTCTAGTACTACACTATGTTTGTTTTGATTCGCTATGTAAGTTTGACAGATAAAATGTGGGGTTCATGGATTTTCCTATGTTTCGAGGGGTGCTTCGATTAGCTTGGGACCAAAGAGAATACCAGAGCTGAGCCAAAAAGTTGACCACGTTTCTTCGGGACCTTCTGGTCTTAGAGTTACCTCTATGGTTATAGCATCTTATAACTCTATAGTCTGAACGTACTGTTAGACCTATTTCAATGCTGTTTTAAAAGCTGGCTTTAGTAAATCAATAGAGATTTCTGACTCAATTCGTGCGCTCACACTTCTACATTGAGATTTTTTTTTTCTAAATTCACGCGATATTTTTTTCTCTGGTATTCATAACAATTTGTATCAATTGTAATTGCATGAAGCATAAGTTTGAACGGTGTTACTATATAACTTCAATTTTTCAGGTTCAAACACAAGTTTCCAAGCTCGCACAACGACGCATTTGCGAAAGGCAGCGGCAGGCCAAGTTCCCGAAAGATCCATCAGATTATGACGCGATTAACGAAGAGTTTACTAAAACGTTCGATGGCCAGCAATTTCTGCTGAAAAACATAGAAACAGAAGACGAAAGAATATTAATTTTCTCAACAATTACAAACCTCAAACGGTTGAGCCAGTCTCCTATTTTGATAATGGACGGAACTTTTTCATTTTCCCCAAAAGCATTTCGACAAGTGTTTTCCATCCATGGCTGCGCGGGGAAAAATTCGAAAAAGTTCCTTCCTTAAGTTCACATGTTTGTTGCCTAACAAAACAGAAGGAACATACAGAACCGCCTTGCGTTTGCTCAAGAATATTGCTAAGGACAACAAGATCCGCTTAAGACCAGAAAAAGTCTTGACGGATTTTGAGTTAGCAGAAGTGAACGCAATCAGGAAAGTATTCCCTGTGTGCGTTCAATATGGCTGTTTTTTTTTTCCATCTGGTGAAAAACTTATGGAAGAAAATTCAAAAGCTTGGCCTTACTAATGCTTTCCACAGTAAGGTCAATGTTCAGATGGCCTTTTGGCAGATTGAGACCTTAGCCTTCTTGAAGCCTCAAGAGGTGGCAGAAGGCTTCCCTGCTGTTCGCGCTGATGCTCCAAGAGAGATGGACATTTTTTTAAATTATTTTGAGAAGACATACGTAGGAAAACTGCAAACAAACGATGATGGATCCCAACGAAGACTTAAACAGAGGTTTCTTCCAAAATTTTGGTCAGTACAGAACGTCACACTGAAGGATATCTCGAGGACGTCAAATGCCATCGAAGGTTACCATGATAAAATTAACGAGGAATTAAGGAAGAACAGTTTTATCGCGTGGTCAAATTGTTCCAAGAAGAGGAACAGTCAACCACAGCCGATTATCTGCGGTTTTTGCAGGGAGATTCGCTGCAAAGACCGCAAAATGATAAACACTTGAAAAAGGAGGAGAAATTGAAAAACGTCATTGATTTGCGCGAGCAGGCACCAGATTCACCTCTTATGGAACTTATTAGATCAATTGCACTAATACTGAAGTGTGAAGTGATTTATCTAAACTAATTATTGTGTATTATGTTATTCTGCTAAATTATTATATTATTATTATGTAACATTATGTTTTGGTATCAAATGAAATATGGTATATTTTTCGGGAAAATAGTACATTCGGGGAAATTATTTTCGGGGAACTGTTCTATTCGGGGAATTGTATTTCGGGGAAAAGTTACATTCGGGGAAATAACTTTCGGGGAAAGTGTTTTCGGGGGACTGGTTTTCGGGGAAAAGTCGTACAATCCATGGAGCCGTTAAAGCGAGCAAGTATCTATGTCCTGAGCTGCTTGGATACCAAAAATGTGATGCAGAATGAACAAAATTACTCTTTATATTACCGGGTGAATCTTTGCAATTGACGAAAAATGAACGAGATTTTGAGGTTTTTTTGAGGATCAATTCTTCCAGTGACGATGTCAAACATAATTTTCAAGTATAAAAAAAAGTCTTTCAATGCCAATGACAAATCTCAGCACTGCTCTGAACCTCTCTAGGAAAGCCATTTTATGTTCATCCAAGGTCTGAGCCACAGCCAGGTGGTGAACCTAAGAATTATGAGTCCGTGGAGGATCATCCTGAGGATCTTATTAAGGATCTCTTGAAGTTAAACATGGTGCCATTCAGCACTCTCCTAGATTGGCATACCGTATTCAATTACAGGTAGGATTATTTGCTTGTAGACAGCAAGTTTTTGTTTTCAAGACCGGGTGGACTTCATGTTGATAAGCAGATTGCAGAAATTAAACAAGATGGACTCAAGCGCTCGTGCCAATGTTGAAGGCATTAGAACCGATGTCATTGAGAGAAACTTGAAATGTCCAGTCTGAAAGATAAATGAGAATGATATTTACGAGGAAGATTGGAAGACCGTATCGTTGTAATTTGTACGGGAAGCCATCAAAGCCTTTTTCAATGTCCAATAATGTCATAGCAGATGTTTTCGAGACACACTTCAAATAATATTTGTTAGAGTAAGGTGGGAAAAAGTTCGTTTTGAACACTCTTCAGAAAAAAATCGTTCTAGCTACGAATGGACTGAAAACTAAACCAGTGCTGGTCCTTTAATCGGCGGCGGCTTCTCAAAAACCATTTTTGCCACGGCGGTGGTGGCATGTAGCATTTCACTGTGGTAAAATGTCACATTTCAAAGTCGAATTTAAACCAAAATATTGTATAATTGGATATGTGCCTTATTACAGATAACTCCACTTTGAATTTGTTACCGAAAACACCATCAAAACATTTCGGAACAGTATCGTAGCTATTTCCTAATGTAGTTTTTTTCAGTAATTAAAATCATCCAGGATTGAATAGCAGTTGAGATTTTCTGTGGAATCTTCAAGCTTTTTTTTTTGAAAATTTTGGCACGGAAAACAATTTTGAATGTTTAAGTGGGTTTCTGTGCAAAATTTAATAAAAAAAATTAAACAAAAAGTTCAAACAATTGTCTAAAAATTGTTGTACTGTGATGCTTGTGTTCGATTTATTTACTTTAACACGGAGAAAGCAAAACGATGAATCTACACTTTTCGTGGGTTTATCTGATCTGTAACTCAAGACAAACGGCATCTCCATAGAAAACAGGTGACTTAAGTAACATCGAAAAAAAAAAATTTGATCAGAAGGTGCTTACGTCTAAAAGTAATTTGGCTAGTAAACAAACATAAAACGGGGTTGTGCTCTAATATTTCAATAGTATATAGTGTCATAGCAGGAGACTGATAGCTCAAATTTGTTCACATCCGCAGGGCAGTAACCTAGGACCGCAACTGTGTTCGATCTTTTTAAACGACGTCGCCTTTCTGATACCATCAGGATGCCACATTTTAAATGCAGACGATACGAAAATCTACAAAATTATCAAATGTCTCTCGGACTGTTGGGATCTCCAGAATATGTTAGGTATTTTTGCTGACTGGTGCTCAAGAAATTTGATGAGTCTAAGCATCGAAAAATGTAACATTAATTCCTATGAACGTAAAATCGAACCAATCATGTTTGACTATGTTCTCTACGGACGCAGTCTTGCTCGTGTAGAGCACATAAAGGATCTCGGCGTTACCTTGGACTGCAGACACACCTTCAGAATCCACTACAATGACATCATCTCCAGAGCTAATCGACAATTGGGCTTTATTTAAAAATTGCCGACGAGTTAACTGACCCCGACTAATCGATGCACCCCTCGAAACATAGGAAAATCCACGAACCCCTCATTTTATCTGTCAAACTTTCATAGAGAATGGGGTACGGTAATCGATTTGCTTGGGACCAATAGGCTAGTCAAGTAGTGAGCCAATTTCAAATCGATAGTTTGGTATTGATTGTTGACTCAACTGCTCGCTTGTGAGATCCTTATTGGAGTCAAGTTTAGTGTTTGTTGCCCTTTCCATGCTTGCTGGATCACTAGATATGAGATATGCTCTTTCTTTCCTCAACTGGCGTGACCCAACAAACTTGCCACCGTACGAGGAGCGTTGCCGTTTCCTGGGAATCGAACCATTAAAGGTGAGACGGACGGTCGCTCAAGCTATGTTCACTGTAAAGCTGCTTACGGGTGACGACATTGACTGTCCAACACTGCTGGCTCAGCTAAATATGTATGCCTTCGAGAGGCCTCTTGGTCCACGCGACTTTCTGTTTTTGGATCCACGGCGCCGAAATTATACACAACAAGAGCCAATTTGAGCAATCATTTAGACAATAATTGTCAGTTGAATTTTTCAATATACAAATAAACAAATAAATAAATTGTTACTTTCAATGTAATGACTATTTGTTCTTAAATTTATGGCTAAAAGAAACATCTACACTAACTTGACCCATAACCCTCGAAGAGTGCACAACCGCAAATTTTATACCCGACAGAAATTACAAAAAAATCAACAAAACTTTGAATATTCAACTAAAAACCGCTATGTATAAAAACTTACTAACAAAAAAACAGACGTTAGACTTCAAACAGTATTTAGACAAAGAACAAATCCAACAATTTTTCCCCTGAAGGCCCTAATCAGAGCCGAAACGTAGGGAAAAATTACAAAATTAATTTGTTCTGATTGAGTGATTGCCAGACTGCCAAGCCGAAACTGATTATTGTGAATCGCTAACTGCATGGGACTTTTTGATTTTTGTGAAGATATCAACTCTCTGTAGTTCTTTTTGATAACTGTCTAAAATAAGTTACCGGTTTACCAATTTTTGGTCAAAATTTGGCTATGGTAAGTTGCAATTTTTGAAATATTCAAATAGTCGCTTCCAGTTAACAATCGCTTAGTGTATAATTAAATCGTGTATTAAACAAATGTGTAATACTCGCGCAATATTATAACGATTCTTTTGTCTTGAACATGTAAATTGTGCATGAAATTAATCATTAATATCTACCTAGAAAACAACCTCTACAGTCAAAATCCGGTATTGTTTATGTATTCAATTTTGGATATAACAAGTTCACCATTACATTAACGATATTTAAACACGAGAATCTTGGGTAGCACAATATGAGAATATTGCATTTAAATTTCATTACTACTTTTTTATTTAGGAATAATAATTATACAATCTACTACAAACTACTTTTTTATTTAGGAATAATAATTATACAATCGAATAAATTACATTACATCTGGTCTATTATTTGCTTGATCATGGGCTTAGCAGAAACATTTTAATTTAAGCATGTCTTTTTTCTAACCATTTTTTATTGCTTTTGCTTTTGAAAGGATTGTTCATATCCATCCATGACTTGCTAGGCAACTGTTGACCGTTATGCAAATATTACCATAGCGAGTGTCTGTCAGCCATTTCTGAGAAACCTGTATACTGATAAACAACGTGGTCAAGCAAAGCTAGCTATCGTAACAACAGGCCAAATAAACAGTTTTCGCTAACTGGAAGAGCACCTATACATCAAAACGGGCAAAGTAATTTCCATTTTAATATAAGGCCGTTGACAACTAGCCAAAACTGAGAAAAAAGACTGTGCAGCACTAGTATCCACGATAGACAAATTTAGCCATATTTTACATTATTGTGGATCAACGAGTTAAAGTACACTTATGATGTAACACATCCCGTTTTTTGGTACTTGGTTACGATCTTGCCACACCGAAACAAGTGAAGTAGTTCTTGAGGAAGAGTCTTTTGGAGGAAATGACTGCAAGGACATTATTAATGAAAATTTGAAAGCAATCTTTCGATGTTTTACAATAACAATTAATAATAATTGAGTAAAATTTCTAATTAACGTGTTTCAAAATGTTTATTCGGCCAATCACGCATTCGGTTAAACGCCCTTCCGGTCAAACATCCTTTCAGTCAACTTTATTTATGTCAAACGTTCATTCGGTCGATCGCATGACAAGTATTGTCTGACATTTTCCCTGTATGTTCAAGTGTAATGAAGTTTTCAGAAGACCACACTACACACAGCAAAACATTAATTTTGATGTCACATAAAAGTGGATAAATTCAATCGTGTCAAAATATGGTGTAATATTACTTGCCAAAAAGGACAAAAATGTCATTTATACAGCGCATGAACTGACATTACGCTACTTTTACTGCATTTGTTTTTTTATGGCCATAATTTACATGAAAAAACCAAACTTGACCAGCTCAAACAAGAACTCACGAGAAAATTCTGGCCCAAGTTTCAGAAAAATTTATTCAGTCTAAATGTCATTACGATGGAATTTGCTTTTTGAATTTTAGAGCAATGAAATATGTTTTTTCTAAAAATCTTAGATCATATTTTTTCAACACAACATCATAAAATGTTAGTGTATCTTTCCAACCATATTGGCTCAACATTTGTTAAACACTTAAGTTTTTGTTTGTCCCAGCTCTTTAAATCTACCCCGTTAGACGGTGGGCTTGGGCAGTAGACGTTCGTTTGTCTGTTAAAATAAAAACCAGGTAGGTTCTGTGCTTCAACGACAATATTTTAGCACATGAAAGTACTCAATTATAGTTGGTTCTTTATCCGGCACATAAAAAGTGTAAACAGACTTATATTCTATTTATCGCAACACGTCTACTCTGGTGACCGGCTTAGCTGCGAATGCGAATGCCTTATTTTTAGATGTTTTTTAAAAGCATGAATTCTTACGACAGCGACCAAGGTTTAATGCCAACGTAAATAGTCAATAATATTTATAATTGGCGATTTGCTTTTCCAAGAATTGTTTACCTATTCCTGGTGATGGCATGTAAATATAATTGTTTGATAGGAGAGAACATTCCAAAACGCAATTTGTGGTGTAAAACAGTGCAACGTGTTTATCATTGAATTTTTCATTGCTTTCCTATTTCGAAGCCCAGAATTACATATTCTTAAGCAGTTTTGGGACGACCTTTTACCAGCGATTTAATGAAAATGAAGTGATAAACTTGAGGTTTGCATGATGCATGACCCCACTCTTTCAAGCTTCGTTCATTCTTTTTTTTAAAAGGAATACACTAATGTTATGAAAAATTGTTTTTTTTTATAATCTATTTAAAATAGCATTTTCCCAATCTGCATAATTTTCATAACTTCATAATTTTCGCACGGAATGATGCTCTACAGTTCGAAAATATTATATATATTTATTTTTTTTTAAATTCTTTTTTTAAGAGATTTTTAGCCATAGGCTAGTTCATCTCTCAATAATATATCTACATAGCAAAAAATTTATTTTAATATCACATCAATGTGGATGCACTTCAATCGTGTCGAAAATATGGTGTAATATAACTTGCCAAAAATTATCATTAATACAGTGAATGGACTGACATTACGTTGCTTTTACTGCATTTGTTTATTTGTATGACCATAAAAATTACATGAGATATGCAACATGACTGAAGTTCATCCTCTTGGATGTAATATTAAAATTATTTTTTTGCTGTGTATTTTATGGTGCAATAACTAAAATGTCATTTGTACGTGTTAGTTTTATATGTTCAAAATAATGAACGCTGCTCCAAAGATCGTTGCTTTCCCAGCTTAGTATACTATAAATAAGACCTTATTTTCTCAAGGTTCTAGATAAAAAAAAATTAAAATTTTGTAAAACGGCAAAGTTTTAGTAGTAGGAAATGCAATTTTAAACTGCTTGAGTAATGTGATTGGCAATTTGTATTTGATTTATTACATTAAAGACAAGGTTGATAGCATCCAAAAATAGCGGCGCCGGTGGTGTAGTGGTAAGCGTGATTACCTCTCACCCCAGCAGGCCTGGGTTCAATCCCAGTCGGCGCCGCCGGGATGTTCTGAGGCATAACTTCTCTGATCACGCCTTCCTTCGGATGGGAAGTAAAGCCGTTGGTCCCCGGTTCATGAGTTGATGGGTCGATAGGTAGGGTCCAGGTGAGGGAGCTGCCTTCCTGGCACGTCGGTAGCATTGGTGCTCAGCACGGAAAACAAGATCGACGGAAAAAACAAACCAAAGGAAAAAAAAAGCATCCAAAAATGACCGTTGTCATGGCTGATATGGCCATTTGTAGATTTTATCTATTTTATCCTTAAAGGTCTGTCCATATATCACGCGGACAGACGTACAGCGGAGGTATTAAAGTTGGTTTGAAAATTCCCGCGGTGCATAGTTTTGGTTTAGATTTATTTTTCCACGCAGAGGAGGTATACAACTTCACAAAAACTGTCCACGTGGCTTACAAACAGTTCGTAAGGGAAACGGATTATATTTAGCCTTTCCAAACCCTTTATAAAAAGGATACATAGCGTGTTCATGTGATCAGCAAGAACGTAAATAAAAGCAATCAGAGCTTTTTTTTTCAAAACTGACCAACTATCATTACAATTTAATTTGAATTGGTATGATTTTCATCAGAACAGAAACTTATAAATGTACACTCAATCCTGTTATTATGCGATTTTTTTTCGTTCGTAGTTTTAATAGTGTGATCTCAAATCACATCCAAATTTAGTACAACTAGTTTCAAAAAATCTTTAAAAAAATCAATGATATTTTACTACCAATTTTTGACAGCCTCGGCGCGGTGGTTGAGTGATAATGCTAAGCGTGACTGCTTTCTCAACCCCGCTGAGTCTGGGTTTAATTCCAGATGAGGTCGCTGGGATTTTATGAGGTAAAAAATCTTCTTTCGGAAGGAATGGTGCCGGTCCATGTGTTGATAGCGTCGATATCTAGGGTCCTGGTGTGAAGTCGACCTTCATGGCGTCAGTGATTTGCACTCGTGTGCATTACAGAGACCGACGGAAAATAAACAAGAATATAAAATAGTTCCACATTTTTATATAAATTTAGAGAAGGGTAACTACCCTAAAAAATATAATTTTGATATCACATCAAAGTGGATGCACTTCAATCGTGTCAAAAATATGGTATAATTTAACTTGCAAAAAAGGACAAAATAATCATGAACTGACATTACGCTGCTTTTACTGCATTTGTTTATTTTAGCGGCCATAAAAATTACATGAAATTTTCGACATTATTGAAGTGCATCCTTTTGGGTGTAATATTAAAATTTATTTTTTGCTGTGTTTGTTTTCACAATTCTTTTATGTTGATAGTTAGAGGATGTAAAATTATGTTCAGTTATGTAACGACCAGTGCTGCCCAAGAAATTAGAGATAATGACTAAATAATGATTAACTTTATGGAAAATGAAATGGGCCGTTTACCCCCCTTCAGGGTTACTTCCACTCACTTGCTATAAAAAAATGTTTTTCGGAATTATGAAATCATGAAATAGTATAATGCTAATTAGTACTTGTAAGTTACAAGAAGAGGTCATGAATTGTATATTTGACACATAACATCTGTCAATATTGCTTTCAGTGCGTCACAATCAGCGATTTTACGACTCGTGAGCGCTCACTCTGAGTGAACGCTCACGAATCATAAGATCGCTGATTGTGACGCTCTGAAAGCGGAATTGACAGGTTTTATGAGTCAAACACATACTTTACACCCTCTTCTTGTTACTTACAAGTACAACATATCATTATATCATCTAATGATTGCATAATTCCGAAAATTATTTTTTTATAGCAAGTGAGTGGAAGCAACCCTGCCCCCCTTGTGTGTTTTAACTGCTGTTTTTCTACTCCTGGTTTGGTGTCGCTGTGTGTTCATTTGGAATACAACATTTTGCAACACGTTAGAAATATAGAGCATCTGGTAGACAGGGATGCATTGCAGTTTTTGTTGCAGAAAGGTGAATTCACATGAGTCTCTGGCCTCTCGTTAAGAGTTCCTTTCCCCGTAACGGATGCTTTTTCTGCTCTGAACTTTGATTGGATAATTATTCACTCCTAAATAGTTTAACTTAAATAATCATAATAAGAAAGTTAAAGTACATATATGGCAGTTGCCAGTATGCAATCTACGAATTACTTAATTACAAACGCTACGCAACGCAACTCAATGAGCAGAAGAGCGAGGGTTAAACCAACCGGTGAACACTCGTGTTTATTTCAGTTACCGTGGGGACGTAATTTGTGGCTAGCCCCGGTCCCTTTCAAATTGTATCATTATTTATGTACGTTCCTTATATTTGAAATGACGTTTCATTTTCATCTAGTGGTGGCCGATTTTCATTCGAATAATCGATAAATCGATAAACGGACCGAATAGTAAAATATATGTAATCGGTTATATCTTGCCGATATAAGCATTAACTTCTTCAGAGGATCATCACCGATCGTTTCAAACAAGTTTTGCACTCTCATTGGTGGAAAAATGACAGGACACGAACAAAAAATAATCGATTAGTTGTTAATCGAGAAATTAAAAAATGGAACATCTCTGATTTTGGTGTGATTGTTTTGATAAAAAAGTGAGGGGGCAGCTAAACCACAAAATTACCTTGCATACTGGGGGTATTCATTGGATGAAAGGGACCGTGAAAGAGGACACTAAAATTGAAAGTTTTTCTTCCGACAGTTTCATCTTAGTATTCATCTTTGGTATTAGCAACCGGTGAACACTCGTGTTTATTTCAGTTACCGTGGGGACGTAATTTGTTATTCACCCCGGTCCCTTTCAAATTGTATTATTATTTATGTATGGTCCTTATATTTGAAATGACGTTTTACATTCATCTAGTGATGGCCGATTTACATTCGAATAATCGATTAATTGATTAACGAACCGAAAAGTAAAATATTTGTAATCGGTTATATAATGGCGATATAAGCATTAACTTCTTCAGAGGATCATCACCGATCGTTTCAAACATGTGCTGCACTCTCATTGGTGGAAAAATGACAGCACAGCGAACAAAAAATAATCGATTTGTTGTTAATCGAGTAATTCAAAAATGGGACATCTCTGATTTTGGTGATTGTTTTGATAAAAAAAGTGCGCATAATTTTTTCTCTACCGAGGGGGCATCAAAACCACAAAATTACCTTGCATACGGGGGGTATTCATTGGATGAAAGGGACCGTGAAAGAGGACACTAAAACAGAAAGTTTTTCTTCCGACAGTTTCATCTTAGTATTCATCTTTGGTTAAACGGTGTTTCGCGAAAACACATTAATGGGTAAAAATACCCATTTCCGCTAAAACTGCCCCTGCTCATTTAATGGGTAAACTATGCTTTACTCATTAATGGGTAAATGGGAGGTCATAACAGCTTTGGAAACAATGACTTCTCTCGATGATTTCTAGGAATTCAAGGCACGCCCAATGTTTGTTACATTACCGTTGGGTATCGGAAGTCTTACCCTACACAGAACAAAAGTCGTTGAATATTACATCCAAACTGCTGCAACCAGGTCAATCCATCGGTTGTGTAATATAACGTTGTACGATGTACATCGATTTTCCGAACAAAATTACATCCATTGATGTAATATTGTATCTGCTTTTTTTGCTTTACTATTATATCATTGTTTCATACATCAGCTTGAATTACATTGATCGATATTACATTTTTTTGCTGTGTACCTGATGCTGATGTTAATTGCATGGGCGAGCCTTGACTTACAATACATCATCGAAAGAAGTCATTGTTTACAAAAGCTCTATCTTGATATGGGAACTAACATCCGAACGATACCTTCACAAATCTAAAAAAAAAATACTCTTTTACAAATTTATGGTGGTCCTGAAAAGGACCGGTTTTTCGTGATGGTTGAGTAATGCTGAGCTATTAGAGTGTTAAACACAGATGAGGCTGGTGAGTTGTTTGTTGTTTGGAATGAGGTTGACGCGCTTGGCATAGATGGCCCACAGTGACTCACGAAGAGCTACTGATTCCGATCAACAGCGATGCGGCTTCTTCCTCCTTCTATGGATGCTTATGTGGGCTGCAGCTCGCTGCTTGTAGGCAGCCTTTCGTTGTGGAAGAAAGAGAACAATGTTCAACGGTACGCGCCGAAAGCACGACCAAGGACCGGATACCACCACACACGGTGATTGGAACTGAATCCGATCAGCGGTTGAGGGCAGCCTTGATAGCTAGCTGTTTGCGGGGAGCCTTTCTTTGTGTAATGGAGAACATCACCGGACATGGACCGGATGTAATTCAATTTTGAAATCTGTGTTAGGGAAATCGCTTTTCGCTGGCAATTGGTGATCATTATCATAACATTATTATTATCATAGCAACAGTTGCATATTCGTGCAATTTTAAATAGTGAAATTTTGAAAAACGATAAAGTCTTAAATTAAACAGCTGCGTAGAAATATTTCTGATCTATTGGTGATAAAATTATTGAAATTGGTCCAGAGGCAGCTGAGTTATTAACGTTCAAAATCTTTCATAATTCGGTTACATGATCCATTTTCGGTATTCACAAAGTGTACCCTCATATAGAAATCACAGATGTTGTCCTACCTCAAAATTCGCTTGGGTAAAAGTTTGATTGTGTCAATATGCGAAACGATGTCGTTTACAAAATAAACCATTGCAAATTCACGATGATCTTTTAATGTTTGAATGTTGATGAACATGCAGTGTGCTTCATAAGATAATAGGTAATCTTGTCCAACCTAATTTACCATGAGCAAATAATAAGAGTTGCTTCTGTACTGATTCTAATCATTCTTCATTCGTGATTGAGAAAAGTGGCTAAATTATGCTGCAATATTCCAGTATTGACCTCACATAAGAAATGAATAGTTTTTTTTATTGTATAAGGGCCATGCAAATTATAACTGAATCGTTTTATAAAGCCAAGTATTTTTTGCTTTGTTGATGATTGTATTATAATGATCACACCGTGTGTTTAAAAGAGAACTTTATTTTTAAAAAATTGGCAAGTCTGATATTTTGGTTCAAGCAAGTAGATGCCTATCATTTGCGAACTCATTTAAAATAATCGGTCACGGGGTCTAGAGCAATTTTTTTTAAAGTTTATTTTTCTTTAGATCATTGGTTTTAGAATGAAGTTTGCAGTATCTACACATCTATCGACTGAAATTAGACTAGTATCTGGCTAGCAAAGAGAGGGTTAGTCATTGAACACAGGAAAGAAAAAGAAGTAGCGAGAGGAGATTAGAGGGTGGTGTCGAGAGGTTGACTTTTCCTCCTGAAATATTACAATAAGTCTGTCCACGAGACAGTTGCGCTCAGCTGACTTATATGTTTACCAAGAACTTTTGACCGATCATAGTAGAACCACAAACGAAGTGACAGACGGAGCAGCTCGAAAACTTTGGCGACGCACCTGCTATTGCAATTTTTCAGTGTACCACATGGCAACACCACTACTACTGGATTGTACCACATGGCAACACTACTAATGGATTGTACTAGAATGTTTTGGTTCTATCTCTTTCACTCTACTCTAAACTGAAATGCATAAAAAAAATGACAAAATGGTACACTCTTTGCACACTGTCAAAGATCATATTGCACACAAAACCAACTATGTTCAAATCAAAACAAAAATACTATCCCATCTGGTGGATGATGGCAAAAGCTTCTAAGAAAATTCTATTACAGTGAACCACATTATTTAAATGGATTTCTTCGCCAGTTAGTCATCTGTCACTTCGTTTGTGGTAGAACAGCTTATTCTCAAGTGAATTTCTGCTTTGTTTATTTTACATTCAGCACCAATAACACTAGATCACTCACACACTCTAGATTTATAGCTGTCAGGTCCACTGAGAAACGTCTCTTATTGTTATTTTCTTTTATTTTCAATGAATAACTTTAGTGTGCAAGTTGGTAACAGGTTTGCTTTGTTTCAATTCATCGTGTTTTTGTTTATAATTTTGGCAAGTTCATTCAGGATCGCCTTGTCAAATCCAGTCTTCTTTGGACACACTCCGGTGGCAGAAACGTCATCCACAAACATTTTGCTTGAAGCCAAAGTTGTTGGTTCTTTAGCTCGATTATCTGCCAATCTAATAGCACAAACGAAGTGACAGACGACTAACTGGCGAAGAAATCCATTAAAATAATGTGGTTTCACCATAGAGGTAACTCTAAGACTAGAAGGTCCCGCAGAAACGTGCTCAACTTTTTGGCACAGCTCTGGTACTCTCTTCGGTCCCAAGCTAAATGATTCACCCCTCGAAACATAGAAAAAACCAATAACCCCTCATTTTGTCTGTCAAACTTTCATAGCGAATCAAAACAAACATTGCGTAGTACTAGAATTTCGACTAGAATAGGGTACGTTAATCGTTTGCTTGGGACCAATAGGCTACTAAAGTGGTGAGCCAATTTAAAATCGTTAGTTTCGTATTGATTGTTGGTTTCACTGTAATAGAATTTTCTTGGAAGCTTGTGCCATCATCCACCAGATGGGTTAGTTTTTTTGTTTTGATTTGAACAAAGTTGATTTTGTGTACAATGATTATTTGACAGTGTGCAAAGAGTGTATCATTTTGTCATTTTTTTTATGCATTTCAGTTTTGAGTAGAGTGAAAGAGATAGAACCAAAACATTCTAATACATTTGGTGAAAATGCTAGTACAATCCAGTAGTAGTGTTACCATGTGGTACAATCCAGTAGTAGTGGTGTTGCCATGTGGTACACTGAAAAACTGAAATAGCAGGTTAGTCACCAAAGTTTTCGAGCCGCTCCGTCTGTCACTTCGTTTGTGCTAATAGTACGTTCAGACTACTGAGTTCATACATGTTATAGCGCTATCTGTATGGTGGTTTCTGTGTTGCAATTATTTGACAACCGTTATAACACCAGTCTGGACCGCGTTTAAGACAGCTGATGCAAACATTGAGAAATTATGCTCCGTCCACATAGATGTTTGATTTGTTGCGCGCAAGCGCGCACATGTAGGAATTAAACATTTATTATATTAATTTTCAAATTAGGCAAGCAAGTTAATCATGAAAAATTCAAGTTTCATTAATGATTATTCCCATAAGATTTTTCAACGTATACGTGTCGTCAATGCACGTATAAACATAGCATAACAACTGTAGGCTACAGTGCTGACACACCCAATGGTGGTAGCTTCAGCAAACCTCCTTCTCGGCAGATGATTGTTTGGACATAGTTTGTGTTTTATGCCTAAAGAAGACTAATTTGCGAAAACTAACCGAAAAATCGATTTGCTTAATCAAACAACGTTATCTGTGGGACATCGACGCAAAAAGTTGGTACTATCCGAACAAAATTTGTAGTCTTTGTTCCTTCTCTCTAAGTGATCAAAATCAGCTCATAGAAGTGCATCAGTATAAACATGGTCAACATGTTTCTACTAGGAGTGGAATGAATTGCCAATGTGACGTATGTATAGCTGCTCGTGTAACATTGCCAAATCTATGTGGCTTACAGAATAAGGCGAAGAAGCGTGGGAGGCCTTCAGCGAATGAGGTCTCTCAAAAGATGCACACTTCAAAATTCTGTACGGCATGTTTTTCGGAAATTTCCAAAGGCAAACGGCAACCCTCCTTGAACGACACAATAACCTTCTGCAGTTTGTACAATGTGAACCGGCGATTCAGTTGTTGCATCGTATCTAAGGGAAACCCGTTCTGACGAAGATGGCTCCGTAACTCTTGCTATCATAAGAGGACGTGCTTCCTGTTGGGTCACAGGTTCGAATTCGCATAGTAATAAAATTCTATCTGTTGATGACTTGTTCCTAATATAAACCAAATGCAATTTGAGCACAAGGAAAACCTTCAAAACAAAGATTAAATATATGAACCAGAAGATTAAGGAGTTCTTTTCTGTTACACATCATCCACATCCAAATTCAAATGCAGATTTCACCGCTGAGAATGCCCGAATCATCACATGGAAGTTTAACGGAACAAGCAAATATGCACAGTTCACATCACCGTTTAAAAGTTTCGCTATTGCTGCATTTTTCTTCTGTTTTCCAGCGTAGCCAGGTTCAATATCATTTATCGGTCAGAATAATGTAGTAAATTCATCGGATCGCGCCACGGCAGGTTGAGCAAAGCCATCCTGAACAATCTTTTCTAAACACGTTCTATTCGAAGAGTCCACACTAGCTCGAACGACAGATGCATTCTCAAGTATGGGCCGAACTTGAGAGCAATATAGTTCCTTCACGTAATGAGGGTCTTTGAAATCGTGAAGATTGAAATTCAACTTCGGGTCCAAAAGAACACCAAGATCGCTCATGCGTTTTACTCTGCGCAGCGTAACATTATCAATGCAGATGTCGAATAGGATACGATACTAAGAGCGGTGGAACGTCATTACTGAACATTTTAGAATTCTGATTATGAGCTTATTGCGACGACACCAATCCACAAACAAATCTAGTAGAGCTTGAAGACGATGAGAATCCTCGATCGAGTGAACTATGACGTGCATAAACGAGCTTGCATTTTACGCCCAACAAAGCCACCACATCGTTGAAGAATAACGTAAACAGAAGAATTCAAGCCATTTGAGGAGACCATACTTCTCATGTCTTGCAAGTAGAGGAGATTTAACCGTATTATTCTTAAGATGATGTACGTATGACCAGAATGACACAAGATACTGCGTTCATGAAAGTTTATAAAAATGGTTTATAGCGCAGGCCTCCCGATACATATTTCGGTTTCATAGATTTATATTCTATTCATTCTGGTCATACGTACATCATCTTAAGAATAATACGGTTGAAGGTGGTTGCCTGGTGTTTCGGAAATTATGTGAATTCAATTCAAGGTATAATTTGTTTCCATGAGATAGACCAGACCATATTGTTGATGAATATCTATAAACAGGAGATTCGTTTGCTTTCACAGAATATTATTTTTAGTGAAAGCTCGTCCATCTGAAGGCTAATAATAAACGATGTGCACCGATGAAACAGAACTGTTTAGAAGAAACCCAAATTTAATACTATATACATAACATTCTGTGGATTCCTCGATGGAGACATTTCCATTCCATTTCCAAACAGACTTAATAATAAGCATTTCAGCTCATCAAACCTAATCGTATTAGTGTTGTCGGCGTTACGAATATCTCGTAAACATCCATGTCGCAAATGTTTTCATGAAGTTAAACACTATGTGGCCATCCTTCGTATAGAGCGGCCTAGCATCATTAAGAATAAAATACTGTTTTCCATTTTGATCAATGTTCTCCGTTGAGACCCTTTCCCCACGGTTACAACTATTGCCGTTATTCATCATCGTAAGTTGCATGCACATTTCTCTTTTCGCATCACGTAGCATTGGAAATTCAAAAATCGATATCACACTAGTCTCCGGACGATATGGTGTGAAATATTTGAACATGGCCATGAGAGCAGGATAAAAGAAAAGAAAAATGGAACGTAACTACCCATGCTCGCTCTGGTCTGGAGCTATTACACAGTGACCATCCGTGATTTCATGATTTGTATTTTTTGCCGAAGTGAGGTGAACCAGTGGTTACTGTTGTTGTCGGCAATGACGATGATGATGATAATGATAAAGTTTACGTAGCTGCAAACAAGTGGTTGAGAGTATGGAAAGCAAGGAATACTAAATCACAGGTTGCAGCGGGTCTAACCGATGCGAACGAGCACGTGGTTGGGTATTTACTGCACAGGCGCTAATATCTCGTGTCGGCTCGGCAGATTCGGATTCGTTAAGTTGCTCGTGCAGCGGACATGATGCCAAATGTTTTGCAAAATAATGTTTATTTTTTTTCTTATTTCACAGACATCCACTACATGATTTGGATTTATGTAATTGATCGTACGGGTTAAGGTGAACATTTTTCAAATAACTCAAAACAGTTTTTCGTTTATAACTGTAATTCTGTTGATGAAAATGTATTCACAGGATACCACTGAGTTTTGAACTAAATAACTGCGTTTTGCTGCCCGTTACACCTTAAACGGACAGTAGAATTTAGAAGCAAAGAGACGCGCTATATTGATAACATTGTTTTTCACATAGACTGATAGACTTGATCCTCAAAAAAACCTTCGTCAAAATCTCATTAACTTTTTCGTTAATGACAAAGATTTTCCATGTAACATCTAAGTGAAAATTACTCAAAGTGAAAAGATCTTTCCCCAATCTACTAGAAAGCAACATAGATTTTAAAGTACTTTCTAAGTGAATTTTATTGCACTTTCACTTAAATTTTAGTAAATTTCTTCGTAGCATCCAAACTGTTGTTAGGCGTTCTTAAATGATTTTTCGAAATAATAAAAATAATTGGATAGATATTTTATTTTATTTATTTTATTGTTCTGCTTAATGCAGATGGTTTCATATATCTATTAACACGTCTAAACTATTTTTTACACGGAAAAAAACTTATTGCCAATCCAATGCAATGCAACTGAAAGCCGCCCCCAGCCAGCTGTGCTTCCTCTGCCAATCTTTCGGGTGAGATGGTTAGGAAATCTCGTCGATTCCTCGTTCTACAAAAATATATGATTAGTAAATGGTGAAGTAATGAAATTGGGTTGTTAGCGGAATGCTAAATAAAACAGCAAAAAAGGTTATCTTCCATTTAATTCCACTTAATTCCACAGCAAAAAAATAATTTTGATATCACATCAAAGTGGATGCACTACAATCATGTCGAAAATTTCATGTAATTTTTATGACCACATAAATAAACAAATGCAGTAAAAGCAGCGTAATGTCAGTTCATGCATTGTATTAATGATAATTTTGTCCTTTTTAGCAAGTAATATTACACCATATTTTCGACATGATTGTAGTGCATCCACTTTGACGTGATATCAAAATTATTTTTTTGCTGTGTCTGGTATCCATGACAGATACGTATTTCGACTACAATGTACAGTCTTTTCAGTGTCATTCCCACTAAAGAACTTATCAAAATCTAACCCCCTTAAGTACTCATCCCCTAGGTAAAAAAGTCAAGATCATAGGTATAAAAATGAAACTACAATGTGTTGAACCGGTACCCTCTTGACCCTATATACCAAAATACTTGCACTGAATATTTCTAGATTCCGCCATAACCAATACAAAATTCATGCACTCCGCAAATTCAGATCACACACACTACCAAAAAGTCATGTAAATTTCCGTGCCCTGAGACCGACACATGCAAGCGGCCCAAATGACATGAGAATCAGTTGAAAGAAACGAGAAAACAAATTCAATCAATCGTACTTTTCGTCGAGTTGCGTATGTTTCGGTTTGGGAACACTTAATTTTACATGACATGTTTGTTTACGTTCCATAATTTACGTCAAAGATGGATTACGTCTCATGTAAAAATAGTTATTTTTAAGTGTGCAGCCCAATCCTGTCATATTTCGCACAGTTATTGGGAATGTCAGTATAAATCGAAAGAGCAGTGTAAAGTAGGGAGTTTTAAAGTTTATCCACCCTAGCGCATATTTATCACTAAAAATAAAATAAAGTATTCAAATCACACAGTTAAAATTATTTGGTAAATTTACACGAATTTCCATGCACATATAAATAGCATGCATATTCATGTAAAATTTAATTTGTTTTTAAATTTACACGACTTGAAATTTACCTGCATGTAAAATTAAACGTCACTTGAATTTTACGTGGATGGCTTTCTTGTAATTTTACAAGATATTTAAAATTACATGCTTTTGGTGTATGACTACCTTATACTTGTTTGAATGAGATTAATTTACCATGAAATGGGGGTATTCCGCGCTGATGATAATTCCGTGAACATGACATTCGTTTTAATATTATTCATTCGAATTGATAAAACATATGTGTGGGCACCAGCGAAGTTCCTAATGTGCAGATATATACGTATACATACACACTTAGAAATACCTAATTTTATACGTGACGGAATCCATCTTTGACAGAAAGGACGAGACGTAAACAAACATGTCATGTAAAATTAAGTGTTCCGAGACTGAAAAGTTCGTTACTCGACGAAAGAACGTTTGATTGTGCTGAATTTCACGTCTATTATGACTCAATTTTATGTCAAAATTGACGCTCTTATGTATCAGTCGCAGAGCACCTAAATTTACATGATTTTTTTCTAAGTTTGTTTATGATTGCACATTAGGAACTGGTATATTTTGAACGAATTTGCAGAAAACCGAACTGATTGCCAAGTACATGGAATTATCACCCACGCGGAATTACCCGCCTTCACGATACAGTACACACCCTACATTTGTCAGGAGAAAAATGGAACCACGAGCGCATTTTTGAATATTTTTTATTTTATTTTCCATATCAAAAATTTTCATTTTCTGAACGAACTAAAACACACATTCCATCGAACATCCATAAATATGGACGCACATATGCACAATAAATCGTTCCACAAAACCAAAACTGAGCTCACAAAACATAAAATACACTTTTTCCGACATTTTTCACTAAAGAAGTGACTCGAGCTGTACGCGGCGGTGAAAAAACTGCTCAAATAATCGGTCCGTCCGCCATAGCTCTCTCAATGGTTTTGATTTAAATTTACACGAGCTTGTAAATTTATAGGTTTTATCGTTGAAAATTCGATGTTGTTCAATAAGTTTTTACATCGTGTGGTGATATTAAACTGCAAGAGAAAATTAATCGAATAAACGTGTAGTTTTATGAGTTTTATCTTGCTCTTTTGATGTGCATGATTTTTAATGTAAAATTAAACTAAAACATAGTTTAAAGCTATGTAATTTTAAAATGGTTTTGGTTTACACGTCATGTGATATTCATTATTTTTTGCTGTGTAGCTTATGTGAAGCTCCACTTCCTGTCCTAGGCGGATCGTTTCTTGGCGAGCTCTAATGATCAGATTTCTTCTGCTCACGCGCCAGGTCGGTTTTTCTAAGGTCATCTTGTATGACACGTTGAGAAGTAGCTTTGCAGCGGATCTTTGCATGTAACGGGGAAAACACTTGTGCACAAATACCCAAATCGTAAGTCTCCGATGGAGGTACAGCTTTGTTCAACCTTTTCCCAGATTTCAAGCAGGTGAAACATTTCTGCGAGCTGGTTCCGGTTAAATCGTTGACAACCTTCGTATCTACCATGGAGAGTATAATTTGGGAATCAACCGAACTGTCACCAACTTTCACATTCGTCGGAACCAAAGCGGAAATCTCGTCGTTCATCTTGTCAACAGTTAATCTTGTCAATTTCTGGCTCTCCTTGGGGTACACCAACTCTTTTGGTCTACATAATGTAACCAAGGTTGCAAAGACTCATTTCAGCTAAAATAATGTTTTTCGGAATAATAAAACCAAAAGATGGTATGATGGCATGTTTAACTTGTAACTTACAAGAAGAGGTTACAAAGTATGCGTTGGAAACATAAAACCTGTAAATTTTGCTTTCTATGAGTCACAATCAGCGATTTGCTGATCGCTGAGTGAGTGAGTGAGTGAGTGAGTGAGTTTATGGAAAATCGCTGATTGTGACTCTCATGAAGTGAAATAAACAGGTTTAATATGTCAAACACATTCTTTGCAACCTCTTCTTGTATCCTACCAATTCAAAATTTGATCATGGCATCTAATTATTTCATAATTTAGAAAAACATTGTTTTAGCTGAAATGAGTCTTTGCAACCTTGAATGTAACCGAAGATAGTAGCTCGTTATTCCACGTGATAGTCGTGTTATCAGTACCTTCTTCGCGGCATTCAACTCTTAGTGGGAAGATGCAAGTAGCAAACATGTGTGAATTTTGGCATTTCCCCAGCTCCCTAGACTCACTTATGTCCTCAAAAATTTGCTTGTAGCTAATTCAAAATTATAAATTTAAAAGGCACATTTAAAGTAATGCTGATATACATACCGTGCATGGTTACTTGTAAATTTGAACGAAGAACTGGGAGTGATATTCAGGTGACTGAACAGCCGCTGAACCGAGTGGTCTACCAAACTTTGCAGAGGCACACTGGCTTTGGATGGTTGAACAGAGATTCCTACATATTGGAAGCGGGTTTAAAATTCTATAAAAAAATAGTGCTCAATAATTTTTACCCGGTGGATAACAATTTAATTTTTTTTCCTTTAATTTGTTTTCCGTCGATCTTGTTTTCCGTGCTGAGCACCAATGCTACCAACACGTCAGGGAGGCAGCTACCACACCTGGACCCTACCTATCGACCCATCAACTCATGAACCGGGGACCAACGGCTTTACTTCCCTAGAGATGTTATGCCTCAGAACATCCCGGCGGCGCTGACTGAGATTGAGCCCAGACCTTTTGGGGTGAGAGGTAATCACGCTTACCACTACACCACCGGCGCCGCTTTACAATCTAATTTGGCATAAATGATGTGGTTGTATGCCGGTAACAGATCCACTTTCTTCCTCAGCAACATCTTCCGTATGTCCGAATATTGCGCTTTGGAGAAGTTATTTCGGCCAATGAATGCCACTGCTTCTTCTGCAGTGTACGGTGATATCGTTGATGCAGGCTCCACATCGATGGCGGCTTCAGGGCTCGAGATAAGCTTTTAGATTTGCCTTGCTGCTCGCCGGAACCTGAAGCTGGAAGCGTTAGCATATGCGGCGAAATTAACTTCCTCGGCCGAAAATTTCGATCTGAGCTCTTTAACTCGGCTGAGCTTTGTTCGTCTACATGCTGCGGAGAGTGATTTCTTGCTTCGAATTTTAATCGTCGGAAACAATTCCACTCCTTTCAACCATTCCGCATGACGGAGCTGCAACACGTCGCGTTTTCTTCCGCTGCTGATCCACTTTGCTCTGAATTTTGCGATGAAGAATTGTATCGTTTTGCGGGCTTTCTCGTTTTTCACGTTTTTTTTTAATAAATCAAGTAATACTTTCACTTTCTTCCCAGCGATCAGGAGATTCACAAACTCAGATCGAGCGACAGCCATTTTTTAAAAGGTCCCTCCAAACTGGCGCGTTTTTAACGCCGCGGCAGCGGTAGCGAATAAATCGCATTAACCGCGGTAGCGAAATTCGCGTGGGTACCCACACCGGAGCGGCAGCTTTTTCACAGCGTTGTAGCGATCGTAAGCAATGGATTCGTCGTCGGATGAAGAAGAGGCGCTTTTGCTAGTTTGTTTACAAGCAGAGGAAAATACGTTGAAGTATTTTGGCAATTTCCTTCATTTTAGTTATAGTTTTGTTTGATATTACAGATTTCTCACCACTGGTGATCACGGATGTTCATAGAATTTTATAGAAATTTTGTCAATCTTTAGAAAAAACAAAAAAAAAAAAACAAAACTTAACTTCCCCAGAAATGCATATCATCAGAAAAATTTGCAGATCTTCTGGAAATTTCATAGACAGAACATCAAGAAAGTTCGCATAACTTCAGAAAAATTTGCAAAACTTTAAAGAAAGTTTGTTTATCTTCAGATAAGTTTGCAGAACTTTAGGAAAATTCATAGATCTTCAAAAACTTTTCAGAATTTCAAAGAGGTTCACAGAACTTCAGAAATGTTGATAGATAATCAGAGAAATTTGCACAACATAAGGGAGCTCACAGAACTTCAGGAAAGTTCGTAGATCATCAAAGAAATTCAAGTTGTAGATTGAAAAACATATCTTCCGAGGAATTAGTGAAAGTTCAAGGAAGTTTATAGAATATCAAGGAATTTCGTAGAACTTCAGAGAAATGTGAAGAACTTAATACCTGTGGCGTGTTGAGCTGTTGATTATTTCCAGGAGAATGATCTTGGGTGTATACGATAATTTCTGAGCATGCTGGTATCTTTTTAGATTTTTTCGAAGAACTTTGAACTCTCGGACAGTCTATTGAGTTCGCTCTTAGTATTCTCCCGACATTTCAGATGATTTATTTCAGGAAAAAAATTTAGTTCGGCTAAATGCTTCTCTGGAACTCACCTTTGAATTCATTTGTCATAATCCTAAAAATTCAATGAAATTATTCTCAGAACTGAATTTATTTCTAAAATCGCTTTGGATTTTCTCCTTATCTTTGAATTCAACTTACCGTTTCCAAATTCTCCTTATAAATAAATGTAGTTCTACTCACATATTCCTTAGATTTAGCATAGCATATGCAATTATACAAATCCAAATACCTTAGATTTCTCCTCCGGAAGCTTCTTTGAAGGGCAGTGAGTTTATAGCAGTTTACCGATCTTTGTACAAGTTGAGCGAATTCCAAGTAGAGCAAGGAATTTTCTGCTAGAATTTGGAGAATTTTGGGGGGATTCAGGGAGTTTTGTAGATGGGAATATTGTGGAAATTTTAATGGTAGTATTAGATCTTGATCAAATTTCAGGGAGTAGTAAATTAAATTTACAAGTTCGGACATCTTTGAAAAAAAAATAGTTTCGAACCAATTCTATTAGGATTTCCGTTTTTGCCATTTTTATCACCTGAAAATCACATTCGGTTCAAAAACTGCGCAACTTCGGCGGTAAAAACGCTGCAGACAGCGAATCGAAAGCGAACGCAAAAAAAAAGCTGCCAAAACGCGCGAACAAGGTCGATTCGCCGCGTTGGTTTGAGCGCTTCCGTAAGCCGCCATGCGGCGGAAAAAACGTGTCAGTTTGGGGGAACCTAAATACAGCTGACCTTTGACTCTAAGACCAAGAACTGCCAATGCGTCTCCGAAAATGAACAACTTATCTGTCAAACGCGAAACAAGCCTACGTGATTCCATGCGATCGCGAAGAAGAACAAGAAAAGGATTATATGCAGAAAAAAATAAGAAGCCAGTTTACAAGACTCATCTTTGACTAGGGAATTTCCATAGGGGAAACGTCCTTCAAACTTCCAGTCAATGCAAAAGAACTGTCAAAGAACTGTCAAGACAAGGGGTTCCAATCGAACCAATGACGTTTTTATATTGTTAGATCGGTAAGTTATATTGGTGGGGGGAATGACCGGTTATTGCCACTTTTATTCATGTTCTATGGCTTTTTTCCTTAAAAAATGACAATTTTCTAATTCAAATATCTCGAGTTTAAAAAAAATGATACCTCTGTCATTTTGTCAGCAAATATAGAACCAAATTTCTCCCTTCCATTACTTTCAATAGGTTTGAAATTGGCTTTTAAAGTTATATTAGTTTGAAAAATACTTGTTTCATACCTAAAAATGACTATATCTTTTGATTCAGTGATCCAGACGTCATAGTTAGGTAATTAAAATGTGTGTTTTTTAAAGCTCTAAAACTGAAGAACAGTTTTCTCTAAATACAAAGCAAAAAAGGTTATGGTCAAAAAACTGTTTTTTCATGAATCACCCTAACCTTCTAGTTGTTTCAGTTCTTAGAATGCGTAGATGATGAGATAAAAATTTGACGTCTTCGACAAAGTTACTTGGTTTTGCATCTTCTACAATTTTGAAGAAGTTAAAAAAATCCCAAAAAATTCCCTGAAGAGTTAGATTTTTGAAGTCACCCTAAAACTGAATCACCCTAATGACTGATCCAATGAAAAGATGCACTTTTTCATTACCAACAACTCTTTCTAAGACGTCAAAACGCTAATACCAGTAGAATTTGCGGAAAACCCGATTTCCATGTATTTTCCGCTCTGGACCACTGTGCATTGATGTCTTTAACAACTTTGTAGAACATTTCAAAACAGTAGAAGTTTATAGAAAACAAATATAAAGTAAAAACTTTTTTTAATGGGTTTCCCACGAAACATGATCCATATTTCAGTGAGGTGACGAAATAGACATCTAGTATCTTGAGCAAAGATTCTTATTTTGATATTTTCTAAAACTATACCGAAACACCGATCCTGAAATTTGAGAAGAAAATAAATTTTGGATCTCACTTCCTGAGGGTTCAATCATCTGCAAATGTCAAAATACAGTGCTGTTATTTTCATATCATTCGATTGAAGATGAACCAATACAACCATTCAATCACAGCAGCGCTGGTGGTGTAGTAGTAAGCGTGATTGCCTCTCACCCCAGCAGGCCTGGGTTCAACCCCAGTCGGGGCCGCCAGGATGTTCTGAGGCCTAACATCTCTGATCACGCCTTCCTTCGAAAAGGAAGTAAAGCCGTTTGTCCCCGGTCCATGAGTTGATGGGTCGATAGGTAGGGTCCAGGTGTTAGAGCTGCCTCCCTGGCGTCGGCAGCATTGGAGCTCAGCACGGAAAACAAGATCAACGGAAAAGAAATTAAGGAAAAAAAAAAATACCATTCAAAACGAATTCTCACATGACCAAAATTTTAAGAGCACCTTTATCATTCGAAGCTCTTCGTCACTGTCAATTGAGTCACTCACCATCATTTGATATACGACAGTGGAGTATGAAAGAAACCCAATAAAATGGTCCCGAACAGACAAGTCAAATTTAAGGTCGATGTCGACCCAAAGTCGTGTTGTTTCCGGTCAATGTCGGGTCAACATCGGGATGGGGTTTGATAGAAGTCAGGTTGGTGTCGGGTTGGCTTAGCTTTTTCGCTGCAATGTCGACCAGAGCTCTGTTTATGTGTAGGTTACACTCAATAATTGCGTTTGCTGCATATCCAGAATATCAACTACACATGCTTTATATTTGTGTGTTTCAATAGTTTCAATGCAGAAATCTGCTTCTAAAAACACTTTTATGAACATTCTGGCAACCTTTTACCCTGAGAATGTGCACACTTGACGAAGGATTGACCTCCTTCGTTGGGAAGCATATTTTTCGTCAGTACCGGGTTAGGTTCCATCGCAAGCGGATGCTGGCTATTGCAGGTTGCTATCTCCGTGCTCATAAAACGTGAAATTGGTGGTGGGTGGATTTGATCGCCTTTGCTTACGAAATCAGGATTCGTCTGCCCGGACTGGGGTGCTGGGTGTGTGTCGTGCCAGTACGACGTGATTGTCTCATGCTGCTGATCAAAATACACCGCTCGTAGCTGATTTTCATTCAGTTTTCCTGCAGCTTCCGTCTAGAGCAGGTCGGTCGAGCAAAACCGGGCGATATTCGGTGTTGACGATTTTTCTCAGTCGTCCGTCGGAATTCGCTGTTGACGAGTGTTTGGCTTAACTTTAAGTTTTCTTACGTTCGGGTTGTCGTTTACGCGTGCTTGCGTGTGTATACCGAGAAGGCTTTAAAGCGTTGTTTGACCACACATCACATCAGATGAGCTGTAGTGGAGTTGGAATCGAGCGGTTTAAGGGTTGAGTTCGAATTCAGTGAAAAGGAAGAGTGAAAAGTCCTTTCACTTGTGTGTTGTTGATGATTTTTATTTAAGTGCTTTTCAACTGTCGTGACGGATATTGTGCAATTTAATTGTTGCTGTTTTCCTAATGTAGCAGACGGTAGAGCATTGGGAGTTCAATTTAAGTGCGTTCAATTTTACGATCGTAGAAGAGAGTGATGCTTCTAAAATTTCTTCCCGGTAGTCTCCGGGTGATGAAGCTATTAAGGTGAAAGTGTAATTTTATCCCGGTCCAGTCAGTGTTAATGAATATTCGTGGGAGGAAGATTCAATTAACTTCTCTTCACACCGTGGGATTGATAGAGAGTTTACTTCCTGTCGAAACAAACAGCAAGCTGACAGAGTGTGCATCGGTAAGTGAGCTTATTAGCTGTTATTGAGGGGTTGCTAGTGTGCTTGTCTGTATTATAGTGCTATAGTGAACATATTAGGAGAAAAAAAAGATGGGTAGATGCCATTGTTTCGCTAGACCGCTCAAAAGGGACTTCAGACATTTGCACTTGTAAAAGTTTCCTCAACCCATCCAACTTTGTGTATCGTTTTTTTTTCTTCGTCATGGTGGGCTTTTGGATGCTAATAAGTTTTACAATAAGGCACTCGAAGTATACGGACCGGTGGTGTACATCAAACATAACGGTTGACTGGTGATTGCGATTGGGACATTATGAGCAACTTCCAAAATGCTGGTTATTTTTGGAACGTTAGTTGTTCATGTTTTGGAGACGTTTCTATTCTATATTGGGTTTAGTGGCTGCCCATTGTATAGTATAGATTTTCTAATTTTGAGCCACACTTACTAAATAATTGAGTTTTTCAATTAATGTTAACTTCCGTACCATATTGGAACGTTTTACACTATTCTCAGAGCAGACATTTAGTATTCGACTCTACCCAGCAGATTGTTTTTTTTTTGTATTTTGTTTGTGAGTCGTTATTTATTTATCTATGAAAAAAAAGTATACATGTTTATATTCCAGTGCTAATAACTTACAAGCTTAGGACTTGAAATTTCGCATCATGGTAGAGCCTTGCTCTAAACATTTTTCCGATTTTAGTTTTCACTCTGGCCAAGCAAATTTAAAATTGATTAATTTGAATGAATTATAGCGCTATAATGGAATATCAATGAACGAAAAAATATCTGAGTGATTATATTTACCACAGACATTTTTTAAGAAAGGTAAATGCTCAATAAAATTTTTAAGAATATCGAAGTAAGACCGCTGGTAAATTGATACGTATGTTTGCTATTTCGTTTTATAGTGGAAGAAAAATTAAAATATAAATAACTAATAATAATATGATGCGGAATAACAACAAAAGTGTTAAAGAGCTTACCCATTATCCATGTTGTAATTTGACAAATTCTAACTAATATTATTGAAACATAAGTTTATCCTTCATCTGCGCAGAAAATTACCTATAGCGAGTTCTTCTTTCACCTGCTTTTTGAATTGGCTAACCCTATATTGCTACCATATATGTTTAATAGCCAGCTTAACGATCCAAATGACACCATAATATTATGAATAAAACTTGTACCTTACAAGAAGCAAGATATCCGAATACTGAGAAGAAAAGCCATTGAAAATCACTTCATAGTAATTTTCGCCTCCCTGCACTAGGTTGTTATACTTATACCTGTACAACATATCCATCTGGATTCTGGGAAAGTATCCAATTCGATAGAAAGTGATAACAGTGGTATATTAGGTTACACACTGGTTTCCTGGAGCAGGTATAATCAATTTTATGGCTCGTACATATATTTATTTGGTTACATGCCTACACACAAATTAAGTGACAAATCCATTTTCATTTTATACGTCTTATGCGACCATCACTCAAAGTGATGTGCAGTAAGCAAGAAATTTATTTTTGGCACCACTGTGCGCCATCACAGCAGTGGGCGCCTAGCCTAACGTAATCATATGATCTGTTTTATAACCGGTCGTTTTAACCATAAGCCCAAAAGTTAAGCGTTAGAATATAAAACTTCAATTATATCAATATTTATCTATGGAACACCCGATATAGTTGCGTCTAAAAGCGCGATTCATTGTCAACACAACATCATTTGTTTCTAAACAAGCGTACGTGTGATACACATTGAATAATTTTGGTGCTAGGCGGTGTAGTTCTGGTGTAGCTATGTATACTGCAAAAACGAAAATGAGATTAGGTTTGTTTTAGTGCACACCTAATGCCATTTTGGTCAGAAAAAAACATGGTAGGCCGTGCTGCAAAACTGACGAGTTTTGTTTTTGCGCGTGCTTTTTAAACTTTACAAGCGCATTTGATTTTTTCAAAAGTGATTTTAGTGTTACTGGCATTTAGAAAGTGGTTAGGTAAACAAATGATAATTACGATCGTTCTCTGATTCTATTTGGTTGTAAGAAAATGGTAATAATATTATTAATAAGTATGAATATTTGATATACTTATAAAAAAATAGTGAATAAAACAATTATCTGCAATATAATATTAAATATAATGCATTAACACTAGACTGGCCCACAAAAATAAAAGTTCTAATCTTCCACGGGCCAACCCCTAGATTTGTGCCATTTGGTGAGAAAAACACTTTTTTTTATATATATAGAAAGCGAGCAAGGACAACTTTGAGGAAGGTACGTATCGGGTTAATCATCTCTCTTTACCTAACTTCCTGTTGGAGAAGGATTGTGAGGGATATCACCCCCAGTGGTGGCGCACATATACAATAATTTGAAATTCAAGTCGATTTAACTAACACAAAAATAAAATCCATAGATTGTTATTGTGGTTCAATTTGCATTACCACAGAATTATTTTAAATCTGAATAAAAAAAATATCTGAAAAAATTTTGCTCGAAAATTTAAAAACATATAACCATGCTATTTGAATTTCTTTGACCCACCGGTGGGTCGCGACCTATAGATTGGAAAACGCTGCAATAGACAATTCTAGTGAAAGCACATACAATGCCCAATTTCGTTTCCTTTTCTGCACTTCTGCGTTGATTTCCAGATATTTCACTGAATTTCACAGGTCTGCTGTTTACACACAGAGTTTTACACGAGATGGAACGGAGGAGGATGATCGTCGCAAGTAATTTAATTTACTGGGGTGATCAACAATTTTGGAGTTTCGTTTGATGACCGTTCAGTAAAATATAATGGATACTGAAAACTGGGTACTCTATTTTACTGCGTTTTGTTCTGTTCCTATTCCTGTATTCAGTAGTTTACCTCAAAATTGAATGAACATCAGTAGGTAGTTTTATTGAGAATAATTGAGTGTTCGGGAATTTTCACGATTTACAGTTCGCAACATGTAAACAAAGTTACCGAACTTTGAAACCGTGATTATGTGTGCATCAAGCTGCCTTGACATGGGTTGGATTAGAAGTCCCAATCGTAGAAGGTCTGCTTGGTGGGAACCAAAATTAAGGGGAACGTGGGGTAATACTCCCCCCGCTTAGGACATGATAATTCTACACTACTTATTGATCATATATATAAATTCCATTTTAATGCATTAATTAGTCTATCATTAATTAGTCACATCAAGTGTCAGGAAAATCATATCTTTCCTTTATTTAACGTCGGTCTCTGTTCCGCAATCTAGTGCCAATCACCGACGGATATCGAATGCCATCCATTGACGGCAATCGAATGTGCAGGAAGGCAGCTTCCACACCTGCGTAGGATATCGCACCCATTCAAACCACACATGGGCCGGGACCAACGGCTTTACTTCCCTTCCGAAGGAAGACGTGACCAGAGATTTTTATGCCTCAGAAAAATCCCACCGACCTCGGCTGGGATTGAACCCAGACCCATCGGGGTGCAGGAAAATCATATGAAAATACGCGTTTTTCACCGAGAAAATAGCATTTTGATTTTTGGGGAGGTTACCATTGTGCAGTGATAGACCGATAGACTCAAAATTGAGTGGTACACGAAACGAAAATCAATTATTTAATTCATGTGTTTCACTTATACATTTTTGCCAAAGCATCAGCCTTATACATTCCATAAGAAAAACCACATAGGTCCTATTAGAATGCATAAAAGGTATGTGTGACCGCTTATACATTTCATTTGACACATGATCTTTATTAACTTTTTGCAAGGCGTCTGCTTATTAGTTGACTTATACATTTTATGAATAATCTGCAATGGAAATTTGCCAAAAGGTATAAGGAGATTTCTATTCGTGTAGGTGTCTCATAGACTGATTAAAAATCTCCTCGATTCTGAGGAAAACCGACGAAAATGTTACTCAATCGAGGAGTATACTAATGGACTGAGTGAAACCCAGTGCTGATAAAAATCCTTTCTTCTACACTCAATTTAGCTGAAAATGAAGAAAACCTTAACAGATAGACCAACTACCTGCATGAATTTGAATTTTGATATAAACAAATTCCCTTGATCTAGGCAACCTCTGAGTATCAAAAATAACATTTGTTTGTCTTCATTCGTGGCTGGATTCTCATTATCGCCTCTGTTGTTGTAAATATTGATATTCGTCTTCATCTTGGTCGGGATGATATTGAGGATCAAATGCAAAATGATTATTTTCATTTCAAACAAATATAGCGCTGAAGAACGTGGTTTTTAGACATAAGTCGACGGCAAATTATTGCCTCAAGCTGAACTGATGATAATATCGATGATTTAGACAGTGTGGTTGCCAATATTCAAAATAATCATTTTGCCCAAAATGTCGTTGATTATTTTGCTTTTGAGGATCACTTCTGATTTTGACAATTTTGGGTTTGATAATCGAGCACTGGTGAATATCAACAAACGCGTATTCGTTGATGTATAATAAACTCATTTGTTCATTTCGCTCGTTTCGTAACTACGAAGATGTTCAAAACAAACGCAATTCATCGACACTGGGTTGAAGCGATACTCCTAGCATGTGATGGTAAATGATAAAAACAGACACTGGTGAAACCTCTCTTGATTTTCATAATATTCGAAATGTTTTTTTCGGGATACATGGTGGTTGCATACATGTTGGAGTAATCCGTGTGTTGTGTATGGTGGTACATAGTATGCATTAAGGTTGCATTTAATACACATTTATAATGATCCACTTTTTATAGAGATTAGTGACGTTTAACGCACGCATACTAGCGGTAGAGTCGGTGTATAATGAGTCACGCCAAGAGTGAAGCCAAGTCTACCTATCGAACTGTCAAACCAGCTACCTATCGTGCAAAGTAAACAAACATTACGGTGCCATGAAAGGTCCACGAAAGGTATTGCAATAAAATATAAAATATAATCGAAGAAATGGTAATAAACACGCAGTGACCATTCAATTGTAATGGGATACGTTTGGTAATAATCAGTTATGAGAATTTATACCAATTTTTGTTAAGATAATTTGAAAAAAATCATAATGATTTACTACAGCCGCTATTAATTTTACTCGCTAGAAGTCATTTGAAGTTGATGTAGAAGTCCTCTGTTGCCAAGTTAAAAGAAAGGGAATCTTTCGAAAATCGTGATGCGAGTTCAACTGTTTTTCTCTTGGCGTGACTCATTATACACCGACTCTAACTTGCGGGTGCATCGCCGTGTAAACTTGTTTATTATTTGCCTCTGACTAACCTAAAAAAAATGTACGAGATAAGATCTGTCAAAATGAGTTTGACAGCGATTAGTTGTGTACTTTCCTCAGATTTTAAATACTTTATAGCTCCTGTTTTACGTACCTAATTGCCCACGACGATTTCTCGCGAATTAAAGCTCATTCTAAAAAACTAACAACACAAACAGGTAGATGAATGTCATCATTCAAAATACAAACTATCATTTTGTATAGTTTATTCACGAGATTGACATGTTTGTTTACAAAAGCAATTACGCCCAAATCTTAAAGTTTTCCGGAATATGACAGTCTCTTTCATAAAACACTGTCGCCGAAGACCGTCACGAATGTATGTATTTTAGTTTTTCTCATAATAAAAGCTGCTGATGAATTCTGTGTTTGTGTGAATTCTGAAAATAGCAAGCAATGATGTCCTAGTAATAATATTTCTGATTAGAAATTGTTCAATTTACACCAAATTGAGAAATTAGAATGAAATCACACATGTCATATGATATTTTTTTGATAATTTTCTTTTGTTCGAATGTTATTCTACCGTTTGTGTAGTGTGAGTCAGATGACATTAAATTTAACCCAGTGGTCTCATCGACCTTATTCGCCGCCGAACGCCAATTAGATTTAAACTGCTGCTCGTTTTCCATGGATTTATTAGTTTTTTTTTAGATTCCGTTTGACCAAGGCCCAATACCGTTCTATAGGGCGGAGTTCTGTGCTGTTGGGAGGGTTGTGGTCTTTGGGTACCACTACCACGTTGTTCGCATCGTACCACTCGATTGACTTTTTCCCATAGTGGCAGCTCGCCAAGTCCGGCCAGAACAGCACAGGTCTATTATGTTTCTTTAGGAATGGTAGCAGCCGCTTTTAAAGGCACTCCTGGATCTCTTGATTGATGGTTCCCGTAGTAATGAAAATGACGCTTTTTAAACCACACGTGCGTATGGCCTGCCAGACGAGATATTTTTTCGGGAACTTTGATAGTTTGATGGTTTTGAAAATGTCAGCCGCCTTCCCTTTTCCTGATACGGTATAAAACTCCTGTCCCGGAAGCTGCTTGAAATCCGCCTTCAACATAAGTTTCGTCGTCCATGGCGACACAGTCGAACTTTGTGAGCAGATTCGTATACAACTTTCGGGACCGCTGCTTTGCCGACGTGTTTTGTTTGTAATCTCGGTTCGCCACCTTCACCTTCTTAAACGTCGACAACCCAGCTCGTTTCTTGGCCTGCTGCACAGTAGTATGGGAGACATTGAGCTTGCCAGCGACGTCCCGGATGGAGAGGTTAGTATTCTGCTTATATTTCACCGCCACTTTCATCGTCCTCGCTGCCACGTCCGGATTATGATTGCCGCCGATTCCAGGCTTCCTGGTGGTCGACAGATGCTCCCCAAACACTTTTAAAACGTTTGTCACGGTCGATTTGGCCACATCCAGCAATTTTGCCAACTTGGCGTGTGAATACGTCGGATTCTTTTGCTGCGGGAGCAAAATTTTGACACGCTGCTCCTCTTGCTTGGACGTCATTTTGAAAACTGAATAGCAAACGGTGAAAACTCATCATAGCAACCATTGTAATACACTCACCTTCCAAATGCAGCATTTCAGGTTTTTTTTATGCATTTTAACAGAAATACACCAATTTGAAGTTGACCAATTTTTGCGCGTTCCAGACTTTATTTTTAGATCATCTTCATGCTAAAAAAGGGAACAACCGGGAAATGTAACATTCTCGTATTGTTTTGCATATAAATTTTACTGAATCTGTAAGGAATCACCTCATGAACAGTTTCTGTAATATGGTGGTCGGAAAACTTTTTAAAGAATTGTGTCAAATTAATCTTTGATTATTTTAAGAAGTAAATCCATTCCCGCCAATTATCGTATGAAGGTTTTGTACGCAATAATTGGCTCTGGGTTAAGTTGCTTTTTTAGACAGGCTGTTTCTAGAACTTCCACTACAGAGGATGTAAATAAAATCATACTTTAATTTTTTTTTTGCCATCCCATTTGTTTTGTTTAATTCATCGCGCAGAAAAAAAAAGATAATGGCGGCAGTTACTTCTCGTTATTATCAATCGATAGCCACATATTTATTAATTACTGTTCTCATAATAAGTAGCTATGTATGAAGATGAGATAACATGTATAATCAAATGTTACCATTTTTGCTATTTTTATATCACCAATAATTAAAACATCCATCCAGCAGATTTTCATCTTGCTGAATGATACAAAAGAAAGGTTGTGTTTGGAGAATTTTAATTAGCATCAACATCGGCATCGGTTGATAGCGGTCTATCGGTCTCATCTTGTCATCAAAGACGACTGCAAAATGGATGCAAACATTAATTATTAAGGGTTAAAAATGAAACTGACAAAAAGAAAATTAACGGACGATTTTAAGAGACCAATAACGAAGGTTAGTTCCATAAATAAACACCTCCTGCACCTATCATTTGAGGGAACAGGTAATACAATATTTATACAGGAAATTGAGGATTTAATTTCACGTTGTTGGAGATATTTATACGATGAAATTTTTTATGGTGATGAAATACTTTTAAAATAGTAGCGAGGATGTCTACCTGGAAGTGTCGTTGATTTTTAGAAGATGCGTCAGTGAAGAAGAGTGTAAAGTATCCTGCCAAGAGCAACCGTCCTGGTGCGTTGCTAGTCGGACTGCTATTTTGACAGTTTTGGTCGTTACTATTTTAGGTAGCAACCTGTTTGCACACCGGTCGTTGCTATCCAGGTTGTTAATTTATGATTTTGACTTTCACACTGGTAGTAGATAAGTAGTATTCTTATCGTAAAACTTCGAGCTGAAACTAATCATTGAGCTTCGTGATTTTTTCACAAAGATTTGTAATAGTGATTTAACTCATCTAACTAGCTCGAAAACCAGGTTTTTTTTTTAGTTCACAAATTGTGGAGATATATAACAGGGGGTTATCGGCTTGCAGTCATCAAGCAATTGAACATTCACATATTGCTCCTAATCCGACGTTTTGATGTTTATTTCATCTTCTTCAGGGGCTTCTGCAAGTACACGACGTATGTATTTTTGATTATTAACTAACCATACTGAACTGTGCAAGCCGGTAAACCCTCTTTGGCAAAGTTCCTTAGTCGCTAGCATCCAGTGGAGATGTATAAATTGATTTGAATCTATGACCAAAGTTTAGACCCCGAAGGCCATTAGACTCTATTTCGGAACATCCGTAAATGACGTCAATTCATAAAACTTAGAGCTCAGCAATTTATTTTCATATAACTGGCTATGATAATTATATGAATTTCGTAGAAATTGGTAGTTCTGTTCCTTATCGTAAAATATTTTACCCGTATTTCATTATTTTTCCATTGATCCAAAAGCTTGAGCTTGAGCTTGATTGACCGCCCACGGTTGCTACTCTGTTACTGCCAGATCAGCTGTAATTACACAGAGAACCAATAGACGATGCTTGGGACACTAGCAATCATCCTCAATGTGTAAAAACTGGATATCTTAAATTAGGCAATACCAGCGCCGGCCGCGCCCGAACACAGGTCAAGAAAGGAATGGGAAGGATTGTGTTGACATGACACTCGCTTTGATGGAAGCCGAGAACACCTCTGCACTTCCACGAGGAATCACTGGGATGTTGGATAAGAGGGTTGGGTTTGCAGCAGGGTTCGTTTTGGTAAACGATAAGCTGAATTGATGTCCTAACGATCATATAACGCGAAGGAGCTTGGGACTAAACCCACGGTCTTCTGCTCAGTAAGCAAAAACGTTTGCCACTAGGCAGACGAGCACCTTTTTAATCACCGAGTTGCTGTTATTACCATGTAGTCATATTAACAAATGAAACGATTGACGAATCTTGAATGTGGATGGGCCTGAGATTAGACTCATGATGTTCTGCTCAGTAAGCAAAAACGGTTGCTCTAAGGCCACCGAGCCCCTCATATCACATAATACCGTTGCTCTAATTTTTGTATCCATTCAAACCCGGAACCAACGACAACAACGAGTTTCGCAAAATACACGATACACAAGCGATTTTACTATAAATCTCTTTGATATGTAAGGACCTGGGACCGCGTTTTTCTGCTCAGTAAGCAGGCCACTGTAACCGACGATCTTTTAAATCCGAAAACTAAAAACTACGAAAAAGTACTTAGGCGTTCATTAAGTTCCACTTTCACGCGACGTACAATGTTTCAATTTGCTCTTTACGTATTGTTCAGGCTAGGCCCTTTTCAAAATTTAGGCGAGAAATACGCACAATCGTCACCTACCTCGCAAAACTGGTTCCAAACGACAACAAAGGCATAAGCAACGATGGATTGTTGAACTTTGCTGGCTCCGGTGGTGTAGTGCACAGCAAAAAAAAATGTAATATCGATCAACGTAATTCAAGCTGATGTATGGAATAATGATGTAATTGTAATTTTGTAATTTATCAGCACACACCCTGGTCGACCACTGTAAACCAATCTGCCGTTCAGCGTTTTCGGTTTTTGTTTCTGGATCTTTAGTAGCCTCTGTGATATACTTACTTGCGGCATACTATTTTGGGAGTGTATATGAGCGTGTACCATGTACGGTAGCTCATCTCTCATCGTGATGGTGGGACATAGTAGACAAATTAGAGAGAAAACAAGGAGGTATTAGTATTAGTTATATGTAAACAAACAAAACAAAAGTTAGATAATGCGGCACTGTAACTACTACTATTTTAGAGGTATGATTCGTCATGTTTAACTCAATGTTTCAATTGAGGCAAACTATCTATCTTACAATTACAAAAGCAAACCTAAACTTACAATTATATGCAAATGCAAAATGAAACTTGACAAATCATCGTCAATTCCCTTATTCCAGGGCAGGGCCTGACGATTTGAATCTAATTTTGATCAGTGAACGGGCACCATATGGTACATTTTCTCACCATGAACCTATCATTTCCAGCCTATCTGAACTATTTAATAAATGGAAGCCATAACATGGGTTACGCTCCCCCTAAGCGGGCCCTCCCCATCCTGTCTCTGTCTTATCTCAAATACAAAATGCCAATGGTATGAATGTATCTATATATAACTTGGAAATGACGTACAATCAAATAAACCCGTAACCCACTCACTTGGTCAGGCTTCAGAATCGTCCAGTGGGCAGTGCACTCTACACTCCAAGTTTTTCAAATTTACCGCAAATTTGATATTTTACCCATTGAGTGTTGATTAGTCACAATGAAACATTGTGACAGAAGTTGAGGTTACTAGTGTATTAAATAATCTAGGTCCTATTTAGGATTATTCCTGAAAAATCCAAATCTGGCCAACGCCCACCCTAAACCTAAACCTGTTCTAATCCACCTGAAATGACTAACGAATGGAAGACTTTGACTACCCAGCCATGCAATAGTCTCATTCCGTGCCTTATGGCAACTTGATGATTCTATTGCGCTCATCTTCTGGCACCACCCAGGGGAGACTTGGTCCTGTACCCAATGCTTAACTTATCTCCATTCCACTCAACTACTCGCAATTTCGTGTGATATAGTTGGCGGAATATTATTATATGAGACAATTCAATGCAGACGTCTTTCCAAATTTGGCAGATCGACAGGTAATCGGTGAGTTACCACGATAGTTGCTATTCAACAACTCGACAACGTCCCATCGTCAACGCCTGCTATGAGAATTTCCCATAGCAGACGCCAACGAAATGACGTCATCGAGCTATCGATCAACTGCCCTGGTTATCACCTGGTACCTTATAGCACGATGCTAGGAGGCGAACCGGAAGAATCGATGAGCTACCTCCCCCCATTATTTTTCCATTGATCCAAAAACCCCAAAACTTGATAACTTAAAAAAAACTCAAAAACGAAAAAAAAAAACACATCGCTGATATGATATGTTGTGTAAAAATGTCTACATTTTCAAGGAAAATATAAAAACACATTGCACTCTCTGTCAACAAACTATGAAAACCACAAAACAAACAAATACAATCAACATTTTTCAATACAAAATCCAAATTTTTTAATAGTATTATATTTTTCTAAAAAGTTCTTTTTATCGCCTTCCATTTCGTATTTTGTGTAAGTATCGCATGATATAAATTTCTAATTCGCTTCGACAAATCCATTGAATTGTTGTCTTTGATTAAAAAATGAATGAAAATTAAATTTTTGGTAGCAATCAATTTTATAACAAAGTTTTTAAATGAATTGTAGATTTATATCAATAATTACCAATGAATGTCTAAAGATGAGTATCAGTTTCATTGATCAAATAATATTTATTGTTGAATTATTGTGTGTACGGTTGGACACACTTTTTGATAGCTGCCTGGTGCTATAAATGTACAATCCAATTAAGTTTTGACCATAAGTTTTATAATACGCTTACAAGTAAGCCCATAAACCGAAACATATGTTTATTATCCGGGATAGACCTGTTCCAGATTTGACCCTGATATTTTGCACTAAATTTATGCTCATTGATTGAAAATCACACTTTCAACAAACTACTATCAGTTTATTTAAAATCCTCAGTCAATCCTCAATCTCTAGATGACCCATATCTCTTTTTTTATTCCTAAGTTGATGATTTGCATGGTACTTTAAAAGGTATGTAGGGTAAGATGGGGTAAGATACATTTGTGGAGCAAGATGAGTTTTTAAAATTTGAATTCATTTTCAATATATTGTCGGGAACTAGCAATGTTCTTTAACAGATCCTCGAAAGAAAGTTAAAAATGGTACTTTAAACGCCAAAAAGTCATTTTGTCCCGTAGGTCATTTTACACTAGTAGGCTAATCATGTTCTAAATCTTGACTTCCCTTTATCTTATCGAAATCAACAGGATAGCCATTTATCAAATTTTACGCGATTGGCAAGATAGATATCTGTAAATAGTTGTAAGCGATTCTCTGCTAAAATTTGCATAAGCATATTTTGCAGCAAGACGCAATCTTTCTTAATTTCAAATTCTGAATCAGCACTCTGTGAAATAACGTAAGTGTCGCAAGCAGTATCTTTCATGTGAAATACGAACATCCAAAGTAAAGGGATAGCCAAATGCGAAAGAGAGGTTTTGATTCGGGTTGAACCTTTCCAATGCATGTGTCACTGTCAAGAATGTATGGTTTGGATTTATTTGTCAGAAAATGGGTTCTATTTACATATACAAAATGGACATTAACATTTCCTACGCATCTTCCAGTGAGCTAAGCTCTGTGAAGGAAGTGATTTTGAATTCAACAAATTAAATTTCATGAACACTGAAGCTACTTATAAACTAAAATATACACCATACAACTAATACTAAACTGATGTACCAAAGCTTCGCCTAGATGACAGAATTGGTGTTTCCAAGTCGGTGGTTATTAAGGTACCCTGTTTGGTGCGGACGGGGACGCTTATTCCTTCGTTGGGGTTGAATTGTTGCTTGAATTACTAGATGCTACCGATATTATTATTTATCATGAGAAAATAGATAACTTTTAGAGTACACACTGAGCAGCCGGTAATCCTTTCGGTAATTAATATATTGTGCTTTGATTTGGTTGATTGCTTTCCGTGAAAATATTCAATGGCGGAAAACATATCACACGTCAAATTCCAAAGGGAATAGTATTTAAACAATTCTATTATTCGATACGCCACCCTGAAATGCATCCCCGCTTCCGAAAATCGTAGCATCGAAACCAATCGATATATGCTGAGAAGGGTTTGAAAATTTTGTGATGCGACAACATTATTTTCCTGGGAGTCTAATCTGGAGAAAAATGAGCAATAACTTCTGAAAATCTTAAAAAATTTACGAAATGAAATTTGCCGAATTTTACGGATCGTTTGAGATGAGCTGTTTTCTGCTCCAAATAATCATAACCAAAATTAAGTCAAGGTTTTTCCTTGTAGAGTCCATTTGCTTTTCATACTTCGCAAATTCAAGAGCTCAAATCTCAAAATTTTCGAGGTTTATGAATTTGCAAATTTCAGCAAGCAACAAGCAATACTGGATGATCAAAGTTTGGAAACAAGAAAAATTCAGATTTCATAGAACTGAACCCTTTTTTGTGGCGTGTGGGTGTGATTTCAAAGTTTTGTTGCGTGTAGATGAAGGTTTTCGAATATTCACAGAACCTACCCACTGCTACAGAAGGATCTCCTTCGGCTGTTGTTATTCGCTCACATGGTTTCTCCCGCACTAACGTGTGGCCTGTGGCCGGAAGCTTACGGCGTGAGCTGTATGGACGAGTGAACCGATGAATATGACTTCATACATTGACGAAAATTTGACAAGAGAGCGGTGCAAAATTTACTAAACATGAACAGTTTATATTCATCATTAATTATTTATGAACTTATAGTGTTAATTTTAAGTAATTATTCAGTTTTTGTGCAATGATGTTGATAAAGGAAACCAATTCGCTAATGCGTTTTGCACAAAGTGGTAAATGCCTATTTTTGTCCATAACCAATGTTCTATTGCTCATTTACTATCGTTGAATATATAAAAATAAATGTAAACGATTCCGAAAACAGATTTTCATACACTTGTTTCACTTTGCAATTGCTTTGAGATAGAATTAATTTGACAACCATCTGAATTTCAACCATCGTGTAAAATGTTCCTTCTTTTAAATGTGAGCTAGTTGTCATAAATAATAACATTTTTTACAAGGTTCCGCACAACCAGTGTTGGAAAAGTTCACGATATTTCACGAAGTTCACCAAGGGAAAAGTTCGCGAGTCATAGGGAACTTTGATTAACTTTTCCATCACTGCGCACAACATTGCCGGTTTCTGCGATATTGCACTTAACTTTAAATAAAAAATCGTTTAAAATTACCCCAGATCTAGAGTTAACACCATGTGCGCCACATATCGCAGGAATTTACAAGATGTTTCAAATCGGTGTATGCTAATTGGAAACATCCTTCGTCTATTTCCTAATGTTCAAACCCAGTTATTTTCCACGCATTATTCCATGCAAAATTTTATACGATTGATTGACGACATAAATAAATAAATAAATACAAATTAAATAAGGATTTAATCTATCATACCAAACAAAAAAGAAGAACGCACTTCATTGATCTACAAACCAGAAGTTAAATGCAAATAACACTGAACGGTTAAATCCCTACTATCTAAAATAAGCATCAAATTTGCTGAGCTAGATTCAATGCAAACAATATCCTTCATCGTGGAAAATTGTATATACAATTCCAGCGTGCCTTGATTTATGTTCGCCGTTAATTTCCCCTGATACAGAATGCAAAGCGATTTAAGTAAACTTGTCCTTAGCATTTTCAACTGAATTCAAGTAAGACAAATAGATTGTCCAGCTAGGAAGAGAGCAAATCAAAACAAACAATATTAACTGCTTCGGTCCTAAACGAGGTGTTGAAACTCAGTAAATATCTTCGTGGACCTTCCTTCATCTCGATGGATGATGCAAACGAGCCGGACGACCAGCTCTGATTTGTGGGAAAAGTTTTTCACGCAAAAGACCAGAGTTTACCCAGTGCAAGGTGGCTTATTCCATTACCCCAGGAACAATCGGGGAAATCTTGAGAAAGGGAAAGATTGGGGCATGCGGCTCTTCTAATCTTGCTGGTCCAGGTCGTATTATGTAGGTGAGATGAAAGAAGTAGCGTGCATTTGGACAGAAGGTTTATGGTCTGGACTGGGGAATCGGCGATGTAATAAAAAAAAGCACCAAACCATAAGATGATGGTGATTTGGATAATTAAAAAACACTTTCATCCTTTAAGAGGAAAAGTTGTTCCTTTCGAGGATCTTTATATAGGGGTGCCGTTATTACTTTACCAGTTTACAGAATGCAAAATACGACAAAACAAACCTAACACGACGATGGTTTTCTTAACTTTGCTATTAATCTGTCTTTGATCTTTAAATGATTTACGTCATGGAAGCAAAATACAGGTAAACAGCTTAATTCAGCTTCAAAAGAAAATTATGGTTGTCATACAATTAGTTTTAATAAACGTTATTCAGGCAGGTCTTAGAAACATTGAAGGAACATGGAATCTGAACAGAGGGAATTCCAATGAATTATAACACTCTAGAATAGTTTTCAGTGCACAGCAATATTATGTAAATGCAGCCATTATAGCAAAAAGATATAGTGGTGGTCAGAATTTCATAAAAAAATGGTAGTTGTGTTTCTTGTCGCAAAATATTAGACCCATATTTTTCTGTTTTGTTATTCGGGGTACCATTTACATGTTTGGGTGGTTCAAATAATCATTTTTTTTCAAAAATTACTTTTTTCATTGATTTATAGCGACTGTTACATGGTCACGATGCATGGTAGTCTAGTCGCATTAAAGTATCCCTTTAAAGAAAACCCAAAACTTGATAATTTCAGATAAATATAACTCAAAAACGAAAAAAAAAACATTTCGCTGATTGTTTTATATGTTGTGTAAAAACGCCTAAATTTTCGTTGAAAAATATAAAAACATATTACACCCTCAACCTACAAACCATGGAAACCATAACAAATCAAATACAATCAATATTTTTAAATACGAAATCCCAATTTTGAAATATCATTTTTTTTTTCTAAACATTATTTTTTATTACCTTTCACATTTTCACAGGAAAAAAAAAACTATATATTTTTTTATGAAATTCTGAGAACCACTTTATCGTATAGATATTACAGTGTTTCAAAATATCGGTTTTGCTCCACCCCGCTCAGGTCCTGGTAATTCTTGCAAAATTTGAGCTCATTTGATTGCGGCCTAACTAACTAACACTCTCCACTAACAAGCCTTCAAACCCGTGTAACACTTGAGAGGTTACAGAGTTTTTTGGAGAAGGTTACACCTCCGTTTAAGAGACCGAGATCAACCCTCAATTTCGGTCTATATGGAGGCAGCACTACTATCATTCGATGATCTAATACTTTTACCACCTACAAATATGTACAACTACACACTTAAAAATAACTATTTTTACATGAGACGTAATCCATCTTTGACGTAAATTATGGAACGTAAACAAACATGTCATGTAAAATTAAGTGTTCCCAAACCGAAACATACGCAACTCGACGAAAAGTACGATTGATTGAATTTGTTTTCTCGTTTCTTTCAACTGATTCTTATATCATTTGGGCCGCTTGCATGTGTCGGTCTCAGGGCACGGAAATTTACATGACTTTTTGGTAGTGTGTAGCTTAATTTGAATTTGGTAGTGATCTCAAACTACACTAGCCCTTTAAAGTTTATATGGAAATTACTAAGGTAAAAGTGAAATTTTTGTTATTACTTTATCTTTTTTTAAATTTAAAATGAAAGTAATATTCAAGATACCTTTAAAGGTTCTTACGACGTGTGTTTTTGAAATAAACAAAAATTGTCTGTATCTCTTTACTCCCATTTGTATTAAAAAAATTAATATAGTTGATTTTATATGCGTTTAAAAAAATAACATATCTCAAGTTTTATCGTATCATGCACTTCAAGCTGTGTCCTTTCAAGTCCTGATTTGTTTTTTTTTGTGTATTTGTACTATCATGAGTAATTCACATTTGAAAAGGGCGTATTTTATAAAGAAAATCGTTAATATCACGTGATTTTTTAATAATTATCGATTTACTGCTTTGGGTAAAAATGTGCATTTAGCAAGTTTTAAATTTGACAAATTTAAAAGATAACATTTAGTGCTAAACAACTAAATTTTTCAGGAACCCATAATTCAATTTAAAAAAATCTCTAAATTGAGAACGTTAAGAGATAGATTTCTTTAAAGTTGCTTGGCATTACCTTAGCTATACAGTCAGGAATCCTTATTGCCGGGGTAACGGGGGCGTGAATAAGGAACCGCGAATAAGGATACCCACAGCTTATGGGATTTTCACTAATGGGGGCTGTAGTGGATTATCTCATTTGTTTCAATACATAAAGCTATACTGTCTTCGACAAAGTTGCTGTACTGGGTTAGACCAACAAGCCTGTGCCATTGGATTCTGGTTAAATTGAGAACTACGCCGCTAGAGGCGCTTCACTTTTATGTTACTTATGACGGGCGCTATAATATATGGATCATATTTCCAACATAGAATATTTCGTGATCTTGACCATATAGAAAGTTACTGTCTTCAGCAAAGTTGTTCAGGTGACCAAGTACTTTCGGATGGTGGCCATATTAGTTCAGAACTCTCTCACTACGCAGCGCTAGTGTGCATGTGCAATTCCTATATAAACTGTTTCTCGAGAGCCTGGCCATATAGAAAGTTTCTGTTTTCAGCAAAGTTGGGCAGGTGATCAAGTCCTTTTGGATGGTGGCCATATTAGTTCAGAACTCTCTCACTACGCAGCGCTAGTGTGCATGTGCAATTCCTATATAAACTGTATCTCGAGAGCATGGCCATATAGAAAGTTGCTGTTTTCAGCAAAGTTGGCAGGTGATCAAGTCCTTTTGGATGGTGGCCATATTAGTTCAGAACTCTCTCACTACGCAGCGCTAGTGTGCATGTGCAATTCCTATATAAACTGTATCTCGAGAGCCTGGCCATATAGAAAGTTGCTGTTTTCAGCAAAGTTGTGCAGGTGATCAAGTCCTTTCGGATGATGTTCATATTAGTTCAGAACACACTCACTACACAGCGCTAGTGTGCAAGTGAATTTCCTTTATAAGCTGTATCTCGAGAACCTGGCCATATAGAAGGTTACTGTCTTGAGAAAAGTTGTTCAGGTCACTAAGTCCTTTCGGATGATGGTCATATTATTTCAGAACCCTCACACTACGCGGCGCTAGTGTGCACATGAACTTTCTTAATATGTTATGACTTCAAAGCTTGTTCATATAAGATGTTGCTGTGCAATGTGAGAACAGGAACCGGAACAAGGATGACGTGTAGAGGCCGGAAATCGATGTCAGATGCTATTTTGGAATCCAATATGGCGGCCATCGGGTCAAGAAAAACTGTCAAATACCCTATAATACGGGTATTTCCGGAAAGGGAACGACGTGTAGAGGCCAGAAATCGATACCAGATGCCATTTTGGAATCCAAGATGGCGGCCATCGGGTCAAGAAAAACTGTCAAATACCCTACCATATGGGTATTTTTGGAAAGGGGACGACGTGTAGAGGCCGGAAATCGTTGCCAGACGTCATTTTGGAATCCAAGATGGCGGCCATCGGGTCAAGAAAAACTGTCAAATACCCTACCATATGGGTATTTCCGGATAGAGAACGACGTGTAGAGGCCGGAAATCAATGTCAGACGCCATTTTGGAATCCAAGATGGTTGCCATCGGTTCAAGAAAAACTGTCAAATATGTCATGTTTAATGCATTCTAGTCACTCTCGTTCTTCCAACCGTGAGATGGGTCTTGAATTCCCTTAGCAAATCTTGCATTTTTGCACTCTGTTCAACATTGCTGTTCAATGCGCAGAAACTTTCGTCCTCGGAGAGCTGATTTAGTTTTAACTCGATTTTTGCCGCACCAGGTGGTGGATGAAAATATCAACCATATTCACTGTAGAGGGGTCGAGGAATAAATCTGTAGTTTACGATAGAAAAAAACAAAACAATTAAAAGCGTTTTATTGTTTTGAGGAATTTTCCACGTTATGTTGCGATCTTGCTCAGTGATACGCTATACACAATAAATTATACGCAATATTCTTGGTAAGCCTTATATATGGAAAACATGTTTTTTAACTAGTTCGTTTATTTGGAAGGCTCAATCTCGTTAGCTTTACGGAGTCGATAGTTCATTGTTCTTTGTTTGTAATAACATTCACTTAATTCTATGTCTAGTAGGAGTTGGGCCGAATACTCGCGGCTTACTCGAGGTAAGAGAGGTACATTGTCGAAGGATAGGATCAGGGTAGGAGCTTGGGGGTAAGGTTTCGTTGTCTCATCAGAGCGTTGTCACCAGTATGAACGGTAGTCCGGTTCTAGTTTCGTCTGGAGTTCGATCGGCTATGGTGACCGTGGAAAACATGTTGCCGCCATATTGGATTCCAAAATAGCGTCTGGAATCTATATCTGGCCTCTACACGTCGTCCATTTTCAGAAATTCCCACATTGTAGTGTATTTGACAGTTTTTCTTAAACTGATGGCCGCCATCTTGGATTCCAAAATGGCATCTTGCATCGATTTTCGGCCTCTACACGTCGTTTCCTTTCCGGAAATACTCATATTGTAGAGTATTTTACAGTTTTTCTTGACCCGATGGCCACCATCTTGGATCCCAAAATGTCGTCTGGTATCTATTTCCGGCCTCTACACGTCGTCTCCTTCCAAAAATATCCATATTGTAGGGTATTTGACAGTTTTTCTTGAACATATGGTCGCCATCTTGGATTACAAAATGGCATCTGACATCGATTTCCAGTCTCTACACGTCGTTCCTTATCCGAAAATACCCATATGGTAGGGTATTTGACAGTTTTTCTTGACCCGATGGTCGCCATCTTGAATTCAAAAATGGCGTCTGGCAACGATTTCTGGCCTCTACACGTCGTTCCCTCTCTGGAAATACCCGTATTATAGGGTATTTGACTGTTATTCTTGAACCAATGGCCGCCATCTTGGATTCCAAAATGACATCTGACATCGATTTCCGGCCTCTACACGTCATCCCTTTTCCGGTTCCTGTTCTCACATTGCACAGCAACATCTTATATGGACAAGCTTTGAAGTCATAACATATTAAGGAAGTTCATGTGTACACTAGCGCCGCGTAGTGTGAGAGTTCTGAAATAATATGACGATCATCCGAAAGGACTTAGTCATCTGAACAACTTTGCTGTAGACAGTAACCTTCTATATGGCCAGGTTCTCGAGATACAGCTTATACAGGAAATTTACTTGCTCACTAGCGCCACGTAGTGAGCGTGTTTTGAACTAATATGACCATCATTCGAAAGGACTTGATCACCTGCACAACTTTGCTCAAGACAGTAACCTTCTATATGGCCAGGTTCTCGAGATACAGCTTATACAGGAAATTCACTTGCACACTAGCGCCGCGTAGTGAGCGTGTTCTGAACTAATATGAACATTATCCGAAAGGACTTGCTCACCTGCACAACTTTGCTTAAAACAGCAACTTTCTATATGGCCAGGCTCTCGAGATACAGTTTATATAAGAATTGCACATGCACACTAGCGCTGCGTAGTGAGAGAGTTCTGAACTAATATGGCCACCATCCAAAAGGACTTGATCACCTGCACAACTTTGCTCAAAACAGCAACTTTCTATATGGCCAGGCTCTCGAGATACAGTTTATATAAGAATTGCACATGCACACTAGCGCTGCGTAGTGAGAGAGTTTTGAACTAATATGGCCACCATCCGAAAGGACTTGGTCACCTGAACAACTTTGCTGAAGACAGTAACTTTCTATATAGTCAGGATCACGAAATATTCTATGTTGGAAATATGATCCATATATTATAGCGCCCGTCATAAGTAACATAAAAGTGAAGCGCCTCTAGCGGCGTAGTTCTCAATTTAACCTGAATCCAATGGCACAGGCTTGTTGGTCTAACCCAGTACAGCAACTTTGTCCAAGACAGTATGGCTTTATGTATTGAAACAAATGAGATAATCCACTACAGCCCCCATTAGTGAAAATCCCATAAGCTGTGGGTATCCTTATTCGCGGATAGAGCGGCAATAAGGATCCGGCAATAAGAGATACCGGCAATAAGGAATCCGGCAATAAGGATTCCTGACTGTACTTTTTTTTCCTTGATTTGTTATCCTTCGATCTTATTTTCCGTTTTGAGTACCAATGCTACCGACGTCTGGGATGTAGCTCCCACACCTGGACTCTACCTATTGACCCATCAACCCATGAACCGGGGACCAACGGCTTTACTTTCCTTTCCGAAGAGATTTTATGCATCAGAAAATAATAACGGTACCGACTGGGATCGAACACAGGCCCTTTGAAGTGAGAGATAGCCATGCTTACCTTAGTTACAGCTATAACTTTGCTTAAGTTCATATACTTTTATTTTAAAAAATAAGAAAGTTAGTCTATGAACATCCATCAATTTAAGTATCACCCTAAATGAAAAAAATTGGTATGCAGAAAGTTTTAAATAAAAGTTCAAGGACTACTTTCCTGCTAAATTCCCATATTAGACCACTAATGGAGCAGCACGGTTACTAATTACCAATTTAGCGCTATTTCTCATTATTGACAGACTTTGCACTTCCATTTACCATCCATGCAAACCCTGTTTCTGATTCAACAATGTCTCTGAACAAATTCAACCATTGCATGGCCATCACATCTGGTACGGTCCAATGGTTGTGCCTATATTAGATATCCAGTTTGACATCGATGTTAGATGAGTGGGCGCACCTCTGAAGTAAACTTTTTCAGACGGCCGCCTTTTGCCATTCAGTGAGTACTCCCAAGTTAAGGTGCACTGGGGTAGTGGTACCAACAGGTGGAAACTAACGATTTTAAATTGGCTCACTTCTTGACTAGCCTATTGGTCCCAAGCAAATCGATTAACGTACCCATTCTTGTCAAAATTCTAGTACTACACTATGTTTGATTTGATTCTCTATGAAAGTTTGACAGATAAAATGAAGGGTTCGTGGATTTTCCTATGTTTCGAGGGGTGAATCGATTAGCTTGGGCCCGAAGAGAGTACCAGAGCTGAGCCAAAAAGTTGAGCACGCTTCTTCGGGACCTTCTTAGAGTTATCTCTATGGTGGTACTCACAAGTTAGTTAAAACAATATGCTGGAAAGCTGCTGCCATTTTAATATGCAAGTAAGGGAGGTGTACCAGTTTTGGCACTGCTTTAAAAATGTAATAGCATTAGACTATGGCGTTTAAATGGAGTAGAGACATAACTGGTACCATTGCGTGTATGGGATAGTGGCATCTCTGGTGCACTTGAATTAACTTGTGCACCTACCCTATGTACCCATACAACCAATATTTTTAACTATTTGTTGACCAATGACTAAACTTTCCAGAAAATAAATTGATAACCAAATAAATTGTCGAATACTAAGACAGAAATTATTAATATCTCAAGACGACAGTTTCATTCCCCCCAGTATACTATAGTTGTTTGTTTCCGCCTTTGCCAGGTTCAAAGAAATTCGTTGCCGTAAAGGTATCGATTTTTAAATGAGTTTTCGGTCTTTTTTGTATGGGCAACACCCATTGTCTAGTTTCCGGAAACATCAGTACCGATATGGTATGAGATGACTTCTAGCCGTTTGCCATCGTTGTACTATGCAATAGAAAAAAAGTCCGGTCTCGAAAATGGATCCCACATCATCCTCAAAAGGATGTCGGTAACATGTTGGAAAACTGTTGTTTACACAGTTTTATGCATCTGAAAAGATATTAAGTTTTCTTTCAACAAATAAAACATGCATGTCAGTACCGTAATCCGATGGTAAATTGATCACCACAGTTGAGTTTATCGAAATAAACTGAAGTAGCATTTTACATGGTTTTGCATTTACATGGTTTTCGAAATATTAGTGGTTTTGGGATTTAAGCAGTTTTCGAAGTCCACATGGTTTTTATTTAACGCAGTTTCCGAAATTCACGCTGTTTTTTTACGCGGCACGTTAAAGAAACTTCAGTGTACCTTGAAGTTTCAGCTGTTCCTTATAAATTGTCGGTAATAGATATTCAGAGAAATCTTGATAGTATTTCATCAAGGAACTATAATGTATATGTTAGTGCATACACAGTTCAAAACAGTAGTGTAAATGTCTGATTAATATGATGCACACAAATGAAGCGTCTCAGTTTATACACTTAGAAATTATAACTGTCAGCCTTTTTAAATAATCGAGTACTGCCATTGTGATGAAGTTTTCCTTGTTTTCTTAAGTCTTAAAACTAATGAATTAAAATGCCTGATTTTTACTTAGCAGTTCAGCTGTTGAAATTTTGGTAAAAATTACCGAAGTTGGTAATAATTTCTTAGTATGTACATTATAAATCGTGTAAAGTTCTGAAACATTTAATGAAATGTTGTAAATATTGTATGTATCCGTCCATCTTTGTAAGCATCATCTTGCGAGTTGCAGGTATGCGCGAATTGAAATATAAATTTGTACGCATCCATCACAAGTAAAATAGGGAAAATGACGGCTTCGGCATGACAGACTATTTTTGGCAACCCAAACTGAAACACTATTTTCACTGGATTTCCTTACGAAAACACTTAGCTGAATGCATCCAATTGATTCTTTATGCTTTCTGCTTCAATTTGACTATATTTTTACCACTGAGAAAATGCAATCTAGCAAGGTTTTCTTGAAATGCAACACACGCACTACAAATTGTAGCTGATTTCGAGTTGCCGATAATAGAACAGCAGATTTACATGCAGTTCAAATAGAACGGTTGCCGAAGAAAAACTGATTGCCGACAATACTCGTTCTCACTAGAGAAGATTGGAGCTTTGTAAAAGCGTTTCAAAACAGTTTTTGACAATTCTTTCGACTGAAATTGTTAGAGCAGCTGGCAGCAAAAGATTGTAAACAAACCAATACTGCATATGTGTGCGTTCCTTAGAGAAAAAGGCTATAGAAAGAAGGTCACTGCTTAGGTTGCCGAGAATACGTAAATTCCCCTATGTTTTGCTGTTATAATATCAATACAAACAAACGATTATAGGGATGCAACGGCAGTTGACGTTAGCTTGAAAGTGTTTTTTTTGGATTGTCACTAAATTCAAATTATTTAAAATCAACAGATTCCAATATCAAGAAATTTGAGGACTTTCGTCAAAATCCTAACAATGTTTAAAGGAATTGAATTCATTTCGGCAGAACTGGGTATTTTGAGCAGGCTAGGAAATGCTCATTACAGCTAAAATGCTACTTTTCGAAATTATGAAACTTAGAGATATTATAATAATAATGTGGTTGAGTTTGTGTATGGTACATAAAACCTGTCAATTTTTATTTCAGAGGGTCACAATTCGCACAATTAATGAACTAATGTAATGTAATGAGTGAGCGCTCATCGTTATATCAAATCGCAAATTGTGACCCTTTGGAACCGAAATTGACAGTTTTTTAAGAAATCTATTTTGCTTTTTGATTAAAATACACTTCGCACCAGGATTCTAACATTTGATTTGGATTCAGGAAACCAAAATTCATAAAGCATATTCACTATAAATTCACTGGGAAGCCATTTTAAGGGTCGATCAATTTTACCTCATATCGACATTTTCAAATTTGATATTAAAAAAAAAAATCAAAATTCTTTAAAAATCATCCAATAAGAAAAGTTAACAAGTTTTATTTTATTATTTTTTTTATTTTTATTTATTTATTTAGCTTTTCGGTTTTGACAAGCTACATCTTTGCTGAAGACCGCTGTTTGATTGAACGTCTTGATTTTCCTGAGTACTCTCGTTGCGCTTATCAAGAATATTAAATGTATGGATGAATTCGTTGGTCCCTGTCCACAATGGGTTGAATATCAGCAAAAATGCACACGGCACTTAATGAACTAAAATATTGCACATATTTAATGTGGTCAAAATTTTACATAAACCTGCAGACGAAGGAGCATTGAATTTGATAGAAAAAAAAATCCTTAAATTATTGAAAAGTTACAATTGGAAAGTAAAACGCGAGTTCGATAGTATCATTACAATACAATTGTTTGACCAATAAATTGTTCCACATATGTATATATTTGAAAAATATAAATCTAAATGTAACAGTATAAAAATCTAAATAAACTCTCAAATATATAAAAAGTACCAATGAAAAACTAAATGTTTCGGGTAAGAATAACAACCCTAGTAAAAAATAACACAATGCCATGTCAAATTGCAATCTTGGAAATTCAACTAACAGTTGTTTGGAATACACAAACTAAGTAAGCAGGCATAAGTTCCAGTATGAGCGTAATGATCCTAGCTTTTAGGGGATAAGACGATGAAAGTGAACGTTAAACTCTTTTATTAAGTTCTATCACATCATAATGTGTTGAGCTACCGTTTTACGTTTCTGTGTTTTCTTATAAATAGCCGTACCTATGGCATCGAGACAAGTGTACAGAAAATGAGAAAGTTTGATTTAGATGTTTGGATTATCCACCGTTTGGCATGTGTGAAAACAAACCACTTCCGTTGGTTCACTCAGGCCTTGTTTATGGCACGTTGATTTGTAAATATTTAGCGGGATAGTTGAATATAGGAAATGCCGTTGTGAATTTGGTTTGTTTATTATTTTGAAGCTTATTTATCGCTGGAATTATGTCTTTTGAATGAAAATATTGTGCCTAACAATTAGTAGGTATTGCGCAAATATGAACAAAAAACAGAGATTTCATGCTTGAACTATTTGTGCAACTGTGGAATAATTATAGATGAGATGACCATTTAAAAAATTCTTCTTATCAAAGTTAGGCATTGTTCGTTGCTCTCAGACCGTTCGCAATGCTGTTGTATTTTATTTGGTCTGTTTTAATTTAAAAATAGAACCGAAACGTACACCTCGTAATGCTGAGTTCCAGTTTCATTATTCGAGTTCTATTTTGCACCAGATTTACTCAACTATTTTGTTTTATATCTGAGCGGGTTTGAAACACGAAAGGGACTCTGTTTCAAATTTCTTTGGATAGATGTTTCTCGTAAATGGTCCTCATAGTAGTTGAGAGGATTTAGAAGACATTTTGGAGTTTTATACATCTTTGGGTATAGTTCATAGAAGTTCAGAAAACTTCATAAAAATACGATGAACTTTACCAAAAAAAAAAAAATCGGAGAACTTCATAGAGAACAGTAAACTTTATGGAATTTGCATTTAAAAAATTATTTATTGCGTATCATTGGAGTTCAGGTAATTTCATAGAAGTGAGAGGTATTTAATAAAAGTTCCAGGAACTTAATATAAGTTCTAGGAATTTCATATGAAATTGTAGAACTTCATGAAAATGACATCCGCTTGACATTTTTTCAAAACTTCAGGTTGACCAGGTATTATTCTAAAGATCTTCAACTATCCAACAATTCAAATCACGTTTATTAGATTTTATCTTATGATACCACTTGCTTAGAAATCTCTCCGAAGACCATCAGGTGATCGGAGATCCCAATGATAACTTAAGGATACTTTTTTAAGACTTCAGTTTGATCAAATTTTTTTTCTTTATTTTAGTGAATTTTAGCCATCACTTTGCAGGAAAAATATCAGCTCGAGCTCGTTCTTTGGACACACGCAGAGGATATGCTCGACGGTGGCTCGAATGTTACAGTCGACGCAGGTCTTGTGGAAAACTCCTCCGCCGAAATCGTGTGAGAGCCGGGTGTGACCTGTGCGAAACCTGGAGATGACTCGTTGCACCTTCAGGTTCCCAAGGTCCTTCCATGGACGCGTGTTCTCATTGATTTTCCTTTGAAGCGGTCCTTGGTTTGCCAACCATTCTTCTTGCTTGATGTCCTGAAGGGGAACTCCATCGGTGTACCTGGCACCAGATGGTCCCGCCCCGAAGAGTCTGTCAGCGTCGGAGTTGCCAGTGATGCCACAATGCCCCGGAACCCAAGCAAATACGGTGTTGGAAGGGGGGGGGGGGGCATGTCTGATGATCCCCTGAATCCACAGATGAGTGGGCATGTTGGACCGGAGAGCAGAAATTACGCTGTGTGAATCAGTGAGGATTAGGACTGGTCGGTTGGATGGTGTGATTGCTGCTTCGAAAATCGCCGCTGCCTCTGCAGAAAAAAAACAGAGCATTGTGGCTGTAGGCTCAAGCTCGTTGGCGAGATCTTTCCCGCAATGCCTATTCCAACTGCGTTGTGCGATTTGGACCCGTCCGTAAAACGATGCGTATGCCTGGGGAACCCAGAGTTTAGCATTTCCGCGACGAAATTTTTGAGTGCCACCGAGTTGTTTCCTGCTCTAAACCGGTCCTTAATTCGGCTTTCGATGTTTAACGGTCTTTTGATTGCCAACTTTTTCCTCCCAGCCAGTGGCTCTTGGCTATTGCGGGGAGGTCGGTATTGGCTGCTGTACGGAGGATTCTGTTCCCCTTCTCGAGGAGATAGATCCATTTGTTACCCGATGGTTTTGCCAAGTAGGCAGTCGCTTTAATGGCGACTGCGGTGTTGATTTGCGCAGGCTGTGTCCGCCGGCGTCGACGGTAGGAGACCTGAAACTACCAGGATGTAGCCGTTGTAAACCGGTGCAAGGACTTGCAACAGTTTGTCCTTGGCCATTGCGTTAAGCTCCAGACCGTAGAGTAGACGGCTGTCAATAACTGCCTTGGCTACGTGCAGCTGGATAACTCGGTTGTTGGTGCGGTGCGGCATGGAGATTGTTTTGATAAGGTTTATGCGGGTCTTGCAACTATCCTATGTTGCGTAAAGGTTAAGTGTCGATCAACTAGAACGCCCAGAATGCGTATCGTTTTTTCAGGGGGATCGGTTGGTCTTCAATCTTGATAGAACCGTCACCGAATCGGTGACCGGAAGCGCAGAAGTGACAGCGGATACTCTTTGCTGCTGAGAGTTGGAACCCGGCTGAGGCCACCCATTTGGCAATTGCCGAGACAGCTGTGTTGACGTAGTAAAAACACCGTTTTGATAGCTCCAATTGTGGCAGCTTCAAGCTGCAATTTTATTAAAGAGTTTGTTAAATTTATGTCGATAGAAAGAAATCTAAGTAACCTTACTTATTCGGTGTTTTCATCAAATTCTTCTCCGTAAAGTTTAATGAGCATCGATCTAACTGTCTAACTGTAATGATATACAATTTAGCACTTCGAGTACTAATTTTAGTAGTTTAAATTACCGTGTTGGCTGCTTAGACTAACTAGAATTTATTTTTGTTGAGGTTATCCAACTTTCCAATGATAAGCTAAAAGTAAAGCACACTATAAGCACTGGTTTAATTGCCGTTTTGTTACGTTTCCGTACCAATTAATACTCTTAATTATTCGAGCTCACTATCTTCTTTACTAACTATTTATCAATTTACTTATTATTTTAACTAATTCATTTTTTCACATCTTCACTAACGCTATGGTTTGATCTTTTTATGATCTTCTTCCCTGATGGATTTCTTCTTCTTAAATTTCATCTGTTGCTGACACATGTCAAATATCCGTAGAACAGTCGGTATTGGGTGTCATCTCCACTACATCGTTGTGCCCAGGAAGTGTGGCAACAAGCTGCTTGTGCTTGATGCGGGTCCTTGCGATGGTGCGGCCGGTGGCCACAATTAGCACGTCATCCGCTAAGACGAGAATATGGATGTTGAGTAGCAAACCAGTAAAGATCCGGTTCATCGCTATTAGGAAAATCGTCACCGCGATAACCGAGCTTTACGGCACCTCTGTTTCCTTCGGAAAATAAGAAGACTTGGTGTTCCCCACGGCGACTTTAAACGATCGTCTTGCCAGAAAGCCTCGGATAAAGGAAAGCATATTTCCCTTGAATCCCCAGGTGATGAGCTCTTGAAGTACTAACGGCGTCCATGTTCTGTTGAAGACCTTGGAGCTATCCAAGGAGACGATCTCCGCGTGGTGGCGTTTTTCCTGTGTGTCTTTTAACAGTTCTCCTAGCGAAGCAAAATACGTGGAGGTTACTTTTCCTGCCCGGAAGGCGTGCTGCCGGTGGTCAAGGAAACCGTTTTCCTCCAATGCAGCGCGAAATCGACGATTGACCAGGCAGCTCAGAAGCTATTAGAAAGACCCTTCATGTGTTTTAAGATTTCCATAAAGTCCTCAGGATACTTTTCAAGACATCAGGTTGATCAGGAACTATTCTTTTAAACTGTCCAACAATTCAAATCACATCTCCCAGATATTCTCTCTCACATTTCTAGGGCCCCCCTTGAGCTCAGTCGGTAAAGTTGCAGCTACAAAGCAAGACCATGCTGGAAATGGCAGGATATGATTCTCGGACCGCTCTAGGAATTTTTCGGGTTGGAAAATTTCTCGACTTCCCTGGGCATAGAGGTTGATTGTACTTTGCCACACAATTATACTAATGAAATATTGGTACAGGCATCAAAATCTCTCAACACTAAGTTGAGAGCACTCAATAAGTTAAAATGCGAATTATTCTGAAGACATTTGATTGATCAGGTACTATTCCGAACATCCCAAACTGTCCAACAATTAAAATAATGTCATTCAGATATTCACGAAACCAGATGCCTGCTAATTTTTCCAAAGATCTTCAGGTGATCAGAGATCTCACAAAACTTCTTTGGATATTTTTTCAATGCTTCTGGTTGATCAATTATTCTAAAGATCTTCTACTGTTCAATATTTCGAATCACGTCTCTCAGATACCAGTTTGCTCAGAAATGATTAAAAAGGTCATCAGGTGATCAGATTCGTGCAAAAATCACCTAAGCAAACAAATGTTGCACATCACACATAAGAATACCAAACACATTTTAAAGCTGTGCGTTGTGCTGATCGTGTTGCAGTTTCATCATGACAGTTTAACATTTTAGAGCTGTCGAGTAGTTTGAAACAAAGTTGAAAGTCAGCATTGCGAATGGCCTAATAGGGAATAAGGTGAAAAACAGGAGGAGCGAGGAAATTTTGTCTTGAATTCCGCCTGATGTACTTAATGCATAGCCTAAAGGCTTAAAATCTAACAAAACATACACGCTCTTCCGTGTAATTTTATCATGAAAGTTGCATACGTCTTCAGATGCTGTCAAAACAATAGAAAACGATACATTTCAATAGGTTTTGTGAATCTGAATGATTTTTCTAAAGACAGCAAACTTCAGGGTGGGATGTTTTCAGAAGTTGTGACCGACCATGTGAACCTGAGCAGGAGAAAATAACTAATAAATACCTAATTGTGATCTGATACCAACATTTGGTATTGACCAGCATGATATAAGAGGTAAAATAGCAAAGTATAATAGAAATCAGTATGAATTTCATTGATTTGCCTTATGAAAAATAATGTTGACAAAAAAATAATAAACCGGAGCAGACTGGAACCGAACTATGAAAGTTGAGATTACGGAACTCGTGTGTTGACCACTAGTCTTTCAACGCTTAAGAAAATGGAATGACTAAAGGCGTATAAGAGCTACGTTATGTTAAACGAAAATCTTTCATAAGTCACGCTTATGAAATTCATATTTGTCGTTCATAACTCGAGTCTTATGAAATACTTAAGTCTACTTGCCTCAGAACAGCACCCCTGCCAGTAGGTCTTGTTTGTATGAACAACGTTGCATAATGTAGAAGCCTTACCCAAGTAACATTGCAAGTTTTATCGAGGTTTTAAAGCATGCTACAAGTCTAAATCATGGTCTACAGAACCCTCATTAAACCAAAATTGTTACTCTGGTATATCTAGTCCATATGTCGAATTAAGCAAGCAATTAGAAATAAAATCACTCGTGAGTGATTTCTGAACTAAGATGCTCAACATCCATCTACATATTATAACTGATGTAAGAACTCAGCACTCACCAACTACCTACTCGGAGATCAAACATACAGCACCCGGTCGACTCAGGCGACAAGAGCAAGCTCTGGAACACCCAGGGTCGGCTAGCTACCGGGTAATCAGAGGGTTTCGCGATACACAAACGAAGAACTTTCACTTTTCTTTAAATGCTTTCATTTGCCACTTTCTGTGTTGTGTAGGTGTTGTTCTGTGTTCATAATTTCGTGTAATATGTGTCGTGTAGCCTAATCGCGTTGTTCGCTGTACGGTGGGATGGCAAGCGTCGTCCTTCGTTGGCACGATCGGCAGACCGTGGCAAGGCCACCTTGGTCAAGCCGAGAAGGGAAAACTATTTTGCGATTGGCCAGATAGTAGTGTTCCGGCTCGAAAACTGTTCCAATATTTCTCGAGCCGGCCGTGTGCTGACGGATGACCTTTTAAGGTCCAATATAAAAAAGAGGTCCTATCGGACGAATACGTAATTAATTTACGGTTTTTGGTGCAGGGTATTTAGTTACCTGAACGTTAAATTTCCCTAGCGCACACTAGCTGTTGCTAGGGGGGGGGGGTCCTGGTTCACGTTCAAAAACAGCAACCACTGCACTTAGCTAATTAAAATGCGTCTTAGCACACGGACGCCTGATATTAAAAGAGGCCGATTTTGGGCAATGGCCGTTCTTTCTCCCAATTTTCCTTCATCCCGTCATCCCGTCATTCTTGTTTGTATAGTTGTTTGTAGCTTTATGGTGGACATAACGTAACGGCACAACATTTTCACAGCGGTACAGAACCCTATCACTTCTGTGGTATACTACTGTTTTTGCACAAGAAACGTGAAGGTTCTGAATATATAACATAAATGACAAAAACCTATGAATTTGTGACCAAACGGTTACAATATGTTGAATCTGACTCATATTTGAGTTACGTTCAGTCATATTCGCAAACACGTAGGTCACTCATATAAAATATTCCTAGATTTTCCAAGAAAACTTTTGGAATATGAATATGTGGTTTCACTCAATCTATTAGTATACGCCAAGACTGAGAAAAAATTACGTCTATTTTCCTCATATTCGAGCAGATTTTTGAGGAAAAGCGAGGACAATTTTACTAAGCGTATGAGTGACCTACGCTTTTGAAATTTTAAGTGACAAACCATTGCATGTTGAGTCGCTTTCATCGGCCGTGTAAATAACTTCACTGAAAACCGCAACCTTTTATTTAGTCGTGCTAAAGGAAAGGCTATTTCCGACTCATTTTGCTATATGTGTTGAAATGATGTTATTCGGAACTAAGCAATCATTAGATTTTTATTGGGTATCAAGCTGGAGCTGCGCGACAGCTTTGTTTTCAAAGTTTAACCCATTTGAATCAATTTTGCTTATATCTTTGACAGTACAGCGAAAGGACTAGACTATGTTGGCAGCTTGAACACTGGATTCCGTGTATATTGTTTCAAGATAGTTATAGAATAAATGCTGTGACGAGTGCGCGTAGATACATCTGCGTAGTAATCCGATTGAATAAGTAAATCCGTTTCGAACGAAATATCTAAATAATTGAAGTTACGAAAACCGCGTGAAGTTACGAAAACAACCGAAGCGAAGAAAAAAAAACTTATTATTATTTAAAGAGAGCCACCAACATAAATGTGATAGCCTTTGTTGGCAAGTTGATTGATGTAGGTTTCCTCCATAGATACTCTACTTATTTACTACTGAGCTTTGTATCAAATTAGTTAATTTAACAGACGTATCAATCATTTCAAGATTCCACGACCGTACCGAACAAATTCTAAACTACAAAAAAACTTTTGGGAAGCTCTACTGATGTTTTATATTGTCATAACTTGTAGTTTCACTGGGGTTGTTGAGATTTGAAACTAATTATCAGCAGTATTTTATATTTGGAATGTTCATTAGTTCAACAATCACATCAATTCAATTTCTTGCATCTACCTGTTTCGACACTTTGTTACCCTACCTTCTCCTGTTTCAAATATATATTATACATATGAAGATTTATTCTTATTGATTGATGATATTAGAAGACTTTGTAATTTTCTCACCGGCCGGATTAAAATCAAAGATAGTCTGTGAATCCAAACATCACGAATTTAATAATAATAAAAAAAAAACACTCAAAATAACAAGTACATTTTGCGATGTTTCTATAAAGTGTAAGTGTACCAGCTATGGGTACACGTTGCTATTATAGTGTGTTCCAATTAGGGTCTATAAAATTCCCATAGATCATAATTGGAACACGCCTTGATGATAGTTCATAAACTATAGTTTCAACGATTACTCTATGCCCAGGGAAGTCAAGAAATGTACCAACCGTAATCATTCCTTGACTGGACAGGGAGTCAAACCCGTCGCTGTCGGGAACCAAACGCACCTCGTATCCAACCATATTTCAGATTTTTTTGCATCCTCTCTTATTTTGTATCGACAATTCAAAATTTGTTATATCATTATTCCACACATTTTTCATTGCAACTATCGCCCACTCATCGTCATGCGAAGTTCCCCTATGGTAAACGAAAAGCACATAAGCCGTACCTATGGACGCATTATTCAGGATTCCAAGCGCGACGATGTTTTCCAGAATTGGTTTGCCTCAATAAATAACACCGCCTCAACAAATAACACGGGTGCCTGTTTTTGCATATTACTAGGAATCCCCCGAATAGCGCGGTGGGTGATATGATCCAACCATCTCAATTTCGGCAGTCCTCCCACCAATAGAGCTAATTATCTGTAGGTAACAAAATTATGGTTGACCCTCATCACATACAGATAATCATGCAAATTGGGTAGACGACAGCAGAGAAATTGCTAAAAGTAGACGGCACCGCGCTATTCGGGGGATTCCTGTAATTTAATTTCATTCCACCTACCTGTTTGGATTTACCTAGGTATATGGTACAAATGCGTGACACACCAACTTCAACTGGTTTGAAAGGGAAAGGAAAAGAGAGAGGATTTTCTGCTAATGAGAATTTCAATTGCATTTCGACTACTACGGCAATTATTAAAATTTACTTGGAAGTAGGTATTCGTGGATAATTTTGAATCATTGTTTGTTGTGCCTAGTGTGGTCTGTATGAAATTTAGTTGTATAAATCGGCATGTGTGAACTATGAGCAGAAATGACTTTCATTCATAGTATGGTTGTTTTGTTAATTAATTTGCTATAATGTAATGTTGAAGGCTCAGTAAGTACTAAGTAAGCAATTATTTACGTTTAAAACGGGAAAAATATACCTGGTTTTACATGAACAGCTAAAGAAATTACAATGCAAACTAATAATTACAGTGTATTAATATATCACCCGTTCAGCTGGCCTTGCATTATATCTTAAGAGTTATTTCGATCAGCCAAGATTTCAGAAATCCATCTATCTGCAGTGTATTAAAATAATTTTAATTTGTTGCAATTACTATTTCTTGATACATTAGCTACTTCGTCAAAATCGCTTATTTCCGTTTTATCGAGTAGAAAACACCTTTAATATCATCTAATCTAATCTAATCTAACGCCAACACAGCCAATTCTTGAAAGCATCCTGGAAAATGATATATATACCTACATCATTTTTCTTGCCTATTTGATATATGTTTCACATCGAAGATGCGTCACACATATCAAAACGTCCAGGCCTACTGTGTAGTATTTAAGGGGCAAGATGATTCAGAAAACATCGGGCCTGTTTAAATCGAAGATTCAAACACGATGCTTCAGAATCCAATAAATGGATGAAACGTGGACATCTCGTACCGTACGTTCCGATTTTGGTAATTATATGATTGGTTGGGTGTTGGAAGCATCAAAGCTAGAAAGGTAAAGTGATGCTCCATTTTCTTCTCACGGTTGGGGCATGAGCACTAACTCTTGTCCTAGCCTTTTATGACTTATGACTATAGCGCCATTACTCGCGAGAAGAGGTAAAGGAAAAGGAGAACAAAGGGAATTATGTGAAATCTATGAACATAAACAATATTTTTGATTTGAAATTTACAATAGCCGAGTCTTGTCACTATAATCAAGTCATAAAAAGTAACAAGGACTAAAATGTGATCCTTTGATAACTGGAAAATCCTGATTCCCTAGTTTGAAGTTGTCACGAATAGAGTTCGGTGGTAGATCTTATACCAGTAACGAACCACAAAAAGGTGATCTCCCAACGTTACTGGTTTGAAAAGATAAAAAGACAAAATGGAACGAACTCACCAAGTTTAGCCAATTTAACCTGAAGGCTGCTTGACATGTGTTGATGTAGAAGTCCAAAATGTAGACGAAGCTTGACGAAGATCAAGATGAACTAGTCCGGTTTATGGTAGTTGCGCGGAATGTCTTTCGTCGATTTGAGATAAACAAATGTTCGGATGTATGTAGTCGATTTTTTTATGCGCATTGGCAAGCCTTTTCGTGGCCAAAAGTCAGGTTCAACGCTGCCACTCAACGAATGATGGAACTAATTATGGGACGAATGATGGTACGCCTCGTGGAGGTTCTACTTGGCTTCATAACAGCTTTTCAGCGGCAAACAATAGGGACTGAGGAACTAGAAATTGACTCTTGGGCCTGGTTTTGGCCAGATCAGCAACCGATTATAGAGATTGCTAAAGTATGATTGTGTCAGTGATTTGTTTTCATCGGGAAAATTTTCCGCTATGAAGTTTTTTTTTTCCCTAACGGCGTCGGTGGTGTAGTGGTAAGCATGATTACCTCTCACCCCAGCAGGCCTGGGTTCAATCCCAGTCGGCGCCGCCGGGATGTTCTGAGGCATAACATCTCTGATCACGCCTTCCTTCGGATGGGAAGTAAAGCCGTTGGTCCCCGGTTCATGAGTTGATGGGTCGATAGGTAGGGTCCAGGTGTGGGAGCTGCCTTCCTGGCACGTCGGTAGCATTGGTGCTCAGCACGGCAAACAAGATCGACGGAAAAAAACAAACCAAAGGAAAAAGAAAAAAAAGTTTTTTTCCCGATGAAAATATTTTGCGTATACGTATACGTGACGTTGTGTGCGTACGATAAATGTCAGCAATTTCTATAGATTAAAAAACTTCACGGAAAAAAAAACAAACGTCAGGTTTGATCATACGCACAGCTTACTCATCGTAGAAAACACCAATAATATCATTGATTTCAACGTGCAATAATACTCCCTTACTCCTTCTAATGTTGTCAAAAGCGGAGGCGAAAATTCACCCAACAGGTGTAGTAAAATGTGAGATCCCAACAGTGAGTATAATCATGATGGTTAGAATGTGAGTGGAAAATCCCATAAAAAAAATCCAATGGCGCTCCAATGCGTTTGAATGGAATTAAAACTCGATGAATCAAGAAGAAATGTGCTAGGCTTTTTTTAAGTCGCTTCAACTCTTGGGTGAGAGGTATGGATGTTAATCGCTACGCCGGGGACGTCTCCAGCAGTGTAAGGGTTTTAACAAAAAAAAAAATACCCTTTCTAGTATCCAGCGGTATCGGTATGGAAAGTTTAATAATTTTAGATGTTTAGCACCGGCGCCGGTGGTGTAGTGGTAAGCGTGATTACCTCTCACCCCAGCAGGCCTGGGTTCAATCCCAGTCGGCGCCACCGGGATGTTCTGAGGCATAACATCTTTGGTCACGCCTTTCTTCGGAAGGGAAATAAACGCGTTGGTCCCCGGTTCATGAGTTGATGGGTCGATAGGTAGGGTCCAAGTGTGGGAGCTGCCTCCCTGGCATCGGTAGCATTGGAGCTCAGCACGGAAAACAAGATCGACGGAAAGCAAATCAAGAAAAAAAAATGTTTAGATTGTCAAATCCTATTTTCTGTTAAAACTCGTTTGAAAAGAGGGGTGTAGCAAGGGTTGTGCTTAGTAGGACGGACATTATATCATAATCCCTATATTTGCATTAATTATCAGTTTTTAAGGGTAATGTCCAACGTACTTATGGCAGATTCTGGCACTAGATTACAGTACTATCATAGAGGTAACTCTAAGACCAGAAGGTCCCGAAGAAACGTGCTCAACTTTTTGGCTCAGCTCTGGTATTCTCTTCGGTCCCAAGTTAATCGATGCACCCCTGGAAACATATCCACGAACCCCTCATTTTATCTGTCAAACTTTCATAGCGAATCAAAACAAACATAGTGTAGTACTAGAATTTCGACTAGAATGGGATTCGTTAATCGATTTGCTTGGGTACAATAGGCTAGTCTAGTAGTGAGCCAATTTTGGTGCTACTGGGTACGTCTGTGCAAGGTATTAGATTACGAAACGTTTTGTAAGCAAGCAAACAAATCATTCCACGTTCTGCTTATAAATATCTTAATCATCCCATCATCCACCAAAAATGGTGCTCAAGGAAAATGACCCTTGTCCGATGAGTGGCAGGAAATATGATTTTGCTAGCGGAAATTAACGAGCTTGTAAAAATAGCTCGTACTGTTTGGACTGATGAAGCATATTGCATCCAAGTAGAGTGTACAGTCCGATTGAAAAACTGATATAAGTGTTTTCCGAATCTTGAATCTGACAATAGGATAGTTTGATGTTTTATGAATAAAAGTTTTTCTGCCAAAAAAGAATATATTTTGAGCTCGCTGAATATGTTTTGGACTGATAATAATTACTAAATTCTAAATTTTTGAGATATTTTGGCATGTCATCTTACAATTGCTTTTCGTATTGAGTGCAACAGCTAGAACAAACTCACCTTCTTCCACATTAATGGTTTTTGATGACTGCTTGTTTAATTTTTCTCAAATGTTATTGAAGAAAATGGATTTTAGTAAGATTAAAACTGATGAAATGTTCTTTAAACCTTTTAAAAACGCTTACTGCTTAGCTACTTTAATGGTCTGCCTGTGTTTTTTCTTAGTCAGAGGAACGGAGCGACAAGCAAGCGCTTAGAATAATCATGACATTCTCAAAGAAGCTTCTGATAAAGATTTCAAAAGAAGCTTCATTAGAAGATTTTAAAAGAACCTTTAAAAAAAATCGGGAGAAGATTCTTAATATGATTCTGCACATTAGCTGTATAAGCCATTTTTTGGCTGTAAAAGCTAATCTGCAGCTAACATTGTTAGTTGGGTGTCACTCCGCTACTCTGACTAAACAAAACACGGACAGGAAAATAAATCTGAGTAGCTATGCAGTAATGGTGCACCTTTTAAAAGGATCATTTCATCGTTTTAATGGTACGTTTACAAAGCTGCTTATATTTATGAAGCATTTTTGTCTATGTAAATGCAGCATTTGAACTTTTACCGTGGGGCACTGACATCCGGACACTTTAGTTTCAATTTCGAATTCTGCTTAGAATGGCATGACATTTTTATGATGATTAAGCATAATGTTAACTTTATTTAAGTGACTTTTAGTCGGTGGTTGGTTTGTCACTTAGTACGATGGTTGTAACTGGGGAAAATTTACACTACCTGATGGTGGTGTTAGTTTGCGTGGGTGCGATAAGAGTTTCGTCAAATTGACGTTTGAACCTCGATTTCAAAAGCAGAAACGTCCTTTTCAAAAAATATCCTTGAATTGTCCAGATTGATCCGGCATTTGGTGTATACACGCAAATGAAAACCGTTCCGATATTCGTGAAATCACGATGGTTCTAGTTCTTTCAAATTCAGTAAATCGAATTTTTAAGCATTTATTCTCAAATCCGTGAACTTAGCTGTTCAGCGCGATTAGCGATTTTGTAACGTTAAGCAAAATACAAAATAAAATCGTGCATTCTTAATATCATGAACCCATAATTGTGATTTTCGTTTATTGCAATCGTGAAATTCGATCTCATTTCAGTCATTTACAGATTGTTGTCAAACTTATCTCTACCATAGAGGTAACTCTAAGACCAGAAGGTCCCGAAGAAACGAGCTCAACTTTTTGGCTCAGCTTTGGTACTCTCTTCGGTCCCAAGCTAATCGATGCACCCCTCGAAACATACGAAAATCCACGAGCCCTACTGAGTGCTCGGATTCATGGAGAGTAGTGTGTTGCTTATTATTAGTGCATTCAGCTGAGCCATATCGTCAGAATGGTGGAGGAGTTCATCATGCCAGCCGAAATCCTCGAAGGAAAGGGTGAACCAGTGAACGTCCTGTTCCAAAGCGGTACCAGTTGTGGAGAAAACTTGAAAGATTGCCCCAGAGGCGGTGGGTATGTTTTCCGCTAGTTCGGACCCTAGAAATAGCATAGGAGGGAAGGTGAGCAAACACCGATGCTGCTAGCATCGGTGGGGATGTGATCAGTACTTGTTAGTTGTTATTATGAAGATGAAGGTGGTGCTAGCTGCGTTCATGGTTCTGTTTCCTTTCACTTCCATGTTGTACAATCGAATGAAAGCATTGAACATTATTTTAATGTTGACGTTTTACAATCCATGAACCATGTTTCCATTTTCGAGAACAGGTTCACTATGTTAAACACAACTCATGACTTTTGTTGCCTTTGTTGGTACCTGTTGCATTGTATTCAGAAAAAAAAATAATCTGAATTTTATTTGTCGTGTAAAATCGTTTAATTTTTAACTATGGCTCGTATAAACAACGAAATTGTTTACAAGCTCGCATACACCATTGGTGATTTATGCGATGTATTTCGCTTAAATTTACATGAAATATCGTATAAATTTACGCGAAATGTAGCGTTAATAACGTGTGCGCTATAGACATTCACATTAATTTTTCATACGGTGTAGCGCAGGCGTTACGTGATTTGCGGAATAATGTTCACAATTTTATGATTTTTATTCATGGTGTACTTTCGTAAACGGAAAATAGACTTGTTCCGAAAATCGTGACTTAAGGTTGACGAATTTCGGAACGGATTTTTTTCCGTGTAACGGTAGTGCTTGAGTAAAATCGAAAACAACATATCAAGAAGACTTGAAACTTTTCTATTTTTTCATACGAACGCAATGAGACAGGTTCAATTGCGTCATCTGCAGCTCGAAGGTAAATGCTTATGCATCTTCACTTCAACTCTACTGAGCGTAGACTGACAGAATTGTATTGATGGATCGAGCGAGATTCGTTATTGCGAATGGTGAGTAATATCAACAATCAATACGAAACTAACGATTTTAAATTGGCTCACTACTTGACTAGCAAATCGACTTACGTACCCCATTCTAGTATAAATTCCAGCACGACACTATGTTTGTTTTGATTCGCTATGAAAGTTTGACAGATAAAATGAGGGGCTAGTGGATTTTCCTATGTTTCGAGGGGTGAATCGATTAGCTTGGGACCGAAGATAGTACCAGAGCTGAGCCAAAAAGTTGAGCTCGTTTCTTCGGGACCTTCTGGTGTTAGAGTTACCTCTATGGTAATATTCCATTGCTCCATAATTGTAAGGATTATGCTACCTGTATCTTTTTTGACGTAGGACTACGTCTTTGATTTCTATATGGGGGTACACTTTGTGGAAACCGAAAATGTTACATGAAACACAATTGTGAAAGATTTTGAACGTTAACAACTCAGCTGCCCCTGGTCCAATTTCAATAATTTTATCACCAATCGATCAGAAATATGGCTACGCATCGAATGTTGATTTTCAACAAGAAAAAGTGGTAAATGTCCAGCTGCTTCCCCAACACAGTCATCAGAGAATCATTCCTAGACGAAACATGTCGATGTAGCATTACGACGAGGTTCGGTAGTTCAGTGGTTACCGTTTCTGCTTACTGAGCAGAAGGTAGGGAGTTCAATCCCAGGCCTGTCGCCTTCCTTGCAATTTTTCACTTTGCCGTATTTTATCCCCACTAGATCGCATCACTTACCACAGTGAATCCTGATCTAAAAATAACCTACCTCACTAACACAACTATCCTTCCCGAGACAGCCGTGGAGATGTAGAGGTATTCTCGGTCTCTAGTAACAACCGGACGTCGAACTAATCATCCTTCCCTTCTTAAAAGACCGTGAGGACGTGGCCGGCGCTGTGAATTAATCTATAGATTGAATTAATGTGCTTGTACATTGAAGATGGAAAGCTTATCCCATACACCATCTTTGTAGTTCTCTATGCAAGTTGATAAATTCTGATCATTTACGGAGGAGCAACTACGAAGTGCACGGTCAGATAACGTTAACTCGACGGCAAACACATTTATTGATACGTTTGTTGTTGTGGATGATAGAAGAGCATAGCAGAAATAGTGCGAAATAGGAAGCCATGGTCATCACAAAAGAGAAAATCGATAAAGAGAATTGGCTTTTACCATTCTGCTTCTAAGCCCCTTACAGTTATAGCATCGCACCGCTTTTGGTTCTAGGGCACTTGCTGGTCAGTTGTAAGCAGCAGAAATTTCCTTACCAACTCTCTTGTGGAATCTTTTAGTGGCTCTGAAAAGGGCCGGTTTTGTTATATTTCGACGGAGAAATTAAGAGCGTTCACCACAAATACGAAGAGCCAGCTGAATATCCTTTTGATTTGTGACACGCTTGGCGTGGATGGCGAACATACCGACCAGATAGGCTGGATTCCTGTAGGGCCATTAACGACCGAGCTCTGGAAGCGCAGATCGGTCTTGAAGTCCTGGGCAATTTCACGAACCAGACGCTGGAAAGGCAACTTGCAGTCAGCAGCTCGGCCAATTTCTGGTAACGACGGATCTAACGCAGAACGACAGTTCCTGGCCGGTAGCGATGAGACTTCTTCACTCCTCCGGTGGCTGGAGCGCTCTTGCGAGCCTCTTTGGTGGCCATCTGTTTGAAAGGAGTCTTTCCTCCGGTGGACTTACGAGCGGTCTGCTTGGTGCGGCCATTATACGATGTGGATACGTTGAATGCAATCTGTTGAATAAATGCTTTTGCTATGTTCAACCAATCATAAACGATGAAAGAACAAGAACACAACAACAAGAAGAATTTAACCCTCGAGTAGGTATAAAAAAGCCAAAAATTGGAATTTTTTGTTACATTCGTTTCAACCTTACCCGAAGAAACATCAACAGCATAAACAATGACTGGACGTGGCATGTGAGGCAAAGGACTCGGCAAATGAGGAGCCAGTTGTGTTGCATGATAACTTACAGGGTATTACCAAGTCCGCCGTCCATCGTCTGGCTCGTCGTGGTGATGTCAAGCGTATCTCCGGTCTGATCTAAAACCCGAGTGTGCTCAAGGTTAGGTGTTGCTGAAAAACTTCATTCGTGGCGCTGTTACCTGAAGCGTCAGGGACGAACCTGAAGTTAAGCTTCGTTCATTTTCCCTATCCGAAACGGCCACCAGCTAATTTTAAAAAAGATTGTTTAGGAATTCTACTAATCTTGGCATGAATGAAATTCCTGGAACCAGCAAAACGGTAGCAACCAAGCTTCTAATCAGGAAGCAACTGGGCTCTCTTAGTGCTCATTTCTCGTAGCGATGAAGGCTAGCGCTGCCTTTCCAACCACCGGGTCAACCCATGTCCAGCGTAGCCGTACAAAGAAGTATTTATGGTGATCTTATTTGGTTGACACATAACTGCCTTATTGCATTGAGAAGATAGAAATTCAAATAGCCAGAAATTTTTTGTGACCCTGAAAAGGGCCGTTTGATTTGTCAGATGAGTTCTGATGAACACAGCATGGCTTTACTGTTGGCTCACACTCCGGTACGGTGCAAATATTTCTTGATGAACTCGACGAACTTCAAGTTCCCTTCGTTCATGAGGTCCATGTTAAAATTACCCAGCACAATCATGGGCATTGGCTCCAAGCAATATTTCGTCAGATTCCGCGCACAAAAGTATTGCTTCGACAAATCTGTACAATACCCTAGTAGCACGGTTGTCAAAAATCAATTGTAGAGACTTATAGACTTATATTCAGTCATAAACAAGTTGCTGTAACTTATTGTGATGAAAGTGTGCTACTCGGGACGTTATATATGAGCTTTAAAGATGTTTTCTCTATAATTCCTGTTGTTTAAATGTGCATCCTACTGTTTTAATACCACTATAAAACATGTCGTATCAATATCAATCATAGTTGAATTTATAAAGTTCTTGAAGAGATTCTGTACTTTCCAGATTGACGTAAACATTGACGGCGCCTGAGTTGAACTGTCTCTTCATACAGTGATTGACAGTTTCTTATGAGGTATTCGGAGGTTCTCATAAATTAATACAACTGAAAATGTGCAGGTTGTCTTATAAGGAGTTGAAAATACTTTTAAATAAAATTCTGGCAATAAGATGTACGCTTTGCTGCTAACAAAACGTCTTTATGACGGATCGAAGGCGTGTTGAACGAGAAAATAAAGTTCATGCCATTGGCAAGAATATGATAGATACTCATAACAAACCTCACATCAAGTGGAGTTGGTTTAGTTAGGAAGTAATAAGTTTACCATGCCAGGTACTAGTGATCAAATCCCATGCTCAAGTTTTTTTTTTATTTTTTTTTGCCGCTGGTTTTTAAGATGTTTCCAAAACATGTTATAAGACCAATATTTAGTTGTATAAGCTCTGTTAGGTTAAGTTGTATAAATGTATTAAATGATGTATATTAAAGTATTATTGATTCTTTACGTAAGTCATTAAGAAGTATTTTCAACTTCTTTATGACAAGCCGTGTTGCTTGGGTGGTAAATAGAACAGAAAATCAAAATATAAAAATGAGGTAAGGAAAATATTTAAAATATAGTTCAGATTAATACGGGGCTCAATAAAGATACACATTCCATTTATTATATTAAACCACGTAGTCCTACGTCACCATTGCGTACAACCCCATAGGGCTGTCCCTTGTAATTTTTTTTCTTGTTTCACACCTGATGACGAGGATTGTTTTGGGTAATGGATGTCCAATCAAGCTGATTGAGTTTTAAATTTTTATGTTTTGACTACAATTGATATTTGATACCGTGTTTACTTTTTTGTTATAATGAGAGAGAGAAGGATTAGTATTTTCCATTTAATTCCACTACTTTATTTGCTTATCCTTGACAGATACGCGTATTTCGTCTACAATGTGCAGACTTCTTCAGTGTCTTGTACTAATACTCGAGTCGAGTATTAGTACAAGACACTGAAGAAGTCTGCACATTGTAGACGAAATACGCGTATCTGTCAAGGATAAGCAAATAAAGTAGTGGAATTAAATGGAAAATACTAATCCTTCTCTCTCTCATTATACAGGTATTCCACTAAGACGCCCACATTCATCAGAATTTTTTGTTATGTTAAAGGATGTGCTGTTTTGTATTGTTTGTACTGTATTGTGAAAAATATGGGGTTTTTTAATGCCAGTTAATTTGGCTTTTGCCCTTCACATTCATTTAGACGACAAAAATTTAGATGATTATATAAAAAAAGGTACTGAAATTGAAATAATATTAAGGAATTTCAATCAAACCCACTGAGTCAGACTGACTAGAATTCATAGCTGAAGAAAAAAATCGGGATCAGCAATATTAAACGCAGTTTCATTAAGAGACAGAAAAAGAAGAATTATCATGGGGTAAACTTGAGCTAAAATAATCCTTGACCTCATCAGCAGTATTATTAAATTGATAAATATGCTGTATAGGGTTATGAACAAAATGTGGTGTTGAGTACTTGGCGCTGATGCAGTCTGCAATTTGTGGACGAAATACGCCTATCTGTCAAAGATAAGCAATTATAACGGAATTAAATGGAAATAAATCAATACTCTCAAAGCTATTCAAAATGTTTCTCAGTTTATGCCACAGAACTTTACTTTAGGGAAATTATTAATTTTCTGTCGGGATTCGGGAATCACGGGATTAATCCTAATTCCGGGAAATCTGTCTCGGAAAATCCCGAGAAGAAATCACCTCGTAGCGTAAACCTAAACGAGAAATGCATTTAAAGTTGAACTTCATTTACCGCAGAAGACATCTCATTCTCCTGCAACCCATTCCGAAATAGTAAACGAACATTCGATATAGGTACCAATCTCGTGGCGGTGGTTTACCGACGCGTATCAAACAGAGCACATGCGTCCACAGAACTGCTAGTTCAAAGGGACGAGAATCGTTGCCGATGATTGTTTGTGAAAAGAGTTGCTCATATGGGAAAGAGTGTGATATTTTGTGTCACTTTCGGATACGCACATTGTATGCACTGGCACAGCGGAGAAAGGATTTTCTTAGATATGGAAATGAGCACTCTAGCTTGTTGAATAAACTTTCTGGAAGACCAACTTATCAGAGATCAGTTTGATGTTTGATGACTTAAGATGCTTTGAAACATTTTACAATTTCATGGAAGGAGCAACCATATTAGCTTTTGCTTGACACAGTTCATTAAAACTCATTTAAATGGAAATCCTTAAACTACTCTGGTCTTGTGAGTATGTTTGGTTTTCTCCATTGATTTGAAAGTTGATATAGGGTAGGTATACCAGTTATGGCCATACGTTTCTATAATGGTGTGTTCCAGTTATGGCCAATGGAATTCCCAAAGACCATAATTGGAACACACTATAATAGAAACGTATAGCCATAACTGGTAAATCTACCCTAGTTTTGTCGTGACGAGAGCCTTTGAACTTAGGAATGGTATTATAAATACGTTAAGCATTTAATATGTGATGCATGTGTTAACAATGTCGGCAATATTTGGTTTACATGGATTCTAATAATATTCAAATTGAATTAGGAAAAGACTGGGAGAGCGTGATGTCGTTAGGATTCCTGAAAGGTTTATTTGGTTTGCAGTCATATGTACTTGTAGCATGAACTTCTCATAAATAATGTTCCGTTTGTGAATTAAACGGAACCGTGGGATGTTTTTTATTTGCGTTGTCTGTTTTTTTTTGTATTGAGAAAAAAGTAGAAGGGTCTGTGAGCCTAGGGGCACGAACGAAAGCTTGACGTAGGACCGCTAGTGGACGGAACAAATGTGGACATTTACTTCTTTTAATTGATCAATCATCAATTATCTTAACTCTTTCCGGTTTTAATTTGTAAGCTTATCAAATTTGTAGTATTTATTTCAAAGAGAAAGTTGATGAAGAGAATCCAAGGGACTGTCAACTTGAGTATTTTCGATTCATCTACCCGACTTTAAAAGGTGTATTTTGAATTTTTTGTTATTTATGAATTTTTAAGTTTTGTGCATTTTGGTATTAAAGAGTATTTAATTAACCCCTCACAGGATTTCCTTCCGAATTATATGAATGGGGCGCGGAAAGTATCGTTTGTGCAGAATGTGCAGAGCTAATTTTCTCACAAATTTGATTTTATTGGCTTTCTGGGGACTGAATATACACCCAAAGCGAATTATTCCAACTTCTCTCAAATTCTATATGGATTTTTAACACTTCCTACCAGCGTGTTCTGGAAAATGGTCGGACGATGATTAATCTCACCAATACATTAGGGCCTACAATTCCGCACCTTATATGACCTTGACAAATGTCCAAATAATACTCTTTCTTAACAAATTTATGGTCGTCCTGAAAAGGACCATTTTGTAGTGATGGTTGAGTAATGCTGAGCTGAGCACGACGAGCTACTGATTCCGATCCTAGCCTAGCGGTGGGACTTCTTCCTCCTTCTCTATGGTTGCTCATATGAGCTCTTCAGCAGCTCGTTGTTGTTGCCGTTGTTGTTGAAAGCACTCATGCTGCTGTTGCTGCTTCTACTGCTGCTGGACTGGACACCACCACTTACGGTGATTGAATGAGCACCGTTCAGTGGGACCGCATCGAATTCGATTTTTAAGTCTGTGTTAGGGAATGCGTGTTTTCAGACATTCGGTGATAATTTTGAACACCATTGCAACAGTTGGACATTTGGTATTATTCAATAGTGACCTATTGAAAATTAACTAAGTGTTCATTTTAGCAGATTGGTAGATAAATTTCCAATCGTTTGGTTTGTTTAGAATTAAAATCTATCTGCTATTGGTCGAAACCTGACTTCTTTTCGTAATACTGTGCATTTTGGTTTTTTGAAATTGCGTGGATTCTATAGATCCTGTGGAGATCTATCTAGCCCTGATGTATTTGTTAGTAGAGGGAAAAATGTAAACTTTGCGGGAGACGATGTCTTAACACTCGAAAGCAATTTTGTGAAATATGAAGTAAAACAAATTCTAGCTAGTTCTGCATGATGATTTTGTTTGATTTTATTTATTTGTAAAGTCGCCGGGAAATACCCGCTGGCGATTTGTTTTTTAGGATAACTCCTTACTTGAAAACAGACAAAAACTCCCAAACAGGCTGCTTTTCATGGTATACAGTGTGATAATTCAATAATCAATAAATTATCTCAACATTTAGTGGCAAACCATTCATAAATTTTGATAACATACAAAAAATCTATAATCCACATTAAATTTCATATATAAGCGTCGATTGAAACAATCTCTTCGACGTCACTACAAGGGTGATTGATTAAATGAAAGAAACAAATCGTGCGGAATGAAAGCCGAGGAAAAACTAATTGCACCAATATATTCAGGCCTACAATTCCACACCTTCTATAGACAGGTTGAGCCTTGATAGCTAGCTGCTTGCGGGAACTGATGACCTTGACCAATGTCCAAATAATACTCTTTAACAAATTTTTGGTGGCCCTGAAAAGGACCGTTTTGTAGTGATGGTTTAGTAATTCTGAGCTGGGTGTTCAACACGGATGAGGCTGTCGACCTGTATGTCGTTTGGAGCGAGGATGACTCGCATGGCATAGATGACCGACCCGCAGCGACTCACGAAGAGTTACTGATTCCGATCCATAGCATAGCGGTGCAGCATCTTCCTCCTTTGATGGTTGCTTATGTGGGCCCTGCAGCTCGCTGCTTGCAGGCAGCCTATCGTTGTTACTGGAGAACAATTTTCAACGCCACACGCCGAAAGCACTGCTACTGCTGCTACTGCTGCTACTAATTTCGACGACCAAACACCACCACACAGTAGTGTGGTCGTTGGAAGCGTGTGGTTTCTGAGTATGGCGATGAGTGTGCAAAATATTACGCAATTCCATCCTCCCTATTCGCACGCTCCCGAGGATTGGAGGCGAATGCCACTTCGGCTTGTTTCGTCTACTTACTACTCTCTGACGACTGTGCTGGGGAAGCAGCATATGCAAATTGGACCAGGGGCAGCTGAGTTATTAACGTTTAAAATCTTTCTTAATTTGGTACATGTTCCATTTTCGGTTTTCACAAAGTGTACCCCCATATAGAAATCAAAGACGTAGTCCTACGTCAAAACTTCAAAAGCTTGGCCTGTAGTGTTGTTTTGTTGCGCTTTCAACCAGTTTACACCCACGTGTACTCCTGGCACGGTGTGGGATTCTTAACCTCTAAAACCAACTCCTTACTATTTCCTCTAGTCTGGATCCCCGGGGCCATGAGCCTGAACGTACTGTTAACTTCGCTTAGTTCCGCTTGGTTTCCAACACTGCAACGAAGGTTGGATCTCCGTGCCTCATTATCACACCTCTTGCTACTGCTGGATCCAAAATGACATAAATTAAAATTTAAAATTTGCTTAACCCTTAAACCCTTATTCGGTTTTTGTGCTGAATCAAAAAAAAATATGTATGCAAATTTATCAAACATTTGACCAAACGAAATTGTTCTAAAAATTTTTATAAATCGTGGATATTTTTCCTAAAATGGAATTTTTTTTTATAACTTTGTCTCTAACTTATATCGAGTAATTTTTTTAAAATGTTTATCATTGACCCTGACAAACAATCAAGCTTGCAAATGCTCATTTCTGCATGAGGAGTGCGTAATGAATTCCCATTTTTTTATGTTTAAAAAGAAGCATGGGTATGTCAATTCGATCAAACGCTTTGCTGAAATCTGTATGCAACACTTCTACATGGTTTACTTCAAGTAGTATTTATTAGTGACTAAATTATTAACTATTGATTGAAAAACAAAGTAGATCATGTTTACTTTCTTTTGGTGCACATCACATTGCCATATTATGAAGTTTATGATATGTTTGAATTTTTTATAATTGAAAATATACCCGGGGACTCCGGAACATGCCAGGGAGGGCCAATGGGATCGTGGGCTCTTAAAAAGACCATTACTGGCCGAGTTCAGCAGAATCATAAAGTTTGATATGTTGCATGACGTGTTTTGGTTCTTGTGGAGAATCGGCAACTTGCCCGGAAGGGCTAGTGTGACCGTCGAGTCTCATTAAGGCCATAATGGTGGTTTAGCCACCGGTATTTCGGCATCAACAACACGAGGTACATCCTCCCGAGTTAAGGTCTAGAATCAGTCTGTTCTTTATTTCTTCGGTTCGCTTATATCTATATTAAACCTATGACCCAGAGCCAAGACGGTAAGCCGGTAGTTGGTGTGAAAAGTCAACAATGTGCCATGCAGCTGTTTGGGTTCCGCTTGCATCAGCATCAACAAAAATGGTGAAGGTCGCTTAAGTGTTGTTTTACTTTATGACCGTATGGAAGGAAAACAGAGAAGAAATGGAATACGGAATGTTTGGTACACGATTTCATAATTGTATAGAAGGGTATGAAATATGATAGGGTAGGTACTTTGAATGACAAAGACCGTTGGTTCAAGGATGGGAGTTATTTGAAATGTGCTTCGTGTGTGGTTGATGATTGGATCTTAGTAGGTATGCTACACCATTACCGGCAAAGATTTGTAAAATCATGAATTTTGATATGTCGCACGATGGGTTTTGGTTCTTGTTGAGAATTGGCCACTTCCCCGGGAGCACCGGAACATTTTCGGGATGCCCAATGTGATCGTGGACCGTCGGTATAGCTGCCATTGGTCCAATTACATCATTTGAGAGAAAAAACATAATGTTCATCGTGTGTATACTTATTACAGAACAGTAATGCCGAATGCCGACCAAAAGTGACCCCAACGGGAACCGGAATAACTCCGGAACCATGTATTGATCCAAATATTTTCAGATGGATTCAAAAACTTCTATAGATTCCCGACAAAATGCAATTTGTTGTGAAGAAAAAAATTGAGAAATTATGTTTTTAGAGCTAATTGAATTTTGAAATCTATGCAAATTTAGACGTTAGGCACGCAAAGGTTAAAGAAAAAGAGTAATCACGGGCCAAAAATCTGCATGTCACGTCTCCTGGAATGGGTCATTATTGTTTTTTTAGAATCAATTGCTATTGTGAATCAACGAGCATCAACTTCTTTTTTCATCTGTGAGCGAACGAAATTGTACCAGGAGCTTGGAAAAACGGATTTGCAGTTCCCGGGAAGCGGAAATTTCAATTTGGCTATCAAGCACTCCCTTTGATAAATGGCATCCCGTATACCAAAAACATTTTCCCAATAAGTGATTCAAGCATGGAATGAAAAGAACCTAGGGTAAATTTGCTTTAGAGGACCTCATACAAATTAGAGCGTTTTGTTGGTAAATTCCATCCGAAAACATCTTTTACAACCCATGGAAGACATTGGTCAATTACTATTTAAATCAAGGGCTGGGGGCAGTAAGCTCTGTGAATGAGGACAAGGTTACAAGGACGCAGATCAAATGATTTGGTAATGTGCTGAGCACCGTGGAGTCAGATCCGAGTTGCACGATTGCCTTCGGGCTCGAGGTAGACAACCTTATGTTTCAATTCGGGATATTTTGGCTAGACGCGATCTGGAGTTTATGCAACTCATATATGTTTTCTTGAAGAGTATTAACCTTAGATTGTAAGTTTGATTAACTTTTGTTTAGTTTGTATTGTGCGTGTGTGTAATCTTTTTTTCCACTACCATCCACTATCCCATTTATCCACTATCCAAGTAACACATAAAACTATTTTTTGAAAAAAAATTAGAACCACTTGATGTATACTTGTATTATAAGGGATACAGAAAACATCCCACGTTTTATATGAGGTTTCTAGATGTTTTCTTCATACTTCCTAGATTACAACGTTTTTCAAAATAGATTTCTTTTGCTTTTATCTTTAAATGTTATTTAAACGTGCATCTCACTGATTTAATACCACTATAAAACTTGTCGTATAGAAAAACAATCTTAGTTGAATTTATAAAGTTCTTGAAGAGATTCTATACTTTCCAGAATGGCGTGGGCATTGACGGCGCCATTGAGCCGGATTGCCTCTTCACGCAGTGATTGACAGTTTCTTATGAAGTTTTCTGAGGTTTGTTATAAAGAAAGTTGAAAACACTTTTTTATAACATCTCGTAAATGATTACAACTGACAAGGTGCAGGTTGTCTTATGAGGAGTTGAAAATACTTTAAATAACACTCTGGCAAAAATGTCTTTATGACGGATCTAAGGCGTGTTGCACGAGAATACAATTTTCATGCCATTGGCAAGAAGATGACAGATACTTACAATAAAACTCTCATCAAGCAGAGTTGGTCTAGTTAGGAAGTAATACGTCTAATACGCCGAGTTCCAGTGTTCGAATCCCATGCTCAAGTTTTTTTTAATGTTTTTTTTTTACGCTGGTTTTAATGATGTTTCCAAAACATGTTATTAGACAAGTATTTAGTTTTATAAGCTCCGCGTCTTGCGCTTTTTAGGTTGTATGAATGTATTTAATGATGTTTATTAAAGTATTATTGATTTGTTACGTATGTCATTGAAAAGTATTTTCAACTTTTTAATGACAACCCTTGTTGCTTGGGTAGTTGCCTACACTGAACCAAAAAATCCGCAATACTTCAAATGATTATTGCATTGCTCGAGCCCTTTAACAATATGAATTCGAATTTCAGATGATTTTCTTATGGTTGAATTCGTCGCCAGCTGATGAACATCCATATGATTGTCATCCAAATACAGGATGATTTTCGTTTGAAAATTGGCTACAAGACATACGGCACTCAGAGGACAAATATTTAAAAATAGTGTGACATGCAAGAGCTATTAATTAGATTTATAATTTGATTATCTAAATTCCCATACTGAATAGCCATAATCAGCCATTCCAATTATGGAAAAAAAATTCGATGGCTGAGGAAACTTCCTCCACCACGAATTAGCCAAGGCTATACTTCCACTTTGTTTGTCAGCTCAGATCAGCAAAAGACATTCGATAGAATTATTTACATCATCGTTTTGAAAGATTTGCGTTATGGGGCTCAACCAATACCATATGCATTTCCATTTACTATGACAATCATTCTGCAGAGAGCATTACGCATTTCAACTGAAGGCCCTATCCCTTTTCATTACAATTTTCATCCTGTAGTCGAGAGGAAAATCATCTGATTTGAAAACAACCGTCATTCGGTTGCAGCTATCATTCGAAAAAGCGATTTCGATGTTTCGTTTTGAATGGCCTGAGGTTTCATTCGATCAGAGGATGGTGTTTGTGTACAGTGTAGTGCAGCTCCACTAAAACCCATTCCTCACTCTCTCCTTGGTCTGAAGCCCCCCGGGACCACTTTGAAGCGACTACTTCGGGGGTTGGCACTTGTCGTGGCGTTGCTCTTCTCTCCATTTACGCTGCAGCTCCGACATAATCTGCGTGACTGCCTTGCTAACGGCATTCCAAGTGCCCTCCTCTCGACACATTTCAAACACGACATTCTCTACGTTAAGGACGGGCCTGCCTCGAATCTTGGACATTCGAAAACCACATGTTCCGGCGTTTCATCGACGTTGCCACACTCCGGACAGAGGGGTGACGCTGCGTGTCCGAACCGATGCAGGTATTTCCTGAAGCAGCCGTGGCCAGACAGGAACTGCGTTAGGTGTAAATTAACTTCTCCGTGTTTTCTGTTCACCCAGGTCAAAAGAATCGGTATTAGTATATGCGTCCCTCTACCGTTCTCCGTCGTGTTCCACTCCTGTTGCCACTTAGCCAATGACTCCACTCTCACAACTTTCCGTACTCTTCCGGCATCTCTCCGCCTGTAGCACTCGCTGTCCTCCGCCAGGGTGATGCCGGTAGGGATCATACCGGCGATAACGCAGACTGCTTCCGTCGAGATGGTTCTGTACGCACTCACGACTCGCATGGCCATGAGCCGGAACGTACTACTCAATTTCCTTTTGTTCTGCTTCGTTTCCAGCGCTGGAAGCCAGGCTGGACCTCCATACCTCAGTATCGACAACAAAACACTGGCCAGAAGATGCCTATTGCTACTGCTGGAACCAGCGTTGCTTGGCATGATTCTAGCTATCGCGCTGATGGCCTTCGAAGCCTTCTCTTAGGCATATTCGACGTGGCTGTTGAAGTTAAGCCGGTCATCGATCATCACTTACAGGTATTTTAACACACGCTTTGAGGCTATGGCGTGCTCCCGATGGTGATTTATGCCCGCTGTACCACTTTACAGTTACTGACCAATAACACTTCCGTTTTGTGGTGGGCTATCTGTAGCTTCACTCCTTGCATCCAGTTACCAATCATGTCGATCGCCTCGGTTGACAACACTTCCACCTCTTCCAGTGTCTCGTCTGTTACCGTCAAGACGACGTCGTCCGCAAAGCCAACGAATTCAACACCTTTGGGCAGCTTCAGCGTTAGCACGCCGTTGTACATCCCGTTCCAGAGCGATGGACCAAGGATGGAGCCTTGTGGACCTCCCGCTGTGATCCTAAACGATCTCTGTCCCATGTCTGTCTTGTAGACCAGAACCCGGTTCTGGAAATAACTCCTCAGGATCCAGCACAGGTACTCAGGGACCCTCATTCTATGCAGTGCTTCGGCGATGGCCTCCCAGCTGGCGCTGTTGAACGCAATCTTTACGACGATCGTTATCACGGCGCAATATCGATCTCCTCTCCGCTTCTGTTTGGACGCCTTCTCAGCTCTCTCGACCACTGTCAGAATTGCATCCACCGTTGATCTCCCTTTCTGGAATCCGAACTGCCTCTCCGACAATCCTTGCTCACTCTCCGTGTATTTCGTCAGTCTGTTTAGGATGATCCTCTCCAAGAGTTTTCCGAGTGTATCCAGAAGGCATATAGGCCTATACGATGCTGGATCCCCCGGTGGTTTTTCCTGGTCTCGGCAGCAACACTAGCTTCTGTTTCAGCACCATCCTGAACATGTCAGAGGACGCCTGGATCGCCGATTTTAACGCTACGTTGGGGATTCCATCCGAACCGGGAACTTTCATCACCTTTAATCCTTTTGCCACTGCTGCAAGTTTTTCTCGTTGGTGACCGCGACGCTTTCTCCCTCTCCTTTTCCGTACGGTGTAGGTGGCCAGGTCGTTTGGGTCGTGCTTCGGGAAACGTCCTTCAACGATGACTTTCAGCTTCTCTGGACACATTTCAGCGGGCATGGTTGGACCTCTGATCTTCGCCATCACGACTTGGTATGCGTCACTCCAGGGATTGGCATCAGCGCCTCGACACAGCTCCTTAAAACAGTTTGAATTGCTCTGCTTTATCTCTCGTTTAAGTGCAGCCCTGGCCGCTCGAAACACTCCTCTTCGTTCCTCTCTGTCTGCTTCTGTTCTTGCTCTCTGAACACGTCGTCTGGCTCTGAGACAACTAGTGCGGAGGGTGCTAAGTGCCTCGTTCTACTACGAGGGGGACGACTCTATCTATGATGCAGAAAAGATTGTGTCTTGTTGTGGCTAGCTACGCACACGCTGAGTGACAAGATTGATGACGATTCTGAAGATTTCCTGCAAAAAGATGATGCGCGATGCAAGTAGATGCGACAAATGAAAGAAGATTTTTTGAAGATTGATTAGCTAGTGTGAGATTTGTTGAGCATCTAAACTTGAGATTTAGATGTGTCGCCCCCCTCGTTCTACCAGTAAACTGGACGCCGTCTATTATTTGGCTTCAGTTTCCTCGGCATGGTCATGTCACATGCACTCACTAACGTTTCTGTCAGCTCTTCCACGTTCAGAACCACGGGGCTCCTGTCCTCGTTTGCCACCAGTGACGGACTGCAGAAACTAACGTCGATAATGGATTCCCGGCAAGGTTGCAAAGACTCATTTCAGCTAAAATAATGTTTTTCGGAATAATAAAACCAAAAGATGGTATGATGGCATGTTTTACTTGTAACTTACAAGAAGAGGTTACAAAGTATGCGTTGGAAACATAAAACCTGTAAATTTTGCTTTCTATGAGTCACAATCAGCGATTTGCTGATCGCTGAGTGAGTGAGTGAGTGAGTGAGTGAGTTTGTGAAAAATCGCTGATTGTGACTCTCATGAAGTGAAATAAACAGGTTTAATATGTCAAACACATTCTTTGCAACCTCTTCTTGTATCCTACCAATTCAAAATTTGATCATGGCATCTAATTATTTCATAATTTAGAAAAACATTGTTTTAGCTGAAATGAGTCTTTGCAACCTTGATTCCCGGCCATCTCTGCGAGAAGTGCTGCTGGTGCCTTCGTTGGCCAGCATAACTTTCAGTTTTGCCAGAGCTTCCTGCAGACTGTGCCCTCTTGCATTGGAACATTTGCTGCCCCACTTCACTGCCCAAGCAATGAAGTAAGTCTCCTCCGATGACTACCGGTCATCGTCCAATCAGCACTTCGGTAAGCCCATGCAGCATCTCATGGAATTGCCCCATCGTCCATCTTGGGGTGCGTAACAACTACAAGTCGTATGATCGTTTCTGTCCTCTTTTTTGCAGAGCATACACCTCGGTTGCTTCGTGCAGCCCCTTGTAATATGACCTTTATCTCCGCATTTCCTGCACAGATCAGATCTGTCAGGGCCATTGCAGTTCCTCGCCTGGTGACCGCTCCAGGCATCGCTCCAGTTCCTTGGTAACCCGAGGAGTGGCTTCTTCAGCTTAAAGAGCATCTCGCCTTTCTGTGTGCGCCTGGTTTTCACCTCGTTCTCTCTTAGTTGCTTCATCTCCGGATCCTCTCGAACCTTCCGGAGGAGTGTTGCATACGAAGTTTTGTATTTTGCTTCGAGGATCAGAGCATCGCCCGTACTTTGCTCCCGACGAGGCATGGGTTTCTCCTTCTTCTGTTCTTCTTTCTTCTGTTGTATGTTGCCTCCCTGTTGTCTTCCTTGTCGTTCTTTACTTTTTTTCAACTCCTCTTCCTCTCCTGACGTTTCCCTTTTCCTCTTCTCCGAGCGTGGATTTCGAGGTCCCTTCGGCGTCTCCTGTGCTTCAGCTGCTGCTTTCTCCTTGGCCTCGATCAGTCCCCTTTCGGCAGACACGGATCTCGTCTTCAGCGCATCCAGTTCACGTTCGGCGGCAATAATGGTGGATTTGTTGCCCGTCACCATTTCCTTTATTGCCTTGTGAACGTTGCTCTTATCTTTGACGAAGTCATGGAGTTCATTGATCCTCCTGGTCTTCCCAAGCTGCAATCCTTCTTGGGGTGTGCTACTACTGGTGAACATCTGGCTTAGCATAAGACCTAGCTCTCCTTGGTGCCGTTGCTGTTCACTTTGGGGCTTACTGCTGCTGCTGGAACTCACTGTGACCCTCCAGGTTCAACACTGGTGATCTCTGCAATATCCCGCTCCTTACGAACACGTTCGCTCCTCCGTTTTCACTGTCATTTTCTTCATTTTTATTTTTTTTCTCTGTTTTTCTCCATTCTGTTGGGTCCCCCTCCGGACCGGTATCTCCACTCGCTGTATGTAGTCGCCTATCGTGATCCCATGGTTATCTATGCAAGCAGGGAGGTCATGCTAGGGTTGACACGGTCCTTCATGGGGGCCGTGTTCAGAGCCAGATCTGCGTAAGTCAGGAATGTTACTCACCAACCACCAGTAGTTGTGTGTGTGTCTGTGTGTGTGTGTGTGTGTGTGTGTGTGTGTGTGTGTGTGTGTGTGTGTGTGTGTGTGTGTGTGTGTGTGTGTGTGTGTGTGTGTGTTTTTTTTTTTTTTTTTTTTTTTGTTGGCAAGGAGGAAACCTTCAAAAAGGCCATCGTGCCACCGCTTGACGACTGGGCGCACAGTCGCGGTGACACGGTGTGTGGGATTCTTACCGCACTAAAACCTCCTTAGACGCCTTGCCCTTTTCCCCCGGAACCACTTGTCGTATTACTTCGGAGGGGGCCGTGCATTACGCACCTCACTTTACCTCAGCTAATTGGCGCTTCCAGTTCGCTGATCGTCTCTCCAATTTGTGAGCCATTTATCTCCCAGCGTCACGTTCTACTCGGTTATCCCTGGTGGTGGATACAGCCTACTCTGACGGAGAGTTCTCCCGGCTTCGGCTTTCAGTTCGCACTTGTGTGAGCACATTACTACTTTCTAGTTGGTCTTCCCGCCATTTTCGCTGCAGCGCTGACATGATCTGCGTTACTGCTCTGCTGACGGCGTTAAAGGTGCCCTCCTCTCGACACATTTCTTCGACGACATTCTCCGTGCTAAGGGCGAGCATATCCTCTCGCACATCATCAAATCTAGGACATTCGAAAACCACGTGCTCTGGTGATTCTTCCACATTCCCACACTCCGGACAGAAGGGTGACGTTGTGTGTCCGAACCGATGCAGGTACTTCCTGAAGCAGCCATGACCAGACAGGAACTGCGTCAAGTGGAAGTTGGCTTCTCCATGCTTCCTGTTCACCCAGGTCGAAAGAGTCGGTATTAGCCTGTGTGTCCATCTACCGTTCTCTGCTGCATCCCACTCCTGCTGCCACTTAGCCATCGACTCCGTTCTCACCATTTTTCGTACTCCTCTGGTTTCTCTCGTCATATAGCACTCGTAGTCCTCCGCCAAGGTGATGCCGATTGGGATCATACCGGCGATAACGCATACTGCCTCCATCGAAATGGTTCTGTACGCACTCACGACTCGCATGGCCATGAGCCGGAACGTACTGCTCAATTTCCTTTGGTTCTGCTTCGTTTTCAGCGCTTCAATCCAGGCTGGACCTCCGTACCTTAGTATTGATGAGGAAACACTAGCCAGAAGACGTCTCTTGCTGCTGCTTGGACCAGAATTGTTCGGCATGATTCTGGCTATTGCGTTGATGACCTTCGTCGCCTTCTCGCAAGCATATTCGATGTGGCTATTAAAGTTTAGCCGGTCGTCGATCATCACTCCCAGATACTTAAGCATGCGCTTCGAAGCAATGGTGTGCTCTCCAACGGTAATTTCTGCCCGCTGCACTGCTTTGCAGTTACTGACCAACATCACTTCTGTTTTGTGGTGGGCTATCTGCAGCTTCGCTCCTTGCATCCAGTTACCAATCGTATCTATCGCCTCAGCCGCCAACATTTCCACTTCTTCCAGCGTCTCACCGGTTACCGTCAAGACGACATCGTCCGCAAAGCCAACGATCTCAACTCCTTTGGGCAGCTTGAGCGTCAGCACGCCATTGTACATTCCGTTCCACAGCGTGGGACCTAGAATGGAGCCTTGGGGAACCCCCGCCGTGATTCTAAGCGATTTCTGCCCCGTGTCTGTCACGTAGACAAGGACCCGGTTCTGGAAATAACTACTTAGAATCCTGCAGAGGTAGCCTGGAACCCTCATTCTATGGAGCGCCTTGGCGATGGCCTCCCAGCTGGCGCTATTGAATGCATTCTTGACATCGATCGTAATCACGGCGCAGTATCGATTTCCTCTCCGCTTCTGTTTGGAAGCTTTCTCGGCTCTGTCAATCACTGTCCGAATTGCATCCACCGTCGATCTCCCTTTCCGGAATCCAAACTGTCTCTCCGACAATCCGTGTTCACTCTCCGTGCATTTCGTCAGCCTGTTGAGGATGATCCTCTCTAAGAGCTTTCCTACAGTATCCAGCAAGCATATTGGCCTATACGATGCAGGATCCCCCGGCGGTTTTCCGGGCTTCGGCAACAGCACAAGCTTTTGTACCTTCCACCTATCAGGGAACTGACCATCGTCCAGACATTTCTGCAGCACCATCCTGAACATGTCCGGGAACGTCTGGATCGCCGCCTTCAACGCCACGTTGGGAATTCCATCCGGGCCGGGAGCTTTATTCGCTTTCAACCCTTTCGCTGCTGCTATGAGTTCCTCGTTGGAGACTTGTTCAACGTTGTCTTCATCTACCTCGCCATATGGTGTAGGTGGCCAGTTCGTTGGGTCATGCTGTGGGAAAAGTCCCTCCACGATGACTTTCAGCTTGTTGTGACACATTTCAACCGGCATCGTTGGGCCTCTGATCTTCGCCATCGCAACTCGGTATGCGTTGCCCCAGGGGTTGGCATCGGCATCGCGGCACAACTCCTTGAAACTATTTGACTTGCTCAGCTTTATCTTTCGTTTCAGTGCAGCCCTGGCCTCTCGGAACACCACCCTGTGCTCCTCTCTGTCTGCTTCTGTTCTTGCTCTCTGAGCACGCCTTCTGGCTAGAAGACAAGTAGCACGGAGGGTGCTAATTTCCTCGTTCCACCAGTAGGCTGGACGCCGCCTGTTCGTTGGCTCCAGTTTTCTCGGCATAGTTGTGTCACATGCCCTTGCTAATAATTCGGTCAACTCATTCGCGCTTAGGCCCGGGACGCTGTTGTCTACCCTTAGAGCTTCGATGAAGAGATCCTTATTGAATGCCTTCGTCTTCCACTTCCGCTCGCTTACTTTCGTCCTCCGCATTTCCACCGGTGTTCGTTCGCCGATACTGTACCGGATCGCCTGATGGTCACTATGGGTGTACTCCTCGCACACCGTCCAGTTCATATTTGCCATTAGCGACGTACTGCAGAAAGTAACGTCGATAATGGATTCCCTACCATCTTTGCGGAAGGTGCTGATGGTTCCTTCGTTGGCCAGACTGACGTTCAACTTTGCCAGAGCTTCCAGCAGGCTATACCCTCTTGTGTTGGTACATCTGCTCCCCCAATCCACTGCCCAAGCATTGAAGTCTCCTGCGATGACGACTGGTCTCCGTCCAATGAGCTCTTCGGTGAGCCCATCTAGCATCTGGTGGAACTGCTCAATTGTCCATCTCGGGGGTGCGTAGCAACTACATACAAAGATTCCATTGATTTTGGCGATCACGAAACCTTCATATGAGCTTGCCACCACTTGTTGTATGGGATACCTGCCCATGACTTGTATGGCCGCCATTCCTGCTCTATCCGCCACCCAGTTACCATTATCGAGAGGGACTCGGTATGGCTCTGCAATGATTGCAACGTCGCACTTTGTTTCCGTTGTTGACTGCCACAACAGTTGCTGTGCTGTGTTACAATGATTGAGATTTATTTGGGTTACCTTCATTATTGCTGGCCCACCATCGCCTTCTTGAACTCAGGGCACCTGAAACTTCCCGTCACATGGCCATTTCCGTCCTCCTTTTTGCAGAGCATGCACCTCGGTTGCTTTGTACAGTCTTTTGCAACGTGCCCCTTCTCTCCGCATTTCCTGCACAGATCAGATCTGTCAGGGCCTTTGCAGTGTCTCGCCTGGTGACCGAAGCCCATGCATTTGTAGCATCTCTCCATTTTCTTAGATACCCGAGGAATAGCTTTCAACGGGCACACTGACCACCCAACCTTGATTCGGCCAGTCTTCAGCAGCTCGTTAGCTGCGTCCGAAGAAAGTCGTATCGACGCCGTCTGCGTGCCACCATACGCCTTTCTCAACCGAATTGCCATCGGTACGTCTCCCAGGTTGCATTGCACCTTTAGCGCACTTTTCAACTCGTCTTCTGTTGTGATCTCGTCCAGATCCCTGCACTCGACCACTGACTCCTGGGATAAGGCTCTTACGTTCGCCGTCTCGCCAAGAGATTTTTCGACGAGCTCCTTAAAAGCTGAGCTCTTAACCGTAGGGTCCCTTTTCAGCTCGAATAGCATCTCGCCTTTCTGGGTTCGCCTGGTTTTCACCACATTCTCGCCTAAGTGTTTCAACTCCGGATCATCTCTCACTTTCCGGAGGAGTGCTGCGTAGGACGTTTTGTCCTTCGCCTCAACAACCGTCACAGAGCGTCACCCTTGCTTCTCTCCCTACGAGGCCTAGGATTCTCCTTATTCTTCCTGTCTTCCTTCTTCTTCTCTTCCTTCTTCCTCGCTTCTTCTTCCTTCCTCCTCGCTTCCTCTTCCTTCTTCCTCACTTCATCTTCCTTCTGTTTTTTCTTCCTCTCCTTCTGGTTCTCGACTTTACGCCACGCACCATTTTCTCCCATCTCCTTGATGCCTTCCTCGTCGTCCCTGCGTTTTTTGGGCTCCTCCTCATCTCCTGGCGTGTCCCTATCTCTCTTTTCAGGACGTGGATTTGTGGGTCCCTTCGGAGTCTCATGTGCTTGAGCCAGTCTTATGCTCTCCTTGGCCTCCAGCAGAGCCTTTTCGGCATTTTCGGCCCTTTTTCTCCACTCTTGACATTCCCGATCTGCCACTGTTATGCCGGATTTGATACCGGTCACAAGTTGCTTGATCTCTTTGTGTACGTTGTTTTTATCCTTCACGAACACATAGAGATCATCGATCTTCCTCCTGACCTCCGTCATTTTGGTTCTCCCGAGCTGCAGTTCTTGGGATTTGCTACTACTGGATATTGGTGTGAATATCTGGCTTAGCCCAACGCCTGGCTGCTCTTCTTGAAACTTACTGCTGCTGCTGGAAATCGCAGTGACCCCCAGGTTCGACACTGGTGATCTCTGCAATATCCCACTCCTTGCGAACACGTTTGCTCCTCCGTTTTCACTGTCTGGCGTATTGCCGTCGTTCTTCATATTTTTTTTGGTTTTTTCTTTTTCTTCATTTTTATTTTTTTCTCCAATTTTATCCATTCTGATGGGTCCCCCCTTCGGGCCGCTATCTCCACTCGTTGTATGTAGTCTCCTATCGTGATCCCATGGTTATCTATGCAAGCAGGGAGGCCATGCTAGGGTTGACACGGTCCTTCATGGGGGCCGTGTTCAGAGCCAGATCGGCGTAAGTCAGGAATGTTACATCTGAGCCTACTACTCACCAATCACCAATTGGTGACGAGTTTTGAACGTATCCGGAGGCCTGCCAAGGTTTTACCGGGACGGGGGCAGCCGCACTATTAGCCCACTCGCCATTTCAAGAAGGTGTCACCCTTCTTTACTTAGGGAGCAGAATAGCACGACTGTCAGCCCTGTAGCGTGGTATCCAATCCATTGTGCCGTGTCGTGTCCATAGTTCCATGCCGTATCCAGTATGCCGTAATAAGGATCTTACTGGCGTCGATCCTAATGTGCCGGTTGGCACTCCTGCGGGTTGACGAAGCATTTCCTCTATCGCCGTGTTATGGTTACCGCGCCAGTGTTCGCGTCGCACCCCCTCACTTTGCTATTGTCAGAAGGACAACATTGCCCAGGCTACACCACGGGGAGGCGTGAGGTAGGAACTTGTGAGAACCAGAGCTAGGTTGTCAACTCACCATTTGTAGCCCTGTGTGTGTGTGTGTGTGTGTGTGTGTGTGTGTGTGTGTGTGTGTGTGTGTGTGTGTGTGTGTGTGTGTGTGTGTGTGTGTGTGTGTGTGTGTGTGTGTGTGTGTGTGTGTGTGTGTGTGTGTGTGTGTGTGTGTGTGTGTGTGTGTGTGTGTGTGTGTGTGTGTGTGTGTGTGTGTGTGTGTGTGTGTGTGTGTGTGTGTGTGTGTGTGTGTGTGTGTGTGTGTGTGTGTGTGTGTGTGTGTGTGTGTGTGTGTGTGTGTGTGTGTGTGTGTGTGTGTGTGTGTGTGTGTGTGTGTGTGTGTGTGTGTGTGTGTGTGTGTGTGTGTGTGTGTGTGTGTGTGTGTGTGTGTGTGTGTGTGTGTGTGTGTGTGTGTGTGTGTGTGTGTGTGTGTGTGTGTGTGTGTGTGTGTGTGTGTGTGTGTGGGTGTGTGTGTGTGTGTGTGTGTGTGTGTGTGTGGGTGTGTGTGTGTGTGTGTGTGTGTGTGTGTGTGGGTGTGTGTGTGTGTGTGTGTGTGTGTGTGTGTGTGTGTGTGTGTGTATGTGTGTGTGTCTGTGTGTGTGTGTGTGTGTGTGTGTGTGTGTGTGTGTGTGTGTGTGTGTGTGTGTGTGTGTGTGTGTGCGTGTGTGTGTATGTGTGTGTGTGTGTGTGTGTGTGTGTGTGTGTGTGTGTGTGTGTGTGTATGTGTGTGTGTGTGTGTGTGTGTGTGTTTGTGTGTGTGTTTTGTACATTTGTTTCCGTTATAATTGTACAATTACAGTGCTGATGTGAAGTTCAATAGGATTAAGCATGTGTTTTATAAATAGTGAAATTTTTTCAAAAATTTTTTTTGATTTGTTTTCCATCGATCTTGCTTTCCGTGCTGAGCACTAATGCTACCGACGTGCCAGGAAGGCAGCTCCCACACCTGGACCCTACCTATCGACCCATCAACTCATGAACCGGGGACCAACGGCTTTACTTCCCATCCGAAGGAAGGCGTGATCAGAGATGTTATGCCTCAGAACATCCCAGCGGCGCCGACTGGGATTTAACCCAGGCCTGCTGGGGTGAGAGGTAATCACGCTTTCCACTACACGACCGGCGCCGCTCAGTGGTGATATTTGACGTTAAGCATCTCGAACTATGAATTCTTATGTTAAATGTGATTTTATTCTAGATGGTTTGGCAAATTTGTTGCGCTGATTTTCGTGGGTACAAAAAATGTTATTTATTTATTTATTCATCATATCAGTCACACTTTATAAAAGATAAACTTGCACCTTGTTGAATAGCATGGCTGAAATAATTTTTAAATGGTCATTAATTAGCGTAAATGACTTAAACAATTACTAGAGCGTCCATAATATGCCAAATTACCCTATTTTATTGGAGAGAGTTATGTGAAAGAAATGGTTTGCTTAACTGATGCAGAAAATGTTTATGATTATAACAATAATCTGAAGTTTATTTTAAATTTTTTTTAATTTTATTTTAAATTTTTATTGTTGATAACATGATGATCCGTCGGGAACGGACAAATTTTCATTCTTTAGTAAAAGGTTTTGATTTGGTCGAAGCCCAACTTAACGTGATTGATTTCGTAGAAATGTATTATGATACGGTTCTATGAAGTTAAATTTGAAGGTAATTTGATTTGCTGTTTGATTGATATGGATGGTTAAATATCAAAGTTTTCGAGCTTATTGGTCGACATATTTAGTTGTATAAAACAGAAGAATTCTCAATTCTGTAATTAAATCATAAAATACTAGTGCACCATTGATAAATAGTTAACAAATATTATACTTCAACGATCTTGAGTTCATCCTTGATGCTGTAACTGTTTTTCTATTTACTTGAGTTGTGTAAATTGGGGAAAACAATTTGTTCTACAGCGTATTGCACCATCCAGTTTCAGTTTCTTCCATTCATGCGGCTGCTGATGTGTAAAGCTGATCACGTGTTCAAGGGTAATTGGTACGGTATCACACGTTCTTCTACGTATGACTGAAAAGTGAACTCTCATCTTAAGGTCTCCGCACACTACAACGTGCAGTGTCCAAGTCAGATGGACTACCACAGCAAATACTGTACGGTGTAGTGAGAAGAGCCCTTTATCTTTTTCCTGTTGCAATGCGTTGTAACTTATAATCAACCGGGGCGAAGTCGAAATTGCTATATGTGCAAGACCAAAGTTAATCATACTCAGTTGAATGTACTCTAACACCGACACACCACCATGCTGCAGTAAACGACTAGTGTCGGATAAAGTTTTGGGTGACTTTTATTTATGTCCACGTTGAGAAATGTTGCAGCAAATAGGAAAATCTATTAAAGAAACTTGGCGTACGTGTGGGATGTCATGCGGAAAGGGTTTAAATTTGATTTTCATTTGATTCATGGGTACTGAGAGAAAATCCTAAGATTCAGTCAAACCAGTCAAGCATATCAAGTTGATTAGATGGTTAATGCACGAGTATTCAAACACTTGTTCAATGGTATTACGTGATGAAAATCGCGGTAATAAAGAAAAAAAAATGTTCAATGGTAATCATTTGAAGTGCCCAGGACCACAATGGCCACACCTCTCCATGTTCCGGGAACACTCGGGGAAGTGGTAATTTTTTACTAGGGCCAAAATGCATCATACGATACTTTAAATCAGATGAGAATTCATCTATCACTTCACATCACATGAATTGCAGGAGTTTATGTTAGTAAAATGGTTCAGATCTCATCTTAGGGTGGATTCGGGTATTTTTTTTTTGCGGGATGAGCATTATCATAATCCTACAGCTTAATGTTTTTCATCCAAACCGATTTGTCTTCACGTATAAGAAAAGCAAAATGCAATCAATGCAACAAGTGAAGAGTATGCAAGTTCCATCTCTCGGCAGCTTACATCGTTGCCATCCTATCAACTACCACCACTGCATATTTCAATAGTGCACCTTTTAGTAATAAAATAAAAAGGTAACATCTGAACTAAGCTGAATCTTTCTGAACGAGAAGACTGTGATGCACCTTTTGCCATAGATATGGAAAATTTATGATCTGTCTTCATAAGAGCCAAGCATTTGCTCGCTCCGATATCAGACTACAAAGAATTTCCAGAAGTTGAATAATGGAGGCTATCGACAGATTTGTAATTTATGGTCTACATACAACGAGGTACTATTAGATTGTCCATCTGTTGCACCTGTTTTCCTTTGACGTAAGTACTAATATGGTTGATAGTCTTATTAGTTTTCTATGATCATTTGCCTCAGGAAAATGAGCATCTTTGAACCTGTTTGTTATCTATGCTATAGGTGATTGCAGATATCATACCATGATTTTGAAGATGCTTTTCGCATCAAAAGACATTTGAAATGCTTACATTAGAGCAGGTTTTCATCATTGCTGCCTCCTAAATATGGAATATAAAATATTTATGCAGCTGTTTTCAATTATAGATGCCGAGAAGGTGTTTTTCATTCGCTCTCTTTGTATGTCGAATACAAAACGATAACTTTTTATGTCAACACCAAAAGCCAACATCAGATGTTGTATGATGCTTGGGATGGTGATAATGTTTACGCACTGAACAGGACAGCATCATCGTTGGGAAAATTTCCCAGTTTTGAAAACAATAAATACAGTAATGACCCGGTTTTGTCTGCCTCCTGTTTTGAAAATCTGTTGTCTAATGTTCTACGAACCCAATATGCCTTTTTTAGTGGTTTTATCGCAAAAATACCTTAATCATACCTTGAACATGAATAAGAAAGATTTGGAATTACGGTTATGTGAAATTATTGAAAAATAAAAGTCTGATGCACGGAGGGGTTAACACAATGGGATAATTACTGTACATCCAAACGCACCGTATCCATGTTCGGTGAAAATCATGAGCATTACCGGCTTATTTTTTTGGTGCATGCATCTTTTAGTACGACATACCCATACAATATCCACCACCATAACATATTTGCCTAAAGTGGAAGTTGTTTACAGGCAGTCATGTTGAAGAGAAACAAAGAGAGTTTGAGAGGGTTTGAGTGAATGGAGTGAATTGGATTTATGAGCTACACATGTGCAAATCCAATTCAAAATTAATAATATCTGTAATTGAATAGCTCAAAATTATAGGAATCAGAAATATCAAATTTATTTAAACATAACTTAATGTTTTCTGAAGTTATAAACCTAAAAAAATGGCATACAAAATGATGAAAAACCGTACGTATATTTTTTGCAGTTAGTGTGTAAAAATTTAGAAGATTCTGAGAACTAACACATGGCACACATGTATTGTCGAGCATATTTTCCGATTTCGCTCAATCCGTGTATATTTGTTCAGTGGTCCCAAAAATCTACAGGTATGCCTATATACCCAACTTTGAAAACTCATAGTTTTTTAACTACTAATGGCCGAAAGGGCTATCTCGAAAAAAAATACGAAACTGAAGGTCAAAGAGTTTCAAATTACTAAAACATATGTTTTTTCTCTTTTTTTATGGATTTTATAGTGCCGAGAACACAGAGCCCCTATTTTTAGTTTTTTTGATAGCTCATTCTTTTTTACTAAACAGATAAAAAATTCAGAAAGGCGATTTTTTAGATTTTACATTTTTTTAAGCATGAGCGTGATTGACCGACCAAGGATGCAACTCCGTTATTCCTATATCAGTTGTAATTATACAGAGAATCAATAGCCGTTGCTTGAAACTAGCAATCATCTTCAATGTGTAAATACTGATGCTCTAAAACTAGGCAATACCAGCGCCGGTTATGTCCAAATGCTGATTAAGAAAGGTAGGGGTAGGAATATGTTGATGTAATAGGTACTCGCTTTAATGCACTTCCACGATGAATCACTCAAAAAAAAAAAAAAAAACTTGTGGATGTCATACTTGAATCGCTCCAAAGCTAAAGAATCGGCGCCGGCATGAAAGAGACAACTACTCTGACTAACTCTCTCATACCACCGCAAATTCCGCACGCCCCGGACACCGCAAGGTGTAACGAGAGTTGCACTTAAAGGCCCACAACGACATCACACGGCACAACAGGAAACTCGTATGAGAGAGACAACCAGTACTATTGTCTCTTTCAAAACGTTCGCTAATCTCAGGCAATTTCGAGCGACTATTTCGCGGCCCAACCCCGTCGCTCCCAAGTACGTATAAGAACCGCATAGCATGCCGAGGTAAAGTGAGTTTATCAGATGAATGACAAATCTCAAGAATAGAGAGTTGGCTGTGCGATCGGTTTCAGTTCATAATATTTTTTCCACATATTTATTTTGTTGCCAATCTGGTCAAAATTAAGTAAAGGTATCAATAGAGTGAATTTCTTATGAGTGTTGCATCCCGTCCTCGTACACACTTAGAAATTTTTACCGTATTCGGTAATTTTTTTACCGAACTTTCAACAGCTGAACGTTCGGTAATCAATTCGGTTAACGAAATGACAACCAAACGTTCGGTAAACCGATTTCATGGATGAAGTGTATGTGGCGCCGGTGGTGGTAAACCTGATTACCTCATACCCCAGCAGGCCTGGGTTCAATCCCAGTCGGCGCCGCCGGGATGTTCTGAGGCTTCACGTTCACGTCGAGGTGCAAGTTGCACTGCTGAGCCTGACACTTGGATGCATACACTTGGAGCAATCAACCACATCCGATTATCCTGAATTCCAAGCTGGAAGATCACTTCATTCGTTACACCAGACTGCTGCGCCAAATGTGACAATGATGCTTGCTACGGGATCACTGAGACTAATTTGGAGAGATTGTTCTTTTTCTACTTTTATTTATTTAAACTTCATTTCCATAATTCCCAGCCCAGTGGCAGGCTCGTATGCAACATGTTATACCGTGACAGCGGGCCCAGCACAGCAACATAAACGGTTTGAGCCCGGGACATGGTACCTACTGTCAAACGCTGCTGTTGGTATAGGCCTTGTCAGTGGCCTGATGAATCCGTTAGTAACATCTTTCATTTTATTATATTTCAATCAGTATTCTTTAAAACTTTACCAAAGGTGGTCACATTGCCTGCTTAATCGAATCCTGAACCATATCTAAAGGGCGAACACGAAATTATTGCGACACATTCAACAGGGCATAACTTTTTTTACCATTGGGTAAAAATCAACCAAATTTTGCACACTTTCTCATTGATGTGTATTGTGTACATGCTGTCAAACTCGAAGTCGTGTTCTTCGATTCAACGAAAATGGAGGTGAACCAACGCGAGTTGAGAGAACAAATTCTTTTCAAACACCTGGAATTTCCTGACCTGTCGCACCGGCAGTTGGGAAAAATGTTGAACATTCACCATTCAACCGTCTCCAGAGTGTTGAAGCGGTTCCAGGAGCGGTTGACGTTGGACCACGGCAAAGGAGCTGGAAGAAAACCGGGACCGGAGAACAAAAAGACGGAGGGAAAGGTGAAGCGGATGATTAAAGCAAATCTAAACGTCTCAAGCCGTGATTTGGCTAAAAAGATCGGCATGTCGCAGAGCTACGTCCAGAATGCAAAGAAGAGAGCTGGACTACATACATACAAGGTACAGAACTTCCCAAACCGCGATGAGCGGCAACAATCGACGGCTAAAACTCGTTCACGGAAGCTCTACGATAAGATGCTGACAAAATATGGCTGCTGTGTGATGGACGACGAAACGTATATAAAAGCCGATTTTAAGCAAATTCCGGGGTCGGAGTTTTTCACCGGCAAGAGCAAGTTCGATGTGGACGACAAATTTAAGAAGAAGAAAATGTCGAAGTTCGCCTCCAAATATCTCATTTGGCAGGCCATCTGCTCTTGCGGACTGAGGAGTGAGCCTTTCGTGACAAAGGGCACAGTAAATGGCGAGATCTACAAATCTGAGTGCCTCGAGAAGCGCCTTTTGCCGTTCTTGCAGCAGCACGACGAAGCTCCGCTATTTTGGCCAGATTTGGAATCATGCCACTATTCTAAAAGTGTCCTGGAGTGGTATGAGGCCAATTCTGTCCATTTTGTTCCAAAGGACATGAATCCGCCAAACTGTCCGGAGCTGCGCCCGGTGGAGCAGTACTGGGCAAAAATGAAGCGGGAACTTCGGAAGAGCAAGAAGACAGTCAAAGACGAGAAGGACATGTTAAGAAAATGGAAAAAAAAACTGAGAAACTGGTACCGGATGACACTGTAAAGACTTTGATGGAGGGCATCAAGCGAAAATGCGTTCAATTTTACACTCAAGGCTCCATCGATTAACTTTTCTTTTGATTTTTGAAGTAAATATATGTACAAAACTACCCTAAAATTTTGGTTTGATTCTAAACATTATAAGAAAATTGGCATGACATTTTCGGTGTCGCAATAATTTCGTGTTCGCCCTTTATGGGTGCGTCTGTGAGTCACTGATCTGATGTTACATCAATAATATCCTTCCTTTCCCCAGTAATGGAGAAGATAGGCGTGGCCGGCAATGGTAATTGGCATACTTTTCCTGTTCTGAACTCTGCTTGGAGAGTTATTCATTACCAAATAGTATTCCTTAAATAATTTTAATAAGAACGTTAAAGTAGATACATGACCGTTGTAATCTACGAATTACTATGTAACAAACGCAACGCAATGAATGACAAAACTCCAGAATACCATTACTTTATGCGTGCGAACGAGACGAAAAAAAAAATCCTCCCGTGAGAGGAAAAGCTCTGACTATCACTATGTACCACAAAACTTTAACAACGCTCATCGCTTCCCCTTCGTTAAAAATATATCAAAATGTTCTAACACATTGATAGGGGAGGCCGGGGTAAGACGGCCACCCTCTAGATTATTGAAAAAATCAACTCTTGAAAAAAAAAATGATGCAGACTCCTTTGATATAGTATAGTTGGTGTTGTAAGATGTGTGGCTTGATAACAAGCGAAACGTCAAAATAAACAATAAATATAAACATTGCGCATGGCGGCTGCATGCATTTGTTTATTTTTGTTTACGGAATTTATTGCTTCTTCAGCAATTCTTCTATCATATAATTTATTTTGTAAAAGTTACGTTACTATAAAGAAAACACATGTCTGTTCGATGTACTTATAGTGAAAAAAATACAGATTTTTATTAAATTATGAGGCATTACAGAAGCTGTTACAGTTTGACATATTTCGGGGTAAGACGGCCACCTTTGGTTGGTTGAAAATGAATGCGTTTTTCTTTTTTTTTCGTTTCTGAAATATATCAAGCTTTTTTCGAAAACATTTGTAGATCTGTCATCAGTATGAATTCGTGATATGGAGGCCTGGGGGGATCCACCAGAATATAAGGCATTCCAAATCGTGATGGTGCACAAGTAAATTAGGAATTCCCTCACTCCGTGGCGCTAGTGTACATGTGAACTTTCTATATCTATAAGCTAAATGTTGAAATCCTCACCATTTACAGTCAGGACATCTACGTGAAATCCACACGTAGACTTATGACACGTAGTGAGAGAATTCTTAACTAAATACCACATACTTGAAGACATTGATCATCTGAACAACTTTCCCGAAGACGGAAACATTCTAAATAGTAAAGATCTCAAGATATATTTTATATGGGAAATTGCACATTAGCGCCGCAGCGTTAGAAAATTCTGAACTGCTGTTCTCTATCCGGCTACTGTGAAATTTCGCCGAAGACAGTAATCTTTTATATGGCCAGGATCATGATATATTCCATGTGGCCAACCTTACCCCCTATGATTTTTTCTTACATTATTTAGTCAGTTTTTGATTCGTGATAAAACATCATCAGCGGCGCCGGTGGTGAAGTGGTAAGTGTGATTGCCTCTCACCACAAAATACCTGATTTAAATCCCATTCGACGCTACATCACCGGTGCCGCTATGAGGAAATCAATGTAATTAGGAAAAGTATTTTAAAGATTAAAAACAACATAATTTATCGCGGGAATTTTATACAGTTTTGATAAATTTTACTTTAACCTTAGGGTGGCTGTCTTACCCCATCGTCTCCTACCAAGTAACTTGTGAAATATTTATACTGAAGCGCAACAATTTGCAAATTGATCAAATTGTGAGAAACTAAAACACGCGCTTTCATGAATACACCTCCACAGTCATAGCGTAGCTTTAGCTCCAGAACTCTTCACAGTCATAACGCGATGCTCGTATCAAGGGGGAAAATACCGGGAGAAGTTGAACATTTTACATACACACACACGCGGTGAAGGCACTGTGAACCGAAAGGAAAAAAAAAAACATGGAAGATCGTAAATTGAACTGATGAAAATTTACGAATTATGACCGAATTGTACTGATTTTCTCAAAAACTTCAGCGTACTCTATCACTTCTCGCTAAGTTATCTATTTAATTCTGACATTAACTCGCAAAATGAGAACAACAAAATAAGACGCCCGTATACCAACAACCGACCATGAAGCCGTCACTCAATCGATCAGGTTTTGAGATATATCTTTTTTAAATATTAGGTCTTATGTTTTTGCCTCAAAACTACCATGCGTCTCCATTGGTGACTGGACTGTCATGGAGCTGCATTGATTAAAAATGATTGTACTATGGCTTTTTGTATTTTTTTCATTGTAGCTTAGACCGTCATGCAAAAGATCCCCTTTTCTCAAATGGATCAGGTAGACAGCTTTAAATTTGTGATATATGGAATAAAGACTTCGGTTTTAATGCGGAGTTGAATTTTTTCGCTACATGTCATGGTAAAGGTCCATGTGATGCATTGAGAGGAGTATTGAAACGAAATGCTGCAAGAGCAAGCTTACACAGCCATCTCATATCAACGGCAAATGACCATTACATATGGGCTATTTCTAAGCCGAATTGAAAAGTACGCCACAATTTTTTTTTTCAGAAGCAGTTTATAAAGCAATGGATAGAAAAATCAAAACCATTATAGGGTAGGTGTTCCAGTAATAGTGGTGTACCTATAGTTGCGGTATGGAGGTTGTGCCGGAATAGTGAGGAGAACCCGGATAAAATTATCGGTTTATCGGTAGCTGTCCTAAAATAAAGCATATTTACAGATTTCAAACTTAAAATTAGCTCAAAAATTAGGGAAAATCATTAATTTTCCTTAAGATTTTCACTCCTTTGCACCTATAGTTGCGGTAGCGTTCCTATAATAGTGGAACCCATCAGAAACCAACGCATTCCACTATTATAGGAACCAAAGTTAGCAACTACCACAACTATTGGAACAGTGTTCCTATTAATGGAGGATGAGTTTTCTAAAATTGTATGCAATTTTATTACAGTGTAATATTTTTCAATCAAAATAGAGGTTGAAAGTTATAGATTGACGTATAACAATTGTGTGTACTTTGTATATTTATTGTTTGATTAATAAAAGAGCTTAGTACCTCCACTACTGGCTCACCCACCCTACCTACTCGTGTAAAACAAATTTCCGGAACCCAATCGTATCATAGTATTATTTTAAAACGATTTTCGTTTTCGGAAGAAGAATCACTGTAAAATTATCTCTAGAACTGTTTAATGTTACGGTTACGTAGAATAAAGCAAAATGAATTAAAAAGCGAGTATTAGACCTGTTTTTTTTATATGAATATGATCTTTAATCGTGGTTTTACATTGATTATAATCGATTTTCATGGTCTCGGAACCAAAGACTATATTTTTCTTAAAAAATTTAGACAACATATCAAAATTCAGCGATGTGCGTTTTTTATAATTTTTCAATAATATTATGATTTTAGTTTTAGCTCATAAGCTGCCATGAACCTCCATTATATAAAACCTGATATTTAAAAAATTTCAAAGTACTAGACACTAGCCCACGACTTTGCCTGTCTAGTGTTTTCATTCCCGGGAACGAATCCCTGTGAAATGAGATTTCCCAGGATTCCCGATGGTATTTGATTGTTAGGGATGTCGAAAATCATTTTGTTACTATCGCATGAAATCTTTCAGTGACAATAAAACTCAGCACTGCTCCCTGCAAATCGATTGCCATCGGTGATTAATCACCAATTGGAAATCGACGCTCGTCGGTGATTGGCTCTCGATTGCGGAACAGAGACTGCCCTTAAATAAAAAAACAAAAATCAATTCCCAAAAAAAAAACGGATTTTGTTTTTGGATGTTGACCTTTTGTCCACTTCGGCCTTTTGTCCATTCGATCTTTTGTCCTATATTCATCTAGATACATGAATGAGTGAGTGGTTTCTCCTTTCATATTTTCCCCTGAAAATGTATAAACATATCTATTATACTGCTTCATGGTAAAATGTTTAAGAATTACTTAGATTCCCAAGTAACAATTTTGGTTTTATGAGGGTTCTGTAGACCATGATTTTGACTTGTAACATTAAAACTTAAAATATTACTTGGGTTGTGGCACAGTTGCCAGTCATTTTGATAAGATGTTTTCACTTTTCCGCAAATTGTAAGTTTTTAGCTTTATAAGCTTGTTTTATGACGTACACCATTCCATGAATTCTTAGCTAAGGATATACTGCAACGTTTCCCTATATTTGTAATCAATGCAGTGAGGTGGGAAACTTTGTAAAACATTGTTTACTAATTTTAGCTCTTCTAGCTCCTGTTGGCTTGAGATAAAAGAAGAGATTTATGATGCTGGGGTTCATGCGGAAGTTAAAGTAAAAATTTCCATGCATCATGATTCTTCCCCGATCGACTTGCGCTGATAAAAACTTGTATGCTTAGTACTTTTATGCAAAGTCATAAATCTAATAAAACTCTACATGGTATACTATATTTTTTTCACCGATAGCCTGCGCTTCTCTCGAGAGCAGAATAACGCTGAACTCTGTACTTACAATGACACATACGAACCAATGCATGGATGCAACCAGATACGATAAACTTTTCGAATTAAACGCTGCAATATGTAAGCTTCATAAAAACTAGTGGCAATGACATAACCCTACATTTTATTGGTTTTCTCTTTGCTTGCAGATTCGTCCTGAACTATTGGAAACGTGGCGTGATAATATCGTCTAAGTGGCATCGGTATAACAAAAAAAAAACATAAGGAGCCCATCTGGAGCCTCTACATATCGAGTACCACGTTAGCGTGGATATTAGAGTGCACGCGTGTGTTTTATATACATATGTTTTTTCCTGATATACCCGGGAAGTAGAGTTGTGTTTAGCAGGATTACAACCACCAAATTGGGATAAATTTACCACAGTACTACTCCCTCGATTCATTGCGATCGACGTTAGTTTGTGGTTGATTTGTTGAAAGTTGGATACGGATTTTTAAGTTGCTGGAATACTGGTAAGCTATGTTTGATCATTGTTAGTTTGCTTTATTTTGGGCATGTACTTATCTTTATAAATAAAACAGCTAAAAAGGTTTTCTTCCATTCAATTCCACTTAATTAGTTTTGGTACCCATGGCAGATTAGTATTTCGACTACAATGTGCAGTAGACCTGTTCATTTTAAACGAAATGTTCGGAATGTAACGGGTCAACCGTGATTACTGTTCGTCATGTTAATTTGTACTTCTGTGTAAATTTTCAGCAAAATCGGTGATGATTTTGAGGTGCTTCAAGTTAATTTTATGTTTTTAAGGTAATTTACGGCTTACAATATTTGTATCTCGAGACTGAAATAACGAAAACTGCTGTAACAACTTTCATAGCAAAGTTTAATGTGTCATGTATCAACTTTGTGACCAAAGGTTGACTATTCGAAGTGATTTTATTTAAGGTTTACTTAGTTTCATGCTCGAAGATATCTTAAAATGTGAAGAATTTTAAAGTATTTGTTCTACGAATTTTCCACCCGCTTGATATAAAAATGTGTAGTGTACGGCATAATGTTCCTCATATTGTTCTAGAAGTTTCATTCCAACATAGTTTTCGTGTTTATTTCATAGATTGAGAGATAAAAATCAGAAAAGAGGCCGTTTTAGCTAAAATTCACAAGACAACAGAACCAATAAAAGTCAATTAGATTGACAGAACATAGTTGCATTGCTTTTCAATGACGACCGATGACTGTTTCATTGATATATGATTTTTCCATAACTATGAATCCTCAGTAGACGTGTTTTTTTTTATCAAAGGCAAGTGTCACTCGAGCCATTCAAAATATTCGTTATTTTATAAATTGCTGTTAAAGCGACAGTTTTCAAGATAGACGCACATTTTTGCCTAGCCCGTACGATGTACGCGGGGACTTGAAGTATGTCTCCAAGTCCACAGGCAAAAATGTTTATGAGCAACAAGAGGGACGCACATTTTTGCCTGTGGACTTGGAGACATACTTCAAGTCCCCGCGTACATCGTACGGGCTAGGCAAAAATGTGCGTCTATCTTGAAAACTGTCGCTTTAATGGCCCTTCGCTCATTTTCAACTTCTATTCAATTTTCATACTGCCGTACTCTAACGGAACTATCCACCTACACTCTTCTAAAGACCATTCTCTAGCTAATAAATCATCACACTAAAGCTTCATGTTAGCATTTCCAACCAACTCTTGTTTTATTTATTTATTTATTAAACCACCATCTTTGACATTTTAGCCATACAGACTGTTTAAAGTGACTTAATCGTATTCTTAAAAACTGGTCTACTTACATTAAAATCCAAAACATCACACACATCATCAAACAGTCTGCAACATCTATCGCGAGGATTGTTATAACCGTAAGCAGTACGATGTCCGGGAGTCCACAGAAAGTAATAGCTGGAGTGTGGAATTTATTTTTTTTTATATCTTTATTAAGGAGACTTTCAGCCCTGGGCTGGTTCGTCTCCTGTGTGGAAATTGATTTTCCCGAGCAAACAACTGCAGTCAATATGATTACTAATCATGTCAAATATGAACATCCTCTGGAGAAAGACTCGACGACTTGTTAGTGTTTGCAGTCCAATAAGCGCACATCTATGCTCGTACGGAGGTAAGCTATCTAGATTTGTCCATGGCAGACGTCGTAATGCAAACTTTATAAACTGTTTCTGGATTCTCTCGATGCGCAGTACATGAACAGCATGATATGGAGCCCACATTTGTACTCAATATTCAAGAACACTGCGGACCATAGAGCAGTACAACGCATTCAGGGCATACACGTCGTCGAATTGTGCAGTATTGCGGCGCAAAAACCTAGCATGGAGTTGGCCTTTGCAACTGTCATGGATATGTGCTCGTTAAACCGTAGTTTGCTGTGCAAGATGAGCCCAAGATCCTTAATGGCATTAACACTTTCCAGTGGCGATTGATTCATAGAGTAATCAAAAATGATCGGAGAGTGAGAGCGGGTAAGGGGCTGTCCATAAACTACGTAGACAGTTTAGGTGGGGGGGGGGGGGTTGACAATAATCCACGGCCCATACAAATTTAAAAAAATTTGTATGGACCATTGTCTATGCAGGGGGAGGGGGGGGGGTCAATAATCTCAAAAAACTGTCTACGTAGTTTACGAACAGGCCCTAAGGGTAATCACTTTGCATTCGGCAGCATTGGCTTGCATTCCATTCATCTGACACCAGGATGACAATCGCTCTATATCAACTTGTAGTGCGCAACAATCCACGATCGATTTGATCACACGGTACAGCTTAAGATCATCCGCATACAGCAACTTCAGGAAAGCATATCACACACGTCGTTAATATACAGAACGAAAATGAGAGGTCCTAGGTGACTCCCTTGTGAAACCCCCGATGGTATATGGAATACCTCGGATCTGGAATCACGTACCTTAACGAAAGCCTTCCTGGATGATAAGTATGATTTCAACCAACAAACGATCCACGGTGGAAGACCAAGGCGGTTGATCTTCATAATGGCTAGGTCGTGAGGGACTTTGTCAAAAGCCTTAGAGAAGTCGATGTAAACGGAGTCCACTTGCTGACGCTTCTCGATGCTACCTATAAGAGTGTTCGTGTCAGTCATCAAGTTAGAGACTGTCGAGTGCTTTTTCATGAATCTATGCTGAAACTCTGAGATTATGAGTTGAACCGCTGGATACAACTTCTCATGCAGAAGACTTTCGAGAACTTTGGCCAAGCAGTTCAGGATCGAGATATGTCGGTAATTTTCCACTTTGTACATGTTACCGAACTTGAAGATTGGTGTAATTGAGGCGAGCTTCCAGGCATCCGGAAAACGCCATCCTTAAGCGATCCAACGATGCGATCCAACGATACGATCCAAAGTGGCCAACGATGCTGCACAGTTCTTGACGAAAGACGGTGGAATACGGTCCGGGCCTGGACCTTTCGATGGATCGACTGAGCAAAGAGCTTTGAGAATAGCGTCTTGACTGAAGATGAGCTGCTGCAGGTGAATGTCGTATCTTGGTAGCTGATCAATGTATTGCTGCGGTGGAGTAGTTTGATCGGGTTCGAAAACGGTTGAGAGTCCATACGAGAGCCCTTACGAGGCTTTTGAGTGACGTTTTTAATCACTTTCGTGTGTTGTCTTTAAAGACCAAGGGACTACCTTCACCGACCTCTGAGTCAGCGCCCTGATCATCATCTGGCAATCTGTGTTTTTGCTTTATGGGGTGGTTTGGAATGATGAAGCGGTGTTTTTTTAAGAGTTCTGCAAGCGAGTTGGGGAGGGTGAAACGTAATGGGAACCGACGCTTTTGGCAGCCGTCGGGGAAATTTCACTACGAAATAATTAGCAATGTCACTACTTTCTGTTAGGCAACGTTCAAGAGGCGAGCCTTTACAAAACACACGGGTGTTGTCCAAATCCAACAGATGACAAATAGCGGTCTCAAGTTGACGCCACGAGAAACCCAACGCTCCACACGGTAACCAGCGTAAACACATAAATGAGTAAAAAAATACATATTTTTCATATTTATATGCAGCTGTCAAAAAATGTGTATATTTGGAGATCCTAAAATGTGTAAAAAAATACACATTTTAAGTATGCAGTACCAGTCAAAAAATGTGTATTTTTATACTCATTAATGGGTAAAAAAAAACTTCAAACTTTGCTGCATCCTGCTTTGTTTACGCATGCCATTTGCTAAATAGTGAAGAACAGCAGGAAAGTGGAGGAACTACGGTCCAAACTGGACAGTGCGCAACGATGGACTTTCTAGAGGGTAGGTGATTTATACTTTTTTCATAGTTTTTACTTTTAGTTTAGTTTATATACTTCATATACTGATTTTTGTTTTTCTTCCCTTGATTTGTTTTCCGTGCTGAGCAACAATGCTACCGACGCTAGGGAGGAAGCTCCCATACCTGGACCCTACCTATCGACCCGTCAACTCATGAACCGGGGACTAATGGCTTCACTTCCCTTCCGAAGGAAGGCGTGATCCTCGGCGTGATCAGAGATGTTATGCCTCAGAACATCCCGGCAGCGTCGACTGGGATTGAACCCCTTTCCTGCTGGGGTGAGAGGTTATCACGTGCCGCTACTTATTTTTGTTGATGGCATTTCGACAGTGAGCATGCATAAGGGCCTATACGCGATGATCGATTCTCTTCATCGATTTTCTCTTTACTTTGCTACAGCTAAGCGAAACAATTTTGTAGAATTTATTCAATGTAGAGTTGTAACAGGTTGCATTGGCTATCAAAAGCAACAGCAAACGCACCGACAAACGTTAAATCTAGCGAGTTATTAACAAAAGAGAAACTCGATTAAGAGAATCGATCATCGCGTATACGCCCTTATGAATGCTCACTGTCGATTTCTTTTTTTAATAAAATATTATTGTATTCCGCAGTCTTTATTTTACCATTGACACAAACAAGAAAATTCTGATGTTAATAAAAAACCTAGTAAAAAACCATAATCTAGAAATGATTACTTTTTACACATTTTGCTGTAAAAACCGTCCTTGAAAAATGTGTAAAAAATACACATCTTTTGACGTTTGCTGGGTTTACACATAAATGTGTAAACGCAGTTTACACATTTTATGAGTAGGCCCCTTTTTTCACGAAATGTGTGAAATTTTACACATTAATGTGTTTACGCTGGTTACCGTGCAGTGATGATGCATGCCGAACTCGATGAAAATATCCAGCCCGTACAACAACAAAAACGCCAAGCGCTTTTGGTACAGATTCACTCATTAAACTCAATTGAACAGACTACGCGTATGCGAATTTTACGGACTTCTGTCCACTTCTATCGTAAAACTTAATCGAAAAAACTTTAAATCAAACGTAACTTGAGAACGTAAGAAAACTCGTGCACTTCTGTTCACCAGCCCACTCGAAAGCAAAAATGCTGTTAGGGTGGTCCAAAAAATCATTTTTTTTTCAAAAATAACTTTAAAAAAATCATAACTGTTTCAACAACTAAACCAATGTCAAAGATCAAAACATCAAATGAAAGGTAAATAAAATTACATTTGGAAAAACATAATAATGATGAGAACCACTATATCGTTGTGCTATGGAATGACTGTATAATTATTATTATAGTCACTTTAACACTCTTAGTTCATTCGTGACTTTGGTGTGAGAGGTATGGATGGTACCCAAAATACAATTTGTGTAGATTAACGGCTGAATAAGCAATTGTTTAGCTGATGAAGCATATTTTTGCCGGAATAAGCTGAAATTCTGCTTCCAATGTTTGTTGGTTAACTACTACGCCGTACCCCATTTTGATAAAAAAAAATTCCTAGATATCATCAAAGAATATTTACATAATGTTCAGTTTAATTATTTAGTTTAGTTTCCTATTTACTAAGATTCCCGTTGAAGCTAATCGGTATTTCTTAGAATCGTTTCAAATAACTGTTTAATTGCCCCGTAACGTGGGTAGATCACCTTTTCGTGGTACGTTACGGGATGTAAGATCTACCACCGATTCCTAGTCTTGACTACTTCAAACTAGGGGAACAGGATTTTACAGTAATCAAAGGAACACATCTTAGTCCTTGTTAATTTTATGCCTTGTTGATAGTGATAAGTCCTCGGGTTGCGACCGAGGATGATCTTGAAACAAGGAAAAAATGAGTTAGTTAGTCTTCACCTATGTGATTCCTAATCTTCTATTCGTTGTTTCCTAGTTTGAAGTGGTTAAGACTAGGGTTCTGATGCATGGTCATTATCGGTGTCATGTCTTGTTTTTTTTTGCTAAGGAATCCAATTTTGACTGACAAAGGGGCGCGCCTTTGGAGGGTGTTCCAACTCCGAAGGGTATAAATAGCGGGACCTTTCAATTAGAATCGATTCCTTGCGATAAAGGCAAGAATGACAACTGTATCAAAACCGAATACTTCATCATTTCTCAATAGTGATGGAGTAATACGACATGCACTAAACTAAGGACACGGGATATACTACAATAGATCAAATTACTGGTCGCAGTGGTTTTATGTCCCGAACAGAGGAAAAAAAAAAAAAAAACTGTTTAATTAGTTTCTATTAAGTTTAGTGGTTACATTATTTCAATCCCATCCCACTGCGTCCTAGCAAGAAGTACGGTCGACTTGTTTCGCGCTCCGTTGTTTTGGAAGTTTTTTCGGTATTCGCTTGATATAATTTATCAGTTTTTTTTCTCACTAAGTGACTCCTGGCATAGTTCCCGGTAAATTGATCGAAAAGTGAGTTTTTTTTAGTAGAAAGTGTCATTTTCGGAAAGATTAATCCGTGCTATTGGAAATTCGCAAACAAATTTGGGCATCATCGTTGCGTGGTCACGCATACGCGCTTACGAATACCCGCTCACGTATCATCATCATCGAGTGTGAGCACCCGTTTCTACATCTACATCGTTCATCAATCATCGTGCGCCTGTGTGCGCTGAGTGCCGCGCCTCGATCAAGTGCACCACAGCGAAGGTCATCCACGCTGCGCGTCGCTTCCCAGCCATCTGTGTAAACGCCTACACATATAACGCTCGGTGGTAGTAGTATAGGATTATCAGATAAGTTTTTGTTTTTTTCTTGTTTCTTTTACTCCCCCATTAGTTAAATTTTCATTTTGTATTTCTGTGTTTGTAGTGTTTTCTGTGTATTGTGTCTGTGCGTTCAGTGGGAGAGCGTTTTGCGCTCCCACTAGTTGAACAAAATGGATGTTTTGTCAGAAGACGACATGGATGACCATTCATCTCAGAAGAATGATGATGTCATCCCTGGTTCGTCGTCTCAGTCTGTCGATGGGCAGGCTGAGAAAAGCACCAGATTGCGGGCCTACCCGAATGACTCGACTGGCCCATGGGTTGTCTATTTTCAGCCCAAAAACAAACCCTTGAATGTTGTTCAGATATCTGATGATCTGACAAAGCGATTCTCTGCCGTGACCGAAATAACGAAGGTTAGGCACAACAAACTTCGTGTGACCGTCGCTAACCTGAAACAGGCCAATGAAATTGCTGTTTCCCAATTTTTCACACTGGAATATAGGGTGTACATTCCAGCCTCTGATGTGGAGATCGAAGGCGTGGTCACTGAGGCGAGTCTGAACCCCGAGATACTGGAGAAGCAAGCGGTTGGCCGATTCAAGAACCCCTTGCTTCCTCCGGTAAAGATACTGGCCGTTCATAGAATGAAGTCAGTATCGCTCAGCGAGGGTAACGAGGGGGGGTGACCTTTTCTGGATCTGCCCTTCCTCAATACATCGAGCTGGGAAAACTTCGTCTTCCTGTGCGGTTGTTTGTACCTCGGGTCATGAACTGCCAGCATTGTAAGCGGTTGGGACATACGGCCTCCCACTGCGGCAACAAGGCACGCTGCTCCACATGCGGGGAGAAGCATGAGGATGGCGCCTGCGCAGCTACTGCACCAAAATGCGTGTACTGCAACGGAACTCCTCCTCATGCTCTCTCGTCGTGCCCGGCGTACAAACAGCTCGGGGACAAAATGAAACGCTCCCTTAAGGAACGTTCCAGGCGGTCTTTTGCAGAAATGCTTAAGACAGCCACGCCATCGACCAATGACAAAAATCCCTTTTCTCTTTTGTCAGATGACGAGACTGACTCTGACTTGGCTGAGGAGGGAACTTCTTTCAGTTTTCCGGAAGGTTCTGCACGGAAACGAAAGCGCATCCGTTCGCGGATTGTTGCAAATAAAGAACCCCAAATCAGCTTGCCTAAATCAAGGAGTGGTGGAAAAAAGGAGACTTCTACTCCTCCTGGATTCCGCAGAACTGACTATACCCAGGATTTTCCACCACTTCCGGGGACATCCAAAACCCCTGATGCCCCAATTTTAAGAACAGAAACCCCTTCTTCATCTGGGTTGTTCTCATTTGATGACATTGTGGACGGTATTCTCAAATACCTCAACATTTCTGATCCTCTGAAAAGCATTGTCCTCACATTGCTTCCCACTGTGAAATCCTTCTTGAAGCAATTGACTTCAAAATGGCCCCTTCTTGCAGCTATCATCTCCTTCGATGGATAATTTTCCAAACGAGGTCGGGGATTTGATCACTGTTCTACAGTGGAATTGTCGAAGTCTTATTCCGAAATTAGATTCGTTCAAGTATTTAGTCCATAACAATAATTGCGATGCATTTGCCCTCTGTGAAACATGGCTCTCTTCAGAAATTGATCTCCCTTTTTACGATTTTAACATTATTCGATTGGATCGTGAGGATTCACGTGGAGGAGGGGTACTTTTGGGGATCAAAAAGTGCCATTCCTTCTATAGAGTGAATCTTCCCGAATTCCCCGGTATTGAAGTTGTCGCATGTCAGGCTACCATTAAAGGTAAGAGCCTTTGTATTGCTTCTGTATATATTGCTCCTAGAGTTTCTGTTAATCGCAAACAACTTTTCGACATATGTGCGGTACTTCCCGCTCCATGGTTGATCATGGGAGATTTTAACTCCCACGGTACAGGCTGGGGGGAACTGTACGATGATAACCGTTCTACTTTGATTTATGATCTCTGCGACAACTTCAACATGACAATCCTTAACAATGGAGAAGTAACACGTTTGGCTGGTCCATCCTCGAATGGTAGCAGATTAGACCTCACCTTTTGCTCCAATTCACTATCGTTGGATTGCACTTGGCATGTAATCCAGGATCCGCACGGTAGTGATCATTTGCCGATCAAAATTTCGATTGCCAGTGGGTTCAACTCGTCAGAATCCGTTAACGTCGCGTATGATCTAACCCGTAACATCGATTGGACTAAGTTCCAATCCGCGATAGACGATACAGTATCGTCAGTGGAAGAGCTTCCGCCGTTGGAGGAATATAATTTCCTCTCTAATCTCATCGTCGACAGCGCACTTCAAGCTCAAACACGACCGGTGCCGCGATCGTCTATTCGTAAGAAAACACCATCGCTCTGGTGGGATCAACAATGCACGGAGGTTTACCGTAAAAAGTCCGACGCGTTTAAACTTTTTCGGAAACGCGGAACACGCGAGCATTTCGACGCATACACATCTCTTGAACGCGAACTCAAGAGCCTCATCAAGGCCAAAAAACGGGGTTACTGGCGGCAGTTTGTAGACGGATTGTCGCGCGAAACGTCTATGAATACGCTTTGGAGTACGGCGCGAAGAATGCGTAACCGGTCTACTAACAACGAAAGCGAGGAATGCTCGGATCAATGGATTCTTAAATTCGCGCGAAAAGTGTGTCCAGATTCCGTGCCGTCGCAGTTGATTCCTCACGAAACCGCGAATTCGGTAGACGAAATCAGTCAGCCTTTTTCAATGGTCGAACTTTCACTCGCTCTCCTTTCGTGTGGCAATTCTGCCCCGGGATCTGATAGAATCAAGTTCAACTTGCTGAAAAACCTCCCAGACGTCGCTAAGAGGCGCATGTTGAACTTGTACAATCAGTTCTTGGAGCTCAATATTGTTCCCGACGATTGGAGACGAGTGAGGGTGATAGCCATTAAAAAGCCTGATAAACCCGCGTCGGATCACAATTCGTATCGGCCCATCGCGATGCTGTCGTGTATTCGGAAATTGATGGAGAAAATGATCCTTTTTCGCCTCGACAAATGGGTTGAGACGAACCACCTTCTTTCAGATACTCAATTTGGTTTCCGTAGGGGTAAGGGAACGAACGACTGTCTCGCGTTGCTTTCCTCGGAAATTCAGTTGGCTTTTGCTAAGAAAGAGCAAATGGCTTCTGTGTTCTTGGATATCAAGGGGGCTTTTGATTCAGTATCCGTTGAAGTTCTTTCAGAGAAACTCCACGCTTGTGGATTGTCTCCATTAATGAATAATTTTTTGTACAATTTGCTGTCAGAAAAACATATGAGCTTTTCTCATGGAAACTCTACAGCTTTTCGATTTAGCTACATGGGTCTCCCCCAAGGCTCATGTTTAAGCCCCCTTTTGTACAATTTCTACGTTAGAGAAATTGACAATTGTCTTAGTGACAATTGCACGTTGAGACAACTTGCAGATGATGGCGTAGTGTCTATCACAGGGCCAAAAGAGGTTGACCTGCAAGGACCCTTACAGGATACCTTGGACAATTTGTCTACTTGGGCTATTCAGCTAGGTATCGAATTCTCCACGGAGAAAACTGAGTTGGTCGTTTTTTCTAGGAAGCATAGCCCAGCACAACCGGAGCTTCAACTTTTGGGTAAACCGATCACTCATTCCATGTCTTTTAAATATCTCGGGGTCTGGTTCGATTCCAAATGCACCTGGAGATCCCACATTGAGTATCTGAGAAGAAAATGCCAACTAAGGATCAATTTCCTTCGATCAATTACCGGAACGTGGTGGGGAGCCCATCCACAAGATCTTCTGACGTTGTACCGGACAACGATTTTATCGGTTTTAGAGTACGGCAGTTTTTGCTTCCAGTCGGCAGCTAAAACGCACATCATCAAGCTGGAACGGATCCAGTATCGTTGTCTTCGTATCGCGTTAGGATGCATGCACTCGACTCATACTATGAGTCTCGAAGTGCTGGCGGGCATGTTGCCACTATCCGTCCGTTTTTCAGAGTTATCTCTGAGGCTCCTCACCCGTTGCGAAATAATGAACCCACTGGTGATTGCAAATTTTGAGAAGCTTCTGGAGCTAAATCCTCAAACATGTTTTATGACTTTGTACTACCTATATTTAACACAGGATGTCAGCCCTTCAAGAAATATTCCCAATCGTGTAGTCTTCTCCGATTTCGGCAATTCAGTGAATTTTGATTTATCTATGACGCAGGAAATCCGCGGAATTCCAGAGCATCATCGTCCTATGATTGCTCCGTCATTATACGCTGCAAAGTTTGGCCATGTTGATTCTGCAAGAACGTTTTTCACAGATGGATCTCTAATAGAGGAGTCCGCTGGTTTTGGTGTATTTAATGAATTTCATAGCGCCTCTCGAAAACTTGAAGCTCCTTGTTCTGTGTATGTGGCTGAACTGGCAGCAATTCACTACACTTTGGAAACTATTGCTTCACTTCTTCCACACCACTACTTTATTTTTACGGATAGTCTCAGTTCTGTCGAGGCTATCCGTTCCATTAGGCCGGTAAAGCACTTCTCGTATTTTCTCTTGAAAATACGAGAACTGCTTAGTGCTTTATCCGTGCGCTCTTTCATCATCACCTTCGCGTGGGTCCCTTCGCATTGCTCAATTTTGGGCAATGAGAAGGCGGATTCACTTGCGAAGGTGGGCGCTATGGAAGGCGACATTTATGATCGACAGATCGCCTATAGTGAATTTTTCTCTATTTATCGTCAGCAGTCGCTCGTTAGCTGGCAACATCAATGGAGTGAAGGGAGCTTGGGACGATGGCTACATTCAATTATCCCTAAGGTGTCGAAGTTTGCATGGTTCAAAGGGTTGGACTTGAGTCGAGACTTCATACGCGTGATGTCTCGTCTCATGTCCAATCACTATTGTCTAAACGCTCACTTGTTCCGTGTGGGGTTGGGAGACAGCAATCTCTGTGAATGTGGACAAGGTTACCAGGACGCTGATCACATCCTTTGGTCTTGTGCGGAGTATCGTGGAGTCAGATCACATTTTTATGATTCCCTTCGGGCTCGAGGTAGACAACCTAATGTTCCAGTTCGGGATATTTTGGCTAGACGCGATCTGAAGTTTATGAAACTCATATATGTTTACTTTAGGGATATTAACCTTAGATTGTAAGTTTGATTAACCTTGTGTTTAATTTGTGTTTTGTACGTCTGGGGGGTTTTTTTTTCAATGTTTGTTTTCAAGATGAATAGAAATAATTTCATGCTTTAGGATTAATTAAATAGTTATATCGTAAACCACATTTAAAACCTCCTTCTTCCCTTTTCCCATCCAAAAAATTGTAAATCTCCACTAACCTCGAGACGACCGCGAGTACTCGGTCCAGTTCCTTTAACTTTAAATATAAGACAGTAACAATGTATAACGCAAAGGATAACTCGGCTCTGTAAAGTTTATTCGATTGAGCCTGTACAAATAAAGTAATTACAAAAAAAAAAAAATTATTTCAATCGATCAACCATTTAATGTATTAACTATATTTTAATACTTTTATTGTTTGAAATTCAATTGTACACACATTATGCGACATTTACAATCTGTAATATAGTTTCAGTTGGTTTTACAATGTACCAAATTATTTTTTTCTTATTTAGCCAGTGAATTTCAGGTTATTTAAATGACTAGTTTAGTTGTTAACTAATTTACTGAATATAAAAGCTATTAGATGTAAACATTAAAATGATAATGATTTCTTAAGATCGGCTAATATTTAGCGTTGTCCTTTGTCATTCTTTTATACTTGTTTGACGTTTGTTTTTGTTTTGTTCCTCTTGTTGATTGCTGGGTGTCTACGTTGACGGAGGATTTGTTTCTTAAGGGCGAAATAGTCACCTTTTATACACAAATTGGTTTCTTCAACTCTACAAAATAACTGTCCAAATAAATTGAACAGAGGCAGATTGATTTTGTTTGCTTACATTTTACATTATGTTCTGGGTCCCTTCCTTTGTTTCCACCAAATTCTGAATCTACTTTGTACGGTATACACCCTTGGGGTTCCAATACCACCTGCCCTAGAACAGATTTTTTGTCCTACAATAGTCGAAGTCATTTTATTTACAATCATCGCGCTACTGATCTGTTACATAGCTTCATGCGTTATCGACATACACACCAGTGCCAGCCAAAATCATTATTCATACGGTATGCAAGTGTTGAGTACCTTGGTTTCTGAAATTCCACATCCGCAGCTACTGGAACCGCATTTTGCGAAAATCGTATGGATTCCATTCCCTACCTTGCTAGCACCACTGAGCTCGATAGTGAAAATGCAATTGTCCCTGGATAATAGCAATTTTCCACTGTAATAGCTTGGCTGAAGAGGGCACCGTCAGAGGGAGAAGACTGTGTAGTAGGTAGTAGAATAGCAACACTGACTGGCGGCAGCCCACTCATAGAGTGAACGCTACATTAAGTGCCTCATTGGAAAAAGGCTATCAACGAGGGAATTTATGGCACCTAGGAAAGATTTTCGTAAGACCCAGGTACGTTGCTGTAGCTAACAATACCCGCTTATTTATAAGAATGCAATGCTGCACCACATATAAGCATTGAAGCAATGGGATCCTTCTATGGCTCTGCTAGTTAGCTGTTGTTGCATAGTGAAAGGATTTCTTGGCATTATTATACACTTTTCTGGGTTATAAAAATGACGTAGGAAATGGTAGATTTCAGTTTGGTCCATCGCACAAGCTCCGGTCTTACACAAAAGCGAATGGATTTAGGTTTTTTGTATGTAGAAAGCGAAACTGTCGTCATATGCTTTGTGACATTCACAACAGGGCAGAAGGAAAGAATGATGTGCGTAAGATGATATACATGCATCGGAACGGATGTCTCAGCAATGCTTCTTTTCGGCTCTTGCGCCTCAGCTGGATCGTTTTCACGTTTTCAAACTTCCACGTTTGTTAATCGAAGACTGTAGGGTAAAACAGTCCAAAATGCAATGTGGGATATTTAAGGAAATCCAAAATATATGAATATCAAGATAAATGCTCGAGAAGTTCACTAAACAGCTTAAGAGGAAGTTTACCGCTCCGACAAAACTAATTACGTTTCGATTTTTCTAAAAATATTGGAAAAAGAAAATCTATAAAAATCTGATTTTTCTAATTTTGTAAATAAATTTCAAGTGCTCTTTTTTTTTGTAAATCATCATGTCATAAAGTTGGATTAAAAAGACCATAAAACATCCACTTTTTCGGTTTTGCTGAGCGTCCAATTTTTTTCGATGAAATTGAAAAACAAAATTTACTTGTAATTTCTGAAAAGAATCTAAGGAACACACACACTCGGCATTTTATTTTACTGGATCTCAGTGAAAAACTTGCCGAGATTGAGCTAACAAACGGGAATTTTGCCGTGGTCTCAGCTAACAAATATAAATTTAGCTGAATCTCGGCAAGTTTTTCACTCACATCCAGCAAAATTAAATGCCGAGCTGCTCGGTGGTGCCCATCTCGGCAAAAAATCTAAGTGTGCAGCAAAAAATAATTTTGATATCACATCAAAGTGGATGCACTTCAATCGTGTCAAAAATATGGTGTAATATTACTTGCCAAAAAGGACCAAATAATCATTAATACAGTGCATGACCTGAAATTACGCTACTCTTACTGCAGTTGATTATTACATGAGATTTTTGATATGATTGAAGTGCATCCTCTTCGATTAATAATTTTGCTGTAAAGAAACTGATCTTCTTAAATTTTTGAAAATTTTTCCCAATATTTTAGGAAAATAAAAACGTGCCGAAAATATTTTTTAACCTCAACTTAGTCTACGCCTTGTACACAAACCCGCCATTGTGGCTGATGAACCGGAAATGCTCACAATGATATTATGTAGAAGTTTTTCGTTTTGATCCAGTGTGTTTAAGCAGCTGTTCCCATTTTCTTTTCTCTCCTTAGGCTATGCACTTCTTTTGTGAACAGCCGACTGCAGTGGTGAATACGTGAGAAAAATACCTAGCAAAGGTGAAGAATAAAGTGCCTACGGTTAGTGGAACAGGTGGTACTATTGCACGATTTTAAAAGCGGTAAAGTAACGGCAACTCTTATATGAATTAAAAAAGCTTTTAAGTCAGTGAATTAAAGAGAAGGAGAGAAAACTGTATAGAACTGGAAAAGGTGACTCTGAATAAGTCATAAGGTAGAGAGGTTTCAACACGAAAGGAATAAGATTCCAGTTCAACCAACAGGTATGTATCCCTTCATAGTAACCAGCTCCAAGCAACACACATATTTTATAACAGTTTATATAACCTTTGTATGACTGGTTTTGGTTATATAACAGTTTACTCAACATAATTTCATGAATTTGTGTTACTAGGGGCGCTTCCTGATACAATAACACGTAAAAGAAAATCATTGGTGCATTCGTGACCAGTACTCACGAGCTTTTCCATATATTTGATATTCCCCAAACAACAATTTTTGTTTTATTGAAGTTTTATTGGAGTTGATATAACCAAATTATAAAACTTTCACTGACGACCACATTGCTTTAAAAACCTCCTGACAACCGCTATAAAGCCATGGCATGGCCAATTCCCCCAGTTTTAATGCAATCATTAAAACTTGATATGCGAACTACCTTTGGAGCATAGGTTTTATGTCAGTTTTATCACACTCTTCACGTGGTTGTCAATAATGAAACATAAAACCTCCTCCTGGTCAGAAAGTTTTTACAACATTTTGATGACTACCATAAAACTATATTACAACCGCATAAATCGCTCCTGAAGAAGTTGATGAAACATGATACGCAAAACATTTTGATAACCTTGGATGATAGTTAATATTGAGAAATATTTGATTGTTAAATTTCATTACTTCATTTGATTGTTGTTTTATTCTTTCGATGTTTGATGTGAAATCATGATCCTTGACAGTTGATAAAAATAGCTGATATTATTGTATATTGAAAATAAGACGAATTTATTACAATTTTTAACCAACCTGTATATGCTTCAGAGCATGTCGTGCAATATTTATGGTGATTATTATACCAAATAGGAGCATAAATTCAGTGCGCCATATGAATACTAAAATAAAGGGATATTTTTAATTTGTCTGCATTAGCACCATGCATTGAAGAGTCATAAAAATATTATCTATTTAGAACAAAACTGTTACTACTGTTGAACAATAACCAGTCACATATTATTAAATTATACATAGATGTATGAAAATGTTTTATCGCCTGATTTTTAAGCGTAATTATTCATATTGTGTGAAATTTTTTCATATTTTGACACTTTTTTCGTTATAACTTGCTACTCCTTAAAAATACCTTAATATATCAACCTAATGGTTGTATCTTAGCATTTCGTAGTCCAAATTGAGAGCGTTAAGTTATATTTAAGCTCTATAGCTAGCTTGCTGGTTTTATTAGGTACAGTGAATCAAAACAAAACAACCTGGCAACCTGTCAAAAAGTCAACATTCCAAGCGATCTTCTTATTTTCTCTTCTAATCAAAATTTAAGAGATGCTCATTGACTCCACTAAAAGCTTTTACAATACAAGGTTTATGGCCATGATGCCAATACTGGTCATCTCAAATCGGATTTAGTGAAACGTTGTATTAAGAATGGTTCGTGGATCTTTCGGAAGTGTATCGGAAAGCCACTTGTTAATTTTTTTAAGAGCTCCTTCACCGCACTGTGCCTTATATTAAATGAGGGAGCCTATAACTGTAGATGTAGTTTCATATTGACAATCGTCTCATCTTCATCGTGTTCAAAAGCACTGAAGGGGTTTTCATTTCACGTATCTGATTTGTTTTTTTTTATATTGGTAACAATTTTCAGAGTATTTTTTGCTATTGTTGTAGTATATTTCTTATCTGTGAATCTTAGGCCTCTGATAAAGACGATAGTTGTAAGGAGGCTGTTATATATTATAAATTTATTAATACAGCTAGATCTTGTTTTGGGCAATACGTAGATTTTGCCTTTTTTGAGTTTCACTGGGTTTATCATTTGCAAATCTTTAAGTTGATTTCCTGCAAGTCCTTTCAACATTATTTCTGTTACCAGCAACAATAAGAAATATTGAGTTGGATAAGACTGTGTTGTGTATTTTTTTGATATAGCGCTTCATATCACATTGTAAAAAATCGAGATCTCAAACATAATCGTCGATTGATACTTAGAGTTCAAAAACGTGGCACACAACTCCAAAACTGACATTTTCATTCAGTTTTTTTTCTTTGGAGAGCTGTTGTTGGGTCTTCGGAACAGTTGTCCAGAGTAATAATAAGAATGGATCTGCGTACTTCAATCTGCTAAGCAAACTTTTGTAGAGGTTCTTAAAACTGCAGAAACGAGCTGCAAACGAGTACATACATCGTAATTAGTGTTCAGACAACTGATAAGATCGTGGATATTCTGTAAGGTTTTAAATATATTAGAGTTATGAAGGAGTTCATATACTCAAATACCATTTGGGAACTACAGAATAATTCTGAAAACTTTTGGGATCTTCGAAAATTCCTCCAAAATCACAGCATTTTCTATGACTCCTTGTGTCTAAATTTTTTTTTTGTTTATTAATTTATTTGATAAGGCTCAACCGAAATAACTTTACAGAGCCGAGGATTCTTTACAATACATTTTAAAACTATAGTCAAAAGGTACAACACAATAAACACTTTATCTTCCGCTATCCAAAAAGCCTCCTCCATCAGAACTGGAGCCGCTTCCAGTAGTCTCATTGTATGGCAAATTGTTGTACGCCAACGAGGGTCAGAGCGCGTCCATTGCAACAATGGAAGCAAAACGTGGTCAGCACTCACACACTCATCACGAAACGGTTGCTTTCCAAAGTCGACGACGCATCGACCGAAAGAACTACTGATGAAGAACAATGAGGAGGACCACACAATGGTTGCTGCCGAGAAAACAGACGATCGCGTAACACACATCGAGAGTGGCCTGCTTTTGTCGACAGCCGAGTGAACACTGATTGTGTCTATATTATCCGAAGAAATGTCTCTCAGTGAACTCAGTTATAAGTTAAGATTTGGCGCTGGTAGATAATGAAAGCACTGACTGACACCGTTGAGCCACACACTCCGTGTTTTCACCTGGGAGCGCACTCGGATGCGTCTTCAGTATCACCTCAAAAGCGTAAAAGCGTTAAAAACGAATCAGGTTGAAGCTTAAAGACGAATGAATGAATTCAATATATTTATTGAACTACAGGTCGGCCTTGATTATCTGGGCGTTTGATTATCCAAGGGTTCGATTATCCGTAGCCATATTTTTTTTTCTGTAGTATTGGGTTTGAGTAAGTAAAAACAAAAAGCATAGATAACACAACAAAAAAAGGTTTTCTTCCATTTAATTCCTCTTAATTAATTTTGGTATCTATGACCGATACGCAGTGGTGCGGTGGTGTAGTAGTAAGCGTTATTACCTCTCACCCCAGCAGGCCTGGGTTCAATCCCAGTAGGCGCCGCCGGGATGTTCTGAGGCATAACATCTCTGATCACGGGAAGTAAAGCCGTTGGTTCCCGGTTCATGAGTTGATGGGTCGATAGGTAGGGTCCAGGTGTGGGAGCTGCCTTCCTGGCGTCGGTAGCATTGGTTCTCAGCATACAATGAGAAAGTTGACGAAGAGAATTTGTCAATGTTACTTAGGACCTAATTCAATGTTCAGCTTGAATTGTTTTGCTTAGCTGTAGCAATGCAAAAAGAAAATCGATGAAGAGAATCGATCATTACAAGTAGACCCTTTTCAACGTTCACTGTCGAATTTCAGTACCTAGCAATGAAAAAAACTCGCCGGTACCTCTATTTGTGCTAAAAGATTAGCATTGTAAGACCCTCCTATTTGAAGAATTATGCAATCGAACGGCTTTCTATGCTTTGCTGCCATCAGCAAAAAATACAGGATTTTATAAAATGCCCAAGTAACAATTCAGCAACCATTTAGCATCCACTCTGATTTATGATGGTTTTATAACGGCAATGAACAATCCATTTAAAGGGTGATACGGTCAAAATTTGGTCAATATCAACTTGACGTATTTCTTTCAATTTTGCATTTAAAAAACCTGAACACCCCTCATTTTGAAGGTGTGTGTGTGTAGAATGTTGCTCCTATTTTGATTTTGGAATTCACTCTTCAGTTGTCAAAATGCCGTCCAAGCAAGAAGAGCAGCGTATCAAAATTTTGCTCGCGCATCGCGAAAATCCGAGCTACTCGCACACAAAGTTGGCAAAATCGCTAAAAGTTGCCAAATCAACCGTTACAAATGTAATTAAAGTGTTTGGGGAACGTTTGTCGACAGCCAGGAAGTCTGGATCGGGGGGAAATCGAAAACCGGAAGCCGCTGAGACGACAAAGAGAGTTGCCGGTAGTTTCAAGCGAAACCCTAACCTCTCTCTCCGAGATGCCGCTGGGTGTATCGTCTACAACCGTGCATCGAGCCAAAAAACGAGCCGGACTATCGACTTACAAGAAGGTAGTGACTCCAAATCGCGATGATAAACAAAATACGACGGCCAAAGCGCGATCCCGGAGGCTGTACACGACGATGCTGACGAAGTTTGACTGCGTGGTAATGGACGACGAAACCTACGTCAAAGCCGACTACAAGCAGCTTCCGGGACAGGAGTTTTATACGGCAAAAGGAAGGGGAAAATGTTTTCAAGCACATGAAACTGTCAAAGTTCGCAAAGAAATATCTGGTTTGGCAAGCCATCTATACCTGTGGCTTGAAAAGCAGCATTTTCATAGCTTCCGGGACTGTCAACCAAGAAATTTACGTGAAAGAGTGTTTGAATAAACGTCTGCTGCCTTTCCTGAAGAAACACGGTTGTTCCGTACTGTTTTGGCCGGATTTGGCATCTTGCCATTACGGTAAAAAGGCCATGGAGTGGTACGCCGTCAACAACGTGCAGGTGGTTCCCAAGGACAAGAACCCTCCCAACACGCCAGAGCTCCGCCCAATTGAGAAATACTGGGCTATTGTCAAGCGGAACCTAAAGAAGACCAAAAAACTGCTAAGGGCGAGCAGCAGTTCAAGGCAAACTGGCTTTCTGCGGCGAAGAAGGTGGACAAGGTGGCTGTACAAAATCTGATGGCAGGGGTCAAGCGTAAGGCCCGGCAATTCGGATTTGGAAAAGCGGAAGCCTAACTGAATATTTTTCCTGAATTTTATACTAATTGAACTTGAAAAAGAAATTGAATTTGATTTTTTAAATAAACGATTTCACCGATTTACACGCGTTTTCCCTTGACCAAATTTTGACCGTATCACCCTTTAGTTTAAATATAGCATTTTAAAGTGTAAAACATTCCTGCTTAGTAATTTAGCTTTTTGTTGTTTTAAAAACCTTTTATAGTCTGGCAAGAAAGTCACAAACTGTCTTGTTTTAAAAATAAATTTAAAACAGTTATCAATCCCTCCTTAAAACTGTTCTGTTATTTAAGCATAAACGTCATTAGCAATTGTTTATTAATGTCTTGATGAAATACTTTATAAACGTGTTCTATCATTATAAATGCAACCATAAAACCATGAGGTTTTGCATTAGAGCAAAAAGCATTTATTGTTGCTTTTTAGGCTTTTTAAAGTGCATCATTAACTCCCCAATTTGTTTACAAATTGAGCTTAAAAGATGGTTCCTCATAGTTAATAAATGCCAAATTTATGACAAGTAAATCTCGAAGGATAGACGAAGTAGGAGGAAAAATACAAGTCGATTTCAGCAAAATTTACTTCTTTAAAAGAACCAGCACACCATCAACGACTGACCATCTGGCGGAGAAGAGTAAAGTGAGCGTGGCCCTCGAATTCATAAAACAATGTCGAAAGTTTAAAAACATACCAGCCTTCTCCAGATCTTGCGAATAGATGACAATCGAAATAACAATCGACAGCAAACCACTGAAACCGTTAGTTAGCGGAGATTAGCTGGTTTCCGATCCATAGCAGCGATTTTATTCGGCAAAAGAATCAACTCTTCGAAAATTTCATTCAAGCGTAAATCCCTGCATCGTTAGACGGTGCACTTCTGTAACCATCCGGAAGAAGGGGATCTTTTTCGGGAACGATTGCGCTTCCAGCTATTCGAAATGCGAAATGTTGTAAAACAGTATCGCAAACTATCTGAGTAACTGCTCCCAATCCATCGGGAGAAAACTGCCTGGAAGAATCCTGGATCTCACAGCGCAACTATCGAAAGATAAACAAACTTTGACGTTTAACTTTTTGCAGGCAACTTTGCCTCCATAAATGCTGCCATAAATCTGAACGGGTTAGGATCAAGCAAAATGGCTTTAGATAAATACAATTCAGCCTGCAAGTTTTCTTCATAAAAGCCATTTTAAAACCTTATTAATTTATTAATGAATTCTTGAAAGCAAAACAACTTTTTCACATATGTCCCATGAAAATCAACTTTTATGCCACCGCCATGTTACAATTAGTTTGCTTGGTTTTGTACAATCTTCGATTTTCAATCAAAATTTCCTTAGATATAAATATGTTTTGGAAAATTTAGCAATAAGCAAACATTTAAATGCGAAAATAATAAAAGAAAATCTCGGCCAAGCTCTATCTGAAGAATATTTTTTTTTTCAATGTTAAATAATTAGTTAAATCGACGTTTTACGAGAGTGGACTTAATTTTTCCGAAGTTTTCACGTACATTTCACATTAAATTTAATATGGCACTTAAAACTAGGCCACTTGATGAGAAATATTGTAATAAATTTGAATATTCAACAAGATTTTTATACCATCAGTTTCTATTTTACTAATTTTGAAAAGATCGGATTCATAAATCCTTTTCTATCTTGATTGATGCTTTACTAGTGGATTCAGCATGCGGCTAGGGGAAATGGCTCGGAAAGGGTTTTTATTGTTGCTAAATAGCTTTTATTGTAGCTTTCAAATGGTTCTCAATGCGTTCGTCATACAACCTTTTGCAGTAAATCAATCTTGAAGAGCTTCGAGAATACACCCTTCAGAACCTTCTCCAGGGTGGGCCAACTAGACATATTCTAGTCTAAATGAGGTTTTGGCGGACGCATTAATGACAAAATAGCCTTGACCAGGGTTTTATGAATGTTGTTTTATAGTTGCTTTGTAGTATTTCATAAAACTTAAAATGTTACTTGGGTGTTCTATAGCATAATTTTCCAAGTAGCTTACTTACATAGCTAATCTAAAAGCATAAATAGAGTTACCGGCTGAAAATTTCAGTGCTCATACTACGATCAGCACTCGGTGTCGTCGAACGCAAGTATTCTTTTCTCCCGTGTTTTCGCCAGTTTTTTTCTCGCGCGTTGTCAAACGTTTTTTCGTTCAACCCAAGCATGGGTAAACCGGGCCCAAGCGGTAGCCAGAAGCAAGGCGGCAAGCGGCCGGCGGATAACAATGTCGATGCCAGACATACGAAGTGGGTGCCAGCCCTCAACCGGTTCTCGCTGCTCCAGGAGGATGTTGGCGAAAGGCGTGAAAGCGTTGAGAAAAAGGAGAATTTGCCTCCTTCCTATGTCAAGGGACAGCCACGCGAGCTGCTTGACAATTTGAATGTGCTAGTCCGTAAAGGGTTACGGGCCGAATTCCGTCTATGCGCTGAAGGCGTGAAGATCACCCTCCCCTCGGTGGAACATTATAAATCCGTGGTGGAAACACTGCAACTCTGGTACAAGCCGGTCCACCGTGAAGTGACGTAGTGTACCAGCTGCTTGAATTTCGGACATGGCGCGTGCAACTGCCATATGAAATCGCGTTGCTCCAAATGCGGCCAACAACATGTCACTGCCCAATGCATCGTGGACTTGAAGGACAAGCAGCCAACCTGTGTCAACTGCGGGAATGTCCACACATTGACTAGTAGATCGTGACCCAAGCGGGCCGAATTCATCGCACTGCGGCGGAAAGTAAGCCAGCCGAGACAGCAGAAAAAGAAGCAACTACCCGGAATCGATCTGGAAAATGATTTTCCACCGCCTCCTCCAACCGAAGGACGCGCACCAAACCTTCCCCCCCTTCCACTGCCCACAAGGCAGTATAGGAATTCGACGTAAGCCGAACCAAGCAGCACTCCTCCAGGATTCTGGGGAGCCCAGCCTGGCGCTGTACCGTTGGTCCCTCCAACCGATGGTCTTACACAGGTAATCAGTCATCTGACAACGCTTGTCAGTGAAATGCAAAAAAATGATGGTGCAAATGATGCACTTCATGACGAACTTTCACGATCACCATCAACGCCCTTAATTGGAACGCGGCGAGAAAACAGCCGGAAATCGTAGATTTCCTGCGCCAACATAACATCGATGTCGCGTTTCTAACCGAGACGTATTTCAAGCCGGAGGTCAACTTTAGCCTGCCAAATCACACAATTGCTAGACTGGACCAAGTTCGAGCACAGAGGGGTTGCCATTGCCATCAGGAGACGATTGGAGTACAGGATGCTGCCTGACTTTGGTCTATCGTTCGTGGAAGCCATTGGAGTCGAGCTGGCATCGCCGGATGGTCTCATCACACTCATTGCCATCTACTGTCGTGCTCAATGTAAGGAGTCGGATGGAACAATCGATCGTCTCAAGAATGGCATCCAGAAGTTGACTCGTCGGAAGGGTAAGTTTATCCTCACCGGTGATCTCAACGCACGCCACTCACTGTGGGGCAATGCAATAAGTAATAATAACGGAGCAGTGCTGGCCATGGACCTGCAGGCGGTACACTACGTGGTTCTCCATCCGGACTCGCCTACCTTCTACTCACCAGCCGGTGTCGGATCCACCCTCGGCATCGTTCTCACCAACATGACGGACGGTTGCCCCGTGTCATTACCGAGCTGTCATCCGACCACCTACCGGTGAGTTTCGAGATGAATCAAACCATCAATCAACGTCAGCAGTATCGTAGGCGAAACTATCATCGAGCGAACTGTCTGCGAACTGCGGTTTATGGAGGATCGAGTGGTCGAAAATCCTGCGTTAACGACGATGGAAGAAATCTCCGATGAAATAGGCGAAGCGGGACAACGGTTCCTCCCGACAACCCCGGTGACATGTAAGTTTTCCAACCTTGATTACGAGACCAAGCGTATAATATCTCTTAGGAATTGTGTTAGGAGGCAGTTCCAAAGAACGCAAAACGTTAGTAGAAAAGTTTTATATAACAAATTAAACAAAATTATTGCCATTTGAGCAGTTTGCAAAAGACCTTAGTAGTTTAACAAATTACTCTAGGCCCTTCTGGCGTTTAACAAAAGTGCTTAAAACAAACCAAAGCCCATGCCACCTCTTAGAGTTGATAATGAGGTTCACATAACAGTATTGTCAGCCCGATGGGAGGTCTGGTGCTTGAGAGCGTCTACCAGCTAGCTACTGAGCCTAGCGAGCTTCCGGCGGACCGGAAAATCACACTTGATGAGCTGGTGAACACTAAGAAGTCGACGAAGAACATGAAGGCACCGGGTTTCGACGGACTCTTCAACATTGTCCTGAAGAATTTGGGACCGAAAGCGCATACTCTTCTGGTGAACGTCTTCAATCGTTGCCTGGAGCTCGGACACTTCCCAGCTGCCTGGAAACGGTCCAAGGTGGTACCGATACCGAAGCCGGGAAAGGATCCTACCAACCTGTCAAGCTACCGTCCGATCAGTTTGCTTTCCTCGTTTTGCAATTTGTTTGAAAAACTCATTTACGCCAGACTCCTCGAGCACACCGAGGCGAACGACATCCTACTGGACGAGCAATTTGGATTCCGACGAGGTCACTCAACGGTGGACTAACTCAAACGGGTCTCAAACCTCATCAACCAGGCAAAGTTGGACATCGAAAAGGCATTCGATAACGTGTGGCACGACGGCTTGGTGCACAAGCTTCTGCAATTTCATTTCCCCAGCTACCTGGTGAAGATCATCTCGGACTACCTCGACGGCAGGACGTCTCAAGTATGCGTAGGCAGTGCTCTCTTGGAACCGTATGATGTACTCCGCTGGAGTCCTTCAAGGAAGCATCCTGGGACCCATATTGTACAATCTGTACACATCGGACATACCGACACTGCCGCAAGGTGGAACACTGTCGCTGTTTGCTGACGATTCGGCAATCAGCTACAAGGGACGAGTAATGCGAACTCTCGTATCGAAGCTCCAAAACGGATTGGATGCCTACACCATATATCTCACCGTCTGGAAGATATGTGTGAACGCGGCCAAAACGCAAACCATTATGTTTCCGCATAGCAACACCGACCGGCTCAAACCGTCATCAAAGATAAAGGTTCTGAACGCTGAAACTGAGTGGTCACCTGTCAACAAGCTGTCTGTCTACAGGCAGATTGTTGCGCCTATGCTGGAGTATGGGTCTCCGGTATGGAAGGGTTGTGCTAAAGCACATCGGAAGAAGCTCCAAGTCCTGCAAACAAGTTCCTGAAGATGATTTTAAATATGCCTCCGCGCACACGGATAGCCGACGTTCATCGGATGGCAAATCTCGATCAAATCGACCAGATAGCACCAAACTAGGACTCTAAATTCAGAGTACGAAGAAATCTTTACTCATAATTTTATAAATAGTAGGTTTAGTTAGCATTTAATGAAGATAGGAAATTTAAAATTTAAAAATTTAAAATAGAACAAATGTTCACACTGTAAAATGATAAATACCAATTAGCAAAAAATAGCCAATGGCTTTCAGTAATTTTAGGAAAGAATGAATAACTAATGTTGATCAACTATGGTAAAACAAAACAACTCAATAAAAATAAATTTAATGTAAAAAAAAAAAAATAAATAACAATTTCAGTGCTTGGCACAGATATCTGTAATCTTTGTAGGGAAATCCTTTTTTACCACCACAGAAACACCCCATTTTCTTATGCAAAATAATGGATGTGCATTCACAAAACGCGCGAAATCTTATAAAAGGTAAATGGTATGCCAAATGTATTTATGCCTAACGGCCAATTGTAATTATGCCTAACGTATTAGACTGGCCCACATTTATATGGGAGATTAATTTTATCGTTTTTTTTTTCAATGGGTCAACCCTCAGATTTGCGTCATTCCCATTACGTGAGAAAACAACTCTCTGAATTCATCATATTTGGATGTAACACGAAATGGCGCTCTTGGTTTAAAGTTTGTATGGGGATTTTTTTCGAAATGTATGAAAAAATAACTTCCTTTCACTCTTTCGTTCATCAACCTAGCTCAGCAAACTCTTTTAAGCTCAGAATGTCAGCACACGTAGCTTAAACTATAAGGAACAACTTTGCTGAAGACAATGGTCCCTAATTAATAATTGTCCCTAATTTGAGCCCATACATAAATTCAGCTATCGACTTAATTTTCAATAGCAACAAAAAATATCCATTAGTACCGTCCCAATGACGCGTTCATCTAGATACAATTGATAAATAGCAGATTTTTAGCGATGGGCCCAATCTTTTTTTTTTTTTCCTCTGTTCGGGACCTAACACTACTGCGACCAGTAAATTGATCTATTGTAGTATATCCCGCGTCCTTAGTTTAGTGCATGTCGTACTACTCCATCACTATTGAGAAATGATGAAGTATTCGATTTTTTTACAGTTGCCACTCTTGCCTTTATCGCAAGGATCCGACTCTAATTGAAAGGTCCCGCTATTTATACCCTTCGGAGTGTTGAAACACCCTCCAAAGGCGCGCCCCTTCGTCAGTCAAAATTGGATTCCTTAGCAACAAAATTAAGGTATGACACCGATAATGACCATGCATCAGAACCCTAGTCTTAACCATTTCAAACTAGTGAACAACGAATAGAAGATTAGGAACCACATAGATGAAGACTAACTAACTCATTTTTTTCACTGGTTTAAAGATCATCCTCGGTAGACAAAGCCGAGTCTTGTCACTATCAACAAGGCATAAAAAGTAACAAGGACTAAGATGCGTTCCTTGGATTACTGAAAATCCTGTTCCCCTAGTTTGAAGTAGTCAGGACTAGGAATCGGTGGTAGATCTTACATCCCGTAACGTACCACGAAAAGGTGATCTACCCACGTTACGGGGCTCAATCTTAGATTCATAGGCCAACATTAGAGCCATTTCCCCTATATGCGGTTTGCTCGTACATTGCAACAAAATACAGGCAGTATGTAACGTATCAACTAGACTACAAAAATAAAATAAAAATAAAATAAAAGTTCATATTTTCCACAAGCCAACATCCAGGCTCGTGTCAGTAGGTGAGATAACCACTCTCTGAATGTTTCAGCTGTTTTTAACATAACACGGACTGGGAATTTGGTGGAAATGTTCCTATACAAAATGTTCAGATACATTCAAAATTGAAATATCTCAATAAAAATAACTGAATTCATGATGCAGTATTTAGCAAAGTTGTTACTTATTGTTTGAACCACAAGCTTTGAAAATCTGAATCAAATCGAGAATAAGGAAACTTTTTGATCATCGAAAGAGTGTTCAACCCTCTTGAAACCCTCCAAATGATAGCTAAGGGTGTAACAAACAAACTTTTGTATGGCGGCAACTATGGGAAATGTTGTTCAGAGGTCGCCCGGCGAGATTTTTTAAAAAAAGTCCATTTTTCATAGCTATTATCCAATAAATACTTTTAGTTCTTTAAATTTCAGTAAAACCTCTTCCTTTTACATTTTTCGTAGATTTCCAAGGGTCAAAACTATAGGAATAAAAAATTACTACGGCATGTTCTGCGTCCAATTTCTTAGTTACAATTTTTCAAATTCTCCAAAATTATGTTTTTTTTTTGGTACATCACTGCATTTAACCATCAAAAATGGGTATCAAACATAGCGCTATTATCAATCAAATGCAGCAGAAAGATGGAAAATTGTATGGACAAAAACTTTGCCGCAGACACTTTAACCCCATTTTGAGCCGTTAAAAAGTTATTTGTGATTTACTGTGGAAAGAAAAGTTCAGAATTTCAATTACTTGCAGTATGTCCACCAGCAAATCAAACTATCATTGAAATAGTTAAATACAAATCACCTACTTTGTTGCAAATCACTTGATAACATTTGTTCCGAAGCTTCTAAAATTCAATAGAAGAATATATAAGCGGAGAGGGATCGCAAAATTTATTAGTTTCCATTTGATTGCCATAGCAAGCAGAACCAAAAAAGAAATTCATGTCACCAAAAACCAAGCTCAAGTCGGATCTCATCACCGGTTTTGCAAGGAAGCATTTGCTCATAAAATTTCCCATCTTTCTGCTGCATTTTATTGATAATAGCGCTATGTTTGATACCCACTTTTGATAATTAAATGCAGTGATGTACCAAAAAAAAAAAAACATCATTTTAGCGAATTTGAAAAAAAAAATGTAACTAACAAATTGGACACATAACATGCCGTAGCAATTTTTTTCTTATAGTTTTTACCCTTGGAAATCATCGAAAAATATAAAAGGGTGAGGTTTCACTGAAATTTAAAGAACCAAAAATATTTATTGGATAATAGCTATGAAAAATGGATTATTTTCAAAAATCTCGTCGGGGCTACCTCTAAACAACATTTCCCAGAGTTGCCGCCTTACAAAAGTTTGTTTGTAACACCCTTACCTATCATTTGGAGGGTGAGCCCTCAAATTTCCAGGCATAGTGCAATTTTGGGACACCCTAATGCCTACCGTCCGTATGCACAAACGAATTTATGCCTAATAATAAGCTTAGAATGGTTTAGAATGAACTAATTGAGAACAAATTGTGTTGGGATCTCCAGCGTATGCTATGTATTTTCGCTGACTGGTGCACGAGAAATTTGATGGGCCTGAGCATCGAAAAATGCAACGTCATCTCCTATCACCGTAAAAACGAACCAATTATGTTTGACTACGTGCTCTTTGGACGTTGCATTGCCCGTGTAGAACAAATAAAGGATCTCGGTGTTACTCTGGACTGCGGGCTCACCTTCAAAATCCATTATAACGACATCATTTCCCGAGCCAATCGCCAACTGGGTTTTATTTTCAAAATTGCCGATGAGTTCCGGGACCCGTTATGCCTCAGATCACTTTACTGCTCACTTGTGCGGTCTATATTAGAATCAAGTGCAGTTGTATCAGTCCGCATCGTGCTCTCTTGCCGTGCGGATCTATTTGCTTTTTGCTTAAGGAAGTGTTACTACTACCTAAAGCTACAACAAATTTAAACAGCACTTTTCAGTGCTCAACCTGTAAAAATTTTCTACCTTGTTCAAGTCCTCTTATTCCTCTTCGATCCTTGTTTGGACCCTACCCGAGGTAATCCTTCTTGGATATCGATTTGGAAAATTCCTCTTCGATCCTTCAGATTCTTATAGTAATCTGCTTGGAAGTCGATTTGGATAAAAAATTTACTGCCGCCATGGCGCCTAAACGCAAAAGAAAGGGGCAAACTCTTGACCCCCCTTCTGAAGAAATTAATTTGAGTAATCAATTTGATTTGCTCACGGATGATGAGAATGATCCATCATCCAAGAAAAATTCTAGTAAACTTTCCCGGCTTAATGCCAAGAAAGAAAAGATTCCCCCTATTGTGATAACCACTACCGATTTCCATGCTCTTCGCATGGAACTTTTGAATTTCGTGAAAGTTAAGTTTTCACTACAAATTGGACGTCGGGGTGAATGCCGTGTATTGGCTGAAACCTTGGACGGATTTAAATGTCTTCTCAAGTATCTTACTGAGAAGAAGCACAAATTTTTTACTTACGACACCAAAACTGAACGTGTGTTCAAGGTTGTCATGAAAGGACTGCCCAGTGGTGAATCCCTGGATCAGATCAAAGATGAACTGGCAAAATTACTTGGAGTTGTGCCACTCCAAGTAATCAAAATGAAAATGAAATCCCGTCCTGGCGATTCGCGCAACGGGATTTCTAATGATTTTTATTTAGTTCACTTCAAGTCTAGTGAACTAAACAACCTTAAGGCCTTAGAAAAAGCTAGCCTTATGCTCCATGTCCGAGTGAAGTGGGAACACTTCAGGAAGACTGGAGGAAATTTCCAAAACCTCACTCAGTGCCGTAAGTGCCAGGGATGGGGTCATGGAACTAAAAATTGCTACATGCCAGCTAAATGCATGAATTGTGGTGATTCCTCTCACGCAAAGGACGACTGTCCTGTGAAGGAAGATCCTAAGAAATTTAAATGTTCAAATTGTGGTGAAAACCACAAATCCAATTTTTGGGAATGTAAGACTCGCAAAGCGATCCTACAATCTCGTTCTAACCGACAGGTAGGAAACGCTCCACGTTTCCGACCAGGTACAAATTCCTCTGCTGTTAACAACGGTCAGCGAGGAACAAATTCTACATTCGTACCCGTAGGTACAAATATCACCCCTGCTTCAAATGTTTCATCTGTACCTACTCCCCTCGCTGCTAACAATGTTCAGCGAGTTAATGGAGCTACCTATGCTGCTATTGCAGCGGGTAGAAATCAAAATACTAACCAACGTTCTAACGGAAATTTTGACAATTTTGACTTAGGAAGCATTACTGCCCCTAAAATGGAATTTTTACAGAATTCATTAATTGACATGATTTCTGATATGCTTAAATCTAACTCCATGTTTGATGCTATTCAAACTGGAGTAAAATTTGCTAATAATATTGTCATGACTTTAAAATTCAGTAATGGATTTTAAAGCATTAAACATTTTAAATTGGAATGCTCGATCTCTTAAAGATAATGAAGACGAGCTATTTAATTTTTTGAGAGTTCATAACGTGCATATTGCCGTTATAACTGAAACGTTCCTTAAACCTGACCATAAGGTTAAGAAGGACGCAAATTACTTGATTTATAGAAATGATCGTCTTGATGGACCCTGTGGTGGCGTTGCCATCATTATTCATAGACGAATCAAGCATAAAATTCTTTCTTCATTTGAAACCAAAGTTTTTGAAACTTTGGGAGTTTCTGTTGAAACAAAATTTGGACAACTTACGTTTATAGCTGCCTGTTTGCCATTCCAATGCGTAGGCCAGCAAAAGAATTTTCTCAAGGGTGACCTCCAGAAACTTACCCGTCATAGGTCTAAATTCTTCATTATTGGTGATTTTAATGCAAAACACCGCTCATGGGATAATGCTCAAAGCAATTCCAATGGTAATATTCTGTTTGATGATTGTTCTGCAGGTTATTACACTATTCAATATCCAAACAGCCCAACATGCTTTTCTTCTGCAAGAAATCCCTCAACTATTGATTTGGTCTTAACTGATTCATGTCATCTTTGTAGCCAATTGGTTACCCATGCTGACTTCGGTTCTGATCACCTTCCAGTAACTTTTGAAATATCCCAAGAAATAATTTCTAATCCCAACAGCTTTACTTTCAATTACCATAGGGCTGATTGGGAGCAATATCGAACATTTATGGAATATAACTTCGATCCAAACATTCCTTTGCAAACCAAAGATGAAATTAATTATGCTCTTGAATCTCTGACTACTTCTATAGTTGAAGCAAGAGCTGCCTCAGTACCAAAATGCGAGGTTAAATTCGATTCAATTATAATAGACGATGATCTTCAGCTCTTGATCCGTCTTAAAAATGTCCGTAGGAGACAATTTCAAAGAACACGCGATCCTGCCATGAAAGTTATCTGGCGGGATTTGCAAAAACAAATTAAAAAGCGATTCTCTGCCCTGAGGAACAAAACTTTTGAAAATAATGTTTCTAAATTAGACCCGAGTTCCAAACCCTTTTGGAAACTCACAAAAATTTTGAAAAAACCTCAAAAGCCTATTCCAGCGCTTAAAGAAGGTGGTAAAATTTTGATCACAAATTTGGAAAAAGCTCAGAAACTTGCTAAGCAATTCGAGAGTTCCCATAATTTCAGTTTGGGTCTTACTAGTCCTATTGAGAATCAGGTTGCTCGGGATTTTCGGAATATTTTCTCTCGGGAAAATATTTTTGATGATTCCTGGGGGACTGATTTGGACGAAGTAAGGTCTATAACTAAAAAATTTGAAAATATGAAAGCTCCAGGTGATGATGGAATTTTCTATATCCTCATCAAAAAACTCCCAGAGAGTACCTTGTCTTTCCTGGTAAAATTATTTAACAGATGTTTCCATTTGGCATACTTTCCTGATAAATGGAAAAATGCAAAAGTTGTTCCAATTTTGAAGCCGGATAAAAATCCAGCTGAAGCTTCTAGCTACCGCCCAATAAGTTTGCTTTCTTCAATAAGTAAACTTTTTGAAAAAATAATTTTGAATAGAATGATGCTTCACATCAATACGAACTCAATTTTTGCAGATGAGCAGTTTGGATTTCGCCATGGGCATTCAACTACTCATCAACTCTTGAGAGTTACCAATTTAATTCGTTCAAACAAATCTGAAGGCCACTCAACTGGAGTTGCTCTTCTAGACATAGAAAAAGCATTCGACAGTGTTTGGCATGAAGGTTTGATTGCTAAATTGAAAAAGTTTAATTTTCCACTTTACATTATGAAATTAGTTCAAAATTATTTAACTGACAGAACTCTGCAGGTAAATTATCAAAATTCCAAATCTAATCGACTACCTGTTAGAGCAGGAGTTCCTCAGGGTAGCATTCTTGGGCCTATATTGTATAACATTTTCACTTCGGACCTCCCTGATTTGCCTCAGGGTTGCCACAAATCTTTGTTCGCTGATGACACAGGCATTTCCGCTAAAGGAAGAAGTCTTCGTGTTATTTGCAGCAGACTGCAGAAAAGTTTAGATATTTTCTCTTCTTATTTACAAAAATGGAAGATTTCTCCCAACGCTTCCAAAACTCAACTTATAATATTTCCACACAAGCCTAGAGCTTCGTTTTTGAAACCTAGTAGTAGTCACATAGTCACTATGAACGGAGTTCCAATTTCCTGGTCAAACCAAGTGAAATATCTTGGATTAATACTTGACCAAAAATTAACTTTTAAAGATCACATTGAGGGCATTCAAGCCAAATGTAACAAATATATAAAATGTTTGTATCCTCTTATAAACAGGAAATCCAAACTTTGCCTGACGAATAAACTTCTAATATTTAAACAAGTTTTTAGACCGGCTATGCTTTACGCTGTGCCAATATGGTCTTGTTGTTGCACTACCAGGAAAAAAGCACTTCAAAGGATTCAGAACAAAATTCTGAAGATGATTTTGAAGTTGCCTCCCTGGTACAGTACTACCGAAGTACATAGAATTTCGAATGTTGAGACTTTAGCACAAATGTCCAACAAAATAATTAATAATTTCCGGCAAAAATCGTTACAATCCTCAATTGCAACGATAAATTCCCTTTATACTTAGATAAGATTTAGTTTTAGTTATTTAGTTTTAAGCTATCAATTGTTATACTGACATGCAGGTTTAAAAAACCTGTTTAAAATACTGAATTGCCAAGACAGGAACAATGTAAAAACACTTAGATATATATCATAACAATTAAGGCTGGTAAGTTACTGTAGTAGCTGGAGCACCTAGGTTATAAATGAAATGTAATTTATTTTGAATTTGGAACAAATAAAGAGTTAAAAAAAAAAAAAAAAAAAAAAAAAAGTGCAGTTGTATGGTGCCCTCGAATCTGTTCAACGAAAGTTTGTGAGATATGCTCTTCGTTTCTTGAACTGGCGTGACTCATCGAACCTGCCACCGTACGAGGAGCGTTGCCGTCTTCTGGGCATCGAACCGCTAGTGGTGCGACGGACGGTCGCTCAAGCTATGTTTGCTGGAAAGCTTCTTACGGGTGACATCGACTGTCCAACGTTGCTGGCCCTGCTAAATATGTAAAGGGTGTCCACGATGAAATTGCCACACACAAAATTGATTCGCAAAATTCGAGTTTTCATCCGATTGCCATCAAATTTTCAGGGATTGAGAAATAACTATTAAACTTCATTTTACCATTTTACTCGTATTTTATTTACAGTCCATACGCAAATGCCCGCACCTTGGCCTTAACCCCGGCCATAAGATTCTGCACAACCTGTGAATCAACCGTTTTTTGCATGTAAACCCATACTTTCTTCAGTTCCTCGACTGTCTTCACTACCTTAGGTCGTTTAAGAAGGTGCTGCTTCATAATCGCCCAGTACTTCTCGATGGGGCGGAGCTCCGGAGTGTTGGGAGGGTTGAACATTTTCGGCACGAAATTGACCTTATTGTCCGCATACCACTTCAGCACGTCCTTGGAGTAGTGGCATGAGGCCAAATCCGGCCAGAAGATTGTTGGGACGTTGTGGGCCTTCAGGAGAGGAAGCAGCCGCTTCTGGAGGCACTCTTTTATGTACACCTGTCCGTTCATCGTGTCCTGGGTCACGAAAGGTGCACTCCGCTTCCCGCACGTGCAGATGGCTTGACAAACCAGGAATTTCTTCGCAAATTTGGACATCTTCTGAGTGCGGACATGCTCCGGAACGCAACTTATCCTTGGGCGTGAAAAACAGGTTGCCGGGGATCTGTTTGAAGTCGGCCTTCACATATGTTTCGTTGTCCATGATGCAGCATTCAACTTTCGTCAGCATGTTGAGGTACAACTTCCTGGCACGGGTTTTGGCGGACTTGTTCTGCTTCTCATCGCGATTAGGGGCCTTTTGTACCTTGAACGTTCGAAGCCCAGCCTTAGTTTTGGCCTTCTGGACAAAACTTCGGCTTTGGTGCAGCTTCTTAGCCACATCCCTAACGGAGGCGTTCGGATTTCGGTTGAAGGCCCCAACTACGCGGTTGTGATTTTTGGTGTTGTACGGAATACTTTTTCCTTCACTTCTGGGCGTCCGATCGGTGGTCAACCGTTCCTCGAACCGCTTAATCACTCGCGACACCGTGGAAGTCGCGATTCCCAACGTTTTAGCGATGGAACGATGCGAGAGATCCTTGTTCGTGATGAATGCGCAAGATTTTATCACGCACGAGCTGTTCTTTCGACTCCATTTCCGCGAGTTTTGATCACAGGACTTTAAAACTTGCAGGATGTAAATAATGCACAATGAACTAAATCCACCCAAATTTTCATTAAATTCTACCCAACGGTTAAAAAGTTAGAGCAATTTCATAGTGTGGCAATTTCATCGTGGACACCCTTTATGCTCCTGAGAGACCTCTTCGTCAACGCGAATTTCTGTTTTTGGAGCCACGAGGCAGAAATTATACGCAGAATGGTGCAATCAGCCGACAATTTAACTACTTTTATTGCGAATTTGACTTTAACGTATCAGCAAATGTGTTTCGTCATCGGTTACTTGACCGTTTTCGTTTCGTTGACCATAACTATTTAGATTAAGTTTTATTCATTAAGACATTAATTGTCAGTTGAATTATTAAATAAACAAATAACAAATATATGATTATTGGGGGACTCAGATCCAGAACAACATGTGAAAAGGGCATACAAGCTTTTAGTAAACAAACCTTTGTAGACCCTTTTCTCACCAACCGAGGGTCGACCACGCAAACTAGCAATATCATCGGGAAGGGGAAAGTGTCCCCTACCCGGTGATGTTAAAGGTTTGCGTTGGTGTCATATGGGTGGCGGGAAAAAGGCATAAGAAGGTTTGTTTACAAAAAGCTTGTATGCCCTTTTCAAATGTTGTTCTGGAGATAGCTTAGACGGTATTTCCAAGTCTGATGCGGTGGATACGATTCCCGGTGCGGTCGAGGAAATCATTCGGAATGGTAATCTTCTTGACTTCCATGGGCATATAGTACCATTGTGCTTGCCACACAATATTGATCATTTTGATAAAAAAAATATCTGTACCCCGCTGATGAATTGAATTCCGACGGGACTAGCAGCAATGTGAAAGAACTGTCATTAGTATCAGCAGTAACGACAACAAAAAATGTGAAAGTCATGATTCCGTAAAGGTTAGTAGTACAATATATAAATTCAAGCATTGGTTGGCATAGAAACCTCTCATTAAGAACTGTGAAAATGCATCTAGAGCCAACAAAATGCTCACTACAGGAGCGTAAAAAGCGTAGAATATTTTTTTTTTTATCTGTCCCGTACAAAAACACTGCACGGTAATTACACTTTAATTTAAACGTTCCCCGAATGACAAGCACAAATATCATAGGGGTAGGGAAGTCTAGAAATTATCAATCCGGCAAGGTCCTTTGCCGGACCGGGAATTTAACAATCTGCACGGTATCTTGCTTTGTAGCCGCGCCTTTACTAAATGTGGATGTTCCTATTAAATTATTCAGTTACAACAAAAATCATTCAGAAAATTTCATTAGTTTTACAGCAAACGCTGAAGGCGCTGAAGGTCATGTATAATTTCATTGCATTTCTGTTCCGTTCACTGGAATCACATCCGTAGTTAGCTAAGTAATCTACCATCTGTCTTTTTACTGCATGGACATGCTGAGTAGCTCATTCGTTAAATTAATTGACTCATTAAAATCTCGCTACGATGGTGTCTGATTTTAACTTTTTACCCGTACTGGAAGTGCAGCGCAATAGCGAAGCGTCTCTCAGAAACTTTCGGTTTCTAATATTAGTTGGAATCAGACAATTCTTCTTTGATATGTACAGCTTGTGCTAATTTGGACTTCGGCGTTTCCCTTGCTGGCTCCTCTTTGTGATCCAAGTGCCTAAAATGACGGCGTAGCTAAATACGCCGAACTACGTGTAGGATGAATATCGTAAAACGAACCGAAGTTGGTCACATTGCAACTAGAGTCTATTTTCCCGAATGAGGCCTACAATATTAAGTTATTTTTGCATTTTAGATTTTTCGGCAATGCAGTTTTATAATCAAGATCAAACAATCAATTTACTCTGTGTGATGACAACCTTGTCATACACAAATTCGTTAGTAAATCAAAATTGGCTTTTTGCGTCGCCGATACAAGATGGCGTCATTTTGCTGATGCCAAAATAATAGAAGCACTCAGATAGCTGTCCACATATGTTTGGGAAGAATAAAATAAAATAAATTAAATAGGTTTTGAACCTGAGTACAGTGTGTAAGATTCAGTATAGTAAAAAGCAAAACTATGTCCCCGTACTTACTGCACCTTATTATTATCTTACAGGAACTAAGAGAAACTACAGCAAAAGCAAAAAAGAAAGTACGGGAACAGACCTAATGATTTCGATGCATTTTTGAGATGATGCCTGCATATTAGAATGGCCCACCGTTACATATGAAAAAAAAATGTTGAAGTCTGGAATTCCAATTTGAAGCCATTTAGTTCACGGGAACTGCTGCGTCAAAGGGCTTGATCGGGCTTGAAAATCAGTAAAATGTATGAGTGCTAAACATTGCTATTCTTATTACCTGTCCACAAAAAAAAGCATGAACAAAACGCGTTAGGCTCTCACCATAAGTAAGGTAGTGTTGAGTTCAAGCGGTAATAACTTTTCAGATTTACCTTGGATTGACCTCCGCTCTTAAGTAAAGTTGTTCCCGTACGCCAAAGTTTCTTCTTTTGCACACCATGAACATCAAACACCTACAGCTGAAAATGTGCAAGTGCAGTACAGTTTTCCTCCATACATTTTGCCGATTTTTCCCATACAAATTTCAAGCCCTTTGAGGCAGCACTTCCCGTGAACCAAATGGCTTCAAATTTTGAGAGTGTGTTTGACCACCCAAACAACCATTCCAGGGGTGTAAGGTTTGGAAATGCAGTATCGAACTGATTTGGGCCACTTTACTACAAATGTATAAATTATAATTTATTCCACGGTAATTGGATATATCTGTATTATTGCCTTTCTTAGGAGCATTGACATGGCAGTCGTCTTTTTGAAATGACTACATTCTCACTTATTACTCGTTTTTGCAAATTAAGTTTAGTTAAAGTGCTTACAATTTATGGCAGCATACATGCTAACAGTGTTAATCAATCCCTGGTATGTCAGAAAGGAAACATTAACAATGCAACTTGTGGAAATGTTAATTACATTAAAACCCTACAATGGAAAATTAAATTCTGTATTTTAAATCTCCTTGTTTTGCTAGCTATCGCTGTGCAGGCATTCTCGTTCCTAGAACAGTATGCACGTTTTTTTCATTGTAAATTATTCGTGTACAGGTGTCTACGTAGCATCAATATGGCTGCTTCTTGGTAAATTGGAATGCGATAATTCGGTCCAAGTCCGTTGGAACAAGATAAATCTAATTTCGTGCCAAGTGCTATAAGATGCTCATGTTTTCGTCTTTTTATGCAAATTTTTTATCCACTGTCGTCGGTCTTCTCTCTGAGCTGGCAAATAGAAATGTTTATCCAAATAAAGAACGACAGGATGTCTTAAACGTAGGTATACAAAAAAAAGTCTGTCGGCTTTAATTTCAATGTCAGTCAAGTGATAAATGTCCAGTGTTTGTGTTCGCCTACTTTTGCCCTCTGAGAATTTAAGACACAGATTATAATTTTAAGACAAACTGTTTGAACTTTTCCGCTTGATTAAGCTGAACTCTTCCATATTGCCAACTTGGTGTTATTGTCTTGAGTCATTATTGTACACAACGTAGGATCAGTGAAGTGCTTTGAACATATACTGTTCTAGTCAAATAAAATTGTAATGTAAATGTGTTGTGTGATTACCATAAACGAAGAGGAAGTCAAATAGGCACATCAAACTTGCAATCCTGTCATTGGAACGATCACACACATATACAGTGGTGGCCTTTAAATTAACACAATAGGCCGATTTTCATACAAACTAGCCAACTTTAGCATGTTGCAACAATGTTTTGTTATGATCAATTGAGTTGAAATTTTGACACAGAACTACAACTATGCTGAATTTTGCGTGTACGTAATATCAAATTATTGGAAGCGCTGCCGGAAATTGACGGGCTGGTTGAAAATGGCCAACTAATTAGCACATTTTTAATACGAAATTTCAAACTCTATTATTTCGGAAATTTTTGACCATATCGTGAATAACTTTCTTAAGCACGCCGTCGTTTATTGACAATATGCTTGAAAATTTTAAAACTATAACTGTGGCCCCCGCGCCCCTTGTAAATCCTGGTCTGGCATATTAAATCATCGCTTCGTAGTGACGTGTAGCTTCCACTCAACCTACGTGTGTGTAATATTTCCACGGAAAAGCTCCTCTATTAAATTGCAAAACAACCTGTAATAACACTTAATGCTCGCGTTTTAAATTATGTTAATTAAGCCTTCTTTCGGTATGCGGCATTTGACGAACATGAAAGAAAAACATTTACACATACTCTTACCCTCCGTGAACGTCTGTGAGGAACTTACAAGTCGCACTTGTAGCTCTAAGGAGCCAGCTGGACATGATTTATGTGAAGTGAGTTAATTGCAATGTTATGCACAGAAAACGACGGTTATAATATATGAACATAGTATTAAAGCATCTAAAATTGTTGCAGTGTGCCACCTTGCACTGGATTACTTACTGGAATAAGGTAAATAATGTAATTATTAAGAGAAGAATTGTACTTGTCTAGCTTCAGCACTGTTTGAATATGTTTACTCGAAAATATCGCTCGATCTGGATTTGTTATGTTGCAATAAGTTTTGCTGTACCAATTCAGAGAAAATTGGGTTAAGACGGATACCATAAGGATTCTTATTGTTTTACCGTCAATATATACAGCATTTTTACTAATAATATCAGTATTCTGAAATTGGTGCTTAAGGAAACTTCATGTACGAATTTATTTTAAATAATAACAATCAACACTTTTTCTACATCTCACTGCGTCCTAGCAAGAAGTACGGTCGACTTGTTTCGCGCTCCGTTAATTTAGAAGTTTTCTCGCTATTATCTGACGTAAATAATCAGTTTTTTCTCGCTTAGTGATTCCTGGCATAATTCCCGATAAATTTATCAAAAAGTGAGTTTTTTTCTGAGAAGAAAGTGTGTTTTCGGCATCATCGGAAGGAAAATTGTTTTTGCGATTGCCAATTCGCCAACCATTTTGCGCACCATCGGTGCGTGGTCACGCATACCTGTGCACACGGATCATCGTCATCGAGTGTCAGCATCTGCCTCCACATTCAAACCGCTCATCCATCTCGTGTGTTCAGCTGAGTGCCGAGCTTCATACAAGCACACACCAACGAAGACCGCCCGCACACGCGGATCGAAGATCATCAAAGCTGCGCGTCGCTCCGCTGCTGCTGTGTAAACGCTCGGTGGTAGTAGTATAGGATTATCAGATAATTTTTTGTTCTTGTTTCTTTCTTTCTCCCATTAGTTAAATTTTAAGTTTGTGTTTCTGTGTTTGTATTTTTTTTTTCTCGTGTATTGTGTCCGAGTAATTTTGATTATCGTTGCAGTGGTAGAGCGTTTTTCCCTCCCACTAGTACGGCAAAATGGACATTTTGTCAGAAGACGAAATGGACGTTTTGTCGGAAGATGACACCACTTTGCCACGCGATAGCAAGAAGGGTCGAAAACGTCTGTCATCCCAGAAATCAGATGATGCCATCCCTGCTTCGTCATCTCAGTCTGGTAATGGACAGGGACAGATAAGCCCCCGATCGCGAGCCTACCCAGAAGACTCGACTGGCCCATGGGTTGTTTACTTTCAGCCCAAAAAGAAACCTTTGAATGTAATGCAAATTACTAATGATCTGACGAAGCGGTTCTCGGCCGTGACCGAAATCTCGAAGGTGAGGTACAATAAACTTCGTGTTGTCGTCTCTAACCTGAAACAAGCTAACGAGATTGCTGCCTCCCAGCTCTTTACACTCGAGTATAGAGTGTACATCCCAGCTCGTAATGTGGAGATCGAAGGTGTGGTGACCGAAGCGAGTCTGACCCCCGAGATCTTGGCGAAGCAAGCGGTTGGCCGTTTCAAGAACCCCTTGCTTCCCACGGTTGAGATACTGGAAGTCCAGAAGCTGAACTCAGTATCTTTCAGCGAGGGTAAAAAGAGCTTTACCCCCACAGACTCGTTTCGGGTGACCTTTTCTGGTTCAGCCCTTCCTCACTACATCGAGTTGGGAAAACTTCGGCTACCTGTGCGTTTGTTTGTTCCTCGGGTCATGAACTGCCAAAATTGCAAACAGTTGGGACATACGGCCTCTCACTGTGGCAGCAAGGCACGCTGTTCCAAATGCGGGGAGAAGCACGAGGATGGCGCCTGCACAGTCACTGCACCAAAATGCGTGTACTGTAAGGGAACTCCTCATGGTCTCTCATCGTGCCCGGCGTACAAACAACGCGGGGAGAAACTAGAACGCTCTCTTAAGGAGCGTTCCAGGCAGTCTTTTGCAGCAATGCTAAAAACAGCCACACCATCAACCAACGACAAAAATCCCTTTGCTGTTTTGTCTGATGACGAGTCTGACTCTGACTTGGCTGAGGAGGGAGTTTCTTTCAGTTTTCCGGAAGGTTCTGCACGGAAACGAAAACGCATCCGTTCGCGGAAAGTTGCAGATAAGGAACCCCAAATCAGTTTGCCCAAATCAAGGAGTGATGGAAAAAAGGAAGTTTCAACTCCTCCTGGTTTCCGCAGAACTGACTATAACCAGAACTTTCCATCTCTCCCGGGGACATCAAAAACCCCTGATGGCCCATTTTTAAGAACAGAAGCCCCTTCTTCATCCGGGTTGTTCTCATTTGATATAATTGTGGACGATATTCTTAAGTACCTCAATATTTCTGATCCTCTCAAAAGCATTGTTCTGGCAATGCTTCCTTCTGTGAAGACCCTCTTGAAGCAATTGACATTGCAGCAATCATTTCCTTCGATGGATAATTTTCCAAACGAGGTCGGGGATTTGATCACTGTTCTACAGTGGAATTGTCGAAGTCTCATTCCTAAATTAGATTCTTTTAAGTTTTTAATTCACAATAATGATTGTGATGCATTTGCTCTTTGTGAAACTTGGCTCTCTTCAGATATAGATCTTCCTTTTTATGATTTTAACATTATTCGACTGGATCGTGAGGATTCGCGTGGAGGAGGGGTACTTTTGGGGATCAAAAAGTGCCATTCCTTCTATAGAGTGAATCTTCCACAATTTCCAGGTATTGAAGTTGTTGCATGTCAGGCTATTATTAAAGGTAAGAGCCTTTGTATTGCTTCTGTTTATATTCCTCCTAGAGCCGTTGTTAATCGCAAACAACTTTCAGATATCTGTTCGGTACTTCCTGCTCCACGGTTGATTATGGGAGATTTGAATTCCCACGGTACAGGGTGGGGGGAACTGTATGATGACAACCGTTCTACTTTGATATATGACCTCTGCGACAGCTTTAATATGACAATTCTTAACAATGGAGAAGTAACACGTTTGGCTGGCCCATCCTCGAATGGAAGTAGATTAGACCTCACACTTTGCTCTAACTCATTATCGTTGGATTGCACGTGGAATGTGATCCAAGATCCCCACGGTAGTGATCACTTGCCGATCAAAGTTTCAGTTGCCAGTGGGTTCAATCCGTCGGAACCCGTTAACGTCGCGTACGATCTTACCCGTAATATCGATTGGACAAAGTTCAAGAATGTGATAGAAGATGCCCTAACGTCGGTAGAAGGGCTTCCACCGTTGGAGGAATATAACTTCCTCTCCAATCTGATCTTGGACAGCGCGCTCCAAGCTCAAACTCGGCCGGTTCCAGGAACGTCTTTCCGTAGGAAACCTCCTTCCCCTTGGTGGGACCAGCAATGCACTGAGGTTTATCGTAAAAAGTCCGACGCGTTTAAGCTTTTCCGGAAACGTGGAACACCCGTACATTTCGAAGCGTACTCGGCTCTTGAACGCGAACTCAAGAGCCTCATCAAAGCCAAGAAACGCGGATACTGGCGGCAATTCGTGGACGGATTATCGCGCGAAACGTCGATGAATACGCTTTGGAATGCGGCGCGAAGGATGCGTAACCGTTCTTCAAACAACGAGAGCGAGGAGTACTCCGATAGTTGGATTCTCAAGTTCGCGCGAAAAGTATGTCCTGATTCTGTGCCGGCACAGATGATTCCTCGCGAAACGACGAATTCGGTAGACGAGATCAGCCAGCCTTTTTCAATGCTGGAGCTCTCACTCGCGCTCCTTTCGTGTGGCAATTTGGCTCCGGGGGCTGATAGAATCAAGTTCAACTTGTTGAAGAACCTCCCAGACGTCGCTAAGAGGCGCATGTTGAACTTGTTTGGTCAGTTCCTGGAGCTTAATATTGTTCCGGATGATTGGAGGCGGGTGAGAGTTATAGCCATTAAAAAGCCTGGAAAACCCGCGTCAGATCACAATTCGTATCGTCCCATTGCGATGTTATCGTGTATTCGAAAATTGTTGGAGAAAATGATCCTTTTTCGCCTGGACAAATGGGTTGAGTTGAACCACCTACTCTCAGATACTCAATTTGGTTTCCGTAGGGGCAAGGGAACGAACGACTGTCTCGCGTTGCTTTCCACTGAAATTCAGTTGGCTTTTGCTAATAAAGAGCAAATGGCTTCTGTCTTCTTGGATATTAAGGGGGCTTTTGATTCAGTATCGGTTGAAGTCCTTTCAGACAAACTCCACGCTTGTGGCCTTTCTCCATTAATTAATAACTTTTTGTACAATTTGCTGTCAGAGAAACATATGAGCTTTTCTCATGGAAACTCTACAGCTTCACGATTTATTTACATGGGTCTCCCCCAGGGCTCATGTTTAAGCCCCCTTCTGTATAATTTCTACGTCAGAGAAATTGACAATTGTCTAAGGGACAACTGCACGTTGAGACAACTTGCAGATGACGGAGTAGTGTCTATGACAGGACCCAGAGAGGCCGACCTGCAAGGACCCTTACAGGATACCTTAGACAATTTGTCTACTTGGGCTATCCAGCTAGGTATCGAATTCTCCACGGAGAAAACTGAGTTGGTCGTTTTTTCTAGGAAGCATAGCCCAGCACAACCAAAGCTTCAACTTTTGGGTAAACCGATCACTCATTCTATGTCCTTCAAATATCTTGGGGTCTGGTTCGATTCAAAATGCACCTGGAGATCCCACATTGAGTATCTGAAGCGGAAATGCCAACAAAGGATCAATTTTCTCCGAACAATTACCGGAACGTGGTGGGGAGCCCATCCGCAAGATCTTCTAACGTTGTACCGGACAACGATTTTATCGGTTTTAGAGTACGGTAGTTTTTGCTTCCAGTCGGCGGCTAAAACGCACATCATCAAACTGGAACGGATCCAGTATCGCTGTCTTCGTATCGCGTTAGGATGCATGCACTCGACTCATACGATGAGTCTCGAAGTGTTAGCGGGCATGTTGCCACTCTCTGATCGGTTTTCGGAATTATCCCTAAGGCTCCTCACCCGTTGTGAAATTATGAACCCACTGGTGATTGCAAACTTTGAGAAGCTTCTTGAGCTAAACCCTCAAACTCGTTTTATGTCATTGTACTACGTGTACATAACACAGGATGTCAGCCCTTCGCAGCATAATCCCTATCGTGTTTGCTTCTCCGACTTCGACAGTTCTGTTCATTTTGATTTATCAATGACACAAGAGATTCGCGGAATCCCAGAGCATCATCGTTCCATGATTGCTCCGTCAATTTTCGCTGCAAAGTTTGGCCAAGTTGATTCCGCAAGATCGTTCTTCACAGATGGATCACTAATAGAGGCGTCCGCTGGTTTTGGTATTTATAACGAATTTCATAGCGCCTCTCGAATGCTTCAAGCTCCTTGTTCCGTATATGTTGCTGAGCTGGCGGCAATACATTGTACGCTAGAAACGATCGCCTCACTTGCACCAGATCATTATTTTATTTTTACGGATAGTCTCAGTTCTGTCGAGGCTATTCGCTCCATGAGGCCGGTAAAGCACTCCTCGTATTTTCTCATGAAAATACGAGAGCTTCTAAGTGCTTTATCTTTAAGATCTTTTGTCATCACCTTTGCATGGGTCCCATCTCATTGCTCGATTCCGGGCAATGAGAAGGCGGACTCGCTTGCAAAGGTGGGCGCTATGGAAGGCGATATTTACGATCGACAAATCGCCTACGACGAATTTTTCTTCATTTATCGTCAACAGTCCCTCGCCAGCTGGCAAAATAAATGGTGTGAAGGGAGTTTGGGACGATGGTTATATTCAATCATCCCTAAGGTGTCGAAGAGTTCTTGGTTCAAGGGGTTGGATGTGGGTCGAGACTTCATTCGTATGATGTCTCGCCTCATGTCCAATCACTACTCGTCAAACGCTCACTTGTTCCGTGTTGGGCTGGGGGACAGCAATCTCTGTGAATGTGGACAAGGTTACCAGGACGCAGATCACATTATTTGGTCATGTGCTGAGCACCGTGGAGTCAGATCCGAGTTGTACGATTCCCTTCGGGCTCGAGGTAGACAACCTAATGTTCCAGTTCGGGATATTTTGGCTAGACGCGATCTGGAGTTTATGCAACTCATATATGTTTTCTTGAAGAATATTAACCATAGATTGTAAGTTTGATTAACCTTGTGTTTAGTTTGTGTTTTGTATGTGTGTGTGTATTTTGTTTTTTGTAGATTTGTTTCTGTAATAATTGTATAATTACAGAGTTGATATAACGTCGATAGGATTAAGTATTTGTTTTAGAAATAGTGAAATTTTTGAATCATAAATCATATTCCAAATCTCCTTTTCCCTCTCCCGATCCAAACAATTGTCATCCACTAACCTCGAGAAGACCGCGAGTAATCGGTTCCAATCCTTTAATTTTAGATTTAAGACATTTATAATGTATAAAGAAAATGATAACTTGGCTCTGTAAAGTTTATTCGAATGAGCCTGTACAAATAAAGTAATTAACAAAAAAAAAAAAAAACAGTTTTTCTTAATTAAAAATAGTCGAATAATTCATAATTGGTTTTAGGTGCAGGTAAAACGGACAATTATTAAAATCGAAACTTAAGACCGCATTGGTCACGTCCGCATATATCGTACACTGTTTACGAAAATGCCTCTATTTGCAAACGTGAAAACAAAACTTAATTATTTATTTCAAAATACAATCTAGAAGTGAACTAGGATCAGAATAGTTAACAACGTTTTACTGTTTTGTTGCTTTACATCGTTAGGAATTGCACACCGAAATTTACATCACTTTGCTAGAGGAATTGCTTTTTGATTTTGATTATGTTTTTTTTTTTCATTTGACGGGTCCCGTGATAAATGGGATATTCAGGAATGCATTAAATATCGTAAATAAAGAGTGGATATAACAAAAAATCTATTATTCCATGGTTAAGCCGCCAAACAATCAACTGTCCGCCTTATCACCACGGTGTATCTCACCCTGAATACCTCTTCTGTGATTTTTCACATAAATTTCAAGCAACCCTGCTCGATGGTTTAAATGGTTGGTATGATTAAAAATTCACCTCTGTTTTTCTGCCTTTGTTTGTGTTCTAACAAGTTTCAGTACAATGAATGACTTAAAGTTACTGCTGAAAATAGTTTCTATAAGCTTGGAATCCAATTAACTTATTCTCATTGGTTTTATCAGCACTCACTACCAACGGGCGAGCAGTCTTCGATCTGACGGACACTAGCGTGTTCAGCGTGCAAGTTGGAACGGGGACAAGGGGTGGCAATCTCGTTCTAGATTAATCTTACACACTTAGAAATTATCGCCGACTTCGGTAATTTTTACCGAAATCTGAGCAGCTGAACTTTTCGGTAAAATTTATGCAATTCAATTCAATTGATTTTCAGCTACTTTGAAACTAAATCTCCACTAAAATGACAAGATTTGATCATTTAGACAAGGTTGAACATGTTTTGATATTATTTTCAAATTCAATGAAGGTCAAAGTTTTACCGAACGTTCAGCTGTTCTGATTTCGGTAAAATTTACCGAACACGGAAACAAAATCTTAGTGTGTAGGCTAGAAAACCCCATCCGATAAAGAAGAGTTGCGAAAAGACTAGAACTGTCCAATTGGTTTTGATGGAATCACTAATACGTTGATTTTTTTTTTCAACTCCGTGATCTAGACATTCAATTCCGTAACTTTCACATTTTTCAAGACCAGCATCTGATTTCCGGTCATGAATTTCATCGTAGAGTACCGAATTTCTACATATGCCTACTGGGACAAAATGTCTTTCTCTTCGATGAAATTTATGCTCGGAATTCAGCTGCAGATTATAAAATTTACCTGTGATTTCGAAATAGTCATATACAATTCCATCGCAAATTTTCTGTGGTTTCGAATAAAATCTTGTTCCAAAATCCTAGAGCATGAACATTTTCCTTTGCAAAACATTCAAGATCGTGAAGTAAGAAATTCACGATCATGAATGTTTTGCAAAGGAAAATTTTCATGCTCTAGAATTTTGATAAACCTCGTGTCGCAGAATCTTGAATTCTTTTCTTAGTCCATTGAATTGTATTGCATTTTCCGGACTTGTAACCTGCAACTAAAAAATTTCCAAGACCATATTTTAGAAAAACAAATCTATGTCCAAGTTCATTAAAAGCTATTTACGTTGCAGATTTTTTTTTCGACTGTGAACTTATATTCTATATGTTCAAAATATGAAAATTATTCCAAGCCGCACATTTTTCTCAAGTTGTTTGTCTTAGAGATCTAGAATTTTGAAGTCCCAGTCCCAGCAAAATCTCTCAAATCCTTCCCGGATTATTACAATTTTTTGCGAGATCGGATTTTAATGCCACGATCTTTTCATCTTGGAAATCTTTCCTCGTTCCAGAATAATGAGATTTTTTTCTCAGACAGCTATTTAGATAAGTTGTATAGGTCCCAGTTATGAAAACTTGAGATGTTGCAAAGTTGTTCTATATCCGAGATCTTTAAAATTGATTGCCTAAAAAACGTTTAAAAAATATTTAATTCCGGGACTTTGAACATTTTTATCTGTGCCTCAAGTTTTCGTTCTAATCACCAATTTGCGATCTACATCTAAAATCATCTTAGTAAATTGTTTGTTGTCATATATCGAGTCGGAAAAATGAGTAATGAACAATGCACTTGCTTGTAGAATTGATAAAAAATTTATTTGATTATCTAACAACAATTATACAAATAATAAATTTCCGTGATCAATTTTGTGGGATGCTTAATACATTAACTTTTCATAAAATCATAATTTGAAAACGGTCCGTTTAATCAAAATTACGTCTGATAAGAAGTTATAGATAATAGCGTCGCAGGTAATAAATAGTAGAGTCTCTCCGCTAAAAACACACACTGAATGAAAAATCACTGCAAAAAAAGTTTTAAGAAGATGTTTAAAAGATAAACTGTTAATTTTCTCAAAAGAGTTTACTGCTTCTCGTTAGATATGTTACCGTAGATCTTTTTTTAAACTCTTTATTTGTTTTAGATTCAAAATAAGTTACATTTAATTTTAACCTAGGTGCTCCAGTTGCCAGCCTTAATTGTTATGATATAAATCTATGTGTTTTTACATTGTTCCTGCCTTGGAAATTCAGTATTTTAAACAGGTTTTTAAAACCTGCATGTCAGTATAACAATTCAAATCTCTAAACTAAAACCTAAAACTAAATCTTATCTAGTTATAAAGGGAATTAATCGTTGCAATTGAGGATTGCAACGATTTTTGCCTGAAAATATTAATTATTTTGTTGGTCATTTGTTCTAAAGTCTCAACATTGGAAATTCTATGTACTTCGGTAGTACTGTACCAGGGAGGCAACATCAAAATCATCTTCCGAACTTTGGTCTGAATCCTTTGAAGTTTTTTTTTTTTTTTTTTAATCTTTATTATAGAGATTTTTAGCCTGGGGCTAGTTCATCTCTTAATCCTTTGAAGTGCTTTTTTCCTGGTAGTGCAATAACTAGTCCATATTGGCACAGCGTAAAGCATGGCCGGTCTAAAAACTTGTTTAAATATTAGAAGTTTATTCGTCAGGCAAAGTTTGGATTTCCTGTTTATAAGAGGATACAAACATTTTATATATTTGTTACATTTGGCTTGAATGCCCTCAATGTGATCTTTAAAAGTTAATTTTTGGTCAAGTATTAGTCCAAGATATTTCACTTGGTTTGACCAGGAAATTGGAACTCCGTGCATAGTGACTATGTGACTACTACTAGGTTTCAAAAACAAAGCTCTAGGCTTATGTGGAAATATTATAAGTTGAGTTTTGGAAGCGTTGGGAGAAATCTTCCATTTTTGTAAATAAGAAGAGAAAATATCTAAACTTTTCTGCAGTCTGCTGCAAATAACACGAAGACCTCTTCCTTCAGCGGAAATGCCTGTGTCACCAGCGAACAAAGATGTGTGGCAACCCTGAGGCAAATCAGGGAGGTCCGAAGTGAAAATGTTATACAATATAGGCCCAAGAATGCTACCCTGAGGAACTCCTGCTCTAACAGGTAGTCGATTAGATTTGGAATTTTGATAATTTACCTGCAGAGTTCTGTCAGTTAAATAATTTTGAACTAATTTCATAATGTAAAGTGGAAAATTAAACTTTTTCAATTTAGCAATCAAACCTTCATGCCAAACACTGTCGAATGCTTTTTCTATGTCTAGAAGAGCAACTCCAGTTGAGTGGCCTTCAGATTTGTTTGAACGAATCAAATTGGTAACTCTCAAGAGTTGATGAGTAGTTGAATGCCCATGGCGAAATCCAAACTGCTCATCTGCAAAAATTGAGTTCGTATTGATGTGAAGCATCATTCTATTCAAAATTATTTTTTCAAAAAGTTTACTTATTGAAGAAAGCAAACTTATTGGGCGGTAGCTAGAAGCTTCAGCTGGATTTTTATCCGGCTTCAAAATTGGAACAACTTTTGCATTTTTCCATTTATCAGGAAAGTATGCCAAATGGAAACATCTGTTAAATAATTTTACCAGGAAAGACAAGGTACTCTCTGGGAGTTTTTTGATGAGGATATAGAAAATTCCATCATCACCTGGAGCTTTCATATTTTGAAATTTTTTAGTTATAGACCTTACTTCGTCCAAATCAGTCCCCCAGGAATCATCAAAAATATTTTCCCGAGAGAAAATATTCCGAAAATCCCGAGCAACCTGATTCTCAATAGGACTAGTAAGACCCAAACTGAAATTATGGGAACTCTCGAATTGCTTAGCAAGTTTCTGAGCTTTTTCCAAATTTGTGATCAAAATTTTACCACCTTCTTTAAGCGCTGGAATAGGCTTTTGAGGTTTTTTCAAAATTTTTGTGAGTTTCCAAAAGGGTTTGGAACTCGGGTCTAATTTAGAAACATTATTTTCAAAACTTTTGTTCCTCAGGGCAGAGAATCGCTTTTTAATTTGTTTTTGCAAATCCCGCCAGATAACTTTCATGGCAGTATCGCGTGTTCTTTGATATTGTCTCCTACGGACATTTTTGAGACGGATCAATAGCTGAAGATCGTCGTGTATTATAATTGAATCGAATTTAACCTCGCATTTTGGTACTGAGGCAGCTCTTGCTTCAACTATAGAAGTAGTCAGAGATTCAAGAGCATAATTAATTTCATCTTTGGTTTGCAAAGGAATGTTTGGATCGAAGTTATATTCCATAAATGTTCGATATTGCTCCCAATCAGCTCTATGGTAATTGAAAGTAGAGCTGTTGGGATTACAAATTATTTCTTGGGATATTTCAAAAGTTACTGGAAGGTGATCAGAACCGAAGTCAGCATGGGTAACCAATTGGCTACAAAGTTGACATGAATCAGTTAAGACCAAATCAATAGTTGAGGGATTTCTTGCAGAAGAAAAGCATGTTGGACTGTTTGGATATTGAATAGTGTAATAACCTGCAGAACAATCATCAAACAGAATATTACCATTGGAATTGCTTTGAGCATTATTCCATGAGCGGTGTTTTGCATTAAAATCACCAATAATGAAGAATTTAGACCTATGACGGGTAAGTTTCTGGAGGTCACCCTTGAGAAAATTCTTTTGCTGGTCTACGCATTGGAATGGCAAATAGGCAGCTATAAACGTAAGTTGTCCAAATTTTGTTTCAACAGAAACTCCCAAAGTTTCAAAAACTTTGGTTTCAAATGAAGAAAGTATTTTATGTTTGATTCGTCTATGAATAATGATGGCAACGCCACCACAGGGTCCATCAAGAAGATCATTTCTATAAATTAAGTAATTTGAGTCCTTCTTAACCTTATGGCCAGGTTTAAGGAACGTTTCAGTTATAACGGCAATATGCACGTTATGAACTCTCAAAAAGTTAAATAGCTCGTCTTCATTATCTTTAAGAGATCGAGCATTCCAATTTAAAATGTTTAATGCTTTAAAATCCATTACTGAATTTTAAAGTCATGACAATATTATTTGCAAATTTTACTCCAGTTTGAATAGCATCAAACATGGAGTTAGATTTAAGCATATCAGAAATCATGTCAATTAATGAATTCTGTAAAAATTCCATTTTGGGGGCAGTAATGCTTCCTAAGTCAAAATTGTCAAAATTTCCGTTAGAACGTTGGTTAGTATTTTGATTTCTACCCGTTGCAATAGCAGCATAGTTAGCTCCATTAACTCGCTGAACATTGTTAGCAGCGAGGGGAGTAGGTACAGATGAAACATTTGAATCAGAGGTGATATTTGTACCTACGGGTACGAATTTAGAATTTGTTCCTCGCTGACCGTTGTTAACAGCAGAGGAATTTGTACCTGTTCGGAAACGTGGAGCGTTTACTACCTGACGGTTAGAACGAGATTGTAGGATCGCTTTGCGAGTCTTACATTCCCAAAAATTGGATTTGTGGTTTTCACCACAATTTGAACATTTAAATTTCTTAGGTACACCACCGTTATCATCTAGTCATCGACCTGATATTACATTGATATTTTTCGATGTCCAACCAGAAAATGTGATGTGCTCTTAATTTTTTTAAATATCCAATGAAAATCTTCAGTGCTTGGAATTTGCGACATTAGGTTATTGTTGACGTTGTGGTTTTTCGTTCAATGAACCCTGCACTTTGGTCAGCGTATAGGGCGCCGTTGTGCCAATTTGGTCGAGGCACATTTCGATTATGAGAGAGTGATTGCATTTAGTTCAAATGTGCCTGAGACAAATGTAAATGTAAATACTTTACTTCGCAACCCATGAACCATTCTGGCGGCCATATGAGTACCCAAGTAACCATAAAGTCGCAATATAGCTTGTATATACTTGCTTGAGTATGGTTGGTTGGGGAATCCGATGAAACTGCCACTTCTTGAAACTAATCCCTTTTGTATTTCTTTCATTCTCTTTTCGCACTTTGCATATAACATCATCTCATACTAATCTCTACATCGATCCAATAAGGTACGGACCGCTCATTTCGAGTGCTCGGTGGACCAGCGGCTACCAGATGACCTTGGCAATGTAAGAAAATTTGTTTTCGTTGAAGGAAGTATCACAACACAGGTAATTGGTGTTAGATATGTTTGCAGACAGAGCCAGATGGTACACATGAAGATTCAGTGAAGGTGTTATATCCTAGACAAATGATAAGTTCCAAGTTTGCTGTTTTCATCGTCAAATTTACCATCAACCGCAGGAGCTATATGAATTATCGCTTATCATATTTTATATTATCATATAAATTTCATATACATATACATATTTTCATATTATCATATAAATTCATTGAAGCAATTTGGATGGGGCGAGTGGAATTGCCAACTCCCTGTTGTTAACGTTTCGTGAATTGAAGGTGGGCTCTTTTTCCCACTTATTGGGACATCCCATCGTATGGCTTGTTTTGAATCGGGTTTGGGGTTGGAAACTTTTTATCATTAGAAGGAGATTCTTCTAATTCCCGTGGATCACGCGTAAGTGCTTCTACTCCTCCCTCCGTTTTTGGCCCTTCATACAGTGGTAAATTGAATACAACCAGGTATCGTACTTGATCAAGTCATACGAGGTGGACAGTCTACTGTTAAATGGCTAGGCCCTGCAGCAATGAGTGGTATCATACATACATACAATGCACCACTTTGTCAATCAGTTTAAAATTACATTTATTTTGTCAGGTTGATCACTGGTTTTTATATTTATTATAGTCACTTTAACACCCTTGGGTCATTCGTAACTTGTCTGGGATGAGATTTGACTTTAGCGTGAAAGGTATGCATGTTAACCACTACGCCAGGGCCATCCCCTTTTTTATGGCTTTCGTAGTCTAGGGTTGTTGTAACTAGATTATGTTATCATTCTAATTTAACTTTGAAAAAGGCCACAACATTTACTACCACTCTTGTAGATGACGGTTAGCTCGAACCGGGTATTCTTACCTATATCTAAGGCCGGTTTCCTGTTCGGTGCAATGTTGAGTCCTACTCTAATGTGCCACTAATTTAATTTTATTAATAACTAATCCTCTAAAGTAATTCTTCGTTTTTATTCATTAATATAATTCTTTAATTTAATTGATCTAACTATGACCACCTGGATGTAGCATTTGACTGCAAAGATGTGTTACCAGTGTATTGGTAACACTCTACTTAGAAAATCTAGACAAGTTTTGGTCATCGTGTGTTACCCCTACCGGGGAACAACTGCTGAAGTCTACTCCCCTTCCCTACTAGGATTTCGAAGTCGAAAATAATTCACGTCCGAGCCTACGTGACTACCGAAACCTTTTTCGAGTTGGAGAATACTTCTCCGTTTATTAATTAATCAATCTCTTTTATACTATCCTAAACCTATTTACTAAGTACATAGGGGAAATGACGGCTTCGGCATGACAGACTATTTTCGGCAACCCAAATTGAAACACTATTTTCACTGGATTTTCTTACGAAAACACTTCGCTGAATGCATGCAAACGATTCTTTATGCTTTCAGCTTCAATTTGATTATATTTTTACCACTGAGAAAAAGCAATCTAGCAAGGTTTTCTTGAAATGCAACACACGCACTACAAATTGTAGCTGATTTCGAGTTGCCGATAATAGAACAGCAGATTTACATGCAGTTCAAATGAAACAGTTGCCGAAGAAAAACTGGTTGCCGACAATACTCGCTCTCACTAGAGAAGATTGGAGCTTTGTAAAAGCGTTTCAAAACAGTTTTTGACAATTCTTTCGACTGAAATTGTTAGAGCAGCTGGCAGCAAAAGATTGTAAACAAACCAATACTGCATATGTGTGCGTTCCTTAGAGAAAAAGGCTATAGAAAGAAGGTCGCTGCTTAGGTTGCAGAGAATACGTAAATTCCCCTAATTCTTTGGGCATTATTACCCTCTCTACTCTCATTCTCTTCGCTCCCTAGCGGCGCGCGTCGCGAGCATATTTTTTCGCAATGTTATTATCACCGGTCGTTCACCGATCGTTTTTTTTCTTCATTTACTTCATATACACCATGACTCTAACCCGTCATTCCGTCGCCACCTAGATCCGAAGTGCTACCTTGCATAAAAATGAATTTGTTGTTTTTACCGATAATTGCACTTTGCATCCAGGGCATTATTCGTCTCGTATGTCCAGTCAGCTGTTTATAGTCCAAAGTCGAATGTGTTCTGTTATTCCCCTAGATGACATAAATTTGCTGCGTCTATCCACCCTTTCGCGGGATGTTGGCCCTCGTGGCTCTGCAATCGAAACCAAATTTTTAATTTGATGGATTATTTGTTTTATGTGACAGTTTAAAAATCATTCACAACTAAAATTTTGAAATAAAATCCAAATCTTAGGTTGCCAAATTTGACAAATCATGTGATTTCAGCTAAGTTGTTGTCTGTCTTGGTAAATGGTTGTTTAAATAAAATAAACGTAATCATTAATAACATTTGGTTGAGTTCAAATATTGCAGTGATATCACGAATTTATTGTTCTGTTTTTATGTGTTTTTATCATACGATGGAGAAACTCTTTTATATATAGGCTAATGTTTCTTATGCTACTTCGATAATTTACGATGCCACTAAACATTTCTATTTTATCTTTTAGACCGTTGGAAGTTCAGATGGCAACACAAAAAATGTTGAAAAAAAAAACAAAATTAAAACAAATCGATGTTATAGTTTGCTTTTGCTATCAAATTAAAACTTATTTTGGTTTAAATTGTCATGACATAAGTCTGCTACTAAGCTTCAAGTTTTTCTGTTAGAGTCTTGTATTTAATTTAATTATATTGGTCGTTGAACTAACGATTATTGTTTATTTGTTTTGTTTAATGCATTCTAGGTCATTCGTGACTTGTCCGGGTTGAGATTTGAACTTAAGTCTCTCAGCGTGGGCAGCATGCATACTAACCATTTACGCCAAATTGATTCAATTTGATTTCAATTTGATCTCTTCTCCAGCTTTGCTCTGGTAAGTGGTACATGAAAGAGGAATTTTATTCCCAATTGCTAGTTTTTACAGGGTTTTAAAGCATTCTACAAGTCATAATCACGGTGTACCAAATCCTTGGATTTTTGCTTGGGTAATTTTCATTGATTTTATTTGTTCATTAATTGTTATTTTACTTTCAAAATCTTTAAAAAGTTTCATTTTTTCCTTGATTTGTTTTCCGTCTATTTTTTTTCGTACTGAGTACCAATACTACCGACGCTAGGGAGGCAGCTGCCACACCTGGACCCTACCTATTGACCCATCAAATTATGAACCGGGGACTAACGGATTTACTTCTATATCAGAAATTTTCATTCACGAATCATTTAAAAAATAAAAATAAATAGTTAATCATATTTACAGAATAATCAATAGAGTGATGCAAAATTTGAAATTTTCGCTCCACAATACTTAAACGATTCCAAATCGGATCCTGACTAACCTCTCAAAATTTGAACCCATTTCATGAGAAACTGAGATGGCACAAACCATTTGAAGTTTGTATGGGAATTACTATGGTAAAACGAAGATTTTTGTTCATGTCTATCTAATAATTTACCATATCGGTCTGCTTCAAAAACTTTCAACTGTACTTGTAGGAATTTTTTCCAGCTACAACTTTGCTGGAGACCACTTTTTGATTAAATGTAAAGATCGAAAGTTATCAATGGTTCAATGAGCTGATGTCTTTGATCAAGCTCAATCAACTGCTCAGCAGGCAACATTGGTATTTCTGGGACGTTGAATAGGACACAAAAATCATGGCTACTATGTCACACTGCAAAATACAGTGTTGCCTATAGAGCAGCTGCTTGATAATGTCATAAGTTTACCAATCTCTTAAATAATTAATAACTTTTTCCTGTCTCGATTTACATAGAAACGATCTTCAACCAAGTTGTAGCTGAGAAAATGTTCTATAAAAATGGCTATCGAACTGTTTCGCAGCTCAATATGGGAAAAGACTAGAAGGCAATGAACAAAAAGTTGAGATTTCCCATAGTAATTTACATGTAAACTTCAAATGGCTTGTGCGAAGTCTGTTTCTAACCAAGTTGTAACTTTGGGAGGCTAATCAGGACCCGATTTGAAACCATTTAAGCACTGTGGAGCGAAAAAGTCAAATTTTGCATCAGTCTAATAATCAATCTCACAACACAGAAACTACCATGGGCGAATTTTCATTCTAATCTTCGAATCCTCGCATGTTTCACATAAACCGGAATCTGGAAAATGATATTGTAAAACATGTTTAGGTAGCGCGCAGCAGCAATGGCCTTGGAATAAACTTTTTATCAGCTTTATTGCTTATGCCTTGTTCGGACTACAGAGTCAACATGTTACAAGGGTGGTATAATAATTATCGACATGAAAAACGTCATCAAGATAGACTTACAATGGACGTATCCTATAGCTTACCCAACAAATTCCATCCTTCCCACGACATGTATGAGGGGCGAGAGTTCTCTGCTCTCTCTTAAGTAAGTGTCTGACTAATATTCCTCCAGCTCTGGCCTGTTGGAGGGAAACACATCCTGTATCTAAGAGTTAATGTCACAAATTAATAACTAATAGCAACGGAAGGACGTGGGTCCCTTCTTAACAACTGTTTGGAGCTCGTACAAAATACGACACTGTGCAACCCGGTTTATGCTATGCTATGTATTATGCTTTGGAATGCATCAGTATTACGTATAGTGATGAACTCTAGTGCTCATTAGATTTTAATTTGTTACGCTTTTCTGGAGCTGCGATAGCTTGGTTGCCTGTTTAACCAGTTTTTCAAACTTAGAGCATATTTAACTTTTCATGACACAATTAGTTTTTCATTTCCAATCTACTTGCATGAAGCACTTGTACTTTTTTAGAAGTATTCATGTACGTAACTATTACATTCAACTCCTGATCGATATCAGACGTTTTTCGACGAGATGGCATTGAATGATTCAACAATTATCAAATCTTCTAACAACATGTTGATAGAAGATAATAAAATATGTTGTATCCATAAAGAGTTGCATTGCAGTAATTTAAAAGGGTGTTTTCTTACTCTGTAGCATTCAAATAAATAATTTAATTAACTAATTAAATTTGAGTGAGATTTAACGGCCATGTACCAAATGCATTGAAGATTTCATAAAATGAAAAACGTTTCACATTGACCTTTCAATGGGCTCCCAAATTGTAAACTCTCACCGTGACTGGCTTGTCATCACGTTGTTGCAATGTGACTGGTGGATTGTTCTTCCTTTACTATCAACGCCATTCTACATCGATATTTGACTTTCTTTCGCAAAAAATAACAAAATTAGAACGAAAGAGAATTTTGAAGAGCGTGTCGCTTCACGAAGTACTGCGGATATTTTGAGCTGATTGCACTATGTCACGCAATGATGAAGTTTACTGTGGGAGCTCATGAACATTGGAGCAGTGAGTTTTTCATTTAATGGGCTGGAGAATAATGTTTTGTATGAAAGACTGTCATTGGTTTAATGTTCCTATCCAGTGAAAAAAAAGAATATATTACTGGAGACGAAAACATCCATGTGCATAAAATGGAATTTGTGGAATTGTGGAAAAAATTGCCAACAAGTTTGTTAGACGGATGTTCGTTTTCGTTCAATAATTTCCTCATGACATATCTGATCACTTTATTCAATTTATAACATAATCGTGTGGTGATCCATGTCACGAATTACCTGCATCATATTTAAAGGAAATCTACAATACTTTTAAGAAAAGTGTACTCACAAGTCTAAAGGATATTTTCATTGACATGACCTACCTTATAACTTTCAATCCAAATAATTGATCCATCCTGCTTCATACATTATCAACCTTATATTGTTGGTAAGGAAGCATGCATTAAGTACCTACAACATGGAAAATTCTGGATAAATCAACCCCTCCCCCTTTTCGTCATGTTTATCCTATATCTTCCTATTTTTTTTTCGAAATGTAATGTTATTAAAAACTAACTTGTTCCTTTAGTGGCGCAAACAAATATGTGCCACCTTGCTGTCAGCCAAAAAGTTTTGTTTGGAGTTTGGACTATTATTCAACATAGAGAAGTTTGTTCTACTAATGTAACTTTGTTGCAAAATGTCGATTTGAAATCTCGTTTTAATTAGATGTGTCTGGCATCTTCTTGAGTGAGGATGCCAATTAGGGTTATAATTATTGATTTAACTCAAATCGTGGTGCAGATTTAGCTACAGTGATAAATTCTTATCCTCGGATGGTTTTTTCGTCCATATTCTTTTTTCGGAAGCCCTTAGGTCACTTAAAAGGATAGTCTATACGGTCAGTATTCTACCTGCCAAGCTCAAGCATACCAGGAACCCAAATGAAGCAAAACATTCCATCTGAGAATAAGGATACCCGACTGTATTTATAATGCCTTAACAGGAAAATCTTCTCCTGAGCAATTTTTATTTCCGGAAACGACCCAGCGTCTGTCTGAAAATCTCCTTAATAAAGAAAACCAACCAACCAATTTTGATTTTGGCGCATACATTGCTCTCACTCGCAGAATAGGTCTGCTTGCATATTATACCTGGTCCCATCGATCAGTATAAACCTTATAAAGTCCACCGACCAGTTTGCCTCATCTATTAACTAGAGTTATTTTTATACTATATAGGGAGTCAACGATTGGAAGTAGATTTTTCTTTTTTTATAGACAATAAAATTATACAGCGAACCAACATCGCAAAAAAAACTGTTCAGTGTTACCGTATCCTGCTTGAATGTACTAAAAGGTGAAATCTTTCACTTAAAGTTAACGAGCAGAGAGGGTTCAAAGCACCGATAGCCATGGGAAATTCTACGAATAAAAAAGATAGAAGAAATAGGTAACCAAATTCATATCCAAGCGAGAAATCTTCTAGCATCAAACTGAATGCGACCCATACTTCATTTGTCAGGGGTACAAGGACTATGTATTCTTCAGCTACGTATAATCAAGCGACGGAGTCATCTTGCCCTCTGGGGTAAATGAAATCAATGCTCAAAAGGGTTAATTCCATGATAAAGTATACCGTAAATTGGGGTTTATTAGTTAAAACAATGAATGAAACGTCAATACGACAGTTTTAAGGGGCCATGCATTAATTATGTCATGCTATTGAGGAAAACACTTCCACCTCGCCACGTTTTTCGTTTACCTAACACATTGATTTTCACAAAATCTTACAACCATCCCCTTTTTAGAATGTGACATAATATACGCATCACCCCTAAACATTTCCATACATGTTTAATCAAGAGGTACTTCACGCAGAAAAGTTGCCCCAATCAGCAATGTATCCAGTTTGGCATGCTTAACAGCGCAAGAAAAAATATTTTCCTTGCTTTTATGATCAGTGAGATAGATAATCAATTTTGATATTCTTGCTACCTACCGCATGTCTTGTGTTATCCGGTTCTTAGATCAACTATTCTAGAACGGATGCAACTAGGTATGAGGTATGAGATGTGGTTGGTTCTTTGCACAATCATATTTTCATCTTCTTCTATAACGTTGCACAGTGGGACAGAATGGTTATTTTTTTATAGGATAACACAATTTTAGTGCATCATTGTATCTTCAACGAGAATATGAACAAGAGAGTATTCAAAAATTGTCCATTTATCTGCCCTTTTATAACAGTGGTTCTTTTGTCGATTGCTACTAACTTTAGAGAATTCCATATAAATACTCACAGCCCACCATATGAACAAATATTTAAAGGTAAAAACGACTCCAAAATTGCACAAAAAAGGCTGTTTCGCCGCAAAAATAGTCATCGTCAACGATAGCTTGAAAATTCAAAACTTGGGACTAGAATTCATCCTCAATCTATAAACGCTGGTCTGGGAAGTAGGAACTATTCACCAATTATACATTGATCGAACAGAAGCACCCAAGGTTGAATGTGAAAATCCAGAGTCAAACTGGCGCAGGATCTGGTCAAGTCTTCACTGGCGGAATTTCTCGGCGTCAGAAAAAAGCAGTTTGTACCTTTTAGTGAATGGAAAAGGCGACTACCGTAAACTTCTTCACACGATCCGTCGCGCAGATGGTGAAAACTGCACACACTGTAACGCTACAACACTACAACACAAGTACAGCGAATGTGTTAGGGTCACTACTGTATGGACGTTTCTTCAACGGAAGATGACAACAATACTTGGTGGATGGCGAAGATTATCTTTTAATGAGCTCCTACGACCGTCACTAGATAACATTGAGAAAACCATAGAATGTTATTATTAAAATTGTTCATAAACTTTATCACTTTTGTTAATAACGTTAACACTATATAGTACATGTTGGGAACGCGACGAATTAATTAGTTCTATTCAAAATAATGATTATTGTTTTCACCTCTCTTTGAAATAAAAATAATAAACATATCACCAGCTAGGCGCAGGCAACAAAAGCGCAAGCAATAAATATTTCTCTATGCGCATTACCTGGTAACTTTTAAAGAATGAAGTGATTACCTGCTTAGAAGAAGGAAATGTGTCGTAAATAAAGATTGTTGGAAAAAACCCCAGAAGATGGAAATGTGCCATAGAAAAAGATAGCAAGGAATTTACCTACGACACATTATACGAAGGACTAGATCACCCATTAGATTTTACCTGTTAAACTTTTTAGGTTTAAGATTAGCTATATAAGGAAAATGAATTGTTAAATAAAGTTAGTTCGTTGGTAAGGCTCAATCGGTCCATTTGTGAAGTCCGAACAATCCCTTTCGTAAGTGTTTTCATCAGGTATCGTTTCAATTCATTCGTCGAAGAAGCACAAGCCTACGTTTTAGTGAGGTCTTAGCCTTTGAGTTGAATTGAAGGTTGATCTTGATGCTAAGATACTTTTTTCAGTTTGTTAAAGTTTCTAATTATTCAGATATAGGAATAAGCTCTCACTTTGGTAGAGCAACTATCCTATAAGTTTAAAAGAACTTTAATATAATTGAGAATTGAAAGTTGTGTCTAAGCAATCCTGACGGATTGAGCGCACCATTAAAAACCGTTCGCCGCGAACGTCTATCCTTCGCGTTCATTTGTTCAATAAGTGCTGAACAAAGTTTTTCAAAGTCTTCGCGTCGCGAACATTGGTGGCTCCAGAGAGGAACAGAAGAACTCACACGAAAAGTGAATGGTGTAAATGCCAACATTTAACATCGTTACCTAAAAAGTCACGAGAAATCAAGTGAACAGTTAAAGATCGTTAAGAAAAACGAAAGCAGGTGAATACTCACCACCGTATGATCCATCGGCAGGAGAGCTGTCTCGAGATAAATGGAGATTAGTACAACACTATGCACGACATTTTTGGGATAGGTGGAGGAAAGAGTACCTACCAACCATAATAAAACGACAAAAATGGACTAGCAAGGCAGAACCAATAAAGGAAGATGACATCGTGCTGATAACGGATAATAATACACCTCATTACCAGTGGCTTAAGGGACGAGTCATTAAAACGCATACAGCATCAGACGGCCAAGTCCGTTCCGTGGACATTCAAACGGCAAAAGGTGTATATAAAAGACCATCAGTAAAGGTAGCTGTACTGGATGTAAAAGGAGAAGTCATAAAAAAGAACAACACAAGTGCGTTAACAGAAGAACATCAAGTAAATCACCATCGTGAAGAAGGATTTAGACAACAACGGCAACCAAAAGGATCAAAACGGCATTACAATCCGTTTAGTAAGGAGATTATAATTAACCCTGAAAAAAATATTCCAAGCGAACAGGAGGACCTACCGATTGTATCAAAAGCTAAGATCAATTTCGATTCGTGGGGAAAACGTCAAAAAATCGACATCGATAAGGTCAAAGAGATAAGGGACACAATATCCGCAATGAAGCCTTCACGATCTAAAAAACCATGTATAATAAGAGCAACATATTGGCATATCGCAATAATGATGTTTTTATGGTGCTTATGCTCTGCACTCGGATTACAAACTCACGGATTGATTGCGTATGATTGTGCGAGTCCTGAGATAAATATGACTAGCTATTCGCTAACGGACGTGTCATCCTGTTTACCATCATCAAAGAATTTATCAAGCATCGAAATGCCAATCCAAGTATTGCAGCGCAACACAATGAGTACTACAATAGTATATCAATGTAAAGTAATCATCAAGAGATCCATCCTGCATTGTGGAATGCATTCACACACCTCAGACTACGAACGTGGATATTCCTATGTGGTAAAGGAATTCACTGCGGAGGAGTGCAGAAACACACATCTAACGGGATCTGTAACACTAACTCATAACAGCAGAATAGATGAACTGAAGAGAAATACTACCACTAGAGGCAAAACATTGGTCGTAGGAAGTTTATGGGGTAGTTCATGCAGCGGTGGAGAATACAAAACTCCTGAGTACACATGGACAAATGCGTTAGTTTACTTTGAGTATGAGATCGCTCTATACAACTACGAAGCCACAGTAGACAACGAGAATGACCAAATACTTCTACGACATGGAATAGTGTGTCCATATTCGCATGGGAAGTGTTTAGATTCTGAAGACGGATATTCCACTTGGGATATAAGTTTAAACAAAAAATGCGAAGAATCAGATTTCGAAGTTATCTATGAAGGTCATGTCAACAAAACTATTAACATGGATTCCGACAGAAAAGATCAACAAATTGTGTATACATCGATATCGGATTCGCATTTATTCTCCATAAAAACAAAAGGAAGTACAAAAATCTGTGGTTACACTGGTTATAGTACTGATCATCCCAGGATATTTATGAATATCGGCTCCGCAAAGCTACAGCAAATGAGCCTGGAAAAATAAACGAATTATTAAAAAAAAAAAAATCCCAGGATATTTATTTTGGAATCGGTCGAATTCAAATCACCCTTTCATCGGAGAGCATCAAACGCAAAGAACCATGATCTTTTCACATATTTCAACTCAAAGATTACATTAGTTGAAAATTACATTGGGCAGCAATTAAACGACGTGTATACCACAGTAATGACAGAAATGTGCAAATTAGACAAAGCATTGTTAGAGACAAAGTTAACACTAGCTCGTTTAAATCCAACAGAATTCGTAACCAGCCTAATGAGAAGATCTGGATTTACAGCAGTAGTAGCAGGTGAAGTGCTGCACGTGTTAGAATGCAAGCCGGTCTACGTGAAGCCCTTTGCTATGGATAGATGCTATCAAGAGCTACCGGTCAAACATGGAAATGTAACGATGTTTTTGACACCGGTCACACGTACATTACAGATCAGAGGTACGGAAATCGAATGTACACCATTGCTTCCAGCAAAGTTTCAATTCGGCGGAAGATGGTTTACCATTGATGGTAGAATAAGAGAAGCAATTCCACCTCAAAAAATTACAACGGATTTAATAACGAAATGGACTTACACACCGTTACCTAATCTGATGGAAAGCGGTGTATATGACAACGACAGTTTGCAAAAAATGCGTAGCATGATATATGACCAAGGAGATCGGCGAATTGCATCCAATATTGTTCACAAGATATTGACCGGACATAACCCAAGTCGGCAAGGCTTTTACTTCGACGCATTAGTATCGGAAAAAATTATTGACACCGTCATCAATAAATATTGGAGTAAATTAATTTCATGGTCAACATGGCTAGGAAACTTGACTTCAACAGCGATTGGACTCTACGTAATTGGACGGAGCATAAAATTCATCATTGACACGGTAATGCATGGAAGAATTCTCTACGACATCTACGGTTTCGGATGGCAGTTAATAGCATCATTCTGGGATTCAATGACATCATTTTTAACCCACCGGAACACGCTCAGGAATATTCAGAAGACAACGACTAGAGAATATGATGACAAGATGATAAACGAGCCAACCGTTTTCTCCAAGACGACTGCACCATCAGAAGATGAAGCTAATACGGATTCTCCGTATCGAGGACCAATTTACCCACGAATACCAAACAAATGAAGAAGACTGTGATGCCGAGTATGTACGTCCAATGTAGCGAAGTCCGTACAATGGAATGACGAGTGGCCCATTGGATGGTAGCTATATTCTCCCCATAGAGAGTGACGACACTCACACTAGTATAATGCGTGCAGTATATATAAAGACTCAGATTATAGATCACCACATCCCCTTTCCTTTCTAAGACTGTTAGTAAATGTTTGGTGTTTAGAAACATATGGTTTATTGTCAAATTTGTCTTACCTTCCTCGTAAGGCTCACCAACTTAACTTACATCATGTATACATTACCTAAGGGTTGTATCGAGTTGGTAGTTTGCGAACACGGTTAGAGTAACGACGTTTTTCGATGTCAGGGGTCGGCAGGGGAACGGCCTGTTGATCAGTTTCTTCATCAGTGTCATTCTTATCAGAATGACCAGAGAACTTCTTCAAATGAGTTACGTTTCTCTCGTAGCATTTACCACTATCCATGGAACGAACTCTTACCTTTGAACCATTACGCTCTTCAACTACGAATTTCTCTGCAAGGAAGTTGGTAGACAGCTTGTTCGTCGGGTGGAGATTTTTCATGAGAACCAAATCGCCTTTGCCGATATTATTGATTCTTGCTTTTCTTTTAGCATCTTCTCCTTCCTTTCCTTTCATTTTGTGAACTGCATCCTTGTCCGAATGTTCAGATGACGAAATGGCAGTGCTTAGATCATCTGCGTCTGGAAATTTTAATCTCAACTTCCGGTTTTGTAGAAGCTCACTTGGAGCTTTGCCCGTTGTTGAATGTGATGTGTTATTGTACATTTCTAGGTATTGACTCATTTCAGCTTTCCAGTCTCCGTATAGGGCATTTGCTATTTTTAAGCGTTTCAATAGAGACCGATTTTGTCGCTCCACTTCGCCATTGGCCTGTGGCCAGTATGGCGAGGTATGGTTTAAATGAATTCTCTTTGTAGAACAAAAATCCTCAAACTCAGTAGACACAAACTGTTTTGCGTTGTCGAGCGTTATAGTGCGAGGTACTCCCCAAGTGCTAAATATTCTGGCCAGCCGTTTGATGGTTTCTTTAGCAGTGATGCTAGACATAATCTCCAAACATAAGTATCTGCTGTAGTAGTCAATAACCACTAAAATATGCTCACCAGAGGGTAGGGGTCCCAAGAAATCGATAGCGATATCCACCCATGGCTTGTCAGGCAACGATCGTCGTTGCATTGGTTCTGGTGGGTCCGAAACTTGCACCAAGCGACATCCCTCACAGCTATCGCAAGTTTTTGCAGCTTCCTGATCCATTTTTGGCCACCAGCAACGATCCCTTAGTCTTCTTTTCATTATCGTTTGACCTGGGTGGCCCTCATGTGCTAATACAAGCATTCTGTTGCGCAAAGAGGAAGGAATCACCAACTTTGATCCTCGCATAATTAGTCCGTTCACGAATGAGAGTTCATGGCGAAATGCTGCATACGGCTTCACCAGTTCTGATGCCCAATTGTCATCCATGACTGCTCTTTTAACCGCTTGCAGTTCTTCGTCCTTTGCACTTGCTTCTACAACTTCCGCAATATCCATAGCAGCCGTCTCTTGAATAGTCCGTATGAAAATTTCCGTGTCTTCATCAAAATCCCCATTCGTCGAGTCATCCAAAAGCGTAGCCAATGTTGAAGCTACCATACGACGAATGTAAATCTCTGACTCTTCCAGCCAATTATCTTCAACGTGAGATGATAGTCGTGACAGCGAATCTGCAATGTTCGACGAGCCTTTCCTGTAGACGACAGTAAAGTTGAACGACTGCAACCGCAGCATCCATCGTTCTATTCTTGCAGTTGGACGAGATTTTACTGTGAATAGAACTTCCAATGGACGGTGATCTGTCTCCAGAGTAAATGAAATTCCGAGTAGATAAACTTTAAACCTCTCTACAGCCCATACTATTCCCAGAGCTTCTTTCTCAATAGGTGGATAGCGTTGTTCAGTCATTGAGAGACTTCGAGAAGCATAGCTTATCACGCGAGGCTTGCTATTCTTCACCTGTATCAAATTTCAAAATTCGAGGATAAAAATCCTTTTACTGAAGTAATAATAATAATTAAATAAAAATACCTGTATCAATACTGCTCCAAGACCAACACCCGATGCATCAGTAACAAGAATTGTCTGGTCCTTAGGGTCATAATACCCCAAATTTTGCAAATTTCCCATGTTTTGCTTTATTGCGTCAAACGAACGTTGGTGAAGAGAATTCCATTCGAACGGTGTCGAATTCTTGAGCAATTCTCTTAGAGGATGGTTTTCCGTTGCCAGGTTTGGGATGAAGCGGGAAACGTAAGTAACGAGTCCAAGAAAACTTCTCAATTCTTCTTTACTCCGTGGTGCTCGACATTGAAGAATAGACCGAACTTTGGAATCGGTTGGAAGAACGCCTTTTTCTGAGAGCTTGTGTCCAAGAAATGTAATTTCTTTTTGCTTGAACCTACATTTCTGCATGTTGAGCAACATCCCATGTTCTTTCAGGACTGAAAGAGTTTTCCTTACAGCGTCGTCGTGGTCTTCTTCGGAGGTTCCCCAGATCAGAATGTCATCAATGAAGACAACTGTATTCGGGCAGTTCGACAATATGCTTTCCATTAAATTTTGAAAGAATTCTGGAGCATAGTTGACTCCAAATAGTAGTCTTGTATATCGGTAAAGTCCCCAATTAGTCACAAACGTTGTTATCTCTCGACTTTCTTCTGCCAGCTCGACTTGATGGAATGCTTGCTTGATATCTAACGTAGTGAAAATGGTGGCACCATTGAACTTTGGAAGGATATTTTCGAACACCGGGAGCGGATGATTTAGTCGCTGAATTGCTTGATTGGCGCGTCTCATGTCAACGCATAGACGTAATTCCCCATTGTCTTTGAGAATGGGAACCAGTGGTGACACCCAAGATGACGGTTTCGTTACACGTTCGATTATACCCATCGCTAGTAGTTCATCCAGTTTGCTTTTTACTTGGTCCAGTAGGGGAATTGGACAACGTCTTAGAGGCTGAATAACTGGTGTCACATGTCGATTAATAGGCAGGATTAGTTGAAAATCTCTGATTTTAGGGAATAATTCTACCGGTTTTACTTGGTTAACGTCATCTTTAAAGGAACTAGGTAGACCAACACGCAAAAGACCAAGTTCTCGAGCTGTTATCTTACCCAGCAACGCTTGTTGGCCTCCCTGAATCACATAGAAGGTTGTATTGGTGGAAATGGTTTTATTTCCATCACGTACTTCGATAACTGCATCAAAGACAGTTAACAGGTCCAAAGGTACTCTGCCATAGGCCAAGAACTTTTTGGAACTATCAAGCCTTTCAGAATAATAGTTAGCCTTACTTAGCTTCATGAGCTCCCATGTTCTGTCGTCTATCAAATTGAACGTAGATCCAGAATCAATAAGCATTTCTATGCTGACTCCTCCGACGCGACATTTCAGGAGTTCATCATTTTCGTTGTCAATTTTGTAAACGGAAAATTCTTCTGGTTCACCTGTTTCATCTGCCAGCTCTACATTCATAACGCTCTTAAATCGTTTGCTCTGAGCCGCCTGCCCAGAATGCATGGGCGAAAATCTTCGCTTATGTGTCTCTGATGACTATACAATATAAAATATTTAAGGAAATTACAATAAATCATTAGGATCTAACTCTACAAAACTGAATAGTATTCTTACATTCCTCGCATTCTGTTAGCACATCGATTGAAAGTGACCTACATTTCCACATCGATGACACTTCCTGTCAATGGCAGGACACTTCTTTGGTGTCACATGCCTGAACCGTCCACAACGATAACACCTATCTTTATATGCGGGTAGCCCGGAGTCTTCTGGCTTCCGTACAAACAAACGATTGATTTCTGCCGGATGGTTGAACTTAGGTTTCATTTGATCAGCTTGGTAGATGACAGACTGATAAGCATTGACGATTTTTGAACAGACGTCCAAAGTTAAATTGTTTTTTTCCAGCAACTTACGACGCAATTCATCAGAAGCATTTTGAATAATTTTATCAATTATGGCTGTTTGACGACATTCATGCTCCGTTTTGCCAAACGAGCATTTCTCTGCTTTTTGCTGTACTCTGAGCAGAAACTTCTCTATGGGCTCATCCTTTTCTGGTTTCATAGTCCAGAATTGGAACCGCTCAAAACTATCATGGTGCTTTGGTGCGAAATGCTCTGAAAGCTTATCTTTAGCTGTCACATACGGGTCACTTCCATCCAAGCCATCAACGTCTGCTCCAGGAATTCCATAAAACACTGACTGAAGCTCAATGCCACCCATGGCCAGCATTTGAGCCTTACGACTGTGGCCATCCAAAATGTTTGTGGCCGTCATGACATTTTCAAACCACCTTATCCATGATGTCCAAGCACTCCTCACTTCAGTTGCCGGTAAGTGGGAGTACTTAAACTGTGGTAAATTATATGACGCTGGGCTGAAGAAAGACATTGTCTGAATAATCGGTTCGTCGTTTTCCATGATGGCCTAGTACAAAAAAATTATTTATTTATTTATTGTTCACCGCCTTCGACCACATGGTCGCACAAACTGATTGATTGGCAAAATGATTGTTTTTTTTTTTCTTTCATAACTTAATTTTTTTTCAGAAATTTATTTCAAATCACGTTGCTTCAAACACACCGTAGTCCTTAAAATTTCACAGGCCTTGTCCAGTACATAACAATAAAAATACCCATCACCAATAAACACAACATTAACTACAATAACTTAATCACGCAAACGTCTATCACAGATTGTAATCAGTGATTTCACCATCGATTTCAATAGTGAATGTAATCATAGCGTTGATAACGCTCTCCGTGAATTTAATCACAGTGCCTGATGCACTCTCGTGAATTTAATCACAGTGCCGATGCACTCTCATGAATTTAATCACAGTGCCTGATGCACTCTCGTGAATTTAATCACATGCCAAGTCAGATCCATGCTCTAACCGCAGCTACCATCACATATGAGTCAGTTTATTCGAGCATTATTTTTTCAAATTATCAACCAAAACCGTTGACTACACAATCTAACTAGAGCTTCCAACAGAAACAAGGCTATGATTCAGTGTTTGATATCGAAAGAAAAACTATGATTTTTTTCCCCACTGCTTACCATTCTTTTATCGGTGTTTGTTGTAGTCAGTGTATGCAAGTTTTCAAAATCTGCTCAAATTCGGCTCATTTCCAAAGTAATTCTTTTTTTTTCTGCATGACCAACAAATTCGAGTACATTCCAACCAATACTATTCAGCTATTCCAGCACTAACACAAGTTTGGTAATGGAAATGAATCATTGACAATTATAAAGTCTCACACATCCATCGCTCAGCTGTTCAACATGAATGGTGTGAATGGAACAAGACCATCTCTAATTGGACATTATTAAATAAAATTCTAATAAGACTACACGAGATAGTCATATCATTTCTTTTTATTTCACTGTTGAATAGTAATGAGAACTGGTCGTTGAGAAAATTAAAGTTACATACCTTAGTTGTCCGTTAGCATCAGTTAAAATACCTTACCCCTCTCCTAACGCATCAAAATTTGCAGTCAAGACATCCTTTGCGGGCTTACTCCAATTTCAACGCAACGCCAGATGGAAGAATTCCAGCTAGTAGTCTTCTCTACATTAACACTAACACACATGAATAACATTTCTCTAATCACACGTATGGGTACATCTTTTGCATTTCTTCCGACACTGGGGTATCGGGGTCTATCTCTCACTTTCTCTAGTTTCTTCTATCAACACCACCACTGTTTACCACCATTTTATTATGGCGTGTTCTTTCCACGCAAGCAGCAAGATGACCTTGAACCATTCTTATACAGATTCACATTTAATAAATTTTGCCTCATGCAAAACACTTATTTTTTTTTACCGTTGCATTAAAGATCACGAAATTAACATAAACGTAGTACATTCATTAATTAATTTTTTCCATCACCATTTTTTTTCTGACCGATTCCAAGATGGCGGACTACGGCGTATTTGATTGCGATTTGAAGCGAATCACTTTTCTAAGCTATATCACACATTTCATATTCCACTGAAATAATCACCTGCTATTCTTGAAATAATTACCACTTTAGAACATTGAAATTTAAATTCACAAAATTATATCCGCAAAACTTCCACTTTTTTTTTTCCTCGTCGCCACGTGTGATGCCGAGTATGTACGTCCAATGTAGCGAAGTCCGTACAATGGAATGACGAGTGGCCCATTGGATGGTAGCTATATTCTCCCCATAGAGAGTGACGACACTCACACTAGTATAATGCGTGCAGTATATATAAAGACTCAGATTATAGATCACCACAAAGACAAAAACGAGGATGTGGTAACTGCAAACACGAAACGAAAATCAATTATTTTATTCATGTGTTTCACTTATACATTTTTGCCAAAAGATCAGCCTTATACATTCCATAAGACAAACCACATAGGTCCTATAAGAATGCATAGAAGGTATGTGTGACCGCTTATACATTTCATTTGACACATGAGCTTCATTAACTTTTTGCAAGGCGTCGGTTTATTAGTTGCCTTATACATTTTATGAATAATCAGCAATAGAAATTTGCCAAAAGGTATAAGGAGATTTCTATCCGTGAAGGAAGCTGAACATAAACATACTTTATTTTTTAATTATAAAATAAATAAATAAATAAAATTAATATCACATACAGTTCAAAAAGAAATTGAAAATCACGTTTTGTAGAGAATAAAAGGCATTTATGATTTATGATTAGAAGAAACTATCGTCGCTAATAAATGAGTAAATTAATTGAATTTACGGAGGCCGGAATGTTGGGAACGCGACGAATTAATTAGTTCTATTCAAAATAATGATTATTGTTTTCACCTCTCTTTGAAATAAAAATAATAAACATATCACCAGCTAGGCGCAGGCAACAAAAGCGCAAGCAATAAATATTTCTCTATGCGCATTACCTGGTAACTTTTAAAGAATGAAGTGATTACCTGCTTAGAAGAAGGAAATGTGTCGTAAATAAAGATTGTTGGAAAAAACCCCAGAAGATGGAAATGTGCCATAGAAAAAGATAGCAAGGAATTTACCTACGACACATTATACGAAGGACTAGATCACCCATTAGATTTTACCTGTTAAACTTTTTAGGTTTAAGATTAGCTATATAAGGAAAATGAATTGTTAAATAAAGTTAGTTCGTTGGTAAGGCTCAATCGGTCCATTTGTGAAGTCCGAACAATCCCTTTCGTAAGTGTTTTCATCAGGTATCGTTTCAATTCATTCGTCGAAGAAGCACAAGCCTACGTTTTAGTGAGGTCTTAGCCTTTGAGTTGAATTGAAGGTTGATCTTGATGCTAAGATACTTTTTTCAGTTTGTTAAAGTTTCTAATTATTCAGATATAGGAATAAGCTCTCACTTTGGTAGAGCAACTATCCTATAAGTTTAAAAGAACTTTAATATAATTGAGAATTGAAAGTTGTGTCTAAGCAATCCTGACGGATTGAGCGCACCATTAAAAACCGTTCGCCGCGAACGTCTATCCTTCGCGTTCATTTGTTCAATAAGTGCTGAACAAAGTTTTTCAAAGTCTTCGCGTCGCGAACAGTACATATAAATGCTCTTGAATTCTATCTCACTATAAAGGGCGAACACGAAATTATTGCGACACCGAAAATGTCATGCCAATTTTCTTATAATGTTTAGAATCAAACCAAAATTTTAGGGTAGTTTTATACATATATTTACTTCAAAAATCAAAAGAAAAGTTAATCGATGGAGCCTTGAGTGTAAAATTGAACGCATTTTCGCTTGATGCCCTCCATCAAAGTCTTTACAGTGTCATCCGGTACCAGTTTCTCAGTTTTTTTTTCCATTTTCTTAACATGTCCTTCTCGTCTTTGACTGTCTTCTTGCTCTTCCGAAGTTCCCGCTTCATTATTGCCCAGTACTGCTCCACCGGGCGCAGCTCCGGACAGTTTTGCGGATGCAAATGCCATGATGCCAAATCTGGCCAAAATAGCGGAGCTTCGTCGTGCTGCTGCAAGAACGGCAAAAGGTGCTTCTCGAGGCACTCAGATTTGTAGATCTCGCCATTTACTGTGCCCTTTGTCACGAAAGGCTCACTCCTCAGTCCGCAAGAGCAGATGGCCAAATGAGATATTTGGAGGTGAACTTCGACATTTTCTTCTTCTTAAATTTGTCGTCCACATCGAACTTGCTCTTGCCGGTGAAAAACTCCAACCCCGGAATTTGCTTAAAATCGGCTTTTATATACGTTTCGTCGTCCATCACACAGCAGCCATATTTTGTCAGCATCTTCTCGTAGAGCTTCCGTACCCGAGTTTTAGCCGTCGATTGTTGCCGCTCATCGCGGTTTGGGAAGTTCTGTACCTTGTATGTATGTAGTCCAGCTCTCTTCTTTGCATTCTGGACGTAGCTCTGCGACATGCCGATCTTTTTAGCCAAATCACGGCTTGAGACGTTGGGATTTGCTTTAATCATCCGCTTCACCTTTCCCTCCGTCTTTTTGTTCTCCGGTCCCGGTTTTCTTCCAGCTCCTTTGCCGTGGTCCAACGTCAACCGCTCCTGGAACCGCTTCAACACTCTGGAGACGGTTGAATGGTGAATGTTCAACATTTTTCCCAACTGCCAGTGCGACAGGTCAGGAAATTCCAGGTGTTTGGAAAGAATTTGTTCTCTCAACTCGCGTTGGTTCACCTCCATTTTCGTTGAATCGAAAAACACGACTTCGAGTTTGACAGCATGTACACAATACACATCAATGAGAAAGTGTGCAAAATTTGGTTGATTTTTACCCAATGGTAAAAAAGTTATGCCCTGTTGAATGTGTCGCAATAATTTCGTGTTCACCCTTTAAATGTAGATTGTTAATAATTTGTAACCAAATTTTATACAAATCACAACATGATGGGTCGATATGTAGTGTTCAGGTGTGGAAGTTGCCTCTCTGGCATCGGTAGCATTGGTATTCAGTACGGAAAACAAGATCGACGGAAAACAAATAAAATTGCACAATGTTGTTAAATGGTCAGCGCCACGCGTTGCATTCCCGGCATTTTAGATCTTCTAAATTCACTCCTTCTAATCACAAGCTTGCACCAGCAGTTGATATAAGGAAGAGTATTTTTTTAGGAATATTTTCAGGGCGAAGTGGACTGCGACGACGTATTCCTGTTTATAAACTTTTACTGCAGAATTAGTCCCATATTAATTATAATATATAAAGTGGTCTTCCATAATTTTTTTAAATTAAATCTAGAAGGATTAACAAGAGTTGAAAAAGCCTGTTATTTAATGCCTTCAAAAGCTTCAAAGTTGGCTCTCGTGGAGAATAGAAGAACTATGAAAGTGATGATGGTTTCAAAATTTTACATGGAGAGATATACGAGTGCAATCTTGAAATGCTTTTATTTTGCAACTGGAGCATTTTATTTAAATCTGGTTGCTCCTACAGTGGTAGAAAAGCTGAAATTTATGCACACTTCGAAATAACTAATTTTACACGTGACGGAATCCGTCTTTGACATAAAATATAAGACGTAAACAAACATGTCATGTAATATTAAGTGCTCCGAGACTGAAAAGTTCGTTGCTCGACGAAAAGTACGTTTGATTGAGCTGTATTTCGCGTCTTTTATGACTAAAATTTATGTCTAAATTTACATGATTTTTTCTAAGTGTGTGTATAAAACTAAAAATCTGAAAAGAAATAAATTTTCTATACTAACGTTGCATTAACAAGAATTTATTGAAATAATTTGTTCGCAAAGCAAACATTTGAAAATTGCACTCGTATACCTCACCGTGTAATATTTTGAAACCATCATTCTTTTCATAGTTCTTCTATTCTCCACGAGTGCCAACTTTGATTTGCCAATAAACGATACATTTGTCCTATTCTCTACATCCCTTTTCATATCTACTCTCTATTCATATACACAATACAAGAACATGTAATTAAATACAGATGGTTTTCAAATTGATCTCTCTGTAGGATTCACATCATTTTCTTGAACCTCGTCTGGTAGAAGATTGCTCAAACTGTTTTCATTGATGATCAAATTGTGATCTATTGGAACATCTGTACCTGTTTTAATTAAAAATGAGATTAGACATGATCCGTTTTTAAAGATACCTACTTCTATATTTCTAGATTACTTTTTCGAAGGAACGTATCAGCTTTTGCATTTGATCGTCGATTTGGCGTAAGTGGTAGCTCGCCTATGTATGCTAACACTACCATCAGATAGGTGACATTTTTCCCTACATGATAGTGGTGTTAATATGCGTGGGCCAGCTACCAGCTACGCCAAATCGACGATCAAATGCATTGTTTACAAAAGCTGATACGTCCCTTCGAAAAAGTAATCGAGATTTTTTATTGATCTATTTTTCCACCTGCCATTGATAACGATTTTTCCACCTACCCTTGATAATATTGTGAACCTTTCTAGAGAAAAGATGGATCTGTTTTGGTTTTCCTATATACTGCAACAACAACTTTATCTCCGAATCCTTCACTCCCCTGTGCTTGTATGCATATTTCTTACCGTCCAACTTCGCTACTGCATCTCTATCTCTTATTTTGTCTCTATCTAACCTTCCACATTTACATTCCCAAAGAGGCGTTCCTCTATAGTTCCATCCAAAAATATGTTCGAACGCTGTAATCCCCAATCTTGAATGTTGTTTGACTGTATTATTGTACGTGGGCATAAGTTTGTGCAGCATTCTTCCAATTTTGACCATCCCAGCTCTTATTACCCCTTGTCAGTGCTGAGATTTGTCATTTTCATTGACAGACTTTCACTGATAGACTTGATCCTCAAAAAACCTTTGTCAAAATCTCAATCATTTTTTCGTCAATGACAAAGATTAACTTGGTTACAAAAAGTGTAATTTCGTGCATTCTGAGTCACATTATTGTTATCCAAGCCGTTCAGGACGTTGTTCACTTTAAAGGCTTCATTCAATTGTTTTGCTTAACTTTAAATTCGTTTCACGATTAGATAATACAAAAATCTGCACATGTTCGTCACTGACAGCATTGTCATTGACAATTGACATGGTTTGCTTTGACGATGACTGTTAACTCAAATGAGTGCCCAGATTTTGCAGCACTAGCCCTTGGTTCTGACGTTCAACAGCTCCGTTTGATTGGGGACTAAGAGGAAGGAATTTTCTTACACGGAGTTAGTTGTTTTGCCAGTCTTCAATAAATTCCATACTCATAAAGGGTTGACTATTATCGCTCTAAAGCACTAGAGGAAGCCCCTGTTTAAAAAATATTCTGCAGAGAGCCAGACTGGTACTTGCTGAATCAGTCGATTTCATCTCGGGATTTCTGAGGCCTAAAATCTCTGATCACGCCTTCCTTTAGAAGGGATGTAAGGCCGTTGGTCCCCGGTCGATGGGTCGATAAGTAGTGTGGGAGATGCCTCCCTGACGTCGGTAGTATTGTCGTCAAAAATTGTCGTCTTCCGGTCTTTGACAAAGTTCTTCTTCTTTCCTTTATTTAACGTCGGTCTCTGTTCCGCAATCTAGTGCCAATCACCGACGGACATCGAATGCCATCCATTGACGGCAATCGAATGTGCAGGAAGGCAGCTTCCACATCTGCGTAGGATATCGCACCCATTCAACAACACACATGGGCCGGGACCAACGGCTTTACTTCCCTTCCGAAGGAAGACGTGACCAGAGATTTTTATGCCGCAGAAAAATCCCACCGACCTCGGCTGGGATTGAATCCAGACCCATTGAGGTGTTAGAAAGCAGTCACGCTTACCACTACACCACCGGCGCCGGCCTTTGACAAAGTTGTTGAGAATAAATTCTTATTATATTTAGTAATGTTTGAGACGTTTGCAACGCCATCAGCGACAAATTTTTGAAAACTGTGAATGAAAATAGCTTTAAAATTTAATTGTTGATCGATTTGTCACGAATGCATGATTGCATAAAAAACAAGTGTTACTATGGCGAGGGGAGAGGGCTATGTTTTGGTCACCCCAATGCCGTCTAAAGCTATAAAAATGCTGTTTGTTTATATAAAAATCTTATTTAACTAGAAAAATCTCAACGAATTTTAGTAAAAAGGCCATAAATGAGTACTATGACTCATACTAAAATACTAAATGAGTATTTCAAAAGTTCTGACTTTTTGCTTTGCAAAACCGTGTAAACATCAAAAATCGGTTGTAAAGTGATTGAGTTTCTCGTGATATATGCGGTCACAAAATCAGTTTTTTTTTTAACAATAACTTTAAATTTTGAGAATGTTAGAACTTTTTAAAATGTGATTTCGTGGTGTACTCGACTAGACTAACATACCACAATATGTCACTTGAAAAGTCTTGTTGTGTAACAGTGTTAATGGCGGAAAGCCGTTCAAATTAAACATTATTTTTCTATTTTTGCATGAACATATTTACCATCGGCGGAAATCCATTCAAATTTAGCATTTTTTTCTATTTTTTCTTGAACATGGAGTAATTAACGTTTTGTGTTGTGTCTGTTGCTGTCCAAATAAAGGTAGGTTTGGGCTCTAATACCGCTGTAACGGAAACGAAAAGTATGCGGCAACATTAATGTATCGAGCGCGGTTGTAGAAGCGGTGGTGGTGTTTGTTTTGGTTTTTAAATTCGGTGGAGTCAACGCGTGTTATTAGACGAAATTTCCTATTTTAGAAACGGAATTAACAGACTCCAATTGGGAAATCATTTCCCAATCGCGCCACGAGTGTCAGTCCGTATCATTTATTGTGCTACCGGCTCAGTGGCTGCAGAAAAGCTGTGTGAATACTTAGCCATGCTGTGAAAACATGGTGAGGAGAGTGTGGGTCGCCATTGATGGGAGCTAAGTATAATGGATTTGTTCTCTTCCCTGGCTAATTATCAAGGATTCGGATCATACTTTCCGTTCTCGCATGGTGGCTCAGCCAATAAAGCCAGTCTCGCCACCACAGCTAATATAGGGTAAGATGGTACAAAATGCAATATTTAAGCAAAATCGTAAATTGATTGCGCATGGAAGCCAAAATCAAGGAGAAAGTAATTGAGTATGGTTCATTGCAATATTTTCTACGAAGCTCGAGTAATTTCAAAATCCAGAACGATGATTTTTCATGATTTTCAAGGTATTGTTTAAATAGATTTCAAAATGATAGCGGGGTAAAATGCCTGATTTATGCACTACGACAACACGCACGACAACAATGAACACAATGCACCACAACATTGGGGTATAATCGGTAAAATGCACCGCTTTATAGAGACAAACCATAACCTGCAAGTAGAAAATACAAAGGCATGGGATATTTCAAATGATTAATCCTTTATGTTACATCCGAAATACGGTCTCAATAGAGTGTTAAACTGTTATTCATATAGTAAAACCACAGATAAACCGACATGAATGAGCATAGCAAAAACAATAAAATTTCTGACCAAAGCACACTACTGACATCTGGTTCCGTGTTCGCGGGAAATATTTAGCTAAGCCATGAATTGGTTCGTGTCTGATCTATTCTGGGCAAATTATTTTCATCTATTTTCAAAAAATCTCATGGTTTTGACAGTTTGGATCACTGCACATTTAAATCGGTCATATACGATTTTTGGGCATAAGTCAGAATTAAGCGTAATGTCGGTTTGTCGATGGTAAAACATCTAAAAAATATACGAAAAGTGAATTACCCAACAAACAATTTTAGCTTCAGACTAGCTTATACAGGTAAAAATTAGCTGTATAAGCCAATTTTTGGCTGTATAAGCTAATCTGCAGCTAAAATTGTTAGTTGGGTAGCTCTATTCTTTTGCGATATATGATGTTAAAAGCTTAATTTGAAGTCGATGATTTTAACAACTGTGTTGTGTCATGTTTTGAACAAAAAATATTTTTTTTAAGAATCGGTTTGTCAATATATGATTTTTTGATCAGGAATTATTTGCAAAATCTCCAGAAGAAAATAAGCACAATCCGTTACCCGGAAAAAGCATCTGAGGAAACGTTATCGTTATTTTTCCCAGGGGTGCATTATGGGCTGTTCTCCCCTACAATAAAGGATGAAGCAGGTCGAAGGTGACACAATCGACGCTCTGCTACGCTGTGATCAAGGTTTCAATTTGAATATAGTGGGCCAAGCTTTAGGTGAAAGGGTTTACAACTCATGACATAACATTTAAGTTAATATTGAATTATTTTATAAATACGGGAAAAGTGATATTGCTCAAGTAGTAAAACCTCATTTACACGGAAGTCTTTTTTACTTGGGAGATACGTACCGTGTAAAAACCAGTGTTTTATTTCAAAATTCGTCGTAAAAAAAACCGCGTTTCTTCAAAAATCTTCGTTAGCGAAAATTTAACTTTATTGCCTACCAACCACCGACAAAATAGTATTGCGTTACGAAATGTAACGTATTACGTTTACAATTTTAAACAGGTAAAAACAAAAAACAAATACATTTTCCGTCAAGCCACCAAACCAAGCATATGATTACAAACCACTACGACCTCTATGAATACCTTGATCGTGTGGCAACCCAAAAATATTAAATAGAATTTCAAGCTAAGTTTGTCATTATATCAAAACTGCAATTGAATATTTTGGAGATATTTTTTTAAGAAAGTGTATTAAAAAAGCTTTATCTAGACTAATTAATTATTATTATTATTATTATTATTAATTAACATGTTTCTTAAGTTTAAAAAAAAATCCCAGACCAACCAGATCTTACTTCCAGATTCTAACTGGATCATGCTTTAGAGTAGCCTCCTCGGGACGATTCATCCATGTTTTCCGATCAGGATCGAGCACGCGTCCTGTTGCACCACAAATATCAATAATCTAATGGGTCCCATCTGAACTATATTACTGTTTTATGTGGGTTTTTCTGTAATACTATGTACCGATGAGACATTGCACCACTTTTTGATGCAACTTGAAAAATCAGTTCACACCATGCATATCATTGACGCTTGCAGAAATGCTACTGAGTGGCACATCATCACCAGCCAAACTCGTAAAAAATGGTTCCTTTTTGAAAACCCCGATATAGAAAAGTGCGCGCACAACATATAGGACCTACTGCATGGCAAGCCTATAGTAATGCACCTCCCTGCACTGCGCTTTATTAATACTAATTTACACTATCTCATGACACATCCCATCCATGACAGTAACAATGTTGGGTTTATCCTAGTCTTGTAGGTCATAATTTGGTCTTGAAGAATCATTAAAACCTGTATAAAACATGCAATGTTACTTGGAATCAATCAATTTTATATCACATACATCATTATATTCTCTTGTTTACACATCTGTTTACAACTTTCATATTATGTCGTTCATTGTGGTTAAATATCCAAAAATCCCCAAAATTATTGCACATATTCCTCTCACTCGCAATCTGTTCGCGCACGGGGCAAATGGTGATTTGGTGCCCAGGCATTTTGGAAAACCCAATAAACCAAATAAATGATATCATGTGGCTTCACGAAGGTTTAACCATTCTATCATTAAGTCGAATCTTCGTATACCTTGTTGAGTCTGCAGAACATCAAGATCAGATATTTGGGATGGTTTGGATAATCCAACAATGTTAGTTTTAAACACAATTAATAATTTTATATAATGTACAAAATGCACAAAAATTGGGAGTGGACAAGGAACAATATTTCGATTAAACTATAAAATATCACCAGAACAATTTCTTAAATGATAAATGTTTTGGTAACACATCTTTGTATTCCACAAAATGTTATTTGGCTTCAAGATCTAATCTCCAGGAAGATTTGAAGAGCTCTTAATACTGAGTGTCTCATTCTAAGGCCTCTTGTATTGGATATATGCTTTTTCCGACACTCCAAAACAAGATTTAGGCTCATTTTTTGATTTTCTACATTTTATTCTAATTCATGATTCCATGAAATTTTTGAGATCTAGATCATCAACATACATGTTAATGCAAATCATGAAAAATTGGATTTGAATGAACACCCGTGAGTTCGGATGCCACACTTTCGGCGTATAGTTCTATTGAGAGATTCGTCAACCGATTCGAGTATGAATATGCCATTAAATCTGGGTTTGAAAGTCTGCCCGTGGTGATAAAATCCGCTGAGGAACTGCTCGTTGGGATATATCGTTTTTGTGAATGCTTAATTCTTGTCATTGAATTTCACGATTTACCGTATTCTATCGATAGCAAACTTACTTCCAGAATCTTCCCCGGAAGGTCTCATGCGGTCGGGTAACCCTAGGTCTCCCTCGAGAGTGGCACTTAAGTAATTTTTACTAAAAACAGGCAAATCGTAATGCTGTCGGGCTACAGTATGACTTCTGTTATCAAGCTAGTATATAGGAGCAATCTAAAGCGAGGAGAGGGTGATGGTTTTGAAATGACAAGCAATGCATTAGCAATGCAATGCACGTGATGAAAAGGGGGGAGGGGGTGTTGACGTACATATTAATGTTTGTACTTGGCGGTATTGCGTTACATTGTCCTATGACTATGTTGAACAAAACAAAGTCGCCACTATACTCAGACTGAATACTCCCATATTGGTGGTGTGGGTTCGTTTGGTGCGATGTTTTTTCTCTCAATATTTTCACAAAAACCTTTCGAGTCCCAGCACCAGGGAATCAAACCTGGCTTTATCACGACAAAATGACATTTAAGACTTATGAGCCAAATAATAATGGGTGATCAGTTACGGCAAGCAACAAAGATAACATTGTTTGAAAGTTTGTTGCAATAATCGCGGTTGATAACATGAGTTTATCGGAATGGCGGAATGACATGACAACGAATTCTCCGATGATTTACACGATTTACATGTACCCTCAACCGCGTGTATTGCATACAAAATTTCAAACAATTTTATCTTTTTCCTTCCACCGTTTTGGTCAAGCCATGTTGCAGAGAATTTTTGTCATGACAATCGTTTTATACTTCTTCTTCTTCACAGTCCAAGCTTATTACTAATTGCGTATTACATTATTGTGTACTCTCAAATTAGTGCTCTAGATGCACTGACGTCATAACAATCGTCGCAAGCGTATGAAGAAAGAGAGAAGGATTAGTAACTTCCATTTAATTTATCTCCCTTAATTGCTTATCCTTATGACAGATACACGAATTTCGTCTACAATACGCATTAATACACGAAACTGAAGAAGTAGTAGATGAAATATGGGTATCTGTTAAGTATAAGAAATTAGGTAGTAGAATTAAATGGAAATTACTAATCTTTCTCTCTTTCATTAAAAAGGTACCGTAAAACGGGGTATCTTTGATAATGCGGGTAACTTTGAATTATACTTAATACTTAATACTTAAAGAATAAATTTACTCACTGTGCTTTTTCCAAATAAGAAACATAGTAGATGAAATATGGGTATCTGTTAAGTATAAGAAATTAGGTAGTAGAATTAAATGGAAATTACTAATCCTTCTCTCTTTCATTAAAAAGGTACCGTAAAACGGGGTATCTTTGATAATGCGGGTAACTTTGAATTATACTTAATACTTAATACTTAAAGAATAAATTTACTCACTGTGCTTTTTCCAAATAAGAAACATTGGTTCCATATTGTAGCTTAGGGTATTTCCGTTGATATGGTATATAGTTTTTAAATAGTATGTGTTACATGTTTTACAAAAAATATTAATAAACCATTTTCGTGTTTTTCGCCTTTTTGAAAAAGCACTCAAACTATCACTTATGAAATGTATTTCCGATACAGCCATCACACATTTAATGTTGTATTCTTATTTCTTATGAAGTTTCCTGATTATATACTCATTCAAAGTGTCATACTTAAAGAACTAAATTGTTTGAGTTTCACTTATTTTTGTTTCTACATTCATCGATCATTATCAAAGTAACCCCAAATCAAAATACTGGAGTTCGGTCACAAAACTAAAAAAATAGTGCAGATGCTTTAATTTTCGTTCAACATATTACTAACGAATTAACTCTTAGATCATCAGTTCTTGTTTTAATAATATAAAATTTAAAAAACAGTCATTGCTGTAATAAATATTTAGAATATACTTTAATAAACTATCAATGTTACCCCGTTTTACGGTACTCCAGTATAGACGCCCACATTCATCAGGGTTCATCATGGCAAACGTTTTATCTATATTGTATCTGTTTATGCAATGATACATGAAAAATATTATTTTTTTGAGCTACACACATAGTTTTATTTGCCAAGATTTGTAAGACTGACGGAATATAGAACTAAACTAATGACGTAAAAAATGAAGATTTTATCAACTTTGGCTTGAATTCTCCACAATACGTGCTACGAATTATTACCAGCAAGCGTATTATTCTGCACTAGTGTTCCTAGTACAGAAAAGCAAGAAGAAAAAAGTATAAATAATAATATTCATCCACACAAATACAGTCCACGGAACAGCTGAGGGATAGATAAAAGCAATATAGCATCCATGACTTTCATGCCGCGGGGGGTTTTAAAATGGACCCAAGCAAAGAAGCTATGCGGGTTGAATTTTCAACCGATGATTCCACCCATCACGCATTTTTCTTTGTTATTTACGATAGCTTGGGGGAAGTTTCAATTTTCACAACAAAAGACTGTTCCTATGATTTACCGAACTTACTCTATGATAATTTCATTATCGTTTCACGGTCTGACGAATGTTGAGCAGGTTTTCTGTGTTACCTGTTTTTGAAGTTTGAAGTTTTTTTTTCTCTCACAACACCACATTGTTTCTGGCTATACTATTCTTTGATCTGTAGCAAAACTTAGAACAATAAATCGTAAAAATCACTTGTCCTTCAACCAGTTGCGCTGATTTGTTGTATGTGATTAGTGTCAACCATAAACTAGTTACCCAAGCAACACAGAAAACATTGTTTTTTTTTTAATTTTTTTTTTATTTAAGTTGCCCAGAAATCTCTTAATGTGACAAACAATGCTACTTGAAACGTAACTGTTTCAAGTTTGTTGCTTGATTTACTCTAGGTCTCAATAATGAAACTCAACTGTTGCAATGTACTGCTTGGATGACCTCTCAAATCATGCATCAAATGGGTGGTGCAAACATGTTGCATTCAAATTGGCTTGAAGTTATATGCTAACTTGCGTTGTATTTGATGTATGAGAATCCAATAAAAAATTACATCTCATGAAACTTTGGTGCAACAGAGTTTGAATGATATGTTTTTTGTATCCATTGAGAAACTGTTTCGAGATGTTACTAAAAAGTTGATGAACCAAGATGTGCTGAAGACCTGTTTGCAACCTTGTCCCAATTAAGGTGATATAATTCAGCGTCCACAAATCATAGGCACTTGCACTGCCCCTTCGAGTTTTGTAAGGAGTTAATCTCAGACACTATTGTGATTAAATTTGCATGTTTGCGTCGCAGCAAACGTGGGGAAGCAGTTTTGTTATTGTATGTTTTCCGGTAGCAGTTAATTATCCCCTGGAAAATGCGAAGTAGCCTCAGAATCCGTGCTTCTGGATCGATCACCTAAGCGTTATGAATGTATAAGTTTCAAGGAATCAAAAATATGTCCAAATGACAAAATGACAAGCGATCAACGAACCGAATGATAACGCTATGTCAGAAGAGTAAAGCAATAATGATATAATCTTCTTCCTTTTGTCACAATAAGCAGCCCGTGCGAAACAGCTCACTCGGGTCGGTAGAAGGAAACGAGCAAATTGTTGACAAGCTGCTTCAGGAAGTAAAGCCAAAGATGATACAAGTGTGTTAATGAGAATTTTTTTGTTATGTCTTTTCTCGATTCAAATCAAGCTATGTCCAAGCTTATCCGTGTATATTGCAACAAAGCAGGCAAGCAATATATCATTATCGTTCTACCACTCCGATCAAGCTATGTTACAGAGCGAGTTTGTCATGGTAGTCGTAGCAACCGTTTTGTCTGTATCGTTGGTTGCTTTATGTGTTTGGATACGCTGATAAGTTTTCAAACATCGTTTTGCAACCAACTGGATCAAGTTGTAGATGTAAAGGTTTTTTGCAACCATCTAGTAAATACCACGGCTCAAATATGTCATGTCACTGTGATGTTGTAAAACCCTTTTAGACTACATTGGCAAAAGCGGAGAAATCGGTGGTGAGGAAGACCACGCCGAGAACGATAGGATTTACCGGACAGTGGAGGACGATGGTAACTAACAACGATGCCAACAACGGCTGGCGTGGTCGTAGTTAGTTAGAGCCGGTCTTCCAAAGGGTCAAAGAAAACGGTGAGAAGCCTTAGGTGATGTTGAGTCCATTGTTTCTGGAGCTGGGGGCATCAAATTGGTTTTCACCACCTCTAGCACCTTTGGTTTGCTTTCTAAAGCGATACAATGTTCTACAAAGTTGCTCAATATTAAAAGCGTCATGTTTTGAAAGTTTCATATTAGTTCATTTTTACGCCACTTAGGTGGCGCTCGAGTCTATCTTTTGAACGGAGCATCCTAGCTGAATGGTTTTTCCGGAAAAGTTGTGTAATTTGAAGGGTTGAGAAATGTTGTTCAAGACATCGAAAATCTATGCCTCACATTAAGCGAGATATCGGGCAATTAGGAAAACTAACCTCTAAAATTGAGTTTTTCCCCTTTTTTCACCTATATACGTCAAATGTAAGGTGATGGGGGGTTGACATTTTCATACATACAATTTAGTAGAGGGAAACATAATTTGATCTTAATCGTTTTAGTGCCAAAACACCTCCAAATATATATATAAGTCATTTTCTAACGATTTTCAGAAAATTTTAAAATTTTAGGAAGATTCTCTGGGGAAGGGTTGTTAACTGAAAACTGTACAAAGTCTTACAAAGGAGGAATGGGGATTTAATAATCGCTAATAAAAACCCTTATATAATTTGTGGATCCGAACATTTTACAATAAACAAAAATTTTGAATTTGAATGAACTATTTGTCCTAAATAGAAAACGTTTATTTGGTTTAAAAAAAGCTGAACAAGCTATTAATAGGCCTGATCGCGCACGGGTAGAACTTCCCTACGTTGTGTGATGATGGTGATAATAAAACACGGTTGCTTATCGAGCAGTCCTGCCATGACAGAGGCATGCGAACTATTGAATTTATTTACGATCTTACAATAGAACAGTAGGCATGAAAACACTACGCTAGCGGCACTTGTGTGTTGTTTTGAGTATTTGGGTAGGATAGTTGCACACGTTTTGTACAAACAAGGCCTTAATTGTTACTTGGAAAGTATGTGTGTGTATTCAATCTAACCCCCACTGGCCGGCAGTGGTATTATGGAAGAAATTTGCTTACAACAATCCTTGATGTAATAATTTAAAGCAATTTTAGTCCAAGAGTTAGAAAGCGACAGCTCTACTGCAGATTCAGCAACCCATTTTAGAATGCCTTGTAATTCACGTCCATTCCGAGGTTACTTTCACATACAATAAGCCCCGCATGTAAACACTACCATTATCATATGAATAATGGTACTGCAAACACACTTCCAGATTTTTAAATGTGATGTTTCGAAATCTGGCGCGTATTTAGTAATATATGGAAGTAGGGTTAACTACCCCATTTCTGGCCTATTAAGCACAACCCGCATTTAGTCTTTCTTATTCTAGCACAGTTTAGCACCAAACGGAATGTTATTATCACTGATGGCTTCCAAATTTATTTACCTTTCCGTACGTACCATAATATTTGATAAAGATAAACCAATCGTTGAGATATTGTCAAAAGTCTAACACTGCTTCTTGACGCCAAACTCGGCCTACGGATTCTAAACTCGGCCTAACTCATTGAAACGCCATTGAAACGCCATTGAATTCACTTCGGCCTATCGGATGATGATAAAAAATGATTCGGTCGGAGCGCTATTTTTGTTTTTGGGAATAATGGGTGCAAACTTCCATACCACGCGTTCTCATTGATTTCGTTCGGTAGCTTATTAACTAAGGTACCGTACCAAACGCATAATTGACTTGTTAACACTGAAATCATGGATTAGTTTGAAGTTTTCTGCTCGATAGGCCCAACATGGGGGATTAGGCCGAAGTAGTTCTCTACCCTATGCATTTATGATTGATTATAAATCAGATGGATCTCACCAAATTCTGCCTCCGAAAAAGGACCGGTTTGTTCACTCGCGGTAATCGAAAAAAAAATGTTCCGCGTTGTTTTTACAACCCAACACGACATTTTGAATCACATTCGAAGTTTTTCATTTGCACCGAATTTTTGCTTGTCACCTCATTCGCGTGCAACCTCCAGAAGGCAGAACGCCAGCCCCAAGAAAAGAAAAAAAAATACCAGGTAAAACTCTTCTTGGGAGAGAGGCAAAGCACCGACCGACGCGACACCACAGCAACACAGCTACTCGAAACAAATTCTTGTCCCAAATTTTTCACGTTAATTACAATATCAATAAAAAAAACTTCTTAAGTCGTGATAGATCTTAATTTACACTTATCCACACGCAAAAGCTAATATTTGTTTATTTTGGTACAATTAAAAAAATTGCGAAAAACAGATGAAATCAGCGCCAGCGAAAACAAAACCAACCGTTCGCGGGCAGAGCCTACTGCGTTTTCTAATTGTTACTTGGAAAGTATTTATTTTAAATTAGATGTGCTGATTAGAATTTAGGTTTGAGGCTAATGGGCTGTTAATACTGCTATTTTACTAGCTCAACCAGCTCATCCAACTAGCACGAATTTCAGTTGTTCCTGAATTATCATGCTACAGTACAGTACAGCTTTAGTGCTCTAGCGTTAGCACACCAGCAGAGATATAATCACCCCGCACCCACAAAGAAATCCCAAGCATCACGGCTTGTCATAAAGAAGTTGAAAATACTTTTCAATGACTTACGTAAGAAGAATCAATGATACTTTAATATACATCATTAAATAAATCCTGATGAATGTGGGTCTTAGTCGAATACCTGTATGATGAGATAGAGAAGGATTAGAAATTTCCATTTAATTGCACTACCTTATTTGCTTATCCTTGACAGATACGCGTATTTCGTCTACAATGTGCTGACTTCTTCAGTGTCTTGTACTAATACTCGACTCGACTCGAAAAAATCTCATTTGCAACTTATGTCTTAAAAATATTATGTTACATGTAATCGATTTCATATCATGTTACATGCAACTGATTCCACCTTCTGCGCTTTTTAAGGTACAATTAAGTTTTATATGCGATGCGTCGTCCATAATTTAGACCTTCATTTGGTCACACAGGTTGTCGGTACTTTCTGAGAAACAATTAGTGTTACTTGGGTATCAGATAGGACAGCCGATAATTAGCGGTGGGTGGACGGTACCATCCACCGCATGTATGGAGGGGTTACTGAAATCCTAAATATTTTTCATCCAATGAAATATATTTACCGTTTCTCGATGCATGGATTCACAATATTGTTGCATCATTTAACATTATTCAAATACAAATATAGATAAACGTCAGTAACAGCGACGTTTTTTCACGGTATTTGTATTAGACACTCATACTTTTAATTAGAGTACGGCTTTCGACATATTTTCAGGCTCGACTGATTATAATTAATTTGTGTAACAATGCATTCTAGTTGACAACAATGACCCAGCAAATAAAGCTTAGGAATGTGTGGATCACATTCGAATTCCACCTTTATTAAGCGGTCTGCAATTTACATTGAGTGGGTAATAAATATTACAGCCAATTATAGCATTGATTCTAAACTCAATGCCAAAGCTCAACACGATAAACTTAATGGCATTCGCCTGACCAATCTTCACAGTCACTGCATAAATTAACCGAATCGTTTGATTTACCAACATGTCAGCTTCCATATTTCATCAGTTGGTGTTAACCGAACAAATCGAATTAGGTTTGCTGCATTGAATTGCTTTCGTAATTCAAAATTACCTACATTTGAAAAGGGCATTGACGACACCAGTGGTGTAGTGGTAAGCGTGACTGTTTTCCCACCCCAGTGTGTCTGGGTTCTATCCCAGCCGAGGTCGTTGGGATTTTTTTGAGGCGATAAAATGTCTGTCACGTTTTCCATCGGAAGGGAAATAAAGCCGTTGGTCCTGGCTCATCTGTGCATGATGAAGCCGCCTCCCTGGTGGCGATTTGGTGCACGGGATGGCGCTTTTGGTTTAATATTCATATAGAAGATTAGGTTGAAATTTTCATATACAAAATGCTCATATACATTCAAAAGCGAATATCGCAATAAAACTAAATTACGTCATTTGTCTATGGAGGTTTCCGTTTTATTACACCCATACTTAAGCATTTACATTTAGAAATGGCCGTTCTCACTTCCCCACAGTTCCACTTGTCCCTGTGTTCTTTAAGTGAAAAATGTTGCTTGGATATATAGAATTAGTATTTGGCTAGTGACATTTACGATTCATCACATGTCTACACCCAACTGAAAAATATAAATGGGTCTCTGACAGTTTTATATAAAAATTGTGCAAAATTTTTAATAAAGCACCACAAATGCAGATTATCGAATGATTACTTACTTACTTACTTACTTACTTACTTATCCTCAGGATTGCACCTGCATCACAATGCTACGCCAATTTATTCGGTCCGTGGCTGTTTGTCTCCAACTTTTTGACCGTCCCACACTTCCAAGATCCTGCTCCACTTGGTCTAATCACCTTGCTCGCTGTGGTCCTCTTCGTCTTGTACCGGCCGGATTCGAGGCAAACACCATTTTTGCGGGATTGTTGTCCGGCCTTCTTAAAACGTGTCCCGCCCATCGTACCCGTCGAACTTTTTGGATACAGGGTTCGCCATAGAGCTGGGCCAGCTCGTGGTTCATCTTTCGCCTCCACACACCGTTCTCACATACCCCGCCAAAAGATGGTCCTACGAACTCGTCGTTCGAAAACACCCAGTGCTTGTAGGTCCTCCTCGAGCATCGTCCACGTCTCGTGGTACATTTAGTACGGAGGTGAAGTTTACCCGACCTCAGGGTCTTGTGTAGTCCGTAGTAAGCACGACTTCCGGCAATAATACGCCGACGAATTTCTCTGCTGCAGTTGTTATCCGACGTCACCAATTATCCAAGGTACAAACATTCATCCACCACCTCGAACTCATCCCCGTCGATTGTCACGCTTCTGCCTATGCGAGCCCTATCGCGCTCGGTTCCTCCAGCTAACAGATACTTCGTCTTCGACGTATTCACCTTTAATCCAACCTTCTCTGCTTCACATGTCAGCCTGGTGTACTACTCTACTACGGCCTGAAACATTCTTCCTACAATGTCCACGTCGTCGGCGAAGCAGATGAACTGGCTGGACTTATTGAAGATCGTGCCCCGCATGTTAAAACCCGCACGTTTCATAATACCTTCTAGCGCAATGTTGAACAGGAGGCAGGATAGACCATCGCCTTGTCGAAGTCCTTTGCGTGTTTCAAACGAGTCCGATAACGCACCCGATATCTTCACGCAGCACTGTACACCATTCATCGTAGCCCTGATCAGTCTGGTCAGCTCCCCGGGAAAACCGTTCTCGTCTATATTCTTCCATAGCTCTTCACGGTCAATAGTATCATAGGCAGCCTTGAAATCGATGAATAGGTGATGCGTAGGGACTTGATATTCACGACCCTTTTGAAGGATCTGCCGCAACGTAAAGATTTGTTCCGGTGTCGATCGCCCGTCCACAAAACCGGTATGATAACTTCCCACAAATCTGCTTGCTAGCGGCGATAAACGGCGAAAGATGATCTGGGAAAGCACTTTGTAGGCCGCGTTAAGAATAGTGATCGCTCGATAGTTCTCACATTCTATTTTGTCGCCTTTTTATATACTGGTACTGGTCATATTGTTCCCTCTTTCCACTCATCCGGTAGCTGTTATATATCTCAGATCCTGACTATCAGTCGGTGGAGACAAGTGGCCAACTTATCCGGGCTCATTTTGATAAGTTCCGCTCCGATACCATCTCTCCCAGGTACTGCTTCCACCTTTCAATCGCGTTCGTCCGTTAAGATACCCCCTTGCTTATCCCGACACGTTTCGGCTCGCGGCACAAAGCCTTGGTGGGATGCGTTGAGTTTCTTGTAGAACTTGCGTGTTTCTTGAGAACGATACAGATGTTCCATTTCTTCGCACTCCAGCTCTTCCAGGCTTGGGTTTGCTGTCTTCGCTTCTGATTATATCGCTCCACATTATGACGGGTTCCTTGCTACAGCATAGCCGCCCGCGCTGCGTTCTTCTCGTCCAACACCATCTGACACTCTTCGTCGAACCAATCGTTCCGTCGATTCCGCTCCACGAACCCAACGGCGCCTTCAGCAGCGCTGTTAATGGCTGCTTTCACGTTGCTCCAGCAGTAATCAAGAGGGCTTCGGTGAGCTCTCCCTCATCAGACAACGCTGCGTCGAGGCATTGCACGTACTCAGTTGCGACTTCGGGCAGCTTTACTCGCTCCAGATTGTACCGTGGCGGGCGTCGGTACCGAATGTTGTTGGCAACGGAAAGTTTTTGGCGCACCTAGTAGACCATTAGAAGGTAGTAGTATGAATAGATATTTGCGCCGCGATAGGTCCTGACGTGTCCGAGAAGTGCCTTCCGTCGATCAAAACGTGGACGATTTGCGATTCTGTCTGCTGCGGTGATCTCCAGGTGTACCGATATGAGAGGCTATGCTAGAAGTAGGTACTACGTATGGCCATGTTCTTAGAGGCGGCGAAACCGATGAGGCTAAGGCCGTTGGCGTTCGTTAGCTGGTGAGCGCTGAACTTTCCTATAACCGGTCTGAAATCCTCCTCCTGGCCGACCTGAGCGTTAAGATCACCGATGACGATTTTGTCGTCATGGCTTGGGCAGCTGTCGTATTTCCGTTCCAGCTGCGCGTAAAAAGCGTCTTTATCGTGATAGTCACTTGCTAAGTGAGGGCTGTGCACGTTGATTATGCTGACATTGAAGAAACGGCCATTGATTCTCAACTTGCACATTATGCTATCGATTGGCCACCACCCAATCATGCGCTTCTGCATTTCGCGATTCACAATGAAAGCTGTACCCAGCTCATGTGTGGGAGCGGCCTCTCTGGCGTCGGTAGCATTGGTGCTCAGCACGGAAAACAAGATCGACGGAAGGAAAAAAATAGTAGGGGTAGTAGAACAAGAATAGGGTAGGAAATGGCATAATGAGCATAACACACAAAATTGGCCCCTTGATATGATGCGAGTGTCATTACATTTTCATTCAGTACATTTTCTGCACGTTTTGCAACCCAGACTTCTCTGTCACGAGCTGAAAACTGGACATTCATCCGTCAGTTAACATGTTCTGGTCGGTACAAAGCTCATTGTATCACGGCTACAATGATGCCAATAGAATCGAAGTGGAATAGAATCGAATTGAATTGCTCGAGGTGACCCTTTGTTATCCATTTCGTGGACATTTTTTTTTCCAATGAAACACTCACGAAACGTGTTTAAACTTTTACTCGATGGCCACTTCAACTGCGCACCAGGAAAGACAGCAGAATCAATTTTTGCTGGTGGTAAATCCCATGCGTTGTACAATCCTGCATTAGTGTATTGATTCAATTATGGTATGGACAACATAGGAACGGGTTTGCATTAGAACTATCATGGGTTCAAAGTCAATGGTTCAGAGTCAGGGTTTTCAAATGTGATTTTTTGTTTTCGAAAATGCTTGTAAAATTTTATAGCTTTTTTATCCTTTTTATTTGGCTGTACAATCTCAACTGGAGCTGTCCTAATTTATGTGTTCTTTCAGCTCACCCAGAGTTGTTAATTAAGAGCTTTCAAAGCTTTTGCCATTTTTGTATCCGAATAATAAGTGGCAAGCAAAGCGATACTCAATGTCCACGAAAGTCCATACATTTTGCAATCCGATGGGGAATCAAATTTGCCACCTCCAGCTTTTAATGACTAGGCTATTGCTTCGTTTTCCAGACAGCATGGTTTATCAGTGCCTGTGTTCGAACATATACATAGTAGCATCAGTTTTTCGGGACATATTTCCGTTATCATCAAGAAACAAGGGTTGAAGTCATCGGCAATCATCTTCTCTCATTTTATAGAACATTCAATACCTACAGGATGATTATTAGATTAATTGCCTTGGCTGAAGCCGTATAGATGGGATAAAGCAGATTAGCAGAATTATTAGGGGTAATTTTTGTTTGATTGAGGATATATCAGACACCACGTTTACCTTGGATGCCCTGGAGAAATTTTTATACATTTTCGGAATAGATTGATGATCCACTAAAGAGTGTCAACGATAAAAATGGGCCCCAGTTTTAAAAAAAATCCAAAATCAATAATTGAACTAATTTTGAAATTTTTAAGTTGCAAAGTTATATTCTTTTGTAATTGGCCAATTTTTATTCATGGACACTATAGAGTAATTGAAGTATACTCAGTCTATATACCATGAATTTGTGCCCCGCTGGAGGCTTCATTTATCCAATTTTATTGCTGCATTTCTCTGAATGGATGAATGCGTTGAATACAGGAATCCACCGCTGTACAGCATATCCAGTTGATTTTTTTTGGGTAACTAGTTCACAAATCATATGCAAAAAATATGCTTGATTCGATGGATAGCGGATAGCCGATAAATAGCGTAGGGTGGACTGCACCACACACGGCGCTCTTCGGGGGATTCCTGTACACTGTGATTAATTTACTCCATCTGGAAATGCAACGTGCTTCCTAGGGTAAGGAAATGCAAAATGTCGCTTCGGGGGATATTGTACACTAGTCAAAGCTATACGATCCTTATGTGGCATATGGGATTCCCATATTGTTGATAACGATTATGATTATGATGAAATATATATTTGGGATGAATTTTCAATAGGACGTATCGGATTCAAACGTCAATTTACTGAAACTATTAGCCACGCAAAATAACTACATCATCATGTTGATGAAGCTTTACCCTACCTGATGGGGGTATTAGTTTGCGTGGGCGAGCTAATCGTTTCGACCAATTGACGTATTAATCTTTTATAGAAAGCAGAAACGTCATTTCCAAAATTCATCGTTGAAATCCGTTTAACAATTAAAAAATGACACGTGTACTCTAACGGCGATGTAGGGAGGAAATAGCCATGAATTTAGATCAACATTATGATGCATAAGGATTTAGTGTCAATTACTCATGTCTCAAAAATAGAGAATTTTTATTTTAAAATTGCATCAACAATCTAATTATGAAAATGACGGAAGTTAATTTCAAAAGGGCGCTATACACCACCCCCACTTCAAAATTGCTGTTTAAGAAACACGTTGAAGCGGTTTGATAAACGATCCTCGGAAATGCTCCGTCAATGGCGGTTCTGTTTTCAATGCGGATGATTTGATGTGGGATTTTTGTGTGTCGTAATTCTGCACCCAAGATAATTAGATTATAACTAAACGGTAAGCTACTGACCGAAATTCACCGTTATTTCAAATGGTTTATTTCGGTTATAAATTGGGTTGGACTGAAAACATGACAAAAATAATGTTGGGATGATTGAACTTTCCACCGCAGATAAATTAATTAAGAGCAAAGATGACGGTGTATATCAAAATGGAATATCCAACATTTTGAAATAACATGAAGATAAATTGGATTCAAAACTTTGTTCGGCACAAGAAAATTAATAGCCTTTAAATCACAGTTCCTTTGAATGGAATGAGGGTTCCTGATTACCTGTGTAGCATTATAAGGAGTTACTTCCAGAACCGGGTTCTAGTCTACGAGACGGACATGGGAGAGAAATCAATCCGGATCTCGGCGGGTGTGCCACAAGGCTCCATCCTTGGCCCAACGCTCTGGAACGTGATGTACAACGGCGTGCTAACGCTGAAGTTGCCCAAAGGAGTTGAGATCGTAGGATTTGCGGACGACGTCGTGTTGGCGGTAGTAGGCGAGACGTTAGAAGAGGTAGAAATGCTGGCAAACGAGGCGATCGACACGGTTTCCAACTGGATGCAAGGAGCGAAGCTGCAGATAGCCCACCACAAAACGGAAGTGCTATTTGTCAGTAACTGCAAAGCTGTTCAGCGAGCAGAAATTACCGTCGGGGAGAACGCCATAGCATCAAAGCGCGTGCTGAAGTATCTTGGAGTGATGATCGATGACCGGCTAAACTTCAATAGCCACGTCGACTACGCATGTGAGAAGGCGGCGAAGGCCATCAATGCGATAGCCAGAATCATGCCTAACAATTCTGGACCAAGCAGCAGCAAGAGGCGTCTTCTGGCTAGTGTATCGTCGTCGATACTGAGGTATGGAGGTCCAGCCTGGGATGCAGCGCTGAAAACGAAGAAGAACCAAAGAAAATTGAACAGTACGTTCCGCCTCATGTCCATGCGAGTCGTGAGTGCGTACAGAACAATTTCGACGGAAGCAGTATGCGTTATCGCCGGTATGATACCCATCGTTATCACCTTGGCGGAGGACACCGAATGCTATATGCGAAGAGATACCAGAGGAGTTCGAAAAATGGTGAGAACGGAATCGATGGTTAAGTGGCAACAGGAGTGAGACGCAGCGGAGAACGGTAGATGGACACACAGGCTAATACCGATTCTTTCGACCTGGGTGAACATGAAGCATGGAGAAGTCAACTTCCACTTGACGCAGTTCCTGTCTGGTCATGGCTGCTTCAGGAAGTACCTGCATCGCTTTGGATACACAACGTCACCCCTCTGTCCGGAGTGTGGCAACGTAGACGAAACGCCGGAGCACGTGGTTTTCTACTGCCCAAGATTTGAGGCAGTGCCAGTGGAGATGCCGGCCCTTAGCGCGAGAAATGTCGTCAGTGAAATGTGCCGGGATGAGAGGACGTGGAGCGTCGTCAGCAGGGCAGTGACGCAAATTTTGTCGGAGCTGCAGCGAAAATGGAGAGATGATCAGCGAGTTAGCAACGCCGGCTAGCTGAGCTAAAGAGAAGTGCTTGAGCACAGGGCCCCCCCGACGAAATACTCTAGGGGAGTTTTAGGTTTTAGTGGTTAAAAGTCCCACACTGTGCCAGAAGGAGAACAAACACGCAACACAGTGACAGGCCGGGCTTTTGAAGCTTTCCTTACTATAATAAAAAAAAAAAAAAACACACACACACACACACACACACACACCACACACACACACACACACACACACACACACACACACACACACACACACACACACACACACACACACACACACACACACACACACACACACACACACACACACACACACACACACACACACACACACACACACACACACACACACACACACACACACACACACACACACACACACACACACACACACACACGCACACGCACACACACACACACACACACAAATAATTTTCATCAATATATAGGGGACTGTTTCCTCGCGTTATTCGAAGTGCTTAGAGTTGTGGGCGTAAAATTGAGGTAAACTTGATAAGGCCTCCAGTCTGAACAAGGCCTGAGGTAGCTGAAGAGTTAAGTATCATATAGGATACGTGTGTGTGGAAAAGTGTTCCACTTCCTATGTCTCACGGCAACAATTTTTGCTCAAAACACTCGTTTTGACGTTCTCTTTTCACCACCAGTGACTTAATCGATCGCTTAGTTTATATTAAAAAGGAGTAAAGCAACTGTCTTATAAGGGAAGATCAACAGCTCACATATGATTTCCTCTAGGATCACAGCTTTCAATGAAAACAATTAAAAATTCAGAATTTATTTTTTGTGGAATTCCATCGCTAAAACAATTTGGTTTCGAAACAATGCGTCAATAAAATGGCAATTGATCAATTTAGATGGTCATTTCTCGGAAAATTTACATTTAAAAAAAAAATTTATTTTAAATTTCAAAAAAATTGTTAAAAACTCCAATATCTCAAAAAGTGTTCTGGGCCATAAAATCTCTGATCACCATTGGCGTAGCTAGACAATTTATCTGGAGGGGGCCTAGATAATTCTGGAGGGGGCCTGGCCCCCTGGCACCCACATTAGCTACGCCAATGCTGATCACGCTTTCTTTCGGAAGGGAATTAAAGTCGTTGGTCCCTGGTCCATGAATTGATGGGTCGATAGGTAAGGTCCATGTGTGGGAGTTGCCTCCCTAGCGTCGGTAACATTGGTACTCAGTACGGAAAACAAGATCGACGAAAAATAAATCAAGTAAAAAAAAAAATCATTCAGATTTTTATCATCATCATCATCATCAAGTCTATGTTGAGAACATTTATAATGTCTGGAACCCGCAAAAATTGGTCAACTTCAAATTTGTGTATTTCTGTTAAAAATGCATAAAAAAAACCTGAAATGCTGCATTTGGAAGTTTAGTGTATATACAATGGTTGCCATGATGAGTTTTCATCGTTTGCTTTCCAGTTTTCAAATTGGCGTCCAAGCAAGAGGAGCAGTTCTCACACGCCAAGTTGGCAAAATTGCTGGATGTGGCCAAATCGACCGTGACCAGGGTTGCTTCCACTCACTTGCTACAAAATCATGATTTTCTGAATTTTGAAATCATTAGATGTTATAATCATATTTTGTACTTGTTAGAAAAAAGAAGAGGATAAAAGCCAAGTGTTTGACTCATAAAATCTGTCAATTTTGCTACCAGAGTGTTACATAAGCGATTTTATGATTCGTGAGCGTTCACTCAGAATGAGCGCTCGCGAGTCGTAAAATCCCTGATTGTGACTATCTGAAAGCGAATTTAACAGGTTGCATGTGTCAAATACTTGCATTCCAACCTTTTCTTGCATCTAACAAGTACAAAATATGATTATAACATCTAATGATTTCAAAGTTCAGAAAATTATGATTTTATAGCAAGTGAGTGGAAGCAAGCCTAACCGTGACAAATGTTTTAAAAGTGTTCGGGGAGCGTCTGTCGACCGTTAGGAAGTCAGGAAGTGGTGGCAATCGTAATCCGGACGTGGCAGCGACGACGAAGAAGGTGGCGGTGAAATATAAGCGGAATCCTAACCTCTACATCCGGGACGTCACTGGCAAAGCTCAATGTCTCCCATACTACTGTGCAGTGGGCCAAGAAACGAGCCGGGTTGTCGACGTTTAAGAAGGTGAAGGTGGCGAACCGAGATTACAAACAAAACACGTCGGCAAAGCAGCGGTCGCGAAAGCTGTATACGAATCTGTTCACAAAGTTCGACTGTGGCGCCATGGACGGCGAAACTTATGTGAAGGCGGATTTCAAGCAGCTACCGGGACAGGAGTTTTATACCGCATCAGTAAAAGGGAAGGTGGCTGAAATTTTCAAAACCATCAAACTATCAAAGTTCCCGAAAAAATATCTCGTCTGGCTGGCCATATGCACGTGTGGTCTAAAAAGCGTTATTTTCATTACTACAGGAACCATCAATCAAGAGATCTACGTCCAGGAGTGCCTGGAAAAGCGGCTGCTACCATTCCTAAAGCAACATAATATACCTGTGCTGTTCTGGCCGGACTTGGCGAGCTGCGACTATGGAAAAAATGCAATCGAGTGGTACGATGCGAACAACGTGGTTGTGGTACCCAAAGACCACAACCCTACCAACAGCCCAGAACTCCGCCCTATCGAACGGTATTGGGCCTTGGTCAAATGGAATCTCAAAAAAACTGATAAATCCATAGAAAGCGAGCAGCAGTTTAAATCTAACTGGCGTTCGGCGGCAAAAATTAATGGAAGAGGTTAAGCGGAAGTCAGGTCGGATTTGGCAAACCAAACGAATAAACGAACATTTTTTCCTCTAATATATCAATTGAACTACCAAAAGAAAAATAAGAAGATTTTTTTTTATATGAATTTTGACTGAAAGAAACGATTTTTTTGTCGACCAACTTTTGCTCGTTCCAGTCTTTACTATTCCTTGATGCATATGTTATCACCTCTTGAGTGAAGTAAAGCCATTGGTTCCAGCCCATGTGTGTTGAATGGGTGCGATATCCTACGCAGGTGTGGAAGCTGCCTTCCTGTTCATTCGATTGCCGTCAATGGATGGCAATCGATGTCCGTCGGTGATTGGCACTAGATTGTGGAACAGAGACCAAAGTTAAATAAATGAAAAAAAAAGAGTTAATTATCAACAATAGAATCGATTTTATTTAAATGATGTTTTATTGTAATTTGATGGTTATTTTTATCCGGGTATTAACTTTCATTTGGAACAGGTAGATAACTAATTGGATCTGTGGTTGGACATCCGGAACGGAGAAACCCGAAAGAGTCCCGAGCAAAACGCGTGTCGATTCAAGTTGGCATGACTGGTTCTAGACAGTTTGATTAGTAAATTTTAAGACTGAGCCACTATTTGAAACATATGTCTATCTACTGCGAGCGGAACAGACATGGAACCGATTGGACTTGTGGTTGGCCAGTCGGAACGAGAAAACCCGTCATTTGTTGTTCTGCGGAAATTCGGATTAACCAGGAAAATGGTTAATTCCTGAGAGTAAACCTAGAGATCCATGATTTATGCTAAATGTCATACAATCATGAGCATAGATAAAATATGCCATCACCATATCGATTCTGCTACCAGGTGCCCTGAATATACGGAAACATCGGGAAAATGGTCAATTCTTGAAAGTAGGGCTAGAGATACATGATTTTGTCTAAATCACAATCATTAGCAAAGAATAAATATAGCATCACCATATCGATTCGGAAGCAGAATCGTTATGGTGATGGTATATTTCCTCTCATCAATTTGTTTCCTGTATGTTTAGTTCGAAAGTAGATACACCCAACCGGTGGATGTAAGATTCGCTTACAATTATGTGGGATTCATCATCAGAGGATGTAAGTGGAGACCGCATGAACCGAGGATGCGATATACCTAGCTGCGGTCCGATGTAAGAAAATTGGAGACCGAAAAATGTGGAGTGTATTAGTGAGTGAAATTAATTATGTCGAAAAAAAATAGAAAAAAGGTTGCCGACTGACTCGAACCACGGACGTTCCGACTTTCAGACCTGTGCTTTCTCCACTGCTCTCTCCACGCTTCAGAATATGGTTAGCCTAAAAGCAAACATGAAGCGCTCATTTTCTCGCATGCTCGACTTCGTATGCTTTTTCTGCTGGAGACATTCGAGACAAGTGTGTGCGTCGTTCTACAATGTTCTACAATGTGCGTCGTTCTACAAGCTTACTGGTATAGTCGAAAGTGTAGATGGAACACGAAATAAAAAAAGACAAAAAACCATTACATCGCCTGCATGGTCAATTCCTAACATTCGTTGCGATGTTCATGAACAGAGGATGATAGGAACTGGAACTAACATTCATTGTAATAGATTTTTGGTTTGCGTGTACCTTTCGAATGGTAGCTGAATCATAACGATTGATCATCGCATTGTCGATAACTAGCCATGTCAACCATGAATCGACACGCTGTTTGCAGCCTTTGTACTATGATGAAGTTGATGGCTTGGGGTTCTGTCAGATAATTGAGATTATTATGTGATAGCACATTAGTTCCACTGAGTATTTTTAACCCTTCTTTTGATCGTGATTAAAATCGCTAGAGTTTTTTGGCTTCCACACATTACGATTATGGCTTCTGATAAAAGGGACGAGAAGCCACAGGCTGTAAAACACATTTATAGTTAATTCCGAGAATAGCACCCATTGATGCATGATGAATAAGTTGCAAATTTATTATTTATACATTATGGGTGGGTAAGTAGAGTTTTAAGCATGACAGTTCAAAAAGGGTGTAGCACTTATTTTCCATATGGAACCAATTTCCGTCATACCCGTCAATATAATTTGAGCATCAAACTGTTTGCTCATGAGCTAAAAAGTGACTGATGGAATATCAACTCTACGTGAATGCCCAAAAAATGAGTTTTGAATTTTCTGAAATGATGTGTGTGTGTGTGTATGTGTGTACACTGAAGTCTTTTTTTACACGGTTTTTCGCGATTTACACGGTACGTTTTTAACGATTTCTCGACAACGATACAACCTATCGACTTGATTTTAATCACATTATCCGTTTCAAGCTATAGGTAATCGAATGGCATACTTTAAAAAATCACAATTTTTGGTGTAAATACAGAAATTTTTAAAATATGTCTATATTGACCATAGCATGCGATAATTACAAATGGCATAAAAATCCGATTTTTTAAAAACATTTAAACATGTGAAAAATCAAAATCTCGTAGGTTTTTCTTACACGGTTTTTTTACACGGTACGTATCCCACGTGTAAAAAAAAAGACCTGAGTGTATTCAATCTAACCCCCACTGGGCGGCAGTGGTATTATGGAAGAAATTTGCTTGAAAAAATCCTTGATGTAATAATTTAAAGCAAGTTTAGTCCGGGAGTTAGAAAGTGATAGCTCTACTGCAGATTCAGCAACCCATTTCAGAATGCCTGGTAATTCACGTCCATTCCGAGGTTATATTCACATACAATAAGCCCCGCATGTAAATACTACCGTTATTATATGAATAATGGTACTGCAAATACACTTCCATGTTTCGAAATGTGATGTTTCAAAATCTGGCGCGTATTTAGTAATATATGGAAATATGCATTTATGACTGATTTATAATCAGATGGATCTCACCAAATTCTGCTTCCCAAAAAGCACCGGTTTGTTCACTCGCGGTAATCAAAAAAATCTTTCGCGTTGTTTTTACAACTGAACACAACAAAGAAGAAGATTATCATTTGCACCGAATTTTTGCCTGCCACCTCATTCGCGTGCATCCTCCGGAAGGCAGAACGCCAGCCCCAAGAAAAGAAAAGAAATACCCGGTAAAACTCTTCTTGGGAGGGAGGCATAGCACCAACAACTAGCGAAAAGAAAAACCGACTAACGCGAAACCATAGCAACACAGCTACTCGAAACGAATTCTTGTAACAGAGTTTTCACGTTAATTACAATTTCACTAAAAAAGCTTCTTAAAACGTGATAGATCTTAATTTACACTTATCCACACGCGAAAACTAATATTTTTTTGACTTGATACAATTATAAAATATGCGGAAAACAGGTGAAATCAGCGCCAGCGAAAACAACACCAAGCGTTCGCGGGCAGAGCCTACTACGTTTTTCAGTTTTGAATTTTCTGAAATGATATCGGGAAAATCTGTTTAAATTTGCGTGTGAAAATATCTTTTCTATAAATCATCAAGAGAAAAATTGGATTTAAAATAAACCACATGAATCGACCTCTCGATGGATTTTTGTATCCAACGCACACTGAAGAAACATTATCAAATTACGTCCAGTTGTATTGGTGCGATATGTGTGCGAAGCACCAGCTAATGTGCGTGCGATAAATGTCACTAATCTCTATACTTTAACGAAAGTTGGTAAGAGCTTCAATGCCTTTTATCGATGGTAAAACAAACATTCACCTACACAACAAAAACATAATTTTGATATCATATCAAAGTGGATGAAATTCAAACGTGTCAAAAATATGGTGTGATATTACTTGCCAAAAAGGACAAAATTATCCTTAATGCAGTGCATGAACTGTCATTACGCTGCTTTTACTGCATTTGCTTATTTTTGTGGCCATAAAAATAACATGAGATTTTCGACGTGATTAAAGGGCATCCCTTTGGATGTAATATTAAAATTTATTTTTTGCAGTGTAGGTTCTGGAGTGGATTGTAAAAATATATTTTTTATTCTAGTCCTGGAGATTACATTGGTGGAAAAACTCTCAGCCCATGGCTTCAAAGTGGAAATTGATTCAAGGTGCAAAATCTGTACCTTTATAGCCTTTTCGTCAATTCCTTCCATCGATAGGGTGGCTGAGCCAGTAATGGAGAAACTAGGACCATTTATTAAATAAAAAAAAACTAACATGTGATCTGCATACAATTTGCATACGTCAATCTGTAGCTTCCAGACTCTATTTTGTTAAAAACACATAACATTCCCATTAAATTGTATACAATTTTCGAAACTCGTCCTCCATTAAAAGGGACACTGATCCAGTAGTAATGGTAGTTGCAAACATTAGTTTTATAATAGTGGATCGCATTGGTGTCTAATGGATTCTACTCATATAGGAACACTATTTCAAGTATAGGTCTTATAAATCTTTTGGAATATTAATTGTTTTTCGTCATAAACTCCATACCGCAACTATAGGTACACCACTATATCTGAAACATCTACCCTATATCTACTTAAAAATTCACTCTTTGTTGCGTAAAATACGATCTGTTGGATGGTTAGATTTATGGCGTTCTGAAATTTATTCCTCACAACTGTTCCCATTAATTGAAACCGAATGCTCTCAACGTTTATTTGGAAATCAAATCCAAGAATCGAAATCAGCAAGAATATTATTATTCATGGCAGTTTTAGCTTAGTTTTTTTTACCGGATGGATTAAAATAGATTTAAGATACTGTAAAAGTGATGGGGAAGCATTAAATTCGTGTTTTTAATTGCTGTCGTCACCTAAACAGAGAAGCTGTAATTAATTGAATAACTTGAAGATGTATGCTTTAATGCTCATTAACCCTCCTCCTCCATAACTTTTCGGTGCGCCTCATGATTGTCAATCGAGCAGCGTCTATTTAAGCCTCACCATGGGCTTAATATATGTTTCATGTGTACACTTTAGATAGTGGAGTTCTGCTATTAAAATAGAATTAAAACACTATTGATTTAAAACAAAAAGTAGTTTTGAATGCAGTTGGTAAATTTAGGCTGTATCGAGTACTTATTCAAAAAAATATTTTTCCATCTAAAAACATCGAAAAACCTTTTGAGTGGGAAGGGTTAACGTTTTATTTCGCGTCGATTGTCTTAGCGATGCTCATGAATACTGAATCTTCTAATTGATTTTAGCTTTGGCAAATCCATTCAATGCTCATTATTAAATCATTAAGCAAACTTAAATTGATTTCATCATTCCTAGTCCCATGTGGCTGTAGCTCATCATCTAATGTGAATCACAGTTCACATGTGCGATCATTGTGCCTATTCATCGACACAGAGCTGACCTATCAATTACGGCATTAATCAAAAAGCTCTTATGCATGTTTTATGGTATGGAAATTGTGTGGAAAATGCCGTGAGGCATCTGAAGTACTTGGAATTCATATGCATGTGAAAAATTATGCGTATCATAATGAACCGTACATATTTAATTTTTTTTGAGTTGAGAATGAGTTGTTTTTGAGCAGGATTCAGTTTGGATCAAGCGCGGTTATTAATGGTTTTTTTTTACGACCGTGCTATTAACATAATTCGACTATTTGTGAGTTTTAAATGACAAATTGGATGCAATGCAAATGACAAACAGAAAATAAGAAATGTTGGTGAAAAGTCGCGGTAAAGACTTCATAGAATGCACAGATAAAAATTCTTAATTTTAATTGTGATGTAAACATTCAGTCACGTAAACTTAAATTTAATTTCACGCAACCGAGCAACTTGTAAACAATGTTGTTTACAAAGATGGGCTTTTGTATACAATATTTGCTACATTGCATGAAATGTGCCAGAACTTTACATGTAATATAATGTAAACTTATATGATATATGATGCTCCAATAATGTGCATCATATTGAACAGAAATTTACACTACTTTTCGAACTGTGTGGTTGAGTTGGCAGCAGTTCTGAATCAGAACATATGGAAACCGGGCATTATTGTTCTAGGAGCACTACTGCTGAAGAACCTATATCAGGATAAATCAAATGTTAAGTGATGGATGGATAACGTTTATTAGATTGCACTGTGCTCCTCCATCGGTTCTTCATGCTTTCCTTGTTTTTTCGATTGACTGAAACGGTAGAAGCATGAAAACTAATTAATCTAGAAGATAGCATCGAACGAGCTTCCTTTGAGGGATAATCACAATTCCAACAGTTTGCAGTCCTGCCGGTAAATATTGAAAAACCTGGTTATTAGCTGTAATGTACTCTCAGATAAGTTTTGAGATGATGCGTATGAAGTGGAAAATTATACTTCGATTTTTTTTAATAAGTTAATAGGATGTCCTTTTATAGTGGAATATCACACATATTGATCCACTGGGCGATGTTTAGAACCTTTGTTACACAGAACAATCTCGTTTTTGATATTATCTAGATAATACATTTGGATCTTATTTTTATATTTGCTTGTCTCACATGACAATCTCGTTTATGATGTTATTTAAAAAAAAATAAGGCCTATGTTTTGTTTTTATTTGCCTCGGTTCCTTCCAGAGTTGACTACCATGAACATAGGATCTGTTCTAAAATTAATTGAGATTTCTATATAAACATTTCAAAAGGTCCTATCTGCATTGATCGATTTTCTTTATCAACTTTTCGTTAATCAGCTGTAAAAACACTTCCTGTTGTATTTGACGTTTTGGATGCTAGATAAGAATCTCCTTTATAAAATTATGTGGTAAAAATTGCACAAAATATATTTGTATAGTAGTAGTTATCAAAAAAGAAAGTCTATAAAAATCTATCAATGCAGATACGATCTTTTTTGAATGTTCATCGAGATTTTCAGTGTGGGAATCATCTATGCTTGACCTCCCTATATTTTTGGGTGTTCACGATTTGTCTGCAAGGTCATCTTCTAACATTCGCTGCGATGTACATGAACAGGATGATAGTAAATAGAACTAACATTCATTGTAATAAATTTTTGGTTTGCGTGTAACCAAACATCGGATCGTTGTGAAATTTTTCTACAAGTAGAAGTCTATGCGAGCTTTCCACTGTGATTTTTTTTTTATAATAATGTGGTTTGCGGAATATATCGACAAAAAATTCAATAGCCATCAATAAGCAGATGAGGTCTTTCAAACGAGATATCAACCATATTGATCGGATATGCTATCCCGGAGAAAGCTTGCCTGGATTGATACGCGTCCACAAACCGATATCTCATATTTAATTTGATTCTACGATGTCGCAATAAAATTGTCGAGTTAGAGCGAATAAAGCCCTATCCATTGGGAATGTTTTATACAGGAGAAATGTGTGACTGGCTATTGGTCGCAGACAAACAGATGTGTTGAATCCAATTTTGAAACCTTTGTTATACGATAGGTAATATGTATCGCATTCTTCCCACAATTTCCAGATAGAGCTTCAAATCGTTGTGTGGCAATCTTTATGATACTCTATGCACTGGGAAGAGGAGAAAACTCGTACTGGAATCGATTCTAAGCCGGATCGGTCGATTTTGGGTGAAGGCCGATTTTTAGCTACTAATACTAACGCTTTTTTCATAAGACTAGTAAATTGTCATTGAAAATTATATTATTTAATTATTTTCTCTCGGCCTGAATATATATATTTGTAAACTAACAGCACATAAGTATTCCAAAAGATTTTAACTTGTTCGACACTTTTCAAATTTGTATTACCAATAAATTATTAACAAACATCAGCCGAATAGTAGTATAATCAATACAGAATCAAATTTATGAAATTGATGACGATTTCAAGCAAATGGTGAACATGTATACCGCTTCTTATTCATCTCAGTAAACTTTATAATATGTTCATGATTATTTTATTTCCCATCAGATGCTGAAACGATCCCTAAGCTTCTATTAGTGGATTAATTTATTATTAATGAAGCCTTCTTTAGCCGATTCAGTAAAGATGGCATGCACGGATGATGAGATTGGCCCAAATTGAGTTGAATTCGACACAATTTTGCCTAAAGTGGATTTGCTCAAAAGTGAGATGAATTTTCCTAGATTTTCATGTGAAATTCAGTCTTTTATATTTCCTAGACTAGACTATGTAAAATTTTCATCGATTGTCGTCATATCCGAGAAGATTTTCCAGGAAAAGCTCAGAAAATTTTACTCGCTTCGAGAAATCCACTTTTAACAAAATTGTGTCGAATTCATCGTCTGTGCATTCCTTTGTTACATACTCGGCTAAAGGAGGCTCCATTTCCCATATATGGTTATTCAACACTTGTACAACACAGCAGAGTGAAAATAAAGACAGCAAGCATATTCTGGGGTGAGAAAATCAACAGCACCTGTGTGACAAGAGGGAAATTATTAACGAATGCTAATGGAGTCATTCATACATGCTGTACCTGTTTGTTGTTGATAGAGTGAGAATGTAATGTAGAAATCACGTTGTCATACCACTCACACCTGGGGCGTGGTACTGATGCTATAGTTTATTATTGATAGCCAATTGAGTATTACTATCCTTCATCCAATCCGACATATGTCATCCTGCCTGTGCTGTGATGGATAAACTAGTTTTGAAGTATGGAGAATATTTCAAACAAATTGTACCATTATTTATATTTTTAATTAAAAGTTAATTTCGTTATACATTCACAAGACGATTTTCCACCGGCCCATACCTAAGACAGCTTCTTTTTATTCTTCTTCGCCGGTTCTTCATATTCTCCTACAGTCCCTGTTGAACATTATCCGTGCTAAATCAATAAAAACAATAATTTTGTACACATTTATAAAAAAAAAGAAATCTTCAACTTGAAAATCAACCAATTTGCGACTGGATCAGCTGTCATCCCCTAGACCCATAGAATTGAAAGACGCTCGCTCTCTGGTGATGAGGGCTGTTAGAAGAAGTACGAAACACCAAATTAAGGGGAGATAGAAATGAACGCTTCACAAATGATCCACGATGACATTATCTTGTCCCTAAATTTAAGACATTAAGGTCTTTTCAAGCTGAGAATAGAACAAATAAACACATGAGAGAAATTTTTTTGCGATGCTCTCTGATTTGTTTGTTTGAACAACTCAATAATGAATAACTTTCAATCATTTTTGAGAATGTGTTGTGCTCAATAGTAAATTTCAATTACACAATAATGAATAGAATGAGAACTCTGTAATGAGTTAGTCTAGCATTTTGCTCAAAAGTGATTGAAAATTCAGTCAGTTTATCAATGTTTTCATTTACTGGTTGGGTTTCTGTAAATGTTTACATGAATTTTCTAACTTCGACAGACAATGTTGAGAAACTGTGCAGATTGGCTTTGAATTTTGATCATAGATATCATATGGGTCATTCCAGCTCAAGTGTATGCAAAGTTGTGGTCGATATCACCGGTTTTAACCAAACTTTGCCAAAATCCCTATAGTTTTTGGCTATAACTCTGGATTTTTTAGATTTTTAGAATTTACATTTTTGAATAGAGATTACTCTGTATCCGAACAAGTTCTATATGAGCGGCACCGGTGGTGTAGTGGTAAGCGTGATTACCTCTCACACCAGCAGGCCTGGGTTCAATCCCAGTCGGCGACGCCGGGATGCTCTGAGGCATAACATCTCTGATCACGCCTTCCTTCGGAAGGGAAGCAAAGCCGTTGGTCCCCGATTCATGAGTTGATGGGTCGATAGATAGGGTCCACTGTGGGAGCTGCCTCCCTGGCGTCGGTAGCATTGGTGCTCAGCACGGAAAACAAGATCGACGGAAAACAAATCAAAAAATAAAAAAAAAGTTCTGTATGTTCATGACCCACCATTATAAAGTGCTTTTGTTTAGAATCAAATAAATTTATCCTAATTTGATGTTTGTTATTCAAATATCAGTAAAGATCCAGTTATTGGAAGTATCTAAATTATTTTACATGGCCCATTCCCATCACATATTGAAAAAGCTATCTTCAAGAGGTGTTCCGAACAAAAAAATAATTTGAACGTATAGAAAAAGAGATATCCTAGTTGAGTGACTAGAAATTTTTAAGCAGACAATCACTACAGTATATCTTTGAGTAGGGATTACTCCACAACCAAAAGAAAAATGTGTGTTCTTGACCTAAAATTATAAAGAGTTTTCAACGTGAAACTTGAGTGATTTAGAGACAGATTAAAGGAAAGTATCCAAGTTATCAAAAAGGGCTCTTTTTCCTTCTGCTAGGAAAATTTCTATTTACTAGAAATACAGTTTATGAGGTGTGATCTGATGAGTGAATACAGGAAATGTTGAGCTTTACAGCCCGAAAATCACTGTAACTTTATATATTTGTATACAAAATCGTTTCGTGAAGGTCTTAAGCAAAAATATGCATCTTGAAAAACTTGCAAAATGTGTATTGCAATCCAATGCAAAAGACTGCCATGAAAATGAGTTTTACGTGTAAAAAATGCCAGTATTTACTCTTCTGGTCATAAACTGTATTTTGAAACCATTTTCTTTTCAGAACACATCTAGCAGATAGGTTTTTAAGTATGTGGCAGTAATTTCAGGACACAATCTTGAAAAATAATAAAATTCGACCGATTTGAAAAAGGGCTCTTTTTTCTAACATCGATACCTTCCCATAAACTGTAGTTTTATTTTATATTTTGATAAATCATTCAAATTCTACACTCAATTCCCAACATTCAAGAAATACGTAATGATTATCGAACCAATCTGAGATGTCATAATCGACCAAGTTTTTAGCTGTTGCATGATGAAAATAGATGAAAACTATTGAATTTTTAGTCAAAAGCCAATCGATTATTTTTCCACAAATCACTTCAAAACAGTTCCCTGGATCAAGTTTCGTTTAACCAGCGCACTTGCAGTATAGCTGCTAGACTTCGCTTAACTCTTTAACCCCGAATTTAGTTCCAAGCTCAAATAAACCAACAGAAGTAGGTGGTTACGGGTTGGTGCCACCTAGCGACGACCGAGTGTTTGAGTGGTCTGAGCGGTATCCAGAGCAAACACCCACGTTGATTGGGATGATCTCCTTATAGTCCGACCAACTTTGCTTCACACTCTTTTGAACTATAGAAACCACTACCGAAAAACCATGAAACAAATTAACCGTTTCAAGAACTATCCAACGCGAAACAGCTTTGGTCTCGAAGTATCACACACAGTTCGAAAAGTAGTGTAAATTTCTGTTCTGTATGATGCACATAAATGGAGCGTCACATATCATATAAGTTTACATTATATATCATGTAAAGTTCTGAGACATTTCATGCCATGTAGCAAATATTGCATACAAAAGCCCATTGTTGTAAACAACATTGTTTACAAGTTGCTCGGTTGCGTGAAATGAAATACAAGTTTACGTGAATGAATGTATACATCAATATTAAAATTCAGAATTTTTATCTGTGCACCTTATCTCGAAAACGGGTTTCACCAGATTCACTCGAATAGCGCTTTTCGGCCCTACTCGAACCCTCCTTGTTCTTTGATTGCTGAATGTTGATTGGTTGAACATTGGATTCCGGGTTTTATTTTTTTACCTGCTTTCCTTTTTGTTTTTGGTTGGATTTTTGGATTCCGGTTTAAATTTTCCATTCGAGCATCGATTTATAGAAATTTGATAACTTAGAAAAAAAAAACATAACTCAATAACCAAAAAACCGCTCGCTGATTTTGTGATAAAAAGTGTTTAATGGCGTAAATGTTCAAGGAAAAATATAACAACATATTGCGGCCTCCCTTTACAAACCATGATAACCATAAAAATCAAATAAAATAATTTTTTTCAACACAAAATCTCAATTTCAATTATTATATTTCTCCGACAAGTATTGTTAATTACCTTTCATTTAATATTTTGATCTTTGAAAAGTGTGTGGTTCAAAAGTTTTGAGTTTATGAAAAAAGAAATTTATGAAAAAAAAAACGATTTTTCGGAACACCCTGTGGAATATATAACATATTATATAACATCTAATAATTATAAAAAAAAAACACACACACACACATTTTTTATAGCAAGTGAGTAAAAGTAGCCCTGGCTAAAGCAGACACACAATTGTGCCCCTAAATTTATGCTTATCACCATAACGTTATAGTACACAATATTGTAGTACATCTTCCCAGGCCAGTGACAAGACCAAAAGTAACAGCAGCGTTTGACAGTAGGCAGCATGTCCCGGGCTCAAATTGTTTATTTCTCTGTGCTGGGCCCGCTATCACGGTATAACATGTTGCCTACGCGCCTGCCATTGGGCTGCATCTTCCTGCCACCAGGTGTCATACTAGGTCACTTACGATAAAAACATAAATAAAGACCGATATTTCCCAACGAAACTGACTCTTGAATGAAAAGAACGCCGACGCTGGTGGTGTTGTGGTAAGCGTGACTGGGTTCAATCCCAGCCGAGGTCGGTGGTATTTTTCTAAGGCATAAAAATGTCTGGTCACGTCTTCCTTCGCAAGGGAAGTAAAGCCGTTGGTCCCGGCCCATGTGTGTTGAATGGGTGCGATATCCTACACTCATAAAATTCGACACATTTTTACTGGCGAGTTTCCATGTAAAATTCCACATGCCTTCCTACACATTCGATTGCCGCAATCGATGTCCGTCGGTGATTGGCACTAGATTGTGGAACAGAGACCGACGATAAATAAAGGAAAGAAGAAGAATAAGAAGAAGAAGAATGAAGTTCGGTAATATTTTCTAAGTGTGTATGATAAGTATTCATCAAGATTTTTATTGTATAGGGTATATTCCCGACGACCAAAAGTGGTATAAAATTCACAGATATGTATGTATGTATGTATGTATGTATGTATGTATGAATATACAATCCAACTTCCACTGTCCGGCAGTGTTTTTAAGGAAGAAAAATGTTTGCAATATAATCTATTATTATCTTATACTGATCCCATTGCAAACAATTTTAGCCCGGGAGTTGAAAGGTGATAGCTCTGTTGAGATTCAGTAACCCATTTCAGAATGCCTGGTCACTCACGTCCATTCCGAGGTTACTTTCACTTACAACAAGCCCCGCATACACGTAGTACCGATATAATATATATATACAGTCAGGAATCCTTATTGCCGGATTCCTTATTGCCGGTATCTCTTATTGCCGGATCCTTATTGCCGGGCTATCCGCGAATAAGGATACCCACAGCTTATGGGATTTTCACTAATGGGGGCTGTAGTGGATTATCTCATTTGTTTCTATACATAAAGCTATACTGTCTTCGACAAAGTTGCTGTACTGGGTTAGCCCAACAAGCCTGTGCCATTGGATTCAGGTTAAATTGGGAACTACGCCGCTAGAGGCGCTTCACTTTTATGTTACTTATGACGGGCGCTATAATATATGCATCATATTTCCAACATAGAATATTTCGTGATCCTGACCATATAGAAAGTTACTGTCTTCAGCAAAGTTGTTCAGGTGACCAAGTCCTTTCGGATGGTGGCCATATTAGTTCAGAACTCTCTCACTACGCAGCGCTAGTGTGCACGTGCAATTCCTATATAAACTGTATCTCGAGAGCCTGGCCATATAGAAAGTTGCTGTTTTCAGCAAAGTTGTGCAGGTGACCAAGTCCTTTCGGATGGTGGCCATATTAGTTCAGAACTCTCTCACTACGCAGCGCTAGTGTGCATGTGCAATTCTTATATAAACTATATCTCGAGAGCCTGGCCATATAGAAAGTTGCTGTTTTCAGCAAAGTTGTGCAGGTGAGCAAGTCCTTTCGGATGATGTTTATATTAGTTCAGAACACGCTCACTATGCGGCGCTAGTGTGCAAGTGAATTTACTGTATAAGCTGTATCTCGAGAACCTGGCCATATAGAAGGTTACTGTCTTGAGCAAAGTTGTGCAGGTGATCAAGTCCTTTCGGATGATGGTCACATAAGTTCAAAACACGCTCACTACGCGGCGCTAGTGAGCAAGTAAATTTCCTCGAGAACCTGGCCATATAGAAGGTTACTGTCTTGAGCAAAGTTGTTCAGATGACTAAGTCCTTTCGGATGATCATCATATTATTTCAGAACTCTCACACTACGCGGCGCTAGTGTACGGCTGAACTTCCTTAATATGTTATGTCTCCAAAGCTTGTCCATATAAGATGTTGCTGTGCAATGTGAGAACAGGAACCGGAAAAGCGATGACGTGTAGAGGCCGGAAATCGATGTCAGATGCCATTTGGAATCCAAGATGGCGGCCATCGGGTCAAGAAAAACTGTCAAATACCCTATAATACGGGTATTTCCGGAAAAGGAACGACGTTTAGAGGCCGGAAATCGATGCCAGACGCCATTTCGGAATCCAAGATGGCGACCATCGGGTCAAGAAAAACTGTCAAATACCCTACAAATGGGTATTTCCGGAAAGGGAACGACGTGTAGAGGCCGGAAATCGATGTCAGACGCCATTTTGGAATTCAAGATGGTTGCCATCGGTTCAAGAAAAACTGTCAAATACCCTACAACATGGGTATTTTCGGATAGGAGATGACATGTAGGGACCGGGTCAAGAAAAATTGTCAAATACTCTACAATATCGATGCCAGATGCCATTTTGAATATGGGTATTTCCGGACGTGTAGAGGCCGGAAACCGATGCCAGACGCCATTTTAAAAACCAAGATGGCGGCCATCGGTTTTAAGAAAAACTGTCAAATATACTACAATGTAGGAATCTACGAAAAGGGACGACGTGTAAAGGTCAGATATACATTCCAGACGCTATTTTGGAATCCAATATGGCGGCAACATGTTTTCCATAAATAAGGCTTACCAAGCATATTGCGTATAATTTATTGTGTATAGCGTATCATTGAGCAAGATCGCAACGTAACGTAACGTGGAAAATTCCTCAAAACAATAAAATGCTTTGATTTGTTTTGTTTTTTTCTATCGTAAGCTACAGATTTATTCCACATTTTATTTTCTCTTTCGATAACAAAGAACCAACCAGCGCTGTCATGTTTTATGCATTCTAGTCACTCTCGTTTTTCCACACCGTGAGATGGGTCTCGACTTCCCTTAGCAAATCTTGCATTTTTGCACTCCGTTCAACATTGCTGTCCAATGTGCAGAAACTTTCGACCTCGGAGAGTTGATTTAGTTTTGACTCGATTTCTGCCGCACCAGGTGGTGGATGAAAATATCAACCACTGTAGAGGGGTCCAGGAATAAATCTGTAGTTTACGATAGAAAAAAAAAAAAAACAAAACAATTAAAAGCGTTTTATAGTTTTGAGGAATTTTCTACGTTATGTTGCGATCTTGCTCAGTGATACGCTATACACAATAAATTATACGCAATATTCTTGGTAAGCCTTATATATGGAAAACATGTTTTTCTAACTACGGAGTCGATAGTTCATTGTTCTTTGTTTGTAACAACATTCACTTAATTCTATGTCTAGTAGGAGTTGGGCCGAATACTCGCGGCTTACTCGAGGTAAGAGAGGTACATTGTCGAAGGATAGGATCAGGGGAGGAGCTTGGGGGCAAGGTTTCGTTGTCTCATCAGAGCGTTGTCACCAGTATGAACGGTAGTGCGGATCTAGTTTCGTCTGTAGTTCGATCGGCTATGGTGACCATGGAAAACATATTGGATTCCAAAATAGCGTCTGGAATCTATATCTGGCCTCTACACGTCGTCCATTTTCGGAAATTCCCACATTGTAGTGTATTTGACAGTTTTTCTTAAACTGATGGCCGCTATCTTGGATTCCAAAATGGCATCTTGCATCGATTCCGGCCTCTACACGTCGTTTTCTTTCCGGAAATACTCATATTGTAGAGTATTTGAAAGTTTTTCTTGACCCGATGGCCACCATCTTGCATCCCAAAATGTCGTCTGGCATCTATTTTCAGCCTCTACACGTCGTCTCCTTCCAAAAATATCCATATTGTAG